>NC_136689.1:12495249-13131082 GCF_903797595.1 Erithacus rubecula | reverse complement strand
GGGCATCACTTTTGCTAATGACAGGGCATGGCTGTAAAATGCAAGAGGCAGGCATGTTCCAATTACTTTTCCAATTAGCAGCAACAATCAATGCAGCTGCAAAAAGCCTTAAGGAACCTGGCAAAATGTTGCAAAGTAGGGGCATGAGTCTCCTTTAAGGAACAAGCTCAGAACAGTAAATATTAGTAGTCTCTTGATTATTTTTTCAACACTACAAGAGCATTATAACCCTTTTTTTCAAATCAGGCAATCTGCCATTGTTGCCTTTTCAAAATCCAGATAGCTCTTCAAAGCAAAAAGAATGACAGAACTTATTCTCTTCTAACCTAGGCAAGAAGAAAGGTTCATGGTCATTTTGCTAGAGAAAGGAAATAGACTTTATGATGCAAACTTTGAATATGCTGGATTTTTTATTTAAAAAATAATTATGCTCTAATTTTTCAGAGTGTGAAAATGTTCTCTTCAATGGGATAAAAGAGTCTCCAGCATTTCAAACTCTTGGCAAACAGTTCCCTGGGCTACTAAAAGTCTTCTCAACACAGCACGTGAATTCTCTTGGCATTTGTACATTCAGTTTGTCAATGTCAAAACAAAATTTTAAAGAAGATGTAAGAAACTAGAAAAGCAGAACTGTAGACTCAAATGGATTTTAAAACAAAATAGACCCAACCATACCCAAGACACATGCATTTTGAAATATATAAGATGCTACTGTTACCAAACGTTGAGTAACATAATTTAAAAACGCATTTGAACCACTTTCTTCATGTTCATAGTTTTCTTTAGGATGTGAATTGAAACTATTTGGATCAGTTTTGTATTGTTGCATAATGTAAAAGGGACATCTTTTTAATGAAAAAAAATTACAGACCATATAAGAAATGAAAATTAGCTTCATGTCCCTTACTGCACAGAAATTATTAACAATAATGCAAAGGAAATATTTTTTAATATATTTGTGGAGAAAGAATACTGTCAACTGCATAGCAAGTAAGGTGATTATTGAAGGGCAAACATCTACATGATTGTTTTCCAAATTTGCAAGAGGAGATTACTTGTGGTTTACAATTTCTAAGGGAAAGTCTAAGGGTTTTCTCTGGATAAGTATTTTGAAGTGTAATATCTACTGTAATATAGTAGAAATTTTAAAATCTATAAAAAACACAATGTGCCAACATTTCAAGAAAATAAATGGGATCATCTCAACATGACTTCATTGTAAGGAAAAATTGTGAAAATAGTGTTAAAAGAGGCAATCAGTTGGATTGAGTGGTAGCATGATTAATACCAATCAACACTGTTTAACAGAAAACAGGTCTTCTTGGGAAATTTCAAACCATTTTGTGATGATATTACAAATTCAGAAGATAAAGATAACCTTTGAAAATACTTGCTTTAATTTCTGTATAAATATCTCTCCGTATTATCTCTCTGATGAGAAAGTAGGATGGCACAAAAACCAACATGGCTCACATATTAAACATGTTAAAGAACACCTAGAATCTGAAAAACAATTTGTAAATAAGGAACCAACAGCTAATGGCAATATCATTGGTGACATAGTAAAGACATGCATTATGAAGAGCCACCAGGACTGAACAGCAAACTCAAGATATGCATGAAAACCTGCATATTTCAGAACAAAATTCTGAGCACAACTGATTACTAAAAATATCTTAGCAGTCCTAATACATAACCAACAGAAAATGGATTCTTACACAGGGGCTCTGAGAGCTTGTGTATTCACAGGATTCTTGTACCTGGATGTGCAATGCAGGAACAGAAAAGTCACATATATCTGCATGTGACATTGGTAACATTAAAGAAAGCAATTTGCAATTTCTGTCACCACACTTTTAACTGAATGTCTATTAGAAGAACAGAATACACCGTAAGGGTGACAAATCTTTGTAATATTTTACAGTATATGCAGAGATTTTTTCTCTCATCTGAAACCCTAAATTGAAATTACATGGATTAGAACTACCACATTGAACAAGGAAAAGAGGAACTGATTAAGAAAATTCAAATCAGCAAACCTTTTTTTGCACAAGGAATACATTTTTGCATAGAGGAAAATATCCTTTCAATGTCAATAATGCTTTTGTAGTTCACAGGAAGTGTAGGGCTCTTTGTAAAATTATTTCAATGCAAAAAATAAGAGAAATAACATGTTCACCCTTGTTTACTGATTCTATGTCCTGCATTTCAACACTATTCATTAGTTTTACTGTGTTTTAAATGAGAATATTTCAAACTACGGTTCAAACCACCATACCGCCATATTACCAGGGACCAACACAGCCTGCAGTCTCAGTGAGAGACTGAAACCCACACTGTAAATAAGGTTGTAACAATAGGTACAAGCATGGATCAGCTCTGTGTGACAGTGAGTAATGCAACATGTACCCTGCACTTTCAGAAAATCACCTGGTTCAGACCAATCCCAGAGCTCCCAGCTACAACAGATAAATGCTAACATAGAATATCTGGAGCCAAAGAAACACTTGACTGTGCAAGTGCTCACTTTGTTTACTTCACCTATGAATCAACCAAGAGCAGTAGTAAGGTAAGAGTTAATTCTTTTTGTTGAAAGATTTGCTGATAGTTGTGGAATTTGCATTATAATACTCATTCATTACAAAAAGTAATATATGTATTATTTTAGATTAACAAATGAACTCCAGAAAGGAAGATTTAAAAAGAAAAAAAAAAGGAAAAAAGAAAATATTTTGTTCACTATGCCTTGTAATTCCTTTCCTCAGCATGTGTGTGTTTGGTTACATATTTGTACACACACAGTTAGGTCTGTGCAACAGCAGCAGCACTGCAGAGTTCCCTTTAGAATCAGAACTCTCTAGCTCACATGAGGCAGACCTCTAGCTCTATTCCATTTTGCACTGGACAGCAGTAAATTGAAATTTTCTAGTGTGGCAGATTCCTCAGCAAGCCAAACTGCTTAGGCTGTCAGCCCCCTTGAACTTCCCTCTTCAGGTGAGAATGCTGGGGAGAGGAAAGAAGGGAGAGAACATCCCATGGTCTTGGCTGTGTCAGGGACACAGGATTACAGCTGGTCTCAAGCTGGTCTTGTTTTTTTTTTACCGACTGCAAACTTAGAAAAATGAAAAGATGACGCACAGATAGACAGAAACAACTTCATTAACTTGACCACAGAACCTTTTCCATGACTGCTAAAAATTGTGTCTTGCACATGAAGGTGGCATTGTAATTGAAGAACACAAAGAATTAGAGAAGGGTCCCTCAGATGCCAAGCAAAGCTACTTCAGCAAATAGAGCAGAGTACCCTTCCTTAAAATGAGGCACGATACATTTCCATCTTTTGTGATATCAGTGATATGGTAAGTATGTTATCTCCCCCTTTTTGCTTTCCCTTCTCATATACAGACCAAGCCAGCACAAGCAGAAAGGATGAAAGGTAGACAGGAATATGCTTTCATATGGCAATGCATTGACCTCTGAGACACCACTCTGGATTCACACTTGCAAATAGGTCTAAAGAATTTCCCCTTTGAAGAGCAGATAGAGCAGCCCCTCTCTGCAAATTACTGAGCTGGGAAAGTTGAGCATTCATGCACTGCAGTATTTCATGCTACATGATAGAGGAATTGCTCAGATTTTAAGACATTACTAACAACTATCAGTTTCACAATAGCAGAAAATTAAAGTTGAAATATTGCAAAAAAAAAAAAAAAAAAAAAAAAAAAAAAAAAAAAAAAAAAAAAAACCAACTCAAATCCTAAACATTTTTTTAAAAACCAACTCTTTTATGTGATGACTAAGAATCTTAAAGAGAAATTATATTCGTCACACATGCCCTAGCTCTGCATTGGGCTTGTGCTTTCCAGAGCTCTTAAATTACTAAACAGAAAACAGGTGTTTAAGTTCTTATGGTACATATGTCAAATTCATGCCACATCATTTTTTTTCCAATTGAATTTAAGCACTAATATAAATATTATATCAGTTAGTTCCATAATAAAAAATAAGATATTGGTATAGGTGTTGCAATGAGCTAGGTAGTCAGTATTTATGGCTAACACTCACTATATTATAAATAATGCATTACTGTAATAGGTTACTCTCTTTATACCTTTTTTTTAATAGCTTACCCTCACCAAAAATTAAATGTTGCATTATATAAACTAAACATTATGACAAATAAGGAGACATGCCATGTCATTTAACCTACTGCAGGAACAGCAAGTAATAAATGATTCTGTCTCATGACTCTTGGATTGAGTGAGAGAAGGTGCAGTAGAGAGGCTGCTTTTAAAGTTTTTCCATGGTTTTATACACTGATCTAGCTTTATTTTATTTTTAAGGTCAAGGGGTGCTATTAAATCACTTGACAAATGGCATAACATATGTTCAGAGGAAAGAAGCAGAAAACCTAGGAAGAAATTACAAAGTTGCACATTGCTGTAGAAAATAAACCCAACGGTAGAAATGCCATAAAGTTACCACACAATAGACTTCAGTAAACCTATTAATTAGAACACTGTGGACGTGATGATGAAGGGATAAAAAGATAAATTATGTTTTTGTTAGAGGAGCCCCTGTGTTTATCCACTAGCATGTACAATTAGCATTTAAAATTGCTGATGCAGAAAGTGGCACAATTTTTCATTGCTGCCACTTCTGGGAAAGGTGCAGTTACGTATTTTCAGGCAAAATAATAGGCACAGAGGTGATGTGCAAAACTTGCCACCTGCACAATGTTTAGCACCCCAGGCTTGCCAATCAGCTGCAGCAGCACTGACACTGAGCTCAGAGGAAACTTTCACTTTGAAGTCATCAAGAGGATAAAGGTTTTGGCATGGCCAAGTGGGAAGGAATTAAATTTTCTTTAAACCACCTGCAAAGGCTAACTCAGAGCAAAGATTTGTTTCCTGTCTGACTGATGCCCCTGAGCATGAATTTTAGATGTTGGTAAAAGAACTAAAAGGGAACTTCCAGCAATTAACTCACTGAGCTTTCTGTGGTTATAAAATCACCAATATGAAGAGAATAGCAATGCTGGGGGAGAGCAGAGGCTGTTACTCTCCTAATGAAAGTCCTCTGTCTGGGGTTTCCACCTCGACTTCCATTTAGTTGCTGCAGCTTTATCGTGCCTATGTAATAGGCAGTTTTGCTTCTTCCTGCCAATAGTCTGCCATGGTAAATAGGAAAAAATCTTCTCAAAACTGCAGAGCCTTATCACACATTTTATATCTGAGAAATTAGATCAGTTTATGAGCAGAATATAACAGTTCTGTTATCCAAGTCTCACAATTTAATCCTTACTCTTATGACATTTATGTATTTTCCCAAAGCGCCAAGTGATGGAAGTTACACATCCCTTGCATTTTTAATCTAGTTGCCTAAGAAAAGGAAGCTTTTATGATCATGCTGGTCTGCATTTAAAACTATGAATATCTTTCCAACTACAGCCTGATTTAAGATAGAATTAGGGATAAAAGTATCAAAAATAATTAAGTTCCTCAAAGTTTTGTACAAATGACTGTCTGGATCAAGGACAGAAACCGAAATTGTTGGCCCTTCCACTGGGACTGTGGTCATAACTCAGCCCTAAGACAATGCTGTGGAGCTGCCAGTTGGTTGACCAACATTCTTATCCTGGCTACTCAGCACATGTGTAGCTTTAGACTTGCTGAACTTTGTACAACTCGTGTCTTTTTTTTTCAGGTGGGAGTTTTCAGCAATAGGAAGAGAGTGGGTGTCTTTCTGGAAACAAAGAGTTTAGAAAACACAGGACAAAAATCTCTAGAACATAAGACCTTCAGTTCTGCTTCTCAAAAAATATTTTTTTCTCCTTTAAAATAAGACATACTCACATGACTGATGCAAAAAAGTCTGCAAACACAAGTCACTAAATCTCTAAAGGCTTAAAAATCAATAACATGCATCTAAAGAATAGAAAAAAAACTAATCTCAAGACTTCTTTAAGCTCCCTCATGACCTTGGAATGGCAAGCACCAACAACAGGATGTAAGAAGTTACATCAAAAAGATGACAGTGCCAAATCCTTGTTTAAAAGTGGAACACATCTCAGATGCCATGCTCAGAGAAATACAGAAGGGGAATTTCCCCATAGAGAATATAAAAAAGGAATTGAGAATGGGGTCTAAATTGTGAAACACATTGAGAATCAGAAAGATACCTGTTTTACTGCTCAGAACAGAATGGACATGGACTTGCATTACTTACACACAACTTTTTGATAGAATTATTTTGTAATTTTCATTAATCTGTCTGTGCCTGAGAACCTTACAGGGCATCTGTGGAAAGAAGGAACCTTCACAGACTCATATTCAACTGTTCCTTAGAAAAACTCACATCTGCACAGAAGAGCTGAAGCTATTGAGGGGTTAATAGAAAGAAGAGACTAAGACATTACTTTAAAATGTTTCATTCCACCTAATTTTAAAGTTTGCGTGCTGATATAATACTGCCATTACCATATTAAATCTGAACCCTTCACAGCTACTGATACGTCATTATAAATAATTGAGTACAAGCCTATTGGTTGCTGAAGCAGAAAAATAAATCCATGATAGAAACAGGCTCTTTTTTTTGCTAATGTATTTTTTTAAAAAATTAAAAATACCAGATGGTTTTTAATTCAGGCAAAATGATTAAAAGCTCCCAAAGTCACTTCTTCACTACTTCTGATCTTTCCTCTTATGTTCATCTATTTTCTGCAAGCTTTAATTCAGTGGGCAAATAAACTGCCTCTGCATTAACCTGCAATCTAGCTATTACCTATTTAGTAGCATGTCATGAACAACAAGATCCTCTAAAATGGCAAGAAGTCAGTGTGCTCAATGGAACACCACAGGTACTCTGGTAGCCCCTCTCTGCCCTCACATCAACACATTCAGAATATTTACACTCCTGTCCTGAACTAACCCATTTTTTACTGCCTCAGGAGAAGAACATGATGCAGAAGCACGAGCATGGCCATTCCAGCTCCTTGGCAGGCTGGTCTCAGTGGAGGAGCAAACAGGCTTTTAGGGAAGCAAAATTCTTTCTCTACTGAGTAAACAGCTGAGGAAGACTAACTTGTGTGCAGTATTCAATACTGAAAGTCAAGGATGAAGAATTGCCCCATGTGTTACAATGCAGCTCTGGTTACCTTTTAATCAGCATGGTAAGCACGCACTTCCATACACAGCTCACATTTCTGCTGCATAAAAGCTCCCCTCTCAAAAATACAAAATGTCCTGTTTTGTAGCCTGGTTTGATGCTGTCAGAAATACAAGGTGTAAAAATATAAATATGAGGGGCTCCAACTTTTGCAGTTTCTCACATATTTTACAGGAGCATCATTTTAGGCTTGAATAAAGTAACATGCAAAGCTCTAGTGAAGTGATTTGGGTACAGTTACTTCATCTTAAAACTGAGATATAACTGAGGGACATCCCTGCACTAAAATTAGTACCTGTGCTCTTTTACAAAATATTATCACTTAAACAGTCACAGGAAAACACTGCTCTGTAATTTCAACTATGGACCAGGAAGAACATCATACACACAAATCAAGTGAACAAAAGACAGACATGGAAGAAGGAGAACAAAAATAAATAACTAAAAATGCAAATATCTGGGGCCCTAATGTAGCTGATGGATAAACTTCAAAATAACAACATGCACTGAGTTTTCTTGGAAATCCATTATGAAGAGCTTACCATGTTCTTACATGGCTAAGAAATGGTGATGCTGTCTTCTGATACTGATGGTTATGATTATACATCCCAAGACATTCTTTGCTCAACAGAGACAGCTCCTAAACAGAACTCTGTCTTTGTTTTTAGCATGACCTGGACTTGGACAAACTCCAGAGTACACAAAATTCCTGTTTTATTCAAAAAGAGTAAATATAATTAATTTCCTAAATCAGGTGTCAATTGTCAAGAGTCAACAAAACACTTGTCTAGCTCATCATTTACAGAACAGGAACCACTAAATGTAAAGAAATGGGCAGTTAAAGATACCATAAATCTTCTACTATTCATATAGCTACCACATGATTTTGGCACAGTTTTGTATTCTGTTACTCTGGTTTTACAACAGTGTAAAACTGTCAACAGTACACAGAGCACATCAGTCTTTCAGTCTGTGCAGAAAGGTCAGACCTATAAAGTCAACTGGCATGTGGAAGAGCAGAATTGTGCCCAAATTTGTCACTAACAAAATTGTTAATAACTGTGTTTAATTACAACCTGCACTATCCAACACAGAATTCACATGAGTTTTCAAGGAGGTTTAATTATTTAGAAATTTATTTAGAAAGTTGAACAATGTAATGAGCTATTTTAGAGACAAAAAAAAAAAAAAAAAGACAAAAAAAGAAAAAAGTCAACATCTCAAACTGGTAATTTTTTAATGATCTGTACTCAAAAGCTGTCAGAAAATATTCTCTCTAATACAATGAAGCAAATCCATTCTTCAAGTAAAGGTAATAGTGGGAAAAATAGGCTTAGTAACAAAAGGAATTGTTTTGCTGACTGCAGAAGAGCTACCAGTCCATGAAACCATGGCCTGAGCAATAAAATAAAATAAATACTACTTTGGACACTGACCAATACAGAGAAAGAAGGTCTTAAATCAGAAATGAAACTTTGAAATAAGGCCCAACAAAACAAAGGTGATTTGCACATGACCATAAACATGGAGCAGAGTTAATAAATTTCTCAAATAAATTATTAGTGCAAAGAAGCTTATGGCATTCTTGAAAAAAGGAACTTAATATCCTGGCAAAATATTATATTTAGAAATGTATTCATAATTTCTCATGTGATTTTCACCCACATATCAGTATTTATATGGGAACATATACATACATCTTATAGAGAGAGTTGCAGATATGCCACAGTGACACATTTCTACACCTCCATCTTTGTGCCTAGTCAAATGTCTTGAGGGACCATCAAAACCTCCAGCTAAGATTTCCTTTATTTTATCTGTTAGGAGGAGATTTTCTCAGCTTTTCCAAGGCTCACTGGATTCCTTTCCTTCCAAACAAACTGTGCTCATGTTCTCAGTTCCAGAATACAGCAGAAATATGCCAGCTGGCTGAAATGCCAGTTTTACAGGGGCTATGCTCAGCAAAGCTGACAATGTCTGTATGCTGTACAACCCTGGGAGAGATAAGCAAACTTTGGTTAACCAAGAATTTTGGTTAAGTGCTGCTCTGTAAAACAGAGGTAGAATGTGTACTGCATGTCTTGCTCAAACAGATGTTGTCTAAGCTGCCTGGATGTTGACATTTCAGCTGAATATTGCTTATTATTAACATATGCTAATTGTGTGTTCTTTATGAATAGCATCCCATGCTAATCAGTTATGAGAGTGGTTCATTCTTCATCCAGTTCATGAAAGACTTCTGAAATAAGCCATGAGCCTCTGGTCCTGCCCTCCCAAAATGCAACATGAGGGAGTCATCTCTGGCTGCCCTTATACTACATGATCACCAGACATAGTGGGCTCCTCCCTCCTTTTCCAACAGCAGCAGACATCTGAGACCTAAACAAAGATCTCAGCATGATCTCCTTGAAGATTTCACTGCTCACTGCAAGCAGGGTGGATTAGATAACCTTTAACAGGTCCCTCCCTACACAATTCTATGATTTTGTGATTAGAAAAATGGCTATAAACAATATAAACCTCCAAACTGTAGCACAACAATAGCTAGCCAAAAATGAAAATAAAAAATCCTCAAATGGAAAATAAAGTGCAAAAGGCAAAAAATGTTCCTGAGAATATATGCAATGATAGAGGATAATAACATGCCCATAACTAAAGCTGTCAAATAAAACTACTCTGTTTCTCACAAAAAAACCTATACTTTCTATATAAATTATATTCAACATCATCAACTCAGACAGATTTGTATTAAGTGCAGATTTATCCTCTAGCTAGTTATCCAACACTAACACGACATAGCTCATAAATTAAGACAGTTTTATGGGAGTTCAAACCTGAAAGTTTAAGCCTGTAGTGTGTACCTATAAAGACGTTATAATTGTATTTGCATCATATAACCTGAAATGTAAACTTCATCATTTTTCTCAAGACCTGGTTTTAATGCCCACTTCTTCATAGGATGTTGAATATATTTGCATTTTTACTTCAGACTTATTTGTACCCAATAAGCCAAATTAATCAAACTCATCGCAATATGAAAAGTCCAGTGTTTTATATGAGTGTATTATTCATTATTTAAAACTAATAAAATGTACTATTTCCAAATTTGTTTTAAAATAAAACTATGGATTCTTTCCTTACAGCAATACCGAGCCTGCCATTGTTTTCATGCATCTCAAAACCTGAATTCAGGCACATAAGAAAACACTCAGTTGGACAATACAAAATAATTCAGGTTCCTAATCTGGACCTATTTAAATAGATCTGAATTGTGTAATAATGACTGAAAATACTCTTTAAAATGAAATAACAGTAGGGTCATGATATAGAAAACACCACAGAAAATAGCTGCCTAGCCTCCAGCCTCAAGAAGGATAAAAATTCCTAAAATCAAAGGCACCCTAACATGCAGCTAAATTTTTTAGGACTAAATTGAGAGCTATCTTTCTGTAGTACACTAGAGGTGGAAAGACAGATGTTTTAAATCTGCAGAGTCGCAATACCACTGTGCTCTGAAGACAGCAGGCAACAGAATGGAAGGAAGAAAGCATCTTGATAGAAAAAAATCCCAGGAGTTAACCTGCTTGATCTTTCACACACAGCAACTTGATTTTTCAGTGCTCCGGCAGTTCCTCCGCAGTCAGAGGCGCTCGCTATTGTACTCCTCGTGTGGCAGCCCCACCAGCAACCATCATCATCTCCTGTCCTTTGTTCCAGCCTCAGAACTCACCAAAAATAGACTTTTCTAAATGCACTTCCTGAATAGTTCACTTCTGTTGGAAATGGAACTAAATAACCTAAAAGAGATCACCTTTACTATACCTAGAAGACAGACTATCTGCTGTTGGAGATAATCACCTTCAAAAAATATATAGTTAAAACAGCCAAGTTAAAAAAACTATTGATTTGGCTACATGAACACATCTTCAGCTCAACTCTTTTCTCATAAGGCAGATGATATAGCACTGCTTGCAACCCCAGGGTTTTAAACCCCAGCTGTTCTTCAAACAGCTTTTGAAACGGCTATTGAGCAAAAAAATAGAAAGGCCATTAACTAAACTGAAAGGAAAAGAATCTGGTTGATTTGAACCAGGTCAGAATTCTCATTAATAACTTTAGCTACGTATAGTAATGCAACAGTTCAGATTAAAGGCATTGTTACAGAGGAAAACAAAAGAGCTGCTATTTCTGCAGAAGGGGAGATAGCACACAGACTCTCAGACACCACCAAGAGCAGCAAATATGTCTGAAGTCTGACCCTTCTCTTACTCCTACAGAAATCCTGATCTCAGATCAAGCCACTGACAACATTAATTAACCACTTGAAACGAGCAAAGGTTTATTCTAATATTCACATTGTTATTGCTTCTGTCTGTCTCATCCGAAATACAATTTAAAGTATGATCATCTGTCACAGGCTCTTAGCAGGAAAATGCACACTACCAAAGCATTCCTTCCAGGACATCCTCTGGGAGGTCATTCAGAGCCAGCCACGCCGTCAGCTGTAGGAATTAACATCAAGCAAAATATATTTTTGCACCCTAAAGCAAACTAAATCCTTCCTTTTTAACTGCCTGGATAACAAAGTTACCTGCTGCAAGCCATCGAACAGGCAGATCTCCCACTAGATCAGACAGTAAATAGGGTACTCAGCACCTAACAGGATAAAATTCAAAAACCCTGCTTCTACAACACTTACATTTGAAGATCAAGGCTCAGAAATCAAGGACATGATGTTTTCCATATGCACAGCACTTAATGACTTAAAAGTAAACATATGTACAAGTGTTCCAGTAATTGGGTCCTCAGACTGTAGTGCTTTCTCTTTATTATTGGCTTCTTTAAAATCTTACATGCACATTACTAACATCCTCCAAGGAATCTTCTTAAGCAATGTTTCCAGCAAAATACAACCCTAACATCCGAACCTTCCTACTTTGAAGATAGATAGCTTTTCTGGTGCACCAAGAAAAAAAAAATCCTGTACTATTCCAAAGAAACAAAAGATTCATATCTTGCAGCTTTATAGAATGCCATGAGAACTGAGAAGCAAAGACTATAATCTCATTGAATAGCAAACTGGACATTTAGATGTCCATTGTCCAATTTGGAAGAAATACAATGATGAATGGATATATAATCAAACATTAACTTCAGGCTATTTCAAGAACATCAACTCCTTTCATTGCTAGAGGCAGAAACTCTCCCCTTGGAAGTTCCAGGGTGACCCACCCCAGATCCCAAAAAGCTGCCACAAGACTGTCTGCAGGCTCAAGTCTTAGGCTGGTGAGAATCCACTGGCATTTGATCTATTTGTCCACAAGACTCTTTTCAAGTTTTCTTGTTAGGCAGTGAAGGGCATTTGAGAGAAGTGCTTGTACTGGTGCTGTTGAAATGTAGCATATCATGAACATGAGTGGAATTGTACCACACTCTTTATTCTAATGATTTCTCATGACGACAGATGGCTCCATAACCTTATGCCACAGCCCAAGTGCAAATTACTTTGAAAGGCTGTATTGACATGCTCATGGACACGGCACAAATGCTCCTTCAGACTCACAATAATATTTACAGGCATATTAAAACACATAAATATAAATATAATGAGAGAGTAATGCATATTTCAGGAATTTAATATTCACTGCAAATGAATTAATGATTTCACCTTTTATCCTATAATGTTTCAAACCTCTGTCTAAGTTCTGGCATCACGCTATCATTTCAAATTACCTGTAATTTTCCACTGCTATGCTTGCTATGAATGAGAAAACATCTAAAGAAATTACAAATGTGCTGACACATTCACAAAAAAGCTCAACCAAACCAACAAACCCAACCAACTGTTTTCTCATGCAAAAAAAGCTACATTTTAATTTTGTTTTGCACATTATTTATTTTCTAATGTTAGGGTTTAATCCTAGTGTGTTTTCAGTATTGAACTGACCATTTCTAAGTCTAAATAACCTGAAATAGAGAATTAGTGCATTTCTGAGGATAGCAAAGTACAGCCCAGCAGAAGCATTATATTGCAATGGGACAATGTATTTAAAAAATGCAAAAAACAAAAACCAATTAAACAATCTAAAAAAAAAAAAAAAGGCCTAAAATGGAATATAGCTCTTCAGATAATTAAAGTGCTTTAGACTACTAGCCAATTGATTTTCTCCTTGTAAAGGTAGTTCAATTGAAATGTTCAGAATAAATCATGTGTTAAAATTATCTTCTAAAGTAAGAGCTGAGTGCATATTGATTAATAATTATTTGCACTAACGGACTGAACTAAAGAAATACCATCAATTATTTCAAAAAACCCTAAGATCAGTTATGATGGAATCGATCATTGAAAGATTCATACACTTTTCCCAATATTTCGGAAGTGTTCATTGAATGACGTTCTGGAGATACCTTGGTTTCCTGTTTCTGGAGCTACGGAAATTTGTTTTAAATGCCAATTATCACTGGGTGTTTCAACTGCATAATACAGCTCTCACCCATCAGTTGCAGGGGAGTTCTGCAAGAAGAGTAAACATTTTCCACATCAAGTATGAGGCATGAGGGGGCACTTTCACCAGAGAAGTTTAGTTAATATTTCATACTTATGCTCCCACAGCAAAGAAAATGCAAACAGCCTAAATTAATGACCAGAAAAGATGATTTACATAGAGCTCCCATTCAAAGATGGGGGCTACTCAGTATAAATTAACTCTGTTTTACACGCTAATGAGTCCTACTCACTGAATTTAGCTGGGCAGCACAATAAAACTCCAATAATTCTCAAAAAATTGCAATTTAGTCTGCCTTGTTATAAATAGCATGGAGATCGTTAATCCCTTGCAGCACCACAGGCATTACTCAAGCCTGGGATCTTATTGAAATCAAGCAGAATTTTCCTCTCATGCTGCACAGCCCCTTTAGAGTTGGGTGGGGAGTCAGGCTGTAGCATCAGGCTTTAAGCAGGTTTGAATGAAAATTTTCTGTGGTTCTGATTTTCAAGGTATCTTTTCCTCTAAATTTCAGCTTTATCTACTGCAGAAGTGTTAACTAGAAAGACAGAAAAAAACAGGTCATGAAAGCTGGTGGAACTTAGTCCACACTTGAGTGGAAAACATTCACAATCGCAGTGCTGACCTCTTAATTATTTCCTAGTTCTTTGGTTGCTTCGTTGGCTGGTTGGCTGACACAGGACTAATTCCCATATACACTAATAGGTCTTGAGAAGGTAACAAAATTTCTGTGCACTTCCTCTGTAATGCACAAAAAAGCATTTTATTACCTGAAACAATAACACTTTTAGCTGAAATATTTAATTTTAAACATTTTTTACATAAATGAGATGCACAGCTCTGTCTGAATACCTTAATTTTATGCATTTTTATATTTCTAAGCAACTTAGTAGTGAGGACTGCTTATTTGCATTCATTTACATACAATTTGCACGAAAAGCTGAAAAAGAGTAGTAAGGAAATCCATCATTTTGACTTTAAATGAAAATATTATTTCTGTAAAAAACATGTTGAATGCTTATTTTATTTTACTTATGACATTGCTTTTAATATCTTCATAAATATCAAATGGTCCTTCTCAGAACTAGTGACTTTTTTTCACCTAGTAGGTTTAAGAAAATAATCCAGCAACATTTTTGATGGAAAGAAATGCAAAATGCAACCTTTTTTCTCCCCTAAGAGAACTAAATTTCTTAGCAAGGAGAATCACCATACTGATACATTCTGGGTGTTCTCTGAACTTCTATTCTACCGATTTTCTAAGCCCCAATTTTTGCCTGGTTCAGGGGGGTAAAAGTACAGATTCCCTAATGAAAAAAGGGTGTAACACGCATTTACAAATTTAAGTGTTTTTAAGTCCTGTGCTGTCTGGGATTGTCTATTAGATGATGTTAAAATGTGTTCAAATAAATCATCGGTAATTTCACACCTACATTCAACATATTCCTTAGTCTTATAAAGATACCATTTTCATATGCAGCCACAGCACTTCTGGCTGCCAGCTGTACCCCTAATCAGCTGTTACTAAACCATATCTGTTCCCAGAATTAAGATGGCCAATGCCTCTCATTCCTTAGACATTGCACACAGTTCAACTCTTTCAGTTTATTTCTCCATTACATTCAACCTGTGTCCCACTACAACCCCATGCCTCTGCAAGACACAAGTAAAATCAGGAACTGGAGAAAAGGCAAAGGAAGACAAAACCATGGAGCAGATGCTATCCTACAGCTGAGCTTTCTAAGGCAGCACATTAGGAAATTCTGCAGTGCAAAAGCAGTCTCTGCAAGTAATCACGGGTCAGATTTGCTAAACATCCTACTGCCAGCCACAGTGACACTTTTATCAGCTTTCACCATATCCCTGGTGTCAGCAGCTCACAGCACAGTATCAGGGATAACTCACCCTTGAAGGGCTTCAACTCAGCTCAAGTGAGGGCAGCAGAAGTGTGTGCTGGGCACATCCTCCAGGGACCCCATTCCTGGGTGAGGGTGACACCCCTGGGGCAGGCTCAGGCCTCTGCAGGGGCACTGGGGCACTGCCCCTCTGCAGGGCACAGGCACCAGAGGCAAACCCCAGGGTTACTGTGGACACAGCCCAATAGCCCAGAAGCAGGGCTGCCTCAAGAGAACAGTAGAAAGGAAGATACTACACGCATTCTGCTTCAACTAAACCCAAACACACAAGTTCTAGGAAACAAAATGTGTGTTTTCAGGCTCTCATGATCATTGTTCAGAATTCCTCCCACTCTCATTTCTTATATGTGTGCTTTTCTGTATTTTGTCCAAGTTCCTGGGTGATTCAAGATATGTATTTTTGACTTCCATGATTTCAACTCCTAAATATTTTAAAAATAATTTTGTACTGATTTCCATCAAGTCAGTAACACATTGCTTTTTATTATATTGCCTTTATAATACATTGCACTGGAAGATTTTGCACTTTGAAACTCTCAAGTCTTTACTATACACTTCTAATCTGGTTGAAATGTGAAAAAAAGGAGATTTCACTTGTGCAAATTAAAGATGGTACAAGTATATTAATTTTCATAATCAGATTAAATTGTTGTAATAAAACTTTCAGTGACTCAAGGGAAAGATTGCTTGAGACAGCAAAGTGTAATTAAGCAAAACTAGTGTATGTGAATCATTAAAGAAAATGTGAAAGGTAATTTGAGTCTAGGGATTGGCACTTCAAACCTTCCCTAACCCTATCCTTAACCCTCAACCTAACTTTGTGGTGTAAGCACTTTTTGTCAACAGCAGCCCAGAGGCCTCATGAAATTAATTAAGTATCCTATCTCTTTACAATGGAAACAAACCCGTCCACATGCTGTTTGCATTTCTGGCATGATCGGCATTCGCTCCTGAAGTCACCGACATCAGCAGCTGGGAGCACAGGACTGAGCTCTCTTTCACTTCTTTTGTCTTCTCTTACCACTTTTAGATTCACACATTAATTATGGCAGTCCACAGGTGTTGGTCTTCTAAAGCAGGTACGTCCCCCACTGCAATATTTATTATTCTGATGGTTCTTAGCACAAGAAAGAAAAAGCTTCTCAAAATGCTGAAAGGACTCCTTTGTCCTTAAAGTCTTTATACTCTCCCTTAAAAAAACCCCATGTGAGTCACAAGTGGGAGGACTGCAAGAAGGCAAGGATGCATTTGCTTTGCCATCATGTAGCAGCTGTCAACACTTCCATGCCAATGACAGACGTGAAACTGCATGAGAATCTGGAAATCCGATACGGCACAAAAAAAAAGAGATGCCAGGAAAAGGTTAGTCCACACTTCCATGCTGATGCAGCCTCCACAAGCAACTGAGTGGACCCATGTGCTCTGTCACTACATGGAAACTAATGGCAAGGTGGCAAATAGGTCTGTGGCATCGCCAGAGCCGGGGATTCTCAGCTTCAGGGCAGATGCTCCAGGCAACTTCCCAGAGATCTGTGGCAGTTGTGCCAATTATCCCATGGATCCTCCAGCTCTACACATTTATCAAGCTGCATCAGCAGCCCAACACAAAGACAAGACACCAAAAACCCCACAGAAGCCTTATTATTCACCCAGCAGTCGCACGAGCATTGGCCCTTTGATGGCCATCTATATAATCATCATTCTCGCTCTAGAGAATGGGGTCCTGAGGCCATAACTTGATTTGTTTTATAAATAGAAGGTTTATTTCCCCCTGCCTGACTACAAGATGCAGGTTTTAAAAGCAGGAGAAGACTCTAAAAGCCCCAGAAGAAAGTCATTGAGCATAGCTCAACCGTTCACTGTCAAGTTGTTTTACTCTCTTGCAAATAAACTGCTTATATTTTTAGATTCCCTAAATTAATATGAAACATTTCACCGAAAGCTTGCAATGGTCTCTGATTTTACAAGGTTCACTTTTGCCTTAAGAAAAGTTGGTTGGCAGTTTTAAAGTGAGACTTTACAATGGAATAACCAATGGCATTTAGTGTATGGAAAAATGATTTTTGACAATTTGTTTACACTCCTGCAGAAACATAACAGAATCCCAGATCTCTTTAATCATCAATATGTTATTTGTGTAGGACAATCACATGATTGACAGTGAATGCATCAGTGAGAATAGCTGCAGTGCCAAAACACACACAAGTAAGATTATTTGCTCTTAACAGACATGACCATCATGTTGGCAAAAAAATATTGGCCAGAAGCCATTAATCTACACCTCAGAAATGCTGCTCTTGGATCTTCTCTTCAATTTGAATATACTCTAGCCAAAACAGGAGGAGTTTCAATTTAATATTTCACATCCAATGGTGAAGCAAATACTTCAAATGTCATGCCAGCAATTAAAATGTGTCTAGATTTTTTGGCTACTCTGGTAGTTGAACTTAGGACCCTCACAGTGAATCACCACAGACACACCATTACTGAGATATTATATTCTGCAAGTACAAAGATGGGAAATTTTCCAGATTGTCTGCCAAGATTCACTGCACCTAGGATACAGCAAGTGTCATAAATAGAATTTGCCACAGCAAGCCTTGCAATAACTGCCAGAGAAACGCAACAGACCTCCTGTGGTCTGATTTAACATAAACAAGCCAAGACATGGAAAAAGTAAAAACACTGCCCTGCAGTCACTGCTTAATAGCTTTTCCAATGGAGCACAGAGAAGTCTGATGCATTGAGAATGTCTGTCTATCCAGCGTACGACCCTTCCTTATGCACTGCAGCTTCTGCCACATCACAGGGAACCTTCCATTCCTACTTGGAAGGTGGCAAATTTATGTTCAGAAAAAGCTGCATTTGGAGTCTGCTGTGCGTGTACATGTGAATATTTGCTTTTACTGCTTCTCTGCCCTGAAACAGCAAAACAAACCCCATGCATGTTAAAACATATGGCTTGGGAGCAGAATCAGTAAATGCAAAGTGCCTTTATTTCCTCATTGAGTCTCACTTTATAGCTGCTTGTGCAATCCAGATCACACATCTTCCTGAGAATATTTTACAAAAATAAGTTTTCCTCATGAAAACAAGAACCCTGAAGTTTTCTTATAGCCTATTGCATTTTTATTCATAGAATGTTATTTAACTTTTATTCTTCAAATGAATTACCTACAAATAAAAGATTTTCCCATTCTTTCATAATACATACCTCGAAAAACTACTCCTCCCATAAGACATCCTTTAAAGATTAAAATGTTAAAACACACTTAAGAGAACAAATTAGTAAACAATTACTTCAATTGTTATCATCATATTGTAACAAACATTACCAAGGGTATTACTTGCAAGCATTGTGACTGAATAATAGACTGAAGAGAACTCTACTTGAAATTTCTACATAATAAGCTTTAGACTGGAGTTATGGTATGTTTCAGAGTATTGGAAGAGTTAATAGAACAAAGGAATAAAGAAATTATATCTTTAACAACTGCGTTAAAAAGGTAACACTACCTTTAAAACAAAACATTGGTCAATTAGTTGGAAAGGGCAACTCTTATTTTTCTTCCTCTTCATCTTGCTACAAAGAAACACCATCCTGGGAAAGGTCACGGTGCATTATGGAGAAATTAGGGAAATAGATTGCTGTGAACTTAGTCTTACTCTTCTGTGGCAAAGTGCAAAACCCTGCAGTTATAAAAACAGTCTAGAGATAATGGCTTATCAATGAAGAAGTAAAATTGTAAATGACTCCATCATGAGAGCTTCAGGCACAAAGCTAGCACGAACAGAATTGTCATATGTGCAATTCTTCCATGTCCTTAGAACAGGACAAACTCTCATCTTAAGAAACAATTCCATGTCAAATGGAAGAAAAATCACCAAAAATTATTTTGATAGAACTTGAAAGGATGTCCTAAATAGTGGTTTAAAATCAAATGGATTTAATAAAATAATTTCTTTATACTGTGAAAATGGCATTGGATTTCAAGTCTTACATATAATGAAATAGATCTGAGGAGAAACAAAAAGAGTTTATTTGAGTTTAAAGCTCTGGACACACAAAACCAATGAGAAGAAAATGTAAATAATTGCAGGAGTGTTTCTTTTCATTATTTAGGGAATTATAAATTCATTTTTTAATTAATTTCATAAAATCCAGTGATTTATTAAAACACTACTTAACTTTTTTACAATACACTCCTTTGAATGCTGAGAGCTCTGATACCATTTGGCAGTTTGTCATCTGGAAAACCTCAAGAAGATGTAATTCCCTTCATACTTAGGTAGGAAAAGAATGTTAAATATTGGAAAATAATAATTTTATTTTTTCCCTTATTATTAAATTTGGAATGATAACAATGCATCACTAGTATCATGAAAAGAGAAAGTGCATCCACCCTGTGGCATATGTGAGCTATTTATCACAGTGCTACAGGTTCCTCACATACCGCTGAAGACACTCGTTTCTGGATCTTACCCCAACACAGGAGAACTTAGAAACCATGAAAAATCCATGACATAAAAACATGGTCTGTAAGACTGAACTGGAAATATTCTGCTGATATGCTACTGGGTGACAGCTCATCTGACAGCATCTGCAGAACCATTTCTATCCTTTCCTAATTTCCCTGGGTTTTACACTGCTTTCTGCTGGCTTTTAGTGGCTTGATATGTCTTTACTCTGTAAGAGTGCATTTTGTAATTTCAACACCATCAAAGAGACACAGCTGCAGAGCTATAGCAAGGTCTGTAGTCATCTAGGTATCTGCAAGTCAACAATCAAAAGATTTATGTTGTCCAAATCTCCTTATTCTTAGCTTGCTTTTTCAATCAAAGCAAGAAACAAATGCAACAGTTCTTCACGCAACAGGAGCTCACTTCTAGTGGGAATCCAGCACTTGTTTTTCTGATTTTTTTCAGTGGAAAATGAGCTAAATTACAATCAGTGCAGTCTGTGATAAAGCTGTGTTGGACCTTGAAAAAACATGTGTCTCTGACGCCTTCAGACACTGATCTGTGTCACTCCACATCACTTTCCTATAGTTCCTTGTTTCTATCTGGTTATGCTAGACAATGTACAGATGTGCTAAGAGGGCTCATAGTTAATATATATATTCTACAACCAATTCACTTACAATACAATTTTACCAGCCAAGAAGAGTAGCTGCAATGGGTATTATTCATTTGTTCTTTATTTTAATTCCCAAAGTATGAGCTTATCTACTTTTAAGCTATTACTTTCATGTTTTTCTAGGCTAAAAATGTTAGAATTCTTTCTTTACAACTAGAAGCAACTCTGGGGCAAGTCATCATGCTGTACACAGTACTGCAAGCTGAGCCTCTCAAGCAATCAGCAGCACTGGCCCCCTGCACCAGGTGCTGATTTCCCCTATAACAATAGGCACAATTAAGTCAAAGCCAACCCGATTAACTCTGCTCCAGGCTAACCCCTGCATGCTCACTGGTTCCCTTGATTAACTGTACAGGACTGACAGACAGCAAGGTGTCAGGAAAACCCCTGAAGAATTAGCAAGCCTGCAAGGAGACTCTGCAGGAGGGAGAGGGTGCAAGAAAGAAAGAGCAGAAAGGTGGCAGTTTAAAACACTTATTAAAGGAGTTAACAAAATAAAAGGATGTAATTTAAATCACTAAATGACAGAAACCTATTGTGATGAGGCAGTGCAGTGTCTGAAAGCGGATACTCCCTGTAAAGATCACACATGTACCTGCACAATAGCATTAGATGAGGATGGAATTATAAACCTCAGCGACATTAGACTTTTTGGGTTCAGCCTCCTTGCAATAATTGGAGTAGATTTTGTATTGATAGTTATAATCTTCAGCAATATAATGTATTTATTAGTGCCCACATGCTGGTAGTACTTTACTGCCCCTTATGCATTGCAAACAGAACATCAATCAGCAACTCATTAAAATAAAACTCAAAAATATGCCAGTGAAATGCTAAAACATATTTGAAATATGTTCTGTTAGCTTTCCCATATTCCTATATTCATTTATAGCATCAAGGTATGAGCCAATATATAGAAGCTCAGATGTTGTTGCAATTTTAGCATAGGGCAATGTTAATTATAGCATGTCAAGATATTTAAAAATTAATAAAAGGAGACAATTCCATTTTTTGTCATATACCAGTTAGAACTACTTCAGTTCATCACAGCTGACTGATGCATCATTTTGGACTTTTATAGCATTGTGCTCTGTGTGGAAGGAGTGCCCTCCCCCACTCTAATGGCAGTAGACTGCTGGGAGATTGTTCAAAGATAAAAATATGTACCACCAAGTCCCTAAAATGTCATGATAAATGAACTCAAATGTCACTATTAAAATATTTCCTTTCATCAGTTTCACAGCACAGATCTCCCATCACAATGCCAGAACTGACACAACTTCGCTGATACTTCTATGGGAATACTGAATTTCTTTTTGAAGGTTGATTTTAAGACAATGAAAATGTGTGTGGCATAAAACTGAGATAGCCACCTGTAAAGTGACTTAAAAGGTGCCCCCTGGAGAAAACCTCTTCTGTATGACCCTCTTCCAGAGGAAAAAAGCCAGGTTGAGTTACTCACAAGAAGACCCCTGAAACAATTCTCTACAGGCTTCTTTAAATGTGAAAAGCATCATTTTGCTTTTAACTGATTCTGTTAACAGCCTCTGAGAAAGAGAAAAAAGTCACACAGCATAAGAGAGAACTGCTTATGAAGAAAACACAACACTAAATGAGAAATTCAAGGGTACCAGTTTTTTTCCTTTTTGCCACTGTTATTCAATGCTGCGTCCCCGAATAGCAAGGTTCAAAAAAAAGAATATCTTTAATGCAATACTAAAATCAATATGACCATGAAAATATTGTTAGTTTATTATGGGTATTTTCTGTATATATATTTCATGCTTTTCTCCCTCCTGTCTAACTATTTTCTATTCAAATATCCAGGTGATGCTTTGGAACTTTTAACAAAGGGCTGGTAGGAAGTGAAGGCTAACGAACAATGCGTGTTTATAATGAGAACCAAACTGCTACCTGCAGAGAATAATACAGGATGATCTCTCTTTGGAGAGGGGAAAAAAAAATCAACAACATAAATGGAATGCTGTCAAATTTATAAGCAGCAATTTAGACAGCAAATATGTTGCTTGGGTTTCAGCAGTCTTAAACACTGTGAGCGGCTTAACCTTATCTCCCAGTGCCACTGCCTTCCTGGAGTAATTGATGCTTGGAGTCCCCCAATTTCACATAAACCAGGCCACTGTGTTATTGTATACAGCAATCTAACTGCTAGCAGAGACAGGAAACGGTGCTGAACCCAGATCAATAGACATGTCAACAGTAAGCTGCTTAATCTAATTCTGCCTATCTCATCTTGGAGCACAGAGTTTGCAATTTTACTGCTAGGTCCCTCTGGCAGGAAATGGTTTGGAAAGTTTAGTCTTAAGAAGTTTAAGCGATATGCTTATCCTTCAGGGTCTTGAATGTTTATTCAGCAGAATAGCTGCTTTAAATGGTTTATAAATGGTAGCAATGTAAACAAGGCACTCCTGAATTCCTTCTCATATGAAAGCCATAACGGTGATTTCCTCACAGTGGACAGGGAGCTTAACATGACAGCCAATTACACTTAAAGGTAAATGGCATTTCTACAGATGTACCAAACTCAAATAAACTTTGGTGATCTGAATAATTTTCCCCAACAACCTCTCCTTCACTCTGATGATGCTCCCACATGGAAACACTTCTCTTTTAGCAATTACGTTGCTCCCTCCTCCTTCACAGCATTTTCAATGATTTTCCTGTAAAAATATAGACATACATAAAGATAGAATTCACAGTTCACTGGTGCCTGTTCCATGTCCCAAAACACTCAGAGTTTTCAATTTCAGCTGAACTATGACAAAGTCATGGTGCATCCCCAGGGGTTTTAAGGTGCCCCCAATTCAAGGGGCCATGGCCATTGCCAGCAGAGGGGAAATTTAAGCTCCTGGTTACCTCTGGAATCACAGCTGCTGTTTTCCAACCACGACAAACCTTTAAACCACTTTGACCATCTATTTGTCATTGGAAAACAAGTGTAAACTTGTTAAGAGAGGAAAGATGGTGTCTCACTCAAGGTGCTGCAGAGGGAATTAAGACAATACAGGTTCTTTCCTCAACTCTGCTGTAAAGTGCCAGTATGATTGTGCCAGCCAGTTTTTAAGTGCTTCAACTCCCCATCCATAAAATAAAATAAAACTTTCCCAACTGCACTGGAGTGCTGAGATACTTGAAGCATTAGTGTCCATGAGGTGTTCAGACACCACAGTGCTGAGCATTACAGAAAAGTCAATAAATAAACTCCATAAATAAAATGTTACAAAAGCCCACTTGAGTCTTTCAGCTTGAAATCGTGAGACTGCTCCCATGAGTTACTGCCTTGGAAATGAATTTAGCAAAGATTCCAGGAACAATACAGTTGAGACTAAGATTATGAAATAGCAAAGAAACAATTATTATTTAGATACTTGTACATTACTTAACAAACAAGTTGTTTACTACTGGAAGTCTTACAACACACTGCATACCTCAGATGACTAAATGAAGGTCTTTTGAGTAAAATTTTTACAAATCAACTCAGTATCTGTAGGCTTATTTGTGAACAAAACCCTTTTGAACAAAGATTAAATGGAAAGTGTTTGCATATGTGGCCTAAAGTCTCTTCAAACCTGTCTTCTTTCAGTTTATAAAAGTTTTGCTCCTTGTGCTCTAAAAGCCTAAACTGTAGAATATTATTAAAGATCAACAGCATACCATGAATAATCGAAGGCAAAGTTGAAGAGGTTCTTTTGTCAACAATTCATGGACCCAACAACAGCCATTTCTAATAAGCAGCAATTTAGTAAAAATAATAAAAATCAGGAGGCAGACTATCCCTGAATGTAAAACCCAGTAATTTAGTTCAATTAGTTCACTTCAAATAGAAACTTATGGTGTGCTAGTCTATTTTGGTTTCAGACTTATCCCACCCCCAGTCCACATTTTCAAAGCTATAGTATATTCCAAATGCTAATTAACTACCATTCCTTTTAAACTCATGAATATCCCTACAAATCTGACAGTGTGGTGGTTTTACATGGAGGTAAGACTAAGAAATTACATTCTCATTAAAATGCAAACAAATCAGAAAGACCTTACTTTAATCCCTAATACACTATTACCTGTCTCTGCAGAGACCATCATACCCAGAAGCAGCAAAGAACAGAAACACATTTCTAATTCTAGTGACCCCCACTCATGGAGATCTTCATCTGTGGATTTCTCAGTGTTTGTAATTTCAGCTTTGTTCTAGTGACAGCTTCTCTTTCTCTAGATTAAATTTTGGATTTTCATCCTTCACTGTTCACTCAACTTCTCATAAAAAGAATGCCACTGTATTGGTAAACAGTAATTATCAAATTAACAATGCCACAAGATGGAAATAATCCATTGTACCAGCTCATATATTTAAAAAAAACAAAAAACAACATGATTTTTTACAATCATCAGTTTCAGCAACAGTGAAAATTATATAATCATCACTATTTTCCACATTTACGTGACTCTTCTCAATATAAATGAATATGTAATCTCTGTGGAGAGGGGACTCAGTTTTCACATGCATTTATTTTATATCTACAAGTGAAGTCACTGATCATTTCTGCAATGCAAATAAATGATTATTCCCTCTGATCTGTAAAATATACAGGGAGCTCAAAATCTTTCCAACTCTAACATAAAATTGCAAAACAAAAGCATGCACAGAATCTTGCTGTCAAATAGCAACAAGTCTACTTTACAAAGAAGAAGAGCACATCTCGCAGTTTTGAGTAGAATAATTAATATTAAAGGATTTCAAAGGCTTGGCCTTAAAGTGCACAGAAGATAGATAAAAGGGTAATTAAGGCTTTCTACATAAAAAATATTGAGGAACTTATAAATAAATAAAAATTTAAATATTATTATTGTGCCATATTTGGTACATGTATACAAAAAGTACTCTACAATTCATGATACAGGTATCTGGACATTTAAGTGTTGGACCATTTTTATTAAAATTAGACAAGATCATAGGTCCCAAAGTTTGGGTTCCCCACCCCAGATCTCAGGAATTCAATTTTTTACTTAGAAACATTTTCAATATTGTTGCACAAACTGCCTAATACCATGAAGACAGAGAGTTACAAAGATGGTTTCAAAGTATTGTGCCAAAAATTGAAATACATGTAGCACATTTGTGGCAAAATTTGAAATGTATATTTTCAAGAGATGGAGGCACAACTGTTCAGCTGAGAAGTTATGTATACAAACGCCACATGAATTTTTATCATGTCCTGATCCTTTGTAACCAAAACCAAAAATACACTCCTTTTTTAAAACTCCCACACAACCAACATGAAGATGCCACTTTTTATCTTACCCTGGCTTACAGGAGACCAGATAGAGATTCAGACCCTGCAGGTCAGTAGGCAAGAAACCTGAACATGGGTGCTTACAAGTTTTTTGAAAGTATGTGAAGCTTTGAATTGGTATCTAATTCCCTCTGGGATCAGTAACTTTTAGGTGGCGAACCTGCTTAAGCCCTTCTGAAAACCCTCCTGCCTGCTAAAAATCTTGTTTTGGCTAGTCTGAAATAGCTCATAAGACTGCTACATTTCCACAGCCATAATCACCATTAGTTGATGACTTTACTGACTCTGGTGAAATTGCAGCAGTGCTTCCAAAAGGACTAACCCAAATTGATGGGTAGGTGTCTTTCTGGCCCTAGTGTTTAACAAATGCATTGGTTGCTTTCTATCCAGACTTAGATAAATGAGTAACAAATTAAAAGAAACGTTTTTATGATTCACTGCAGTAGCTTGCTTTTTGTGCTCTTCTCTTTTCTGATACAAGGTTAAAAGTGACTGGTAAACCTTTTAAGGTTATTGAAACTAAATTATTAACGCTGTGTTTCACCTTCCTTTTGTCCTCTTCATGGCATTTTCCCTGATTGCTTACTGCTACTCCACTCCTACAAGTTGTAAATCAAATGAAAAGCCTTTAAAGTACAAAACCATCTGATTAAAATTTTCATCCACAAGGGAACCACAGATATGACAAGACGCCACATTATGCAGTTTTTACATTTAAAACATCTGACAGTCTTTTTTCTTCATGTGTGTGAAAATTGAGCGCTTTCATCTTTGTAAGCAACAAAAGGGATGATTCTCACTCATAAAACCCATTTGCAACCTTCAAAACATCTTTGATATTCCCCTCCATTGCGTAACTGCATTTGGTGCAGTATGTGGAGGCATAAAGTGCTGTGACACATGGCTAGTGTGGTCACACCTGAACTTCTCCCAGCTCTAACCTGCACAGTTCACAGCACTGCTGAGATTGCCCATCAAAATCAGCACCAGATCCTGCACAGAGAGCCCACTCTGGGGGCAGCTGGAAACACAAAGGGCATGGAAAACGATGATCAAGGGTCTAATAAAAACCTATGGTGAATACTTCTGGGGGAAAAAACATACCTTTAAGGAATGAACTCTGTCTAGAAGTAAGAAAAATCCAATTTACATTTTAGTGAGGTTTCTAATGCAATTCCTATCTTAGATAAGATACGGGTTTATTTGACAGCACTTCTGAAAAGTTGGCAAACAACAACTTTCTTAATGCTGCTTTTCAGCAGCAGAGTATAGGATGATCCATCACCAAGTTTTCAAGATCTGAGCTCCTGATACTCCAAAAGAGAATAAACCAAGCAAATTTCTGCATTTCAGTTTTCACTGGATTTCATAGCTGCCACACATTTATGGTCTGCTAGGTTGGCACACAGTTACTGCACATATGTCACAACAGTAAGGGGTTTGTTTGTCCAGCAGTGGAATCCCTGCACTGGAGTTAAAACATCAGCCTGAAACATGAACAGGCTTTGAAGAAAGCCTGTGGTGCTAACACTACACTAATAATTTAATCTCTGATAACATATCAGTGTCTGATAACACACTCATTATGAAGATATGAAGTTTCAGGAAAGCACTGAGATTTCATTAAATAGTAGCACTGTCTGCTGGGCCAGCTCCTCATTTTTTTTCATGGATGCACTATTTAAATGCTACTGAATGAAAAAGGTGTCCTGTAAGCCAATTGTAATAGTTCTGTAAAACTGTAACAGAGTTTTTGGCACACTATATTAAAAGTCAGAAGCACAGAAATCTCCTTTCTAATCCCAAGGCATGCGATGTGTGCACTGCTTTTCCAGGCAACAGGGTCAGTGACAGACATTAGGAGCTCTGTCAGGAAAGGATGCTGAGCAGGAAAACCTTGATGTGTGGCAAGGTTCAGGAAAGTATTGCAAGAGTAATTTCAGTGATTACTTCAGTATCTTGATATTTCCCTGCCTAATCCCTTCAGGAATCACTGAAATGACTACCTGAGATAGCATATTTGGGTCAATAATGCTAATCAACAGAGATTTCTTCATGAGGTTTCATTAGGGTCTCAAAGATGTTTGTTTTATTTAGCTTAGGATGTAAGGTATCAGTTCCAGTTAGTGTTTCATACAGAAGAAAAGCATTCTGTCAGCAGGAGTGGAAAGCTGTGATGGCAAACTTTGCATGAGAAGGCACAGGGTGCTGAAATGGGCAGAGGGGACTAATCTGGGAGCAGGGGCTGAACACAGAGACTGGGTCTCTGAGTCAGAAGAGAGCAATGTGTGGGCACTTGTGCTGTATTTGATCTGGCACTCTTGCTTCCCCCTGCAGATTAAAATCTGTATTGCCATTTCCTACTGGCAAGATTTCCTCATGGAAACCTGAGCAAGCTGCATATGGAATGAAGGAGCTCTTAGGGCTTGTATTTATTGAACAACTTGTTTTCTCAGATGTCAGTTTTTCTTCCTTTCCCCCCACCTTTTTCTTCCTGCCTTTGTTTTGGTGTTCAGACACCTAGATTCTCACAATCAATCACAGCAAACTAGCTCCCATAAACCTGCTTAGAGGAAAAAAATTTCTTCCTCAGGCCTCCAACCCATTCCCTAGAAACCAGCTGTTTCTCTAAACACACAAGGCAACAACACCTGAAAAACTGAGTATGACATTATATAACAGGAGAAATCATTTCAGCTCTGCCATCCCATGGCTTTGTTGAATTGGGATTCATGTAATAAAAGATATATTTCAAACAATTTGGAGATCCATTTATACAATATACATTAAAAGAGTCACCAGCCAGAATAAAAAAAAAAAGCAAGGGCATAAACAGCTGGGAATCCCCAGCAAAACCTCATACACTTCAGGGAAATATTAACAGTCTCTTCTTCTGTCCCAGGGAATTTTTTTTTGTTCTACAATGGCACAGTGGTGACAAAGGAAAAAATGAGGCACAAAAAGGTGAAAAACAATTTCCCATCTTTTATTTGCTAAATGCTGCACCCACTCTGGAGTCAGATGACGAGCTTGGCTCCCCTTTGTTTCAGCAGCCACCATGACACACTGCAGGGCCTCCAGCTGAGTCAGTGCTCGCTCGCTGTGCTCCACAGATGGGAGTAGGCAGGGAAATGTCAAGATGCTCGGATTAGCTCGGCTTTGGTCACGCACAGAAGAGGAGCTCAGGGCACCCAACAATCCCAAATTAAACACCAAGCCTCCTCTCCAGTCCGGGCACCTCGTTTTTCAGGCATTACTCATTAAGGAATTTCCAAGCTGGTAGGTTTTGCTGTGACTTTAAGTGCTTGCTTTCATACAGCCTGGCAGTAATGGTGCCTTGCCCTGGCAATGGGATAAAGCCACCACATAAAAAATGTGCTATGACGTTTTACATTTTTAAATCACTTGGAATGCATGAGTGTAGTCAACTTTTGCTGTTATTGTTGCCAATCCCCTTGAGGGAAAAGCAATCTTCCTTTTCCCCTCATTCTATGTATGGCATCTTTTTTGTCTGACATATTTCAGTAATTGGGCATGTTTATTCCTCAGCTAGTTCTAACACAACCAGTAGAGGCTGCATTTTGAATTTATGAGAGCAAGCTGGCAAGTGCCATGGAAAAAAATTAACATTTCCAACAGTACGCAACACATGGATGAATGTTACTCAGCCTGATGGGATGCACAGTTTTTAAATCTCATACAAATATCTGAGTGTTATTCCACTGCTTCTGTGAACACTCTGGTGTTGAAGGCTATTTCCAGCTCAGATTCTTTTTCTTCAGCATTTTCTCCTACCTTTCCTACCTGCTATAACACCCATTACTGGCTCTCACTCTCTACAGGGTCTTGTTTTATTGCCTTCCTTTCCATTTTCTTCATACTAATTCTATCCCTGGTCTTCTCTCTGACTTCGGGCAAAAAGCAGGTCCAGTTCTTCCTCTACACACAATCTATAGGAATATGAAGTACAAATGGGCAAGAATTTGCTAATTTCACCTTTTGAACAGTTATAAAACAACAGCCTTTTTCACTATACTTCTGTTTGTCAATGCTAAACCACATCAACTACAAAAGCAGGTCTTCTCAATCTTGAATTAAAAAGGAGTTCCACCACAAATTCTCCTTCTGTAAATTTCCAATTGATTATGAGGGTTGCACCATAGATTAAAGGTGCCACCATGCTTGGACTTTCATGCTCAAACATGAAAAAAACCAGAAAGTACAGCACAGCATCAGCATATTTTTTTCTTCTCACCACTTTCAGCCCCAAATCTTTAGGATACTCCTTGATCCTCATCCAACTGTCACAGGCAAAGGATATATAGGAAACACTCAAACATAGAACAAAATAACTTAAGAGAGCTGCTATATCATATTGCTGAACAGCAGTTCATTGTTTCCTTGACTCAGATAGTTTTAGGCCTTTATTTTACTCAAAGATCTCTTACTTACCAATGCCCTGACCTTGGCATCTGTGCTACTCTCCTAAAGCTAATGTGATCTGCTCACACAAAGCAGACTATTGCCAAGGAGCATAAGCAGCCCTAGTGATGTCACGGAACTCATTAAAGATATAGTTGACTTCTTGCCCCTAGAAAACCTAATTATTAAATGTAACCTTAGCTGAAAACAGTAGTGGTTGTTGATAAGCAAAGTAAAACAAAAGGTGTTTTGTTCAAACATAAATATAGTACTTGACCAATAAATAGGAGTTCCTGCTTTATAACTGTGGCAAACTGTAGTTAACCATGAAATTCCTGAGATAATTGATATAAAAAAAGAACAGAGTATTCTGAAATACAATCACGTGCATAGTTTGAAAATCTAATTCCTAATGCAATTCATAACATTAACACCAGGTCTAGAAAACTTAGTGGTTCATTTTAATAAACAGCAAATGCTGCACATTCTCACTCTGAGGACCCATTAGGAAGCTAACCCTGATGTAAAACTGCTATAATCTATCTTCTGAGAATTATTTTAAAATATACCTTTTATAGCAAATGTAAAACATAATAACCGTGTTGTAAATGTGACTGCTATATTTATTTGTTGCTATAGCTATGGATTGCAAATTCAGAAAGGAAAAATACACTTCAAATACTATCACAGACAATAAGAGCCTTATGCTGCTACACAATATTAAACATGCCACCTCCCACTGGTGATATATAAATTACAGCACTGTTAAATCAGCTTCTTTCTTTGAGCAAAGTAAGTTCTTGAAATTTTTTAGATTTTTTCTAAGCTATAATGTTTTTATTTTATCTATTTTTATCTATCAAAGGGACAAAAAACTACTGACAATTTATGTGTCACTGCTGTTCATCTATAAAATTTACATGAACAGCTAAATCAGAGAAACCAATATTCTTGAAATACAAAAGACTAAAGGAACAGTTAAAAAATTGAGATTTTAAGTGAATATTCTCAAGGGTCAAGACACTGTCTTAAGACTGGAATATGCCTATAATATTTACAGACATATTTCCCTCTCCTCTGTCTTTATAAAATGACTACAAAACAATTCTCTCTAAAAACTAACATGCTACACTGAACAGGATGTACAGGTCTATCCACTGAAGCCCCAAATAATTTCAATGGGATTGGTGCAGCTTTGCAGGTATTGTGCTGTCTTATAAAATAAGCTAGATACAGTCATCCTCAAAAAAATCAGGTGGTTCACATACATTTCAGTATGAAAAAATTTTCTTAGGATGAGAATGAATATTCCACTATTTGTGGCATTCAATTTTAAGTTGGTTATAGTTATCCTGGTAATAGTGCTATGGAGAACAATGCTGCAGAGAAAACATTCATCTGTCACAGAAACTGATACAATCCCCTCAAATTTCCTTACAGGTATTGCAGCCTCATTTTGCCCAATCTTCTCTCCTCCTTGCTGCACAAATCGGGATTTCATGAGAAATTTTTGCATGAGGTCTGTTCAACCTCCATGCAGAAGCTACCAGTTACAAGCATCACTCTAGGTTTGAAGACTATCTGCTGAAGGCATTGAGGAATCAGTGTGAAAATATGACTTCTAAGACAAAAATTATTCAAAAAGAAAAGAATATTCATATACATCATATGTAAAATTTTAGCACACAGGAAAATAACACTAAAATATATGTGGATGGCTTTAAAAAAACAGCAGTTAAAGTACAAAGTAACCAGGGGGAAGTAGCTTTAAGGGAAGTAAAATCATACACACATATGTGAGCTCCAAAAATGCTTCTTACCTCCTTCTTTTTCTCCTTTTTTTTAATTTGTTGAGGGTGTGTGTGAGAGAGGATATCTGACAGTTGCCAAGGTCAGATCACAGAGCCTTTAGAGTTAATACAAACTATTACAGCACCCTACGTGTATGTGTCACAAAAAATGCATGTGATTTTAAACTCTTAACCACAGATTCCAGACTGGCTTCCTGTGACTTTTTAAACATATGGTCAGAAGCAAGGATGGAAGAAAGCATTTTTGTGTGATCTGTCATTGATCTGAGAATGCAATCTTTGTTTTATTTAAGTGTCACAGCTTGCTACAGTAATGAGCTGAATAGAGTATTTCAAAGGGTTAAGCTTTGGAAATGAGCAGATTCATGAAAGGGCTCAGTAAGATCTTAACCCCTAACAAGTGAGTAAACACTGCACATACCTAAGGCCTTACTGTTTAAGGTCTTTCTTTAAAAAAAAGAAAAAAAGGTATAAATCTCAAAGCACTAATTTTAATGTCAGATTTGGCATTAAGCTGTATAATTATCTAATGCCTAGTATGTCCTTGAACGAACAAAATGTATCACACAATCACACCCCATAATTACAAAATACATATAATCCCTATTTATATACCCACATTCTTCAGTATAAAATATGCTATTATAATCTTCCACTAAGTGAACTTCACTAAAATTTGTATCTAACTGATATTTTTCCTTCTCTCTCATTCTGGCTTTATTCTTGCTTCTGTCTCACCCTACCTTTAAGCAGCAAGGGGTCAGAATTGCACCCAACACATTGGAGCTTGAACTACATGGAGCTTCTCCAATATGCATGTTAAATTAAACAGTAGCAAGGTCTAGGCAAAAGCATTCAAAAAAACCACAAACTCTCATTCAGGTCTTCCTGAGCATTCTGTGAATACAGGGAAGTGTGTACCAGGATGTGAGGACCCATTGTGGTAAATTTACTGCTCAATTTCTCAGCATCTTTCCCTCTCCAGTTCTTCTTACCTGGAGTCAGGAACCCTCACAGACATAGCTGATACACTATGTACACTGACATTACATTCATTGCTGTATTGCAGCACCCCAAATAACACTGTTTCCTACCATACAAGAAATATATTTCATGTTTGCTTTTTCCAATGACACTGTAAGGCAATGTGCAAATTAACTGAAATAAAATACAATTTTATAAGAAATTATTATTAATTTTGAAAAATTTGAGTTTTGATAAAGTGGATCATAACCTCTTAACTTCAAAATTAAAGGATGCCATGAAAGAGACTAAGAATTACTTAAACACTTCTATAGGCAGTGGATTTTATGTTAATGCAAGGAATGTGCTTATTTTTTTTAATGACTAGAGATGAAAAAGAAATCTGTCTAATCCTGTAAAATAAACGGTTTTAAATGTCAAGACTCTGACCACTGAATTCTTGCCAGGTAACTTAATCCCAATGCTTTCAAATTGGAAATGGAATTTGAACTACTGCTGCTCTGCATTAAACAATGTTGTTTCAAACAGAGGAGTAAAGGAAACCAAGCAATTACAAGAAAAGAATAAAAACACGTCAGCTACATTCACGTTGGTTTTGTGCACCTACACCATGGACACTGCCATTCCAAGCCAGGTGTGAAACTAAAAACATCTGCTCTGAGCAACTCAGGTTCAGGTGTCCAGAATCTTCCTTTCATATTTCCTCCCACTGGGGTCACTGACATTGCTCAGGCTGTCCTTCCTCATCTGGAGTATCAATAACCTCTCCATCCTTCTCAGAGCCTTCCTCTAGTCATTCTGTCAAAGCTGATCCCCATATTTTCATTTTACTGCTATTGTGCTCTATCAGTAACTTCAAACATCAGAAGGTTGATTATTAGTTACTACACTATTTCTTCCCATGTAATTTCATTTTCTCTTTTCATATCATCCACTATCACAAATGGTAAGAACACATTTTGTTCACCTTGGATAAACACATCTCTCTATTAATCTTGGTCTTGCAATGCTTGCACACTATGCAGACAACATTTTCCAAAGATGAGACCTCCTCTTGGGCACCAAATTTAAAATGCAGAAAACCTCAGACACATGTTTCAAAATCATAGATAATCATGGAAAATAAGACATAGTGGATTATAGAAAATGGATGTCAGACCAAATTTAAGTAGCTAAACTGAAAAGTGTTGTTCTAAACATGGAATTCTTAAATTGAAATGTTGAAACAAGCCTTATAAGATGGCTATTTTGTCAATTACAGTAATAACAGAGAATGAATCACAGACTCACTGAATATTCTGAGTTGCAAAGGACCAAAAGGATCACTGAGTCCAACTCTGAAGTGAATGGTCTGTACAGGATCAAACCCACAAGCTCGGTGTTGATGGCACCCTGCTCTAACCAACTGAGCTGATTATCCCTACCAAAATCCCATCAAAACCTGCAAAACTCTAAAGGATTTAAAACAGTATTACTTTGTATTTTACTTAAGGGTCAGCTATGAACATAACAAAGTATAAATATCAAGGAACTACGACAGAAAGAAGCCAGGTCTGACTCCTGACTGTGAAGTTTGAAGGGGGAAAGGCACAGCATGACACACATCCACCTTAAACTGCCAGCTGACAGAAAGGTGATGCCATCCAAGCACACAGAATTATCTGTTTGTGCCCCTTCTGGGCACTTCTTCTCTCTCCCACAGCCATGCTCATAAACACCATTTTCACCTAAATCCAGCTCTGGCAATCACCAGGCACTTCGTGAAACCAGCGATGCCTCAGTCTCAGCAGAAAATTATCCTGGGTAGAAAAGAGAGTTTTCTGTGCAGCCAGTGAGCAGATCTGGCCCAGCAAATGGTTCTGTGATTCCCAAACTGTCCCTGGGAGGAGGTCAGGCCATCACAAATGGAGGAAACTGGAAAAGCAACAAAGCTTTCCTCCTTTTGGTGGCTGTGAGACACCACAGCAGCCCAGCTGTTTACAGAAGCAGAGCACCAGAGTTCTGGGGAAGGGAAGTGGTTCTGTATGGAAATATTAACATCAGTCCTCAGGTTCACTTTGTCAACAACACAATATTTTAGTATATAAAATCCTTTAGCAACTTGGAAAAACTGCAAAATCAAGAAAACCTCCAAAATTGCTGCAGTCAAGAAGTTTCATAGGTTAACCAGCTTTCCTAGCAAAGTACTTAAGATTCTGAATTAAAAATTTATTGTTGAAATTTTGTGTTGAGAAGAGAAAATCACCAGGTAAATGGAATGACATGGACAAAACCACTCAGAAATGTAGCAACTAACCATGTATCTCTGAACCAGTACAGAATCCCCCCTTCCATCTGTTTGAAAGACTTTAAAGTAGCAAACTTGTGATCACTCAGCTAAAGCCAAATGAATTCATGGGCACATTTTGCAAAATCTGATATACTAGAAGTCTGCACAGATGGATGCAGCACAAATAATTAAAATTAAAGAAAAAAGCACCCTCGGGTCATAAAAGAGTCTTGAGAGAGGAAGACAGAGTGACACTGTAACAACAACAACAGCCACGGCAAGCTAGAATATCTACAGCCATAGCCATCTACATATTAAAAGGAATGCATATTCATATTCCCTAAGCAATGTCCCTCTGCTCTTCCAAAGTCAAAGGAACTCTTCTCTAAGTGGATAAAATCTTTCTCACTATGTTTTCCAGCAGCTGTCTTTGCTGGTTTCTAATCAAAGCTCATGATAACTGGCTTTGGCAACAGACTGTAGTTTCCCAGATGAGTAAGCAAACAAAGAGTTTATTTTCCCCCCTCTTCCACATAACTTGAGATGCATTTTCTGTCTTAAGAGGGAATTGATGACTCCTATAATCTGGTCAACACCTCAAATACATTTAATGAAGGAACATCAGGGGTCTGTGGTATTTGTATACTTCAAAATGTGGACAGCTACAAGACAAAGATAAATGCCAGCCTGGAAAACAAAAATCTGGACTGCAGCAATTTTTAAAAGTAGAAAATGAGAAACCTTTAGACAGCAATTTATTTAGATTTGACTGAGAAACAGGCATAAGAAGAGAAAGCAAATTGACATATCATAAAAAATCTTCACTTGGGTTATTCTTAAGTATTCTTTAAATTGGAGGGGGGGGGAGAGCTCATCACAACAACATTCACTGAAAGATATTGATTTAGAAGGCAGAGCCTGAGGGATGTCAAACCAGAAAATCACTATAATCAACTACAAAGGAAATTCATCATGACAAAAAAGGAAGTGGGTGGATAAGCAAAGTCCATGGAAGAAAAATAACATTGCCTGCTGTTAGATACATGATTTAAAATAAATAAAGTGAAGGTTAAAATTATTCCTATTCATTTAATATGAGAAATCTAATAAATAGATATCAACACATTAGAGTAGAAGATGTATTGTCTTGAAGAGACATTGTAGAGTTCCATAAGTAAATGTGTCTTGCCACTGTGTCAAAAGACAAATTTTAGGTTGAAGATTAAAGATCTGAATATTTAAAAATATAGAAGTTATATTTCTTAGAAAGACTACAAAAAAAAGAGAGAAAATATATGCTAAACCCACAATTCTGATTTAGTTTTCTATAAGGAAACTGAAGAGTATTGAATAAAGTCCAGCAGCAGCCAGCATGTTGATAACTGACAAAGCAGACAACTTCAAACATCCTAGGACAAGAAAGATTAAATTTAATATGTCTCAAATGTGTGGGTTTAAAATAATTTCATTCAACATTTGTTCTCAGTCTTGAATAGGAGAGGAGGAAGAGGGGAGATTAAATGGCAGGTGAATTGAATGTTTCTTTTGATGATAATAAAATCTAGAGCACTGATGGAATGTAATTTAATCTAAACCAGCACAAACCACTTTTGTGTGTGACACAGGCCTGATCCTGCAGTGCAATCTGGAAGCAGAACAGCAACACACCAGCTCAGAGCTACACTTTGCACATGGGATGTGTTCAGCACTGGGACTCCAACACAGCCTTCACACAGTTATCTGACAACAAATTCAGGGAAAAAGATTCAGATGTGGTTGATGTTTTTGAATGCCCTGCTTTTCTCATGTTTGACTTCAGAATATTTCTCTTGACATGACAAGTGGTGCAAGAAGTTGAAAATGAGGCTAGAGAAGCTTAACATGAAACAGTCAGAAAACTTAAGTGAACAATATTTGGCCAGAAAAATTTAGTATTCAAGCTGCATAATTCACATTCCCCTCCTCAGCCCTAAACAGTGCTACACCAAGCACTAAGTGAGGTGCTAAAAAACAGCAGACATCTTGCAAGTGGTGGTAATTTTTACCACAGCTGCTGAAACTGGTAGCCCCATAACCAACCCCAAAGTCCATCTTCTACCACCTCTCTTCATTCATGATTTAATAAAAACACCCCACTCACCACCTCCAAAATTAAAACTTGGGTATTTGCATGGTAACTACATGCAATTTTAGGGCACTATTTTTTCACCACTATCAGGCAAGAGTATATTATTAGATTTAAATGGCAACTTCATGAGTATCTAGAGTCAGACAGAGAGTGGGATTCACCTAATAAAATGAAGACATCTGTATCTATGTCACTCAGTTAATAAAGGTACATAAGACTTTTAGGTTAACAGTTGGACTCAATGATTCCTATTTGGAATGATTCACAAAGTGCCTGCAGGTGAAATCAAGAAGACAGTGACTCAGTGGGCTGCGTATGCAAATGAGTTCACAAAACTATAGATTTCATATTTATGCCCTTTTTTTTTTGGTTGCCTATTTTTTTTGAAACCTAATTTTTCTTCCACCTTAAAGAAACAAAAACAGTCGGACTGGATCACAAAAAAGGTTCATCTGCTCCATATCTTGTAACAGCAAATATCCAGGGAGGAGTACAAATGTATAAAGAAACCTCTCTGACACACACCTGCCATCAGTGCAATGTGTATTACTGACTGCTTTAGCTGGGTTGATTTTTACTTTTTTTTGAGGCAGTGATTACACCACACAGAGTTCCAGTAGCACTCTCTGTGCAATGCCTCAGAGCAGCAAAGCACAAGTTACAAGTGCTAAGTATGACTATTCAATGTGTTCACTTTTGTTAGAGATTTGATGATGAAATGCTCAGATTTAATATGCCCATTACTTGTATGAGCACAAAATAATTCACCCAAAGCTTGAAGTCTATTAGCTGCCAACTAGTCTACCAATTTACATGATTTTCTGATTAAAAGCACCCTGAAGATCACTGCAGTAATAATGAGGTGTTTCTTAAAGAAGCCAAAGCAATATACTTATTTAAAAATATTTATTGTAACAGCAGTTTAAACATAGTAGTTATAGTTTTCTTTTTCAGACACACAAAAAGTAAACATTTGCTTCTCTGGCAAAGCTACTTTTGTACAAATTTTCCAAGCATTAGCTTTGAACTTCCAACTTCCCATAATATATTGGACTTATGTTAAGGCAAGGTTATTTTCTTTATTTTGAACTATTTAGCACAAAAGATCATGCTATCACTACTAAGAGTTCTCCTTTTCTTTTCTGCTCCTCTTAGTCCTAGCCAAACATTCTCTCAAACTTCTATGTAAATACTACTAGTAAATAACAATAATATTATTAATATCATTAATAATAAAACCTTACAGTATGCCACAAAAAATTATTTTTGCAGGACAAATATCCCTAAAGAAATCACATAATGTCACAGGACTAGCAGAAAAAAAAATAATGTCCTTAAAAAAAAAAAAAAGTCAAATCAATAAGTTGACATTGGGCCTCTATAAAATACCATATAATAGAAAACACAAAATGCTCAGTGAATCCAAATGGTTTTCCCTGGCTGAAAGGGACCTGAAAGTCCTGCTCTCATCAAAATGAGCTTTACCTGGTTGTGCCAATCCCATGTGACCATAAAGACTACTGATGTGGGAGAAATCCATAGTCTTTACAAGTAATCTACTTCCTGTGCTTCATTCTTGTTCTCTCTGGACAAAAATATCTTTTCAACTTCCCCTGTAAATCCAGTATTTTTGTCCCATTCACTGTGAACAGGGAGAATAAACTATTTCCTTATTTTGAGAAACCTATTACATCATATCAGGGGGGCTCTCAGAGTTTGACAGAAGCAAAGATCACCTCTTGAAAAGATGCTCATCCTTTTGGAAATAATTTATAAAACATCTTTCCAGTAATAATTATTGCCTATGAAGTTAAAAAAACATCTGTTTGCACACTCTCATGTTAAATAATTCCTTTGTTATTCTGGCACTGCCAACATAAAAAATTTTATATGTTTTACTTATTGAGCCAATTTTAATAATCAAGTGAGAAAAATTCTGTTATATCAAAATAATCTATTATTGGATTTTAAGGGATTGACTACATAATGCCATGACTTCTTAAGCAATATTATGGTTGCTGAGATATCAAAATTCTTATTTTAATTTTTTCAAATTACTCTTTGAACAATGTCTCCCCCAATCTATAATATACTACATTATCTACATAAAGCAAAAAGTCTTATAGTCTTACAGATCCTCAAAATACAATATAAAACTGGTTCTTGTCTTGCTTGAGTAAATGGTATTAATGGAACATGTAAAAGTAGATGACTGTATACAATTGCTATTTTGTCCCTGAAAGGCAGATTCTTCTCTAGCAGCCCAATCAGAGCTATCACATGCAACTGAAATTGCTGAGGAAATATCTGTAAGCAACATTTAGTTTTTAAATTCAAGTATGTAAAGATTGCACAGGAGAGTTTGCTCAAAAGCTACAAATAGATATTATTCAACAATTCAGGCATTATTTTCACTGAAGCATATAAAAATTTATAGTAAAATATGGAAACAATACCTATCATAAAAATGAACCCCCAGTTACTTATCAATTTGCTAATCATATCTATGGCTCTGTGATATTTAAATATGCATAGAAAAGAGACAGGTACTTAGAGATAACAAACATCCATGCATTTATGTCACCTTATAAAAAAAATAAGCTTTGAAAGTCCAGAAACATTCTAAAACTGGCCAGATTCAGCAAGCTAAACCTTCACTGCTTTTTGTCTTACATATATTCTTGCCCCAGAAAACACTTAATGATGAAAGGAGATAGATGCAAATGAAAGCTCCAAGTATTTGATTAGTATAATCCTATAAATTAATTCCTTTACATAGTATTTGTTTTACATACAAGTATTTAGAATTTACATGTATTTAAATCCAGTAACATTTAAGCACATTGGAGTATTTCATAGTACACAATAGCTGTCCAGACACTGTCAAATTCAGACATAATACTTTGCCTTTTTATCCACAGGAATGAGGACAGACAGTGATCTAACCAACAGGAAAAGGGCAGGAAGGTGCAGAAGTTTTAAGCTTTATCATGCATGTATATGAATCAGGCTTAACTTTCCCCCTGACTACAAATTGTAGCTAAAAGTCACTTGGTGACTGTCATCAATTCATATGCCTAAACATGGAAATCTAAGCATCATTTTAAGTGACCCGAAGACTTATTTCCATGGAAATGGCAAATATGAAACAGACCAACAGCAGCTGCAGATTCTTCTTGACTGGAGCTTTAGGCCAGATTTGTGACCTTTAGGACATCCAAAGTTGCTCCAAATATTTACATTTAAGCTTTGCATCTGCCTTTCATGGGATTTCCACTCATCCAATTTCAGTACTTGCACTATGAAAATCAGATGTCCCAGACATTAGAGAGGCATGTTCCTAGAGTGCTTTGATTTTCCCTGTGGAGGTATCTCTATCTATGCACTATATAGATTTCTCTCAATACCAGGACTGTGTGTGAACATCCTCCTCAGTGCCTCTGTTTAATGAGAATGTCAAGCTTGTAAAGGCAGATGAAAAAGTGATGCTGATTCACCACAACATCAGGATTACAGAACATCATGAGAGCAAACCAGACAATGCCCTGGAGAGCTATGGATGGCCAAGCCTTCACTGACTGGACTTCCACTTGAACCATGCCCAGAGAGGAAGCTTGGTTGACTCTGGACTTTAAGAGTTCATATCAACTTGGCAACTAAATGACCTCAGGGCAGGATTAATATGTATGGGCAGGGAGCATTTGCAACTCTGCCTAAAGCTATCTCACTCCTCTGAATTGCCCTCCTGAGGATACTAGCTCTCTCCTTTGGCTATATAGATAACTTGGCTTTCTAATTTAGGCATGAATAAGCTCCCTCTGAAAGCTTTGAATTTTATTTTTGTGGAGCCTGTATAGCTTGGACACATCCTGACAGATTTAGGTCCAATGGAACCACATTAAATCAGAGTATTTCAGAGATATCCATTCATTCTCCAGGATCTAAGACTAGAATTTGGAATGAAAAATTTTATATCTAAACATTTCTTTAAGTTCTCTACATTTCACAAACATTTTCTCTCTAACTCTGTGAAATTTTCTAATTTGACAGCTAGAGCCATAAACCATCACAACTATCTTAATGCTATCAACATTGCTAAGTGCAGTATGAAAGCTCAGCTCGTTGAACCATCAAATAATGTGACATAAGACCTAGCCCTGTTAATAATCATATATATTATTAACATATATATATAGAGAGAGAGAGAGAGAGAGAAACATATGTAAACCATTGTACATTCAGCCTGTCAAAATGTTTTAATTATTCAGTCAGAACAGTATGATTGCATGAATCATTTCAGTGTTCACCACAGAGCAAGCTGGAAAATGGTCTTGAAATAACTGCATAGCAATTTTTAAACAAAATTTGAGGTATAAGTAAGGAAGGCATAAGCAGGTATAAGTCAGGTCTAGGACTGATCAGAAAACATAATTTTTTCTGTCCCCTTTCCTAAGCCCTTTCCAGTTCAGATAATATTTCCATTCTGCCGCAGGCTTCTCTCAGGAAATTAATTTCTTAGCTTGATGTCACCTGAGGACATTCAAATGAACCACCTACCACCTCTGTAGCCTCCTTTCTTTCTAATGCTGTGTTACATCTTAACATTTCTCATAACAACTGTAGGACAGACAGACCTGATCTTTATAATAAACTCCCCAAAATACTGCACCACAGTCTATGGAATTGTACAAATAAAAGTAAGATAATATCACCCTTGAGGATTTTTTGTGCTCTAAATGTACTCTTTCACAGGGCAATGTACTGGGCAAAACTGAAGATTGTGGCCAACAGGAAACAAGACTGGAAGAAGACTGATTTCCTCTCCTTTTCATTCTTTTACAGGATATTTTCAATTTCATTCCCTTCATAATGCTTCCACCATGTTGCAGGAGGAAAGGGGACAGATGTTTTCTAGAGGGGATAATTGCAGGAGATATTTTGAATAACAGGGTTGAGATACTGAATTAGACAGGACTCTTTCTTATCTAGTGTGTTTGTAGAGGAATCTATTAAACAGAATATTAAGGTACATTGACAGTTGTCATTCCTCCATGTGAGTTTGGCACATGTGACTACTGTGAGACAAGGGTCCAGGCTGCCACTCAGTCTCACTTTAATGCCAGCTCAATCCTGACATTCTCCAGTGTCTAGTGAATTTGTCGTGAGATATTCTGAAGAAGTTTCCCTTTTCCCTCAGTTTTTCAAATGAACTTAATATAGTGTAAAGTGAGAGAGTTTATGATTCCAGAGAGAGATATACCATCCAGACTAACACAGCACAAAAAGCATCAGAATGGGCTTTCCAGCATCCCCCAGTGTCTCAACTCTGAGCCAAAGGGACTATTTTCTAATCAAAAGCCCTCATATTTTTCATTTTTTTGCTCCTCTTTTGATAACAGAAGGCCCAGACAAACAGAAGCAAGATAAAAACTATTCTGCTGTTCATGCAAGCCTATTCACAAAATGCCTCCCATAGGCTGCTTTCCACCAGCCCTGCTATTTCATTTAATCCATTCAGTCCTGAAGAAGGATCAACTTAGGCAATTAGACAAGGGATGTGGGCTCTGAGGGATAATTGGATGACTTGCATGCAATAAACTTCTTGCACGGTTTCTTCACTCTTTTCCTTTGGTCTCTTTGCTCATCCCTTTGTTTCCCATCATTAATTTTTTTAATCAAGTTTGCAACACCCTTGCAGTTACAGCAAGAAAGTAATGTGACCAAGCAGCAAGAACCTGAACACCTACATTGCAGCTCCTGCTGTTTTATGCCTCTTTAAATTGTTCTGATGTGGTATCAAATGGGATGCAGCAGTCAAGGCTTCATTTTTGTATGTGCAGCACTGCTGAAGTTGCAGGCTGAGAATAAATGAGCTCAGATACCTTTTCCTAATCTCAGGTGAATCCTGGAAGAGAGCTCATATGGGGGAAAAAAGTATTACAGCAGAATTTAATTGGCTGTATTCTGGTGAATTGTGTTTGAATTACATCATAGGACCTTACTGACATACATTAAGGATTGCTGAAATGTAACTATTATCTTTATTTGCCCCCTATTACCACCTTCATCCCACCTTCTTGTCATCTCCAAGTCCAAAGTGTGGGAGCTCTTTCTGCCTTGGGCACACAACCTCATTCTCAACCTTAGTCCTCAGCCTGATGTTTCTAACTTTCACTTCCTCCTATTTTGACATATTCCTCTCATATCAACCATTTCCCTCATGTCATCCTTTTTAATATTGTATTTATTTACTGTATAAAATTGTCTTTCTCTCCTCACATGAGTTTAAACTTCTCTTAATACTTTTATCTTCTATACACTAGCACAATTTGTCAGACTGGATACACAGCAATTTAAAATCACATACAAGTTTCAACATTGCCTCTAACATTACAATGTAATACTCTTTTATAATAAATTCCAATGAAATATTAATGATCATTATTCTATCAACCATAAAAACCAATAACAACAAAATATAAAAATCTGATCTTTACACTGCCTAGCTTGAATGCTAGATTATGTACCCAGCTGATGAATGTGCAGAAGTCCTTTTCAGAGCTCATCTTTAAAGAAAAAAATATTGCAGCCACAGCTACCAAGAATTGGCTCAATCTGTAGGAATGAGAGTTTTCCTTCTGGATGTCCACATTCAACCTCACATGACAAACAGACACTATGTCCTGTAGACCTCCTCTGAAAAGATGCTCAGTAACACTGACAGGCACAATATGAAATCAGAACAGACTGTGCAGAACATTGTGAAATGATGTAGGTTTCTTACAAATGAAAAACACCCATCAAAAACAAGGTCAAGAGAAGAACAAAATTTATTTCTCTTCCTAGTAGAGGAAAGAGATATACGTATTCAAGAGATAGCTACCTTCAGATCAAAGTATGGAGGATTTTAAGACAGGATAATTACCTGACTGAGAAAGAAATGGAAAACCACTTTTCAGAGCTCTTGAATGACTTGAGGCAGCTTTGCTCTCAGAATTGCCTCATTGAAGAGAAGGTTTGAGTAGCTCAGGCAGAATGATGAAGGATGTGACTATTGAGTTGCTTGAAACAGCACTCCTGTGTTCTACCCAGAGAATATAAATTGACTGAAGATGGAGCAATGAAATAAGAGGGTGAAATGTGAAAGATGTGATTAAACTAAGCACACAAAAGGAGTGATGTTGTATTTGTCTACAAACAAAGAAGGAAAGGAAGATGGCAACGCTTTGTGTCTTTTTTGGTGAGATGTGGTGATAGCTGAGCTTGCTTTGTTCAGCTCTCAGCACCAGTTAACTTGCTGTTTTGTGAATGAGGAACACACATCAAAACAATTTTTTCCTCCTTTCTTAGTATCTCCAGGGACACACTCAGATAGGTACTGTGAATCTCAGATGGTTTATGTCTTTCTGTTGTAGACCTAAGTACATTCAAGAGAACATGGAGGCAATAAAACAAAAAAATTATATTAAATACCAGGCAACTGTCTTCTCAAACAAGAGTTATGAGAGAAAGAACCCACATAATGCTATTTCAATATGCACTACTCAAGTGATAGAATACATCACAGAAAGAACCAACAGAGGAGATCAGACCAAGTGACTTACAAGGTCTTATCTGTAACTCTGTAGAAAATAGTTTGTGGAAGAATATCAACAAGCAGCTCTCACAAGCATACAGGTGTTAACCTTGGTGCCCTGGCCATGTTCCAACCCAGGTAATTAATTTTACACTTAAATTCTCCTTCTGTACTGTCCTGGCTTGTCTCCACTCTCTGGCCCTGATTTATGTGCAATTAAAGAGCAGCAGTGTGTCACTGCACAGGTGTCAGTGCAGGGAGTAGTGAGGGCATCAGCTCAGGGGTGAAGGTGTAGTTATGGAAACCACATGTCCCATCAGAGGTTATGGAATTCTTCAGGGACCTTGTAAATATACTCTCTAGATGAAAGCCAACCCTGCACAGATCATCCTATTCCTCATCTGTGCTTACAAGGAGGGCAGTTGATTTTTCTATTATTTTTTTTCCCTGCAGGTGAGAGGGGAGCTGGCTCCCCTTTGTCCCAGCAGGGCTCAGCAGGTACCTTCTCCCTGATCTCCACAGGAGAGTTGCTTCCTTCCCCCCCTTTTCCTCTGGTGTGCCCCTTCAGCTCCACAGGACATCCTGTGTCTCCTGAGCCTCCATCCCTGCAGTGCACTCACCATCTGCAAACTCCAGCCCAGAATGAACACAGCAAGCAAGACTTTGAGAAATGCTCAGAAGTCTTTGTTTCAGAATTCACCACCAACACAGTGTCATGTCTCTGGGAGTTATGATCTCTTTTTGTCCAGGAAATTGTGCAGATGAGCTGTAAAACTTCAGTGTTAAAAAGCAGAAAATCCTTTAGCAAAAGAAAGGCTGTCAGAGCCACACGTCCCACACAGCAGCAATCCTGCCCCAGCAGAACTAAGCATGTGTAAGGAGCAATCCAACAACACACACAGCTCTGAGTCATTTTTAAGGATACTTTCAGATGCATCACTTTTGGTGGAGCTGAATGCTGTAAGCATAATACAAAGCCTGTGAGTTAAAGGAGAAAAGGCAACTTCCTTTATTTAAAGAAGAATCAAGAGTTATACTTTGTTCCCAGACTTATTCAGGTTTTGAGAGTGTAATAGAGAAAAAGACAATACATATATTCATAATAATTTAGGAGAAACAAGACATGTAGTTAAGTGTCTTCTGAAATATGAAAATACATAGGTAGAAAAGCCAACACTGGCTATCATTCAAGCAGAAGTTCAAGGATAAATATTTTTTTAGGTAATCCTTATTATTTTAAAATTTCTTTTGATGCCTGAAAAATTTTAATCTCTTGTTCCATATTCACTTAATATTGCATTAAGTGATTCATTCATTTTGGTTGAGATTTTTACTTTCTTTTTCACACACACACCAGACTCCTCTCTGAGTTGCACAGCATTAGAATGATAGAAAATGGACACAAATAGAAGAACACAGAATTCTGAAATAAAAAGCTTTTTCTTTTTGCCTTTGTTTTTCAAGCTAGCATGAAGCTGATCAAATACTGGAACAGACACCCAGGGAGCTGAATGAAATCTCCATCCTCAGAGATATTCAGGACACAACTGCAGCCCTGAGCAACCTGACCTGACCAAACACACTCTGAGCAGGGGGCTTGACTAGATGACTTCTGGAGGTCACTTCCTCTGGAGCAGATGAATTTTTAGAGTTTTTCTAAATACAAAAATATATAGACAGACATAAACACATGCACATAAAAATTCTGTCCTAACTGAACACATACTTGTATCAGCATTTCATTCTGCATGTGGGCAAATGCTCTACTGAATGTGGACACACATATGACAGGTTACATAAAAGATGGAGGCACCTGAGCCATGAGAAGGAATAATAAAAAATACGTGTGAGCTCCAATAAAGTAGGATTATTTCTGACACTGAATGGTATGTTGGCTTTACCTATTTTCCTGCTCACTTCTGACATCTTGAGCTGCAGTAATTTTAACTACAGACGAGTAGTGCAACTAATGAAAGCTAATGAAATTCAGCCTGCATGAACTGCTCAGTGTGGCTTCACAGGACAAATAACAGCTCTGGCCATCTAAGCAAGACGTAGAGGATGCTTCTGAAATTCTAATTAGACTGAATTGAGGAACACTGTCTCATGGAAGAAAAGAAAAAGATGGCCCTTCCCTAATTCACTGTGCCTTCACAGAATGGACACCAGGTGCACCCACCCAATGTGACTCATTTCACAGCTGGGATGAGCAAAGGGAAATGAAGATGTGACAGTTTTCCAAGCACTCACAGAAAAGGATCAGGGACAGCCCATGGCACCAGGTCTGCTCCAACCCTCCATGCTCAGCAAACAGCAACTCCTTGTTTAACAAAGTACTCAAATGGAAAGTTTTCCAGATACTGCTCTACAGGGAAATCACCCAAGAAGAAACAGGTTATGAAGCTCAACTTAAAATAGTAACAGAAATGCATTTGGGGACTAGAAATTACCAGAGTATGATAATGTAGACAAAACTCAGATGAAGAGTCCTACTAAAGTAAAAGGAGCAATTTCTTTTAATTGTACATCCTTTCACAGAATGCCTTTGCATAAATTCCCATAATTGCTCTTCTCCATGATCCTCCAAAGATTTAGACAAAAAAAAACATTACTTACAGCACTGTTTTAATACCAGCTTAGTTCTAGATGAACTAATGTAGTAACTTCACAATCTTAGTTACTCTACCAACTCTTTTAAATTCCCTCTATCATGTCTTTAATATTTTTGCCTCACTTGCCATATACAAAACCATACCTGTCTTCCATTTTCAATGCCTGTTTGAGACCTTATACTTTATCAGATACAGAGACTGAAAAAAAACACTAATAAAAGCAAATGCATGGAAATTTTTTTCCACCCAAAAGAAGCTTCTGTCTTAAGTACAGTTTAAAAAAAAGTTGGATCAATTAGCAATCTGGGAATGTTAGAAACATCTTAACAATGTCTCAAAGATGAAAGAGCATATCACAGAATGAGGAAAGGGGAAAAAATTAAATTATGTCTGCAGTCCTAATGAATCAAAGCCCAGAAGGTGGTCTCCGAATCAGCGGGTTTTGATGAAATATTAAGAAAAATTATTATTGATGAAAAATGAATAAGCTCTTTTTGATTTTAGCAACCTTTAAATCACACTTTGCTAATTAAAATAGCTTCAGCACAAACCTCCATTCCTTGATGGGCATTTAGCAATCCTAAAAACGGGTGTGTTAATTTGACATTTCAGCCAATGTGCATAGAGTTTATCTTAAGCTGGCAGACACAGCACAGTGTAAGATGATTTACAAAATAATACACAGCTAAACCTTCTTTTTCTGCTTTTTTCTTTCTTTTTTTTCCACACTATATCTACTAACACATTTACAAAGTAACAACAGACGACTTCTGCTTGTTTTTCTCTGCAAATAGCATTCATATACTACCACATATAGTAACATACACTACCACTGTTAATGAGCCATGAACTATGTCTTGGGAAATAAAGACCAATGCTAATATTTTCTGTCTTCTTTGTTTGCCAGGTCAGAGCTCTTCCCATCCCAAAGATAAGTGAAAATTAAAAGTCTGAGGGACATTAGTTCTCACATCCCTTGAAGTCTAATTCTAAATGTTTTCTAAATGTTGGGAGTAGAAATTATGTGTTCTCTTTTCATCCCAGTTTGTATTGTGTTTCCTATCAAATGGAAACCTAGGAATGAGGGAAGGCTGTAATCAACAATGAATTGTCGCACACAGAAGACATTTCATTACATAAAGCAATGCAGCTCAGGCATGCCATGCATTATTGTTATAAAACTATACACACAAATTAAAAATAAGCTAAATCTGCTCCTCTGCTTTCTCTTTCATAAATTAAATCCTATGTGTTATATCACAGTCTAAACTCTGAGAAGATGAAATTACCTATCCATTACAAATATGTCATCTATTTACCATAATAACACTTGATATATCCATCATGTAAGAAAGAGTGCTATGAACACATCAAATTGAAAAGCTATTTAAATGCCACTAGTATTTTAAAGAATGAAAAAAAAGTCATGGCAAGTAAGTCTGATTTTCAAAATGTCTGATGTTCTTCAGAAATACCTAATCATATAAAATAAGTCATGCAAGAATTCTTTCAATGTTTCACCATCACAGTGTTTGAGCCTTAAGGAACAAGATTTCAAACACCTTATAAACTATTCTTTAACAATATATCATGAAGTACAGGGCTGTGGGAATATACACTGTTTTCTGAGTGATGAGTGGAAAAGCACTGTTTTTCAGCTTTCCAACCAAGAACAAACTGAAATGAGATCTTTCAGCAATTTCTCAGTTTCCAGGGCTGCCAGTGTGGTATGCTTCATACACATTCATTCAATGAGTTTACAATCTGTTAAAAGGAATTAACCACTTCCCCTGCAACCTATATGAAGTGATGCTATTTTCCTTCCTGAAGTTCACTGCAGAGGATTCCTCCCCACAATTAGACTCCACCACTTCCTCCAGTGACAAAGTACTCTGACCATAAGCAGGGTGATTTGTAGGTCACATAAACAAACAAGACTGGCCATAAGGATAAACAGTGTAGTTAAATATAGTTTGTCGCATCTGTGAAGGAGATATCATTCATAAAAATAGAAAATAAGAAAAAACCCTTCAAACCCTCCAATATCAAAACATTTTACTGTTTGTCCATTAAACTACATTAAAGATCTAACTTCAAATTGAATATTTAATTTTAGAAAGTATAAAGCTAAGTCTTCATGAAAACACAAGACTCTCTCCAAGCTCTTCCTGTGCACCCCTCTCTCATAACCAGACAAAGCTAAAATGGAAAACTCCTGGTTCTTCAAATGCTTGGAAAGGAGAAGCCTGAATCCTTCACCAAAGAGGAACAGATGGGTTGACTGGAGGGACATAAAAGACAAAAAGATCAGAAATTTGTATTCTATTTAGAAAGGGCCACATTCAACAGCAACAACAAATTAAACTGATTAAATTATGGTGTTCAAGTGAAGCACAACATCAGTTTGCAATCCAAATTCTGGTTAGTAAAACTCGCAAAGAACAGATTTTAGCAGTTTACACCGGTAGGATCAAAGCACTTGATTTAATGAATGGGAAAGCCTTTCCTTTTTCAGCTTTGTGTACTCAACTATTCCCCATAATTTTCTCAGGATGAAGAATTTCAAGTTGCATTGATGGCATTAGTGGGAAGAAAAGATGTGCACGTTACACACACAGCTGGGTTTTTGGACTGCAATCTCAAACCACACAATAACCATTTGATGCCTGACACACGGCCGTGTCTAGCTTGTGCATCTTATTTTTCCATACTAAGATATATAATTATAGTTTTCTTTTTCCTTCTTTTTTTTTTTTTAATTAAATATTTACTTCTACAATCTGAAAAAAAAGTAAAGGTTTTTCTCTTTTTTAATCCAAGTAACAAAATGCACAACTGATCTCTGTGTGCAAATTGTACTAATATATCAACAAAAAAATACACACAAAATTCAGTTACAATGTAGTTAAATTATTAATATATTGTATTGAAGAGGCAGGTTTTGACCTCCCCCCCCTTTTATAAACAGTCTCTCCTCTGCACTTAAAGGAATTGAAATCACCCAGCTATGCAGATCTGCCAACCTCCAGCCCAGATCAGGGGCACCAAGGGCACGTTTGGGTGGGTCCCTCTTCACCTCCTGCTCCTGTAACCCAGAGTGGGAAGTTCATCTCTCTCATCTCTCTGTGCATTTGCCCACTGCAACCATTTGTAGAGGCACTAACTCCAGCTGCTTTTGTGAAAACAAACAAGTAGCTGCCACACTGCTATTGCAGGGCTGGAGGAGAGGGGAAGGGAAGAGAAACCACTGGGGTTTCAGTGGGGCTGTGGCTGTGGTAAATGGAGAAGGACGTGGTTCTCACAACAGTATCAGTGCTTGGCATCTATTCAGAGAGAGAGCAGGGCTTTGCAGTAATTAAAATGGGAGACATGAATAGAGTTCACTGCAAGTCTGCCATTTATTCCACCAAAGTGGTAACCCAAAGAGGGGAGTGCAATTGCATACTTTCACAATAGGGAGCCTACATAAATCCTCATGAATTTATATTAAAACTTGCCTTATATTCTATCAAGATGGAAGAACAAAAGAAAACAACCAACCTAGATAATAAAATGCCAATGCTAATAGTGTCTATTGGGCAGGGTCTATGAGAGACCAAGCTAATTTTTAGGCAGTCCTGGGGGCAAGGATTACTGGCTTATAGGATGAAGGGTAGAGAAACAAAAAAACCCAATGTGTTAGCACTAAAGTGAAATTAAACCCCATGAAGAGTCTCACAGAGGCTCTAACTAATCCTTCTCTGGGTTATAACAGACAGAGAAGGAAAAATACCACAATGACTTCCGAGTATTATTTTCAGTTTTACACATTGGTGAACTGCAAAGAGTTCATTAACCCACTGCTCTCCAGACAGGTTGCCTTGGAGAGTCTGATTAATCCATAATGGCATATGTGCCTTTTCCTAGGCCAGGAAAGTCTTTCCAGAAGTCAGATTCTCACAGGAATGAAGCTTCATAATGCCACAAAAGAGTGAGACTGAGTGGAAGGGAAGGATTTGTAACCTCTGACTTGATTTCTGAAACATTACTGATTACTTATGGAGTTTGCAAAACAAGAAGGTCCCTGCTCTGAAATGCTTGCAACCTGAGTATCCTCAACAGTATTTACCTGCATGAGTGGTACCTTCCTCTGTAGCAGGGTGTCTGCAGGGCTCTGACAGCAGAGGGTGATAAACAGGGAAGAACAAGGGATCCAGGAGATAGGAAAACATTTCCAGATAAGGGAAGACAAGTAAACAGAGGTAGGAGGGAAGAGCTTACTCATAATCTTATTCAATATAGGTTCTTAGCCTTCTGCACAGCTCTGCAGGTTTTAAATGTCACTGGATAGATGGCTTGAAAAGCCAAGGTCTTTCTCTTCATGAAAGTGCTCTTCAAGTCAACTTCCAGAGCCATCAAAAAAATCTCTTCATCTAAGAAACGTCCTAGCATTTACATGATGCATCACCCTGAGTAATAACTCCTATCCCACTCTGGTGGGCCCAGCAGTAAGCTCAGATTCCTATACATAAATGATCCCACAGACTTAAGAACACTCCTGTGACTGACACTACTAATAAAGAAGTTTAATATAGCTGCACAAGAGCCTGCTTTTTTAACAAATATTTATCCAAGCACAGTAATATAGCATTTCATAGCTTTCATGACCCATTCTGCTATTGCTAAGAGTTATTTTATACACACTAGAAAGACAGGGTCTGCTTATTTCACTTTTTACATATTCTTTTATTATATTAGAGTGTTTCTCTGCAGTTTCCAGGTTTCATTATTCTCATGCCAATTTAAGCACAATGATATTACTGAGAGAATCAAAGTTAACAACTTAATAAAATGTTCTCCCTTTCTTTTTGGAAAAGCAGCAAAGTATGTGACCTGACCTGAAAAAATACGATCTTGCCTCTTTGCACTGAGCAGATGACAGTTAAAGGAAGTGGGGTTATTTTCAGTTCCCAGATATTCCTTTGACATAACTTGATTCCACTCCTGATAGAAAATAAACCAGTTCATAAAGGTCTCCCTTCTAAAATGAAGGATTTTTTTCTTTTAATGGCAAAATGCATGCAAAAAGCATGTGATTATGGTATTTATGTTTCCATTAAAATGTCCTCAGCAAGCTGGAGGAGTCTAACCTGCTATTTTCAAGCTATTTAGATTTACAGCAGCACAGTGCCTATTTTATTTCAATTTTATTTCAGGACAATGCACTCTTGGTGGGAAATGATTACAGAGTGACAGCCATTAGGAGTTGTCTTTCTACATCGTGCTCAGCTATGGATGTCAGGTGATTGCCATAAAGCCCCACTGTATGGCATCCTTGTCATCTACATGAAAAGCAATATTGATCAGTCATTCAGCTACTCCTCTCTGTAATGCAAAACATACTAGAGACATTTCTCAGCTAAGCTGAAAGCCTTACTCTCAAGAACTATGTTCTTGAGACACCTCTTTCCTGAATGGTAAAATAAACATAGATTATACATTCCACCTCTGCTTCACTCCATCAATGCCTAACACAGAAGTGAAAAACTTCCTAGCAGCCTGTCTCCATTTGCTATCAGTGTATTGGATGGAGCTGATGTCACAAGGGCAGCTCATGTATATGGAGCTAGGCTGATCATCAATCTCTTCCAACATATTTATTTATTTGTTTGTTTATTCATTGCTAGAGCTTCCTTTCTTCTGAGCAATAAACTCCTCTGTTAAGACAATCTGTTTTGATTCTCTAGGATAAAGAACAGAAAGCAACTTTTTTTAGTGCTACATCTGTAACTGATATAATCACTGAAAAGCCAAACCAACCAAGCAAGCAACACTGTCCCCTCTAAACCTCACAAATATTCATTAGTGATTGAACTCTGATGCAATAAAAATCTGCATTAAAGTAATTCTAAACCAGTTTCAAGTCCTGTAAGGATATATTTGAGTAGAATTTACTGTTTACAAGCTGGGTTTTTTTTAATACCCATTGTTGGGGAAAAATTGGGTAAAACATTGTCACTTACACACATCTAGCAGTGCATGTCTCCAACGAGTGAGTTAATATATTCTTCTCCTTTTCTGTATATTGACATTATATGATCTACTTTTTATTTAGAGAAATGGTCAGACAAAGTTTAAGGAACAACCCTGTGTTTCCTACAATTTTGTACTATCTGTCTACACTGATGAACAGTTTACATACTTGTCCTCCACTTTGCTATTCACTATTTGCCATGATACAGTTAAGCTCAGAACAGTTGGTGGCATGTGTTGATGAAAGTAATAGAGAAGTTAAAGGAATATTAAAGGAAAACAAACCCTGACAAGGCCTCACACACAGCCATAGCAATTCTCTTGCAAGTTACAAAAAAAATTGTCGTAAGTGTTCAGCAATGGTATGCAAACTATTATAGGACATTTTGTTATAGGCTCCTTTGTAACAGACTTTTAAATAACCTTTTGGACATAATTAAATGTCAAATTTTGTTTGGCACTAAGCACCAAACTTCAATAGAAATAACATTTCCCATATAAACAATGCTGCTTTTAATATGAACGTGCTAAAGATTTGAGACAGCCTGGCCATTACCAGCTCCTGGCAGTTCAGCACAAGGGCAGCACACTGTGAGTGATTTCCCTTTCCATCCACAAAGGCTGGAAACAACTGTTTTCACTTGGGTAACCTCTGAAATATCCAGAAGAAAGGAAAGGATGGGAGGGAAAAGAAGTAAAACACACTGAAAATAACACTCACCACAGATGAACACTCACGTACACAGTATTTTAAGGATGCAGACCTGCAACCAACTACTCTTATCAAATTTCTTGCAGCATTATCAGAATAAATCAGACTGCAGAGAAGAGAGCTTCATGAAGAAGAGCCTTGAGCAGAGGCACTTGGATGTTTGGTGTCAAAAGGGGCATCACAGGAGATGCCAAGTGAAAGAGGAAGCTACAAAAGAGATAATAAGAAAGAGGCTGCAATGCACATGGGGTAAGGAGATGGGTATTCTACAGACAAGGAGACCAAACAGTTAACAGGCACCTCAGGTCCACACAGTCACAATTGATTCTTAGCAAAAGCTCAGATGATGTTTCTTAGTATATCTAAGGCAAAGCCTGCAAAAGACAGAGCAGCCTTTGGGAAGGTACCTCAGCCACAATCCAGGCTCTCATGATTAACATTACAAAGCTCCCAGACATCCTTCACATACCTCAAGGACGATTCAAAGCTGCTCCCTCACAGCTGCTGAACCTCCTCCATGCCCAACCTGGTGATCTTTAAGATCCCAAACTATTTATGACATGATTTTGTGACACATTCCTTCAGGAATAGGCCCAAAGTGCAGACCCAGCTTCTGCGTCTGTACTTTTGAGCCTGAGATTGTGCACATCACTGCAACATTCCCCAGAAGGTCTCCTGGAACCAGCTGGGATTTATTATCTCCACAGCTTGGCTGTTGATAAAGATGTGAGAAGAGAGGGGAAAGAAAACCCTATAAACCAGACCTTCATGCCTCAGACCCCTGAACAGGTATTTCAGAGTACACTTACAGAAAATAACATTTTTACATCTGAATTCAGTATTTCTTTCTGAGTGTGTTTGCCAAATGTGCCCCACTTTATCACGGGACTAGGGATGGTTTTTCATGCCCCATTTCCAGTACCCTGCTTGAATTTTATCCTTTTGCTCAGGCCCATTGTGTGTGCTGGGTCTTTCCTTTTGTCACAGCATGATCCAGCTGTGAGAGACAGGACCCTCTGTGCTCCAGGAGCAGCCTGAATGTACAAAACTGCTGCACTGCTTGTCAGTCCTACCCACCTGATTAACATCAGATTCCCCTGGTACTCCATTATCTTCCACTTTACTCACTCTCTCCTGGCTCTTTTATCAGCCACCACACAGAGTTAACTGGGTCACGCAGGTCTCCTATTTTGCCGTGCCAGGTTTGTATCAAAGAACTTTTTTTTTGTTGATGTGACATTGATGCCATTCAACTCCAGCATGAAACACTGCCTTTGGTCTCACAAAAACAGCCATGAGAGTCACCACGTGGCAGACATATCCAACCAAGCTACCTTGATTTCCAAAGGCACAAAAGTGCTGAAATGTCAGGCACCTGGGTATACCTGTGCCAGCCAATATAAGGCTAAGGAATACAAAATTTCAAGGACACAGATGAAGCTGACATCTGTTAACAGTATTTTGCTTCCTTCACTGAAATAATGTGCACACATCCACAATATATAAATTATTTTCATTTACTATGAGAAGTAGACCTTTTGCACAATGCAAGCGAAGAGTGTGATTGAGAAAATAAAAAGGCAGCTGTGCAAAAGATTTTTAGTAAAAATGCACTCATTCCATGATGCATGTGAGATTTTCGTTTTGTCATATTAGAGTATGTATATTTATCAATATTATGTAAAGAAACTTTGCAAAATAGATCAAGTGGAGGGTCAAATACAATACTTTCAGTCCTCAGAGTTTTAGATATTTAGCTGAAATATAACTGACTCCATTACCACCTAGAACAGAATATGCAAAGCGAATACCACTGCTCATGAAGAAGCTACACTGATCTCAAACACTGCAGACAAAATACTGCTTTGCTGATTTAACTGAAAAGTCAATATTTTTCTGGAAAGAGTGAGGTAGAAAACAAAATAAATGGTTTTACTATGAGCTAAACAAATAACTTCCAAATGAGTGAACAATCTGTCTTGCACTAGGATTTTACTGTTAATTTTTGTAATGCTGAGAAAATGCAGAACTACAACTTTGCAACAGTAAGCCATGAATACAGGTGTATTTTCACTGTTAAATCACAAAAAAACCTGTAATTTTTGCCTTTCACAATTTTCACTTTTAGTTTACAAGCTTGTTTTAGCTTCAGGTTTTCAAATTAACTCAGAACTCCACCAACAGAAACCAGAATTTTGCCCAGTTTCATCATAAAAACAAGCTAGACAGTTCAGATAACGTACCTGCAGGAAGAGTACAAATCAAAAGCTACAACCCAAGAAGTAACTCAAGAGTGAAGATTAGAATTTGCTCACTTGGTCTATACTTAATCAGAAAGCTCAACCTGTTAGGCTGAAGTTCAGGACTAAAATGCATAGAAGATTTAACTCATTTTTGCTGTAGCAACAGTAACCTTTTAGAGATTTTTGTAACAGCTGTAAATAGGTTGAAAATTCCACAGACATATCCACTAGAGCTTTGACAAATAAACCTGATTACGTTAAAAATTTGAATTTAATTCTAATGATACCCAACGGCGATTCCAAAATTCCAAACCATCTGAAGAAAGAGAAGAAACGTAGCTGCTCTGCAGAAAACAACATTCCTATCCCATTCTAACAAATTTATTTGAGTGAGTTCGACACTGCTCTACATAAAGGCTCTTAATAAAAACCCTCCGCGTTCCCGACTGATGCGGATAACAAAAAAGCAGCACAAGGTTTTGCGAGGGTGCGCCGCCTGATGCGCGGCCCTACCTGTCTGCGGGTGAGGACTTGGCGCTGCGCGGTTTCTTCACCTGGGCGTACAGGGCCTCCAGGCCGGGAGCCTCCCGCGGGCTCCGCGGCCGGGCGCTGCCGGGACACTCGTAGGCCATGCCGGCATAGGCAGCATCCGCCTCGCAGCCCAGCGGCCGCTTGAACTCCTGGATCTCTGCGTAGTCGCGCTCCCGGGCTTGGCGCTCGCGGAATTCTCGCGTCTTCGCCTGGATTCTGAAAAATCAGAGGAAGGATGAAACCGATGGATGTCCCCACCTGAGGCATGTGAAAGCAGCTTTAGCAGACACTTTGGGGAGCAGATCTTAATGGAAACCAGTGAAGGCTTCCAGTTTCAGTTTGCCATGAGGTCTCAAGTTTTCCTTGGACGTTGAAACCTGGTTTGAAACGATGCTACAATCAACATTGGTCTTTAAGGAGTACACCTGATTATTCGCCGTCTTTTGTTATTAGCTAAATAATGACTAGCTGGTAAACAGAGTTAATCAATCATTTCATTCTTAGGATGCCTGTGCTATTACCATTCATACTGGATTGTACTCCATCAAAACTTACCAGATTTAATGGTTCTAAAGCATGAGAGGAATTTTAGTGTATTTTCTTAGAGAGAGGAATTTTAGTGTACTTTCTTAGCTTAATATTAAAAAATAATATTTTTTCAATATTTAAAAACTGTGTAGGGATAGGATACACAGATATATCTATGTTTCCATGCATGTAGTAAACAGCAGAAGCAAATTCTTGTATGATTCCTATGAGATATGCATGCTTTTTAAATAATATAAACAGACTGAATCTGGCATCTGTCAAAAGCAGGCTGCATCCTCTCAGAAAGTAAAAACATGTGCTTTGTGTTAAAGTTACAAATGAAAGGTGATGCTGGACAGGGTTTGTATCTATGTGCACTAATTTAGCTGTATGATAAGAAGTGACAGATAGAAATAGATGACATTTAGGAATCTGACAAGCACACATTGAGCACAGGTCATATTTTGAAAAGCACGTAAAGCTATTACAAAAAATTCATCTGGATTTCAAAGTCTCTTTGGTATTTTATAAAATTTGATGTATTGCACGCACATATGCGCAGCAAACTGACCACACCCCCTTTACAGTGTCACCCCAGAACAATTTAATGCTCTGTCATCATTGCAAAATGAAGCTGTCTCCTCCCTTCCATCAGTAAAATGTGCTCCTTTTTCATCTAATACAGCCATGGCTACAGTGTGACATCATCCATCCATGCAGACTACAGCTCTGTGCACCTCGGCTGTGTGCCATTCCCAAAGACATCCTGTTTGCCAACTTCCAACAAGAGCAGCCTATTCAAAGCCTCTGTCTCTTTTGAAAGCAAGTCTCAACTCTTCTGAAAATAGAAAAGCCTTAAAGTTAGGTAAGTTTGACAATCCTGGAAATTTTAAAATTGCCCCTTTAAGATTAGATTTGCAAAAACAAAAAGGGACACACAAAGGATGGGATTCAGAGTGCAGATAAAGGCATGAGATCTTAGTGCCAGCAGCAGGTGAGCTCAGAGCAGCCGCATGTGCAGCCTCCCCTTACAGTGGCCAGGAGCTGTTGGAGCAGATTCCAGAGTTAGGAACCATCCACATGGCAGAGAACAAAGGGAGTCACTCTAGAGACACTTTTGATGCTGCTGCTTAGGTCTTCTTGGGAGCCTGGACACCCAGCTTTGATTGAGCTGCTCAAGCATAAGCAGCTCTGGCACCTGACATCCCCAGGTAATCCTGATGGACTCGCAGCTGTGGGCAAGGATCCCCCAGGTCGTGCTGAAGTCTCAGACTGTGACAGCCCAGGTGACACAAGTCATCTGTGCTCAAGCACATGAATCCAGCCCTGAGCTGGCATGTGAATATCAGAAGTGCCCCTTCCTCAGACTGAGTCCCAAGCAAACTGCTCCTTTAGACAAAGATCACCATAGCAAATAAAGGAATACAGGCATGGGATGGATACACAGACTTGTTTCCCCCCACAAATCCTGAAAGTCATGACCATAGATAGTGATTTGGGATACAACTGATTGACTGAATTATCTTCAACAGACAGACCCATCTACATTAACGGTTCAATAATCCAGTTACATGCCCCATGTTCAGTCATGGTGAAAAGAAAAATAATTTTTTTAAGAGTTCAATTTAAAATAACATAACTTTTAAACTTTGCAAATACAAAATTATTTTCTTTACTGGTTGCTTTTTCCTTTAATAGGGAAAAATGGAACTGAAAACTCTAACACTAGTCAGCTGGGAAAATTTTCCTCTACAATTTCAACATCAGAAATATCAAAATATCAATGATGCAAAGAGCTTTGACAGAAATCATGGATAGTCATGAAAATGCTGGAAAATAATTTCCATGACAACATGATGGCTTATTGTTTCTTTAAACACTGAAAAGTCATCAAAGTAAGTGAGCAGCCAGGTTTTGGTTTCTGTTTAATTTAGAGTGGAGAGGGACTCAAATTTAAACCCAAAACTCAATTCAAACTTAAACAGGGATTCTACAGGTCTACTTTAAAATAAAAAAACATATTTTACACTTTCCTACACCCCAAAGCTGTTAATTCAGAAGTGCTACAGCCTTAATCACTTGGAAGGTATCTGTGTAGGAGGAAAAGTACATCTGAAAATCACGTGTACATGTTGATTCCTCTCACGGTAGTTTACCTCCCAATTTACAGTCCAGTATTAATTAATCTATGAAGAAATGCATTTATCTACAGATACTTGTCCTCTGAATAGGGGAGGCAAAGGAAATCAGAAATGTCTTAGACATTGGTAGCTTTAATTTTCCTTTAAATGGACAATTCATCATCACATACGGGAACACTGATGCTAATTTGAAGGAAAAAATCCATGTATTTTCAAATTTTCAGTGCATGAAATCAGACAGTGTAACACTAGAGTAATCAGTAAACAGTGTCATAGAGTAATTCAATGAGAATAAAACATTGTTATCAGGTAACAATGTGCTTATAAAACAGAATTATCTGGTGGTTATGAGTGATACCTGACTTTGTTCCACAAACTGCTGTGGGAGAGGGCAGTGAACTTCTGTGACTTTTGACCATGAAGATCACATCATCCCCAGAGGTGCAGACATGAGTGTTCCCTGTTTCATGTAAACCACCTTTTCCCCTGCATCTGCTTATTTGCTCTTTAATAGTTTGGATGTTGAAGCATTTTCAGCCAGAGAATTCAGTTTTTCCCATGCATGGCTCCATGAGGGATCCTTATTCCCATTCAAGTGGGAAAGAACTGATTGTTGAAGTGTTATGAAAGCAATTATGTTGACATCCACCAGGAAAATTTTAGAGTATTTTCTACAATTACTAATTAAATATATGAATACACATACATAGTATTAAAAACCAGAGTCTAAACATATTAATATTCCTATTAATTATGAACAAAGTACCCAGTAACTGTTTGTAATAACATTTAACAAAAGATAACACTAAAATTAAAGGTATAAGATGTCCAACTATACTGAAACCCAAAACGTTCAGATATTTCAAAAGTAGGCATTCTAATTGCTTAACATATTTTGAATATTGTTTAAAATAAGTTTAGTTTTGCTTTTTCAAGGACATACCACATTTAGACATTATGTCTTTCAACTTGAAGGAACCAAACGACTAGGGAGAAGCATGTAGGCATATTCTTGAAAAGAATAAGAGCTCTCAGCTGAATACTGCACTATGCCTTTTGAATTATAATTGTTTTAACTCTGAATGTATTTTTATATAAGGACCTGAACTTAATGTGATGCTGTATTTTATGTAGGCCCCTCTGGGGGCTCCTATGTGTATATGCTTGATATACATATACCCTATATGCCCTAAATCATTTGTTAGCACAAACCACATTAGTATCTGTACAGGAAATGCCAGTGCAGACTGTTGCGGGGAAGATTAAAATGGTTATGTAAACACACTGTGAGCACAGATGAGAACCTAGAACTCGTTCTGTGCTTCAGCCCTAATCAGCAACACCCCTGCTAATGAAATCCAGTATCTGGAGAAGTGTTTGACCACAGTGCTTTGGTTTCACAATGTGGATAAGTGTATTAAGCTGTCTTCACTGAATTGCATTTCTTCATGTCATGGCACAATAAAAAGGCCTATGTTTTCAGATTTCAGATCAGCTAATTCTGAGGCTTTATGGCCTTCCTAAGGATTTTGTGGGGGCTCAATGATGATAATAATAATAATAATAACAATAATGATAATATTAGTGCTTAACATTGACATAACTATTTTCATTGTCAAAGAATTTTTGCAAAAACAGCTAATCAATTTTTCAGTGTTTAAACTGAACTTTTAAAAATACAAAAGCTATCCCAAGAAGTTTTCTAAACCCTTCCTGCTGAAATGTTAATACTGAAAATGTCAACAACGCACTGTCATACTTTTCAGACTCAAATTATAATGTTCAGTATAAACTATCCTCATGCATTTATGTGCCATTCAATTCAAAAGCTAATGATAACTGCTTCAAATGACAATATTGTTAACTGCAGAACTTCCTATAATTGTTAGAAGAGCTTTTCATTGCAAGCTAATCCAGTAATGACAGGCATACCCATTGTACAGCAATTCCTATGCACATTAAATGGTGGCCACAAAAAGAAGGCAGAAGCTTTTGCATGGCTGCACCCAGCAAACAGCTGCTACCTCATTCCCTTCTTAAGAACTGTGAGTGGCATTCAGCTTTCAGATGAAGGCAACTACCATATTTTGACACGTAAATTTAGCTGTCAAGGTTTGTTTTGAACTCCCAGGAGAGCTGGTCAAGATTCAGTCACATCAGGCAGCTGCTGCATGGTCCAGTCAAACACCTGTAACATGGACATTATAAGGCGAAGCCAAACCCTTCTCCAGGCTCTACCAACTGTGTTTGGTAACTCTTCCATGACCACAAAGGGCATTTAACCATGTAACTCACATGTGGCTACTAAATAATCATATTAATTTGGGATTCAATTCCACCCTGAGCTAAATGTTTACAGCAGTTTTCTGAACTAAACCTTAACTTTTTTCAGCAACAGAAATGTCAAATCTGTGGAGCTGGATGAGCTGTTGTTGGTAAAACTGAATAAGCAAAGCTGTCAAAAGAATTCAACCCTAATTTCATCTGAAGTTTGGAGTAAACTATAAATATATCCCAAATCCCCTGGGACCTTCAGAATCCTCTGTTTGGATTTTTTCATATTAGTGATTTAGGTCCTTGTAAAAAAAAAAATAAAAAATCACTACTTATCTTAATTGATGAACACAGCCTGGGAAGGATATTCATGGCTCGTACATTACATTTGCCATTGCAATGGCAGCAATGTCCTCCCCTATGAGCAGAAAAAAAGTTGGCTGCTGTTTCTGGTGTGCAATTGCTTGGTCAATTCAATTAATCCTCCTGCTGCTGCCAGGATTCAGCTATTGCCCAAGTGATAATCCACACCCTCGCCTTTTCCACCGAGACTCGCTCATTTACAAAATCAGTATTGAGTGCTTGCAGCTCCACATATGTGAGATGGCTGACAATGTTTATTAAGGATAGAAACAGCATTGTGAAAGGACAGAAGCTTAATGACAAGCCATTCACGGCTGCCAGTTCTCAGTTCTTCCACCATCAGACTGGCATGAGCAGGGATGATGGATTGGAAACAGAGAAAAACAGCAACACGTTTATAAAGCCAGTCAGCTTGTTCAAGTTAGTCCAGCGGGATGAATACATTCAGCCCAATTTTTGCCAGATATCCTTTCTAATAAAGAGGTCAGAAAGTGCATTGGCCAGCAGCCAGATCTTGTCAAATTTGTCCCCTCCTTCTTTTCTAGTGAAAAATACCTTGCAGGCACAGCACACCAGGTCTCACTGTTCCTCCCTCAATCTCCTCAACTGCCTTCAGGGCTTTAATGGCCCTTTCTCTAATTTTTGGCAATCAAATCAATATGGGAGTTTGTCCTCTCCTGTATTTTTCTTTGACCTTTGTCTGGAGCCAAGCAGAATTTTTCTGACAACTACCCTTCTAATGAGGGTACCTTGATTATAGGCATTACTGTGATTTCGCTCTGAACCGGCACATGACACTTAGCTTTTCTTACCATGATTAGAGCTAGTCAGTTATCACAGTTATAGCCACCTCTCAGAAAAGCCATCTGCTTTCCTGGGAAAATCATTCCCAAGGATCACTGTGCACAATGGATAATCCTGGCCACCAACAGCCACAGCCTGTAAATAAGACACCTCCTCTTCCTCATTTCACCCTAATTTCATTCAAAACTTAAGCACATTTTTTTAAAAGTCAGAAGCATAATTTTTAAATTGAAAGGCTAGAGACCCACCTTTTCCAAGTCATTAAAAGAAAAAAATTAGCAGTTCTGCCTTATCTGCTATAGATAAACGTGCAGCCAGTAGACTGAAATATGACCACCCTCTGACCTCAGACACATGAGGAAACACATGCAAAATGTGGTCAGTTTGCACAAGCATACAGGGACAAAATCAGAAAGGCCAAGGCATAATGTGAAATAAAAGTAGCAGGGAGCTTTAAAGATGACAATAAATCATTGCGTAATTGCATTAGCAGTAAAAGGAAGAGCAAAGAAAAGGTTGCTCCCCTGCGTGGCAGTGAGGGAAGGATATTGACAGATGATGCTGAGGAGACCTAAAGCTTAATGGTTTTTCCCTTTGCATCTGTCTTCACTGAAATGGTTGACTGCAAGCAGATGACCAGCATAATTGACTACCACCAATAACAAAAATAACTTCAGCATACCAGCAAAAAATGTAGCTAGGAACTGGTTAAGGTAGTTGAAGTTCATCTGACACACAATTATCTGAGCAGCCTCAGACTTTTTCAGCAACTAGGAGAACTTGTTGAGGACAGCTGAAATACTAAAAAAATTGGGAAAGTCAAACATGTTTCAGAGAAGAAGGAGAATTAAAGACTCATGAGTTTAATTTCAATCCCTTCTTAAGTAAACTACTGGTAAGCACAGAGGAGATAATGGGACAAGCAGTAGCCACCATAGAGTTATCAAGAACAGATGTGGTTAAGTCAGTCAGATTCCCTTCTAAAACATGGGAAATGGCCTTGTGAACAGAGCAGGAACAGTCCCAGGCAAAGAAAAACAACAATGGGATGGATGCAATAGATTGAACAAGGCTGTTCCTACAGAGTATCTTGAGAATAGGTTCACAATCACCAGAAAGGACAGACTGAGATATTTTCTACATGGATCAATCTGAATTAACTCAGGAATTTTCATTATTAATTGGGACACTATTGAATCTGCAGAAAACCCAAATGAAGGAACTTTGGAGGAAAGGATTAACATTTCAAATGTTTTTGAAACATAGAATAGACTTCAAAAATATAACTTAAATAACAGCAACTAGAAGGTTATTTACATAGTTCAAATAATTAAACAATCAATTAAAAGTAGAGGAAAAAAATTCTGTGAGTTGCTTTTTCAGGAATGGACTTGGAAGTTCTACTGGCTAAAACATACAAGTCAGCAACATCAAGCTGTTTGGGAAAGAAAAAGACAGAGTGGGGACATAATAGCTGTCTGCAAACACTGAAGGAAAAGAATAATGTGTTAAGTATTTAATAGAAGCAAGAATAATTGAGATACTGTGAGCAGGGTAACTCCCTAAACAAAAGGCAGTGGAAAAGACTGCCATAGGAAGCTGTTTAAGGTAGGAAAAGTTTATTGTACACTAAAAAAAAAAACCAAAAAAACCCAAAAAAACCCAAAGACAACCGACCAACCAACCAACCAAAAAAACAAACAAACACTAAAGCAAAAAACCTCCCCAAAAATCCAGGATGAAACAAACATCTTGCAGGAGTGGCACACCCTGCAGATCCTACCTTGAAAAACTGACATAGTCTCTCTTAAAGATCTATAATTCTGCTACTACATAGACATTTTACCTACATATATTTCCTCTATATTGGTTCTACAACAGCTGAGAATATAACAAGGACTAACTACATCTTTTTTTTTAACTAAAAAGGCTGCCCATCATCCCTAAATTAAAGAAATGTATCTACATAATCAGACAGTCTTAATTTTCTTTCTCCTTCAACAATCACAGCCTATCTGCCAATTAGAATATGTGATAGTACTTACTGTCTCTCTGAAGATCCCCCCTCCTCAAATCAGAAGAGATGCATGAGAATTTCAAAAACGTTTAATGAGCTACAACCCAGGAGGGCTGCAGTTAAAAAAGAAAAAAAGGTGAAGGATAAAGGTGATAAGGTGATTACTTTAAGTGCCCTAATATATTAAGGAGAGAACATTATGCTCATTTTTATAAGGAGTTATATTAAAGAAGGCTATTAAAGAAGGCAGCAAAATACAAATGAAGACGTAAAGAAATGAAAAAATGCAGGAGAGAAAGTAAATATTATGCATATGAGCAGGTGAAGTGCAAACACCAATTTGAAATCAAGTGACATTGATGAAACTAAAGGAGACATTAAAATTATTTCCTCTAACCTTGTAGAATCTCTCATATATTTCACTCCCATCCTTCCTTATCCCCTGACCTTCTTGATTCACCCTTTGTCTTTCCAAAGTGAAGACATGTCCCCCTCCAGCAGAGTATCACAAATCTGCTTTTTTGGATGTGGTAGTAAACAAGTGAAAATCCTTGCTTACTTTGAGTTAAAAATTCTGCAAATTATCTTACACTTCAATGGAGCTTTTAGCCTACTTTGCAGCTAACAGTCTGCCACATTTTAATGTGGAGGGTTTGCTGTGCTTTTTTATAAGAAAATGTTTCAGCCAAAGGAGAATGTTGCAGGTACACAGACAGCATAGGTCCTCCTGCCTCCAAAACAAACACTACCTCAACTGAAATTTTCTGTCCTTATTTTCATGTCTGATCCAAGGATCAGTGACCTGAGCAGTGGAGGATCACCCAAATGAGCAATTGAGACTGCTACTCTGTTGGGAACCATGTTGCATTAAAGAACATCACTGCTGTCTGAAAGTAAAATGGAAACTAGTTTTTCTTTTGCATAACAAAACTGTCCAGAAAGGCTGATATTTACACCTATGACAACAGGCCCCTGACCATTAGATTATTGTATCTCTAATCTTCTATTTATCTATTCTGAACTTCTGGACTGAAGTAGAAAGATTGTGATATTCAACTGCTGCTGAAACACAACATTGCTGAAACACAAGCTCCTGCTTCCATCCTTCCTTGCTTTAAGACCTCTGATTTCCTCCTTCATGCAGACTTGCTTGGACCATTTATTTCTGGACATTTTTTTCCCCCCAAGTGGAGAACAATTTCAGAAAGCAGCACTGGTGGGTAACACCTGAATTTTGCAGTTAAGACATGTAAGGAGCAGCTGTTCCCATGTGTGCAAGAAATAAATGACATGAGCATACCACATTTCAAAGGGTGCCATGTATCATGGCATGAATCAAACCAGTCATTCCCAGGTACTGCAGGCAGCAACTGGAGGTCGAGCTACGAGACTGTCATCAGTTGGTAGAGCTGAGCCCATCCACCAGCCATGCTCCTCTAGCTAAAGTCTAGCAAAAAAAGTGGGCACAAAATTCTGCTGCTAGCTCTATTTCAAGTCCATTGTTCTGTGTTTCTAGTGTACTGTGTATAAAATAGCCTAATCTGGAAGTTGGAAAATGAAACAGTATGAAGTGGCAAAAAAAGCAATGAAAAACCTCACAACAAAGCAAGGATTATGTGAATCTCATACACTGAAGATTTAAAAAAAATGAAAAGAAGAGAAAACAACCTAAACCATACAGAATATAGCTTATAAGTCAAAATCTTAGCTCAGGACCCTCAAATTAAAACCTACAACACCTCTGAGGATTCATTTCTAAAACCTTACTGGGTCACAATACTGAGAGCACAAATCTCTAGTATGGCCAGAAACAGAGCCAGATGCCTCATAACTCCTAAAGGTTTGCTCTAGTAACTGGTTACAAAATAAGAATTGCAGCTGTGGTGTGGAAGGAGGATTGATCTGCCTGTTATGAATGTATCATTTGGTGTCTTTCTGGCTAGCCAAATACTTGCTGCTACATTTAAGAATTAGAAAAAGGAGTAGGATTAGTGCCTTGTTTTACTGTCAAACAGTCCTGTAGTGCAAACTGGAAAATCTGATAGATTTTGAGTTTGCTCAATTCAGCAAGAATAACTTGAGTAGGTTAATAACTATGGTATAGCTATTTTAATTCTCAAATAAATCCTTGCCACAGTAACTCTGCCACTAAAGGAGAGTTAATATGACATCAGAGGACATGCTGCTGCCTTAGCCGAAAATTCTTGGCATTTTAAAGTGAAACATTTTGGTGCTCTTACTTTGAACTGGTATATCTAAAAAACCACTGAATTTACATGATCTACAAGACACCTTAAACTAATTTGTAACACAGAATATTATAAAAACCAGCTAAATTATGTTTTTTTAATATATTGCAAAGGACCTGGCTAGACCTTGCCCAGGTGTAATGTGTTGAATCACTATAGAAAAATAATAGAGATAATATACTTTTAGTATAATGTCTTAAAATCTGTATAATTACAATATGTAGTTGGAGAATATGTGGTATTTTGTTTGAAAAACTGCTCCAGTAACTATATTCTGCAAAGGCTTCAATTTACATAGCTCCCAAAGTCAGTATTTTTATGAAGTGGAATTGGCCTGAAATGTTTTTCCAAAGCTCAATATTCACATGCTTCACTTTGTGTTCTCTTCCAAAAATTATTGCCATTGATTTTTTCTTTCATATCCTAAATGCTTATCCATTATGTAAAAAACTACTGCCAAAAACAATGCTACAAATCTCAATGAAACTGAGACAAGCAGACCCCATCAAAAAATAAGTGAGAATTAGAAACATATTGCCCTGATTTTCTGATCACTGAGGAATTTTTCCTCTCCTCTGTTATGTGATGGGAAGAAGGTGAAAGTTTTACCAGAAAACTTTAAAATTTACTTATACTTTGAATGTTTTTAGTAATAATGGTTTTAGAGGTAACAGCTTTTCTGAAAGCTGTTAAGTGGCATCAAAATACAGCAGCAGCAAAAATAAAGCTGAACCTTCGAGTTATTTCAAAAACATGGGTGACTCTTAGGCAATGTAAGAAACAAAAATTCTTTCCTTATCACAGTATGTTGTCTTTTTTCCATAAAGTAAGATGAAACTGCTCGATGAAAATATTTTGCTTAAGGGGGGAAAAAAGTTGGGGTTTTCCAATAAAAATATTATGGTCTCTCTGGGAAATCTGGAAAGACACCGAGAGTGTCCTGCTGTTCAGCCCCCTACTCCATCTGATACTTTAACAGTTCCAGATGGCCTTTACTACAGGATGACCTTCCCTCTATTCTTTTATTATGACCTTTGGGTCACAAATTATCTATAGGATGCTGCTGTCATTCTGTAAGACACTGCTGTACTCTTTCATCTAAAGAATAAAGATGCTTAACATTAAAACTCATCTTTGTTAGGCTGACCTTCCAATGATGATCAAACCAGACAGTTATTCCAATCAATGTCATTGCTGCAGAAAATATGTTTCATTTTTTGCAACACTGACATTAAGAAACTAAGGCATAGTTTTAAATCAAATCACTTTTGCAATCCTACTTGGCTAGAGAGCATAGCCTGTTATACTCAGCTAAAATATCAAAAATATTGCTGTAACCATTTTGATGAGTTACATTGATTAGAAGGATGTGGTGGGTTTGGTTTTTTTTGTAAATTATTGATGTGGTTTTCATCCCAATGTCATTGATAGGAAGTAATAAAACTTTATGTAGGTTTTATTAATTATTTGTCTTTTTCTATCATCACTAACAGAACACATTGAACTTGCATAGGAAAATATAATAAATAGTCCCAATGTACTAAATAAAGTAATAAGGTTAATTTCTTTCCTGCTGTCAGTAAATTCATGTTAGCAGTCTCTCGTCAGCTTGACATCAATTAATGATTTTAATTCCAGACTCTTGTCACAGTACTCACCACCCTTTCGTCTAATTAAAATGGATGATGCATGATGAAGGGAAAACACAAGACTTCTGTTCTTGTTGTAACATTTCTATTCATTAGTATACTTTTACAACAAAGGGCTTGTGGCTTTAATGGTACTAGAGAAAGATGAAGATAAGTTTATTACATGTTAGAGATAAAGACCCATATACCCTTAGGAAAATATAATACAGGAAGTATTTTATGGAATAACCGAATCCTTCACGGGGGGAAAAATCACTTTTATTTTAACTATTAATGAACAGGCAGAATGTTTCCCTCTAAATTTAGGACAAATAATGCATGAACGACACCCACTCTACTCGCAGTCTTGTTTAAATCCGCTCAAAAAAGTGCTGTCAGCCTATTGACTGAGCTCCAAAGTAACAGCAAATCTGTGAGTGCGGGAAAGGCTCCTGCCCGCCGCCCCGGGCAGCAGCGCGACACCGCGCTGTGCCAGCAGCATCGCCCCTCCCTGGCTGCCCAAAGACATCCTGGCACCCCAAAGCCATCCCTGACCCAAAGCCATCCCCAGCCCAAAGCCAAACCTGGCTGCCCAAAGCCATCCTGGAACCCCAAAGCCATCCCTGACCCAAAGCCATCCCCGTCAGCCCAAAGCCACGTCCCTGAGCCAAAGTCACTCCCGGCTGCCCAAAGCCATCCCCAGCCCAAAGCCATCCCCAGCCCAAAGCCATGCCTAGCCCAAAGCATCCCCAGCCCAAAGCCATCCCCACCCAAAGCTATCCCCAGCCCAAAGCCATCCCCAGCCCAAAGCCATCCCCACCCAAAGCCATCCCCAGCCCAGCCGGGCTGTCCCCAGCTGGCCCCGGGCCGGGCGCGGCCGCCGCAGCGATCCCGGTGCAGCCGGGCCGGGCCCGCAGCTCCCCCTCCCGGCCCCGCCGCTCCCCTGGCACCTCCCGGGCCGGGAACCGGCGGCACTCGGGGCACAGCGACGGCAGAGCCCTGTAAATGCAGCTCCCTTTGAACGCCAGAGGAACAAAAGGTCAGGTTTTGCTGACAGAAAGGGGGAAGCAGCACGGCAGGAGGGTTCTGGTCCAGACCGGAGCCATTCACACGCACCCAGCGCGGCACCGCGTGTTAACCGCGCTGCAGCAGCGCAGCCCAGCCTGGGATTGTCCCGCTGCTGGGACAGCCCCAGCTCCACAGCCCCATCGGACCCTCCATCCCCGCAGCTCCGCAGCCTCTGGCACAGCGCTTCCCCCGGCACAACACTTCAGTTCTCTCCCAAAAGGTTTCTCCTTATCTCCTCAAGACTGATCCTCACAACACAGGTGTTTAAGCGCTTGATTTTGCATCCATTTCAGGGAAAGTTAAGGAAGAATACAATACTAAGATTAAAACGCTTTTATGGTAACACAGAGATTTATAGAACATTAGTAAAGCTCTTAAATCAGTGTATTAACCAAACAGAGAAAATATCCTCTAGACTTTGTTTCCAGGAGGAGAAGTGCCTCTAGAGGCGGATTACAGCATAAGCGCTGTTTGCCCACAGATGGATCACGAACTCTGAATCATGAGATTACATGAGAATTGCAACTTTCATCTTTTAAGCATTACCCAGCAGTGAAGCATGCTGGATTCAGATGAATTTCTTAAAAACTTCACAAAGATTCATTCTTCTGTTATCTACTGCTCGGGTACAGAGTGAAGTTGTTCAGGTCAGGGAGAACTTTCTTTGCTAGAGGAAGTCAGTCCAAGGCTGAAGATCATCAGCACATACAGCCTTGCCATGTGTGCCAGGAGCCACACATGCCTGTGCTAAAGAAGGGAAGACCACAGGCAAAGGTTTTGGATTTGCTGACAATTTATTTTGTAATGAACACAAAGTTGAAATGGAAAGCAAAAGAAAGGGACAAAGAAAAAAAAAAACAAACAAAACCCAAAACAACAAAAAATTAAATTGAAGGAAAAATGCAAGGGTGTGGAAAAGGGAAAAACAAAGGTATGAGAGAACCTACTGTTTGGAGGGATGTCTCTTTAGCAAGGACTACCAATAACAACTACAAGACAGAAGCAGTAGGTTTTTTGAACAATTTTGACTTCACATCTCGTAAGAAAGAGACTACACTAAAGGGCATTGAAGAATTCAGAAAATATTTCAGGGCAACCAGGTTGCAGGATATCAATGCACAGATTGGCTAAATATTCAGCAAAACTATTTTGGGAGGCCCTCAAAGACCAGATGTAGAGGGTTTCTAGATTGGAAAGGTGTCTGGGCTTCCAGAGGTTTACACACAGCAGCACAGCACAAGGTGACCACCCATATGAACTAATTCCTCTTGGTCACTAACAGAAATTTCAAAAGTCTACCCAACACTGCAATGCTTCTGTAAAACTATAAGAAGTTGTAAGCATCTCTAAAAGCTCAAAATATTCCACACATCTCCAGTCTGCAAAATCCAAGAGATAATAGGAAGATATGAAAACCACAATAATACATCAGGAGACTCTGGGTTTGAAAAAAGACCTTTTATAACAAAACCACAAAGCACCCAGGGCTACTTTCCCAGGCAAATGTAGCATCTCAGGGGTACCCAGTTTGAGCAGCCCAGTGATAGACAGACAAGATGACCACACAGCAAAGAGGGGCTCCAAATCAGCGTGGATGTAAACAGCTGTGATCTGGCACAGGACCAGATCACTGAATTTGGTTCTCATTCAGCTTCCTCAGGACTGCAGTACAGACTCTTTCTTAGGAGACTCCAGGGCACAGTCAGAAAGCCTATTTCCCAGTCTTGCCTCAAGTTTTTGACTGGTGCCACTGCTGGAGAGAACCCTTTCTCACAGCACAGCAGAGCCCAGCCAGATTTTAAGACTAGTGCTTGGCAGATACTCAAGGATAATGCAAGCAGATTTTTTTTTGTGCAGTAAATCAGTGTTAAAGCATAGTGACATGGGGCAATATTCTATGGCCTTGGATGAACTGTTGCTCCAACATCTGGAGGAGTTACAAATAGCAAGTATTTTACAGAATTTTTGGTAAGATTAGTGGGTGGTCTCATCAAGTACACTCCTAATTGCTCCAGTAGTCAATGTCATTGAAAGCTGGCTGTATTTCCAACTAGATAACTCTGTTTTTCTTTCAAAATGACTTTAAGATTGTCAGTAAATGCACACCATACACATATATATTCAACATATACAGGATGTAGCTTAAGAGATACACTCCTTAATCAAAGAATCACAGAATCAAGAAATTATTACTAATAATATATTTATGAAAATTCATTTTATTAATTTAATTATGGAAAACTGAAGAGCATTAATTTTCTTATTTGTCTCATAATCCATACGAATGCTAGGTTTTTAAGGAATACTATTGTAAGCACAATGCTATTAAAATTAATAATTCCATAAAATTGTGGGCATGATTGATTTTTTAATGGGCTGTTCACTTGTTCTCTGACCCCCTAAGGATTTTTGTTCCTAGTCTCTCATACATAGTAAATTCATTAAATCCAACCTATTTCCCCAAAGCATTGCATCATTTTAGAGGTATATAGTATCAAACACCAAGTAAAATAGAATAAGTGAATTGCACTGCTAAAAAAATTGAGGAGAAAAAAACCCCACAGAAAACAAAGTTAAAATAGCAGCCATTATGAGCCAGCACTGACAATAATATTTTACTCTGTCTCCTGGTAAGCATTTTGAGGGATTGTTCAGTTAATTTGCAAGAGTACTCTTCATTAACAGCATGTATCTAACATCATTATTTTACAGGATCAAAAGGAAACTCTGCAATCTAACTGCAAAAATATTTAGTCTCTGTGGACCAAATCAACATCTGATTTTTTTAGAAACATAAGGAAGCACCTCACACATTCAGTTGCTATTTTATTATCTTTTATTAGTTGTACATGCGACTACCCCAAAGAAGTTGCATTCTCTTATAGACATAACACAAAGGAAAGCAAATACACAGGGAAAGAGAATAATGGGAGGAGAAGGACCCATGTTACTATAACATCAAGCTGTTATGAAGTTCTGGCACATGCATTTTCTGCAGTTTCAGTGAACACATAAAATTGTTTTTATAACACACAAGGAGTGAGATTCCAGGAAAGATTCAAATTGGTTAGCATAACTTGATGGACAGGGATTAGGATTTGATTCATGCATTGGGGGCTATATAAATAATTTCATAATTCTACCTTGGTACCCAGCGTGACTATTGCAACCTCTCTTACACCATCACATGGACAGTCTATACTCTGACCATTCTTACTGAGAGAGACAGAGAGACACAGAGAGACAGAGAGAGAGAATGAAGAGAGAAAACATTACTAACTCAGGCATCAAGCCTTTCTTCTTCTTGTAAATGTATACGGATTTTCTGGGGAGCTAATGTTACTGAGAGAGCCTAAGGGCCAGCTGGGACTCAGCAGTGTGTGAAGCCAGGGCACAGTGTGGGGCTTGTCTGGCCAACCATGCCCTGCCCTGAGCTGGGCAGAGAATGGAGGCAGCCTTGCATGGCTCTGCACCCTGGCATGAGCTCTGTGGATGCTCTGTCCATGTGAAGGGAACTTGGCTGCACAAACACCCTCATCACTTATTTCCTTCAATTCCAGCCTCCCTCTTCACCATTTAATCTGCAAGCACTTTACTTTTAAAAACAGAAACAAATTTAATGACCCTGCCTCACTTTTGTTAAAAAAGAAAAAATAAAAGCCAATCAGACTAGCAAAAAACGTCCAGACACTGTAATCCAGCCACCTTCTAAAATCAGAATGGATGGACAAAGACAAAAATAAAATTTTACATCAATTTATGACAGTGTATCTGCTAAAGAGTAAAAAATTTCCCATGATGTAATCTAAACAGATGGTCACAAATGATACAGTTTGGTTTAGAAGTTAAACCAATAAACACACAATCCCAGTCTGCCTTTACTGTAAATCCCTCAACTCTAAAAGAACTGAAAGAAACCATTTTAGGTTTAACTGAGGAGTCTACACAAGAGTTACTGTGGCTCTCTATTCTGCTGAGCTGTTAATGATGAAGCCACCATTCATGAACTTTTGTTCTTATCTGCAGAAGACCAAGGTGCATAGATATGATGATTAAAGAGATCATTATGACTAATGAGTGAGACCTCTTCTACAAAGACATGAAAATTTCTCTCCAGAGTTTCTGCATCAATCCTAAATTTATGGCTGATCTATAGCATGATTTTTTGATACATTATTCTAATGCATAGTTCACTGCTTAATGTGTCTGAATCTATTTACTGTTAAGAAATCAAACTTTGTTAAGTTTATCTCCTTGCTGAAGGGACATCTGCTCAAAGAGGTTTCCTCTCCACTCACATCTGCCAGTATAAGTTAACTGATAACCTGAGCTTTTCAAGATTTTTACTAAATTGATCTGAGACACCAAAGTCTAGGCCCCAGATATCTAGGACTAAAAGAGACAGGATGAAAAGTAGAATGGAAATATTGAGAAGAGAATAATATGACATATATATTATAGAGGTTTTTTATGTTAAGGGAAGCTGACAAGGAAAAATAGAGGTACTCACCACTCATTTTTACAATTAGCAGTTTAATATATATATATATATATATATAGATATCATTCCATAAACAGACTGCATGGCACATAAATAGACTGAACTCCAGTGACAAATAAACTGGCAAGTATAATTTTTAGATTTCTCCTAAATTTATCAATGAAAAATCTAAATATGCAAATCTCTGAAGAAAAATACAAAACATACTTCATTCTATATAAATATTTGTTTCCTGAAAATGTCAATAAAATCAGTTATAGAATATATAGAGAAGGCATTTCATTTTATTACCTCAGTCTCCTCAATAAGGGAGCTCTGCGTCTATAAAAGATTAAGAACACAGCCAAAGGAGCTGTTCATGCTAATGTCCAAATAAATCCAGCTTTGTCTTGTTATTTAAAGTATAGAAACATATCAACATGTGGAAAATTTCATCAGTGAAAATTGAACTTCAGTTATTTAATTTAAAAAACAAACTCTCTCTATCAAGGTTTAAGCAAATACTGAAGTCTACCTCTCCTGTTCTTGCTTCATTCGTATTCTCTCCTCTTCTGAAGTAAGAGCTTCCTGCACTTTTATTTTACCAGTTTTCTCACTCTTGTCATCTTTGCGATGTTTGCCAAACCTGTTAATAACACACAAAAAAAGAATCTAACTTGTGACATGAACAAAACTGTATTTTCCTTCTTCCATGACAAAGAAAGTTCTCCAAGAATGACTGCTGGGAAACCAGGAAGGGAAAGTGCAAAACCTCAGAATCTCCATTTTTAGGATTTTCAGGCTGCTTCTGGTTTGGGTTTTGGTTTGTTTTTGGGTTTTTTTTAACAAGTTTTTTAATATTTTTATTTTCATTTCACCCCTCTTTAAAGTCCATAGAATTCCTCACTGAAGAATAGAACAAGCAAAAAATAACAATTGGACCATGTTTCTCTTTCATACCAGGATTTTGGGGCTGCTATTTCTAAGCAGACAGTCAAACAGTGTTTAGAACCCCATCTCTGCCCACGGACACAGCTCAGGTTTGTAAGAAGCAAAGGCTTCCAAGGTGAAAGTGAGGAGAGAGGGAGCTGCAGCTCTGACAGCTCCAGGGCAGCACCACCCCCACACCCCACAAGGGCCATTTCACCACACAGAGTGCCATTCAAAACTGTCCATTTATTCTTTTCCAGCACCAGGAGGTCTTATTTAAATTTTATTACTCATGACTCTTTCCCCAAAGGTGTTCCAGTGTGAATGGAGGGATGGGGCTATCTGGGCTGCCCTAGACAGAGAGGAGTGCTGCCAGAGTTTGCTCTCTTCACATCTCCTCTTCTCCTCTAAAGGCCACATATCAAATATATTAGGTTTCTTCCATATTTGCACATTCCACTGTTTTCTTTAAACTTTTAGGGAGTTTAAAGAAGGAAGTTCCAGGGAGGAAAGAATTTGGCATTTGAGATACTCAGTTATTTTTAGGACAAAATTATTCATATTTCTTAAGACATTTCTGACCTATTCTAAAAGGAATGACTGTGAGTGAACCAAACACTTTAATATAACCTTTAAATAGATCTAAACTTTAGATGAAAAATTTCTATTTAAGGTAGAAGAGCTAATACATATCTGTTAAACAGTATATATACCAATTAAATGTGGCATCATTTATCACACCAAAAGCAGCAAGATTTTTACTTTTTTTATACAAAACACTTATCTGAGAACTGACTGACACTGCAGCACTTCACTCTCAGGTTCACATTAAAAGTGAAATAAAAGCACTGAGACTTCCAACCAAACATGTCTAGAAATAGTGCCAACAGGACACCACAATGCTCACGGACAGTGAAATAAACCAAAGAGTTCTTACAGCTTCCTTCTGACCTGCTAATGTAACATCCTTAAAATACTTAGAGTTCACATGGCATATTTTGCCATTTGTTCCTTTTGATTCTAGGAGAAAAGCCACAACACAGCAACCCTGCAGAATGATTAATTTCTGGCCCTTCAATCAAGAGGTATTATTTATATTGTGTAATCATGTTTATGGCTCTTAAGGCAACTCTTTAAAACCAAAACACAAAAATACAGCATAGGAGCATGCACATAAACTTTGAAGTGTGTGTCCATTGTTTGCACAGATTGGTCATTTCCAAAGTAATTCAGGCATCAGAAAACTAAAACTGTTTACTAACAACCACCTGAAAGGGGATAGGCAGAGGATATGATGGGGTTAAGAAATGCAAAATAGGGTGTAAAGTAAAAGTCTCTGATTTTATATTGTTTCATGTAAAACTGACATACTTAAATTCAAAACACTAACATGTATCTTTTAAACATCCAGCTATTTATTAGAGAGTAATCAAAACCATTGTACAAAGCATTTACATATATGACACAAGAGATTCAAATCAAGTTCTGGATGTTGCACACCAGACAAAAGAGATTGTTTAATTTAAAATAGCCCTAAAACCTCTAGCCCAGAGAGGAGTTTTGGCAGAAAAACAGTGGAGCTGAGCCACTCTGGCCTGATACAGAAAGAGTGCCTGAGGTGGCAGCATGGGTCTGACTGACAGACCTTGCAGAGCTGTGAGGAGACAAGCAACATATGTGGCACTCTAGCACAGCAACTCTGGGATGCTCACATTTGCTTCAGCCTCCTGTCCTTCCTCAACCCATTTAAAATGTCAACAAAGAGAAAGAATCAAATTCTGGAGTACACAGTTTGTTTTTTAAAAAGAAATAATGGTTTAAAAAATGGGGAGGGGGGTTGAAGAAAAAAAATGAATTAGTTATTGCCCATTAGGTTTTGGCAGCAAAGCAGAATTTCTGCCACCATAAATCAATTCATTGCAAGTATGAACAGATATATAGTGAAATCATTACCTTATAAAAAAAAAAAAAAGTATACAGGAAATTTCTAATAATCCTTGTAAGCAATCTAGTAAAAATGTCTGGTCAGGCTGCACGACTGTGAGGAGAGCACTTCTAATGTTAACATGTAATGCAAACCTAGCAGAATTCAATGGTTTGAATTTGCAGATCCAACCACACAAGTCCAGAGCACACAGAGCTCATGTGCATCCCACAGAGGCAGAGCTGGGCACCACACAGGAGCACTTGGAGCAGCACCAGGGCTCACTTTGCTTTGAGCCATGGACAAGTTGTGGCAACAACCTTTCTTCTCTTTCAGGGTTTTCTTCAATTGTCCAGGGATGAATGTTCCTTCTGCTCCGAGGCCCATCCTGATACAATCTCTGGAAGTCAGCTCTGGTTCTTTCCCAGGCTCAGAGGGTGTCACGCTGCTCCCACTCTGACCGGAGACTTCCCAGTGCCCATCTCTGCAAGCTGAGTGGTCATCCCAGCAGTGGACAGCCTGGCAGAGTATGAACCATGGTGGTCTTGCACAGGTGCCTCCTCTGGACTTTGTCACCCACAGAAGTGATCTGTGTGCCATAATCACCACTGCCTGTAACAAGTTCAGCAACATTAACTGCACTGTCCCTACACTGGAACCTGAAAAAACCAACAGCATCCTCCCCCCTCTCTGATCGTGGCTTCATGTTTCTAGAATGATGCACAGTTGTGTGAAATGTGGCTTAGCAATCACAGAGCTTTGAGAAGATCTAAGATAGCATCTCAAGAAGATGCTGAGAGAGCCACTAAGCACTTGAGAAAGGTGCTGAAAAGAACTGTGATGGAGATACATTTGTACACCCCCAACACACCTCCTTTATTTCCACAGGGGTAGTCAACACTCCCCACTCCAAACATCATTCTGTCTTTGTAAGATTACTCTTGCTAGCAATAAATGTGTTTGTTATTTATTTCTATTAAAAGTGTTTGCTTCATGAAGTATGATTTACAGTCATAATGAAACCCACAGCCCAAATCAGCATTCTCTCCACTAAATTTATAGTGGACATTTTAAAATTATTTATTTAACAGTCATAATCGAGCTAAGTTTTTAAGTACAGAAATGCAACATCCAGCAATGCTAAGGCACAACATTAAAACCAGCTGTTAAAACTCTCCCAGCTCTACTGAGGTGTGACTACACTGGTGCCAAGCTATTGAAAATCACCTGTCCTAGATGTTTCCTACTCATATAAATGATGTCTCCTACTCATGAATATTAACCAAAACAGGACAGTCAGAAATAAGACTATTCAGAAATTCAAGCAGTCTATGCAATATCCCTTCAAAACACCAAATACACATCTCACAGTTACTGTGCACTGTCTCCACAGCTAGAAGTAAAGCCCTTTCTGCTGATGTTTGGTGGCCCTTTGTGCAACACCCTGAATTGAATGCCTTGGCCCAATGCAAAGATCTCCCTTCACGTATGTGAAAATTTCACCTCCTTACCAAGTGCAACTTGTCTAGTCCCTGACCTGCCCCATCAACATTGTGTTTGAGACCTTCCCTGCAAGCCACCAGGCTTTGAATCATTTTGAGTCTCACCTCTTACTGCTCAGCTACTCAAAAGGAAGGAGAGATGAAATTAGGATGTATGCCCCATACCTGACCCATGGCAAATTTGGAACCTTACTGCTTCTAATACTATTACTTCCATAATCTGTATATTGAAAGGCCTGGCACACCCACCTAATAAGCTCTCCCACTAAAGTGCCTGCTCACTTGCTGAGAACAGACTGAAACCTGTGAAGTGCAGTCAAAGATCTCAGAAATCACCATCCACTTGTGCTGTGTCAGAGTCTGGCAAGGCCTTGAGGAGACAGCTGAGCTCTGTGATCCCTGCTTAGCTGCTCCCTCCCCAGACACAGGAGCAGCTCTCTGCTGCCTGCAGCTGGGTAGAGTGCCTCAAGCACTTGGTGATTTTCAGGCTTGTCTGAACCTGAGATGGTCTCATTCTCACTGCTAGGGGGCTGGCTGCTGGGATACTTGTTGCAGCTCTCACAAATGCAAATGAAATGACAACTTTCCTTCTGATACAGACATGAAAACTCCATCGCTCAGCATCTGTGCACAGCAATGCTCCTTGCATTAGTGAAAAGGAGGACAGTGCTTAAAAACTAAGGTAGAAACTACTAATGTTGGAATTAAAACCCAAAACCATGCAGAAAAGGAGCATCTGTGGCACTGATGTTCAGACAATCTTGAGAATCCAATCCCAAGCTCTTTTCTTTTGCAGTGTGTGGTGCCAACAATGTGACTGTGAGCTATAAAAGCCCAGCCCAAATCACTACACAAGATACCAATGCACAGACACGAGCTACTACATGATGTGCAGCCAAATTACACACACTACTGCCTCACCAAGTTACCATATTCATAAGGAAAACAGTTCTGTTGCTAAAGCTTGAGTGGCATCAGCTACTCTGAAGCACCTGCAGCTACAGAACCACAACACTGACCTGTGGGCACCACTCCCCTCAACCTCAATTCTTAGAAGCAGAGCACAGATTATTACTCAGAGTAGAAAATAAAAGAGAAAAAAAGAAGTGCACATTTTCCTCCAAATCTCAAGGAACAAAAAAATTTCCATTCTGTTCATAAATATACTTTCACAGATATAGTTTAATGTCCTTCTTTGAGGACACAAACTATATGGTTATAGAAAAACCTCTTCATAATACTAACAATGTTTACTTCATGTAACAGCTATTTTATTCAGTAGCTCTCTCATTTAAACCATGTTATAAAAAGTATAGCTAAAAAGTAGTTTAATTTTATTTTGTAGCTGCACAAGCAAAGAAAAAACTTCCATGACTAATTGAAATACAGGTTGCAAATTAAAAATACCCTGTCTGTCCAAGAGTGTGAGAAATTGATGAAAGAGAGCAGCTGAAATCATGTTCACTCTAATTGCCAAGACACTCCAGAGTTCTACTTAATTTATATCTTCTTAATTCTCCTTTTACATTAAGGGTTGAAGAAAGTTTCAAGATAAGTGTAAATGCTCAAAGTCATATTCCCAGATCCACAGACTTAATCCTCAAATTCAGCCAACGGGAATCACAGTAAGTGAAGAAATTAAAAACTGTAAGAGGACCATCTTTTTAATGTATGATCTCTAGTGCATAACAGCCAAGTCACATCAGAGGAAAGGACCATCCTCAGACTCCATTATACTGGTTTGTCACATTATTATTAATAAAAAGATGAGAACACAGACCTGTATGCCGTAAGCTTGACCCTCAAATAGGAAATCTCATGAACTTTGGATAATCTAATCAAACAAAAATGAATACCCAAACCTCTCTGTCAGCTGGCTCATTTTCAAGCTTACTTGCTTGGATGAGTGTCACCAGCTAGGAGGTGACCTAATCCAAAGTCTATCACACTGAACAGAGAGGCACTGACTAACAAATGCCTTCAGTGGCTTTGGGCCAGTGCATCAGAGCAACTGAACAGTATGAGGCTCAACAGAGCAGACAGCATAGCAGAACACTCAAAGAACAGGCTCAAGCTACAACATGATATTAAAAAATGTGTGAAATGTACATAAAGTACACATGTGGACATAAAGAACATGTAAATGATTTTGCATGAATAAATAGAAATACAGATAGAACAAATGAAGCAAGAAGGATGCATGAGTAATAACAGAAATTCCACATTTACAAGTTACCTCAGAAATAGATTCAGTTTAAAAGAATATATATCAGCATCCTTGACAAAACAGAAATAACATACTCATAATCTGCTAAATGGATTTTACCCTGATGCGTTACTGATGAGATCATTGTCGTCTGCCAAATCATCCACATATTTCATTAGAATAAAGAGCTACAGAAGAAACATGCATTAGTTGATTAATGAAAGAAACACAAAAATTGATTGAGACAAAAGTTCAGTAGCATTATGCTCCTTAATAGAAAAAAGCCCATCATTAAAAATTAACAATTGGTAAGTGTCTTGAGCTATTTTGTCAGTGTTTTCTAGCTTCAAGGCATGCTCTTATCCCCACAGTAGCAAAGAGTATTCACACACACAGACACACATAACACAAGCAGTAAACACTGCTTGAATGATTTTGCAATGATTTCTTTTTCACTCTGCTGTATCAGCAAAATCATAAGATTTATGTTGCAACATATTATTGGAACACACAAAACCATTCTGTTGCTAAAAAAAAACCAAAACAAAAATAAGGATTTAACATAGCACAACAAAAGCGACCCTCTTGAGTGATGACCTGAAGGTTTAGAAATCTTCCATTCCAAGCAAAATTGTGCAAGCACTATTTTTAAAAACATGTTTTTAGATGTAAACATCTATATATTGGAAATTGATTTCTAGAAATAGCCAGTTACCACATGCTCCTAATCAAATTAGCAGATACAATTCTTGTTGGGAGGAAGTGGAATGACTGCTGGAGTGACTCAGCAGCAGCACTGTCCTGAGATGACACAAAAGCACTGATGTGCAGGCACCATGATGCAGGAGCTTGCAGGCATAATTAAAACTGACATTGATAACTTCATTTGCTATGGATTTCCTTGCCAATGTTAAAACTGATAAAGCAGCAATCCTTCTGGAACAACATTCAGCAGAGAACCCCTGCCAGGAGGGCTCCTGGAGAACTCTGCTTTCACAAACCAAGAAAAGCGCCTTTTAAAAGGTCATAGGTAACTCATAAAAATGAATAATACTCTAAAAAGGTTCACCTGTGTCTCTTCAGGCCAATGGTATTTGCCTTCAAGCAACCAAAAAACTCACGTGCTCAGCCACAATCACAGAAATTTAAAGCACTAGAACCAAAGTAGCCATTACTGCAAAATATCATCAGCCCTTTGAAGTGCCCACGTGAAGGTCTTCTGTTCTACTCACACATTTTCTCCCTGCAGCCTCCATATCCCTTTCCAAACATCAAAAAACCATTTTTGAGCCCCATTCAAGGGGATGTTCGAGTACATCTCACCAAACAAAGTTTACTCAGAAAGAACAGACAGGTTGGTGCATGTATCAGAACACTTTCTGTACAGCAGCACCGGTGACTCCCACAACAACTTCCTGGAAAGAAGTGCAAACAACATATGTGATCCATAACTGCTTCCAGCCAGTGAACATAATCTGCCTGCCTTTGTGAGCCAGTATCCCAACTTCGAAGAAAATGGTATGGTGCCAAACTAGAGACATGTCATGAGGTTTCATTCAATTATTTTCATAAACAGTTTTGATAACATTTCCTGAAAGGCATGACACAACAGGCAGAATATTATTCACACCAAGTCGTTCTCTTTTCACAACTTAAGCATTTGTAATATTTACTTCCAGCATAAAATGGTGGAACTTTTAAAAACAGATTTCTTTTATGGAAATCCCATCTGTTTGCAAATTTCTAAACAGAAGATAATCTTCTTGCATTGCTACTCGTGACTGCCTGAAGCTGGCTGGAGTCATGGACAGCTCTAATAAATAAAGAACAAGAAATCAGAATAAAAGCCTACTACTACTTCAAACTACTGAAAAGCAGGCCGAGAAGTTCAAAGAAAGTATGAAAAATGTTACAAAGATACTATTGCAAAGACAGCAGCAAAACACCAGAGATGTCCAAGTGTATTCAGTAAGCAATACCACAACATAGTAAAAGTCACCACAAATAATTCACATTCATGGTGGTCAGACACAACCTGTTAAACTGGGAACTGTGGCATCCCTGAAGAAGTCAGGAATATAAAAAAATCTTCTGCTTAGGTACAATTTTGTTAACAGCCATCAGTGATGGAAGCAACCACAGAAGTAGTATGTGACATTTTAATGGACATTTTGTAACAGTCATTTTAAAGTTTGTGACCAAAGCTCTTTCATGCTGTGAATGTATTCAAAAAAGAGAGTAGTTATTGACCACAGTTATTTGCCCCAAACTTAAATTTGATACACTGTGTGCTACTTGTCATTGAAGAAAGTGGCTCATACATGACTCTCTACTTTGCAGTCCATAATACCACACATAGGGATAACAAAAATCTCCCAAATTCTCAGCATCAACTGCAGTCACTATTAATTAACAAGTTCCTGACAACCTAAAGTACAATGTAGTCATTTTTCTATAACATAAGCAATTTTTCTGTGAAGAAGTAAAATCCTACATCCCAGTGCTACAGGGTGCCAGGCTCAGCCCCCACCTCTGGCTCACACTGTGCCAGAGGTGACAGCACAGGTGACACCACCTTACCCCAGCACTCCCCACAGCTGCCCTGCAGCCACACAGCAAGGTGGGCAACCTCTGCTGCTGCATTTGTCATGCTCCACAGAGCAGTTTAAAAATTGTGGACCCATTTAGGTATGAACAATATTCCACTGCATGGCTCTAACTCCCAGTGTCCACTAGGGATCCTTGGAGACAGTGTTCAAACCATGGCTACTCAGCAACACGCTCTCTCCACAACTATACTTCTAATTCCTGCTCTGTTCATTTCAATGCATTATTGTTTCCAAATACAATGCTTCAAATTGCAAATTATGTCTGGCTCAAGGGCGATTATGAAAAACACTAGCACTTCTGCTTCTGTGTGAATAACTCTGATAATAATGAGTGATTGATTGAGCTCCAAGAAGTCTAAGTGATGAGAAGGGTCAATTTGAACATTTTTATTAGCTTCTTTTGTTAAATCTAACACTTTGCCAGGCCAGAGACAAATACTGCATCTGGTTATCATGATTTTTTGCAACCCTAGAGAAGTACAATTTAGAAAATGGGTACTGGTCTAAAGGCAGACCTTATAAGAAATGCTAATGAAACACAAAAACCCACCCATTTTACTGGCACTCAAGAGATGGCTAAAGGAAAAGAGAACAAAAAGAAAAAGTTACAAGGGAAATTTGCTTCAAGACTTTCCTGCCAGAAAAGAGGGAAAAAAAATCCCTCAGTAACACTAAGAGGCATTACGGCTGCATTTTACAACCAAAACACTTTGCTTAATAGGCCTGCCTTAGGTAAACATGAGCTACAACATGAAAATCACTGAAAATGCTCACTAAGCACATGCAACAGCAGAGAAATTAGGACAGAAATGTAATGCACAAGCTAGTTAGACCAGGAAATTGCAGTAACATTATTCCAAGAACTGAAGTCTTGCAGTCATGCAATTACACTGTATAAAATCAGCAAAAGTTAACACAGACACACAAAAAGTTAATCAAACTAGTTGCAGTTCATCCAGAACCTTCTAAAGATTAAATTTTCCCTACAGATCTCATTACCTAGAAACATTAATACATCAGTCAGCACTTTTTCTGTCATTTACTAGAGATCTTTGTTGATGCACACCCCCTAGAAAATGACCTCTGCAGGGTAAATTAAGCAATAGGTGATGTCTCTGTATCTTTAGCCTCATTCACATATTTACATTTACAGGAGATAGAGAAGCCACAACTTCCAGGAGAAGACCACAGTCAACACTGTAGGATTTATGGGACAAGTCTAAAAATATTCCTAAATCCAGAGAAGTGTGCAGCTGCCATTCTCTTCTCAGAGGATGCCTACAACACCAAAAAGCAATTTTCCCCACTGCACCCCAGTGCTGATGGCTCTAGGTTACAGTTTAGGGTCTCCTGTCTCATTCTACGTTTCAGTGCCCCTCAAGTCTCCTTGTGATTAAAAGATAAAGTTTAATTCTATAACCAAATTAATAATGCCAACAGGACACCTTTACAAAGTACCCTAGAACACAATTCATTTAAATGTCCTTGAAGTGCTCAAGACCAGGTTGGATGGAATTTTGAGCAATCTGATCTAGTGGAAGATATCCATACTCAGTAGGGGTTAGAAATTGATGGTCTTTAAGTTCCAACTCAAACCATTCTGTGATCTACATTATCATGAAATGCAGAGAGCAAAAAAAAAACCAGGCACATTATTTTGAAAGTTTGCTACAAACACAGGGTTACAGCACAGGTACTCAGTCAGAACCAAGGCTCTGGGTAATACTAATATGCCACTGCTGCCTTCACTCTGTTCTATCAGCTGATATTCTGTCTTACAGCAGGAAAATTTAGTTTACACATGCTGCATCTTCTGGCTGGAAAATGAAGAGCAAGACTTTGCACTGCAGCAGCAGCAGCATAAACCATCTCTGGAGCAGATGCAGTGAGACTCAGGTGGGTCATTGCTGGGACAGCAGCCTGACTGCAAGTCCCTGCAGCAGCTGCTTCCAGGGCTTGCCCAGAGCTACCTGGAGCCCTGGAGATGCCTGGCATCCTGTAGCTGCCAGTAGTCAGAGCTTGAGCTGTCTTCATGGTAACTGCAGTTGAAATAACTATATCAATTGTGATTTACACTGCTGATTATTGTAGGGACAAGCTGGGAGCTGGGATTTTTTCAGATTCAATAGATGTACAAAGCAGGACTTGCTCAGGACTAGTTACAGGCAAGAGAAGTGGGGTGGTGAGTTGAGTGATGGTTTTGGGTGTTTTTTTCATTGATTTGTTTTTTGGTGGGTTTTTGTTTTTTTTTTCTTTTTCTTTTTTTGTTTGGGTTTTTTTGTTTGGTTTTTTTTTTTTTTTTGTTTTTTTTTTTGTTGTTGTTGTTGTTTTGGGGGGGTTTTTTGTTTTTTTTTGTTGTTGTTGGTTTTTTTTTTTTTTTTTTTTTTTTTTTTTTTTGTTCCAGCCACCATATAAATAAGTTCCTAGCACTGAAAATCTCAGACTTGGACCAGCCCCATACACACTGACATTATTATTCTCATCTCTACATGCTCAGGCATTATAGGAAGCAAATGACTAGGTCTATATTTATTTAGAAATTCAGACAGATGATGTTTAAAATAAACCCAGACTTGACTTCAAAGATATCTGGCTCTTGAGATGTTCTTCTTCAAATGATAACAGCTCTGCTCACATTCAGTGCTGCATACAGTATACAGCAATTGTCACTGCCATTTCACTATTTCTTCTGAATAGATAGCCTAAAATAAACCTTGGAAAAAAAAAAAAACCCAAACAATGAAAATGGCACTGATTCTTCACATTTCCTTTAACTTACACAAGCAGTTTTCTTCCTTTGGGCTTATAAAAGCCAAACAGAACTAGCAAAGTATTTGGAGCTTTACCGATGATACCAGGACTCCCAATGGTTACAGATTATAATATTGTTGGTATCATTACATGCTCAGCAACATCGGAGGAAAGAAATACTTTAATTGTCACACTACATCTGAAATTCCTGCTTGTGCCAGCATGTTGTGCTCTGAATTTCAGGATTTTAGCATTATGTGTTAAAGACAATGATAGCATCTATAACAACATTGTGAAATATTTGAGATTTATTTGTGGTATGCTGCTGTTGAAATGTGTAATAACAATTCAGCTTGCATACTAAACACACCTGGTGTTGAATATGCTAGAGGCACTAGCAGTCAGTATAAAAATATACTACATTTATTATTGTGGTACTCAAAATTGCTGATAAAGATAAGATTCTAGATGCATTTTTGTTATTTATTCTTCTTTTCCAGATCTTTTAAAGCTAATCCATAAACTTTTAGACTGGTTAGACTTTTTTTTACCAAGCACTACATGTAACAGCATAGCATGAAAAAGGAAATTACATTCATTTTCAGTGACTCATCTATCCAATATCCACCTTCAAATTACACTCAACACCAGTATTTGGGAGCTCCAGCATGTTTTTAGCATACATATATTTTATATTGATACAATACGAAACACCACAGGACATCAAAACCCTTGGAGACACTAGCATGGACCAGATAATAACCCATTTTTAAAATGAGAAAATAGTTCCTCTTGAAAGTTTAAACAGCTTGCCAAACTCCAGGAGTTTTTTTGTATTGCAAACACAAAAAACATTAGGACTACTATGCAGATTTCATTGACAAAGCTAAATCTGTGAAGTTAATAGTCAGTTAGCATTGACTGAACTAGTTACTTGTAACAGAGAATTTCTCTACCAATACAGCATTTCCAACATACTTTCAACACAAAATACAAACTCTTTAAAACAGCCATATCAGTATTATGCTGTTATATTTATTGAAATTAGTCAAGTTCACCAAGTAGTTCCATGAAACAATGCTATGTTCTTTTTCCTTTTTGGACTAGGAGCACAAGACTGATAGCAACAAAGTCCTGAAAAAAGTGTTAACATTTGTAGAAACTAAGAATTTATCTTCTGCAAAAGCAAACATTTCAAAATTTACTGTTAACCACATCATCAGCTAGACCAAACATACACTGTAAAACTAGTTCTTGAATTCATTCCAGCAGGGTCTATTTTATAAACATCTACAGCCCTTTCTTGCACTCCTGCTTATTGTAAGTTTGCGCAGAAGTGGTAAAATTTAATATCCAGTGGAACACTACATTAACTACTGAAATGTTATTGCACATCAAAAAGGTTTACTGCTGCTTTGTAAACATGCTTACCTGAGTGCCATAAAATGCTGACATAATGAGTCAGGTCTACTGTGGTGCACTGCAATCAGGTCTGTGCACTTGAAATGCAAAAGCAGCTCCTTGACACAAAAGTCATTAACACAATCTCTAAAAGACATTTTTGTATACGGAATACCTCAAATTTTGTAGTATTTTGGGATTAGGTAAATATACCCCAAATTATCAGTAGCAGCACAAATTGCCCAGAACAGAATATGGGCACACACTGTGTTTTGTACTTGAGCACCAAGGCACTGTCCCAAGAAACTCCCACAGAAAGTCTGGAAGACAGGCCTGGGAAGAACTGTGTATGGTCACCCAGGTCTGGCAGCCCACCCCTGGGGTACTGCTCAGTGCCAGAGGCAAAGCACTGGGATACAGGGACTTCCTGGCTATCATTTAACTCTTGTGTGACCAAATTCTTATGCTCTTACATTAAATCCTAAGGAATCAAACAGGAGTGGAATTAAAAATAACCCTTTCTCCCCCTCCAAAAGTAAAATAAACTTCCTCCTTTTATGAATGGCTGAACTACAAATGTCTGAGGCTTTACTTGATACATGTACTTTGGGATAAAAATGAAAAGTATCAGCATTAATATAACACTAATTTTAGATATTCAATAAAAAACAGCTGACAATTTCTGGTGCAGCATGAGATAGTAGAAAGGAAGATTTATGTCAATTGTTTCTTCCTCAGTTCCACAGAAAACAATCACCTTTTCCAGCTCAGTGGATCATATAAGACACTATTACCACATCAGCCAATCAGCTCAGGATCCTAATAGTTGCCAGTCCAAGACAATTTAGAGTAAGATTTTTGGAAGCACGGTGAAAAAAAAAAACAATAACTAACTCTTTATAGAGAAGTTCTTCCTTAACTTAGCATGTCATGAATGCCATGAGTCTCAAATACGGGCTCAGGTTCCTCTTGGGGTCCTGTGAGCAGCCCCTCAGGGTAACAGTATATCACAAAGGTCCTTTAAAATGTCCTTTTTTGCATGAAAATCTTATACCACATCCACATGTTCTTGATTCATGAGAAGGATAAGTACATGCTGATTGATTCACATTTTTTTGTACCAGCAATTATTCAGTGTCTCTTATTCCTGTCTTACCAAGGACAAATACTTTTTACCAGGAGAGTGGTTAAGCACTGGAACAGGCTGCTGAGAGAGGCTGCTGACTCTCCATCCTTGGAGATATTTGAAACTAAACTGGGCATGACACTCAGCTGATGAAAAATTGAAGCTGGGCTGCTGTGAGTAGGAGATGAACCAAGCAGAAAACCTTTCTTGCCTAAATCACTAAGAGTGTAGTATTTTGAATATCTCTTCAGTTCCTCCTAATTTTTTTTTTCTCCAGAAGTCATTGACAGATTCAAAGTGGGGGACATACTATTTCTATACCCCATTGTCACTGAGCTTCTAATATTTCCTTCTTATTCTTCCTACAAAACTTGTGTTCCTCTTAGTTTTTCCTGAAGTAACAATTTAAAAGCCTAAGTAAGCCCTCTGAAAGCCTTATACCTACTATTTTCCTATGCATTCAGGGAAACACAGGTGCTCATCAACTATTTCTGTGCTGGTGTATTCTATTCCAGAAATTATACACTGGTTTAATCCCATTTTGCCATATTCACTGAAGAGTTGCATAATTATGTCTTTAATGACTACTTTGCACAATAGTAGGACATGTTAACATCTTTGCAGGAGGCAGCAGCCTGCCAGCACACCACAAACACAGATCATTGCTCCTGGGAACTGAAATGCAGCACTAGGTTGGAGCTTTGCCTTTTAGAAAAGGGTCAGGTGTCCTGCAGCTGCCAACTTAAGTACCTTAAGAAAATATGACTTAGCCACCTATGTCATCCCAGATACAAAAGTATATTAAGTTGCATTAATTTTCCTCTAAGTCAACGTTCCTATTCCTGCTTTTAAGAAGGATTTTCAAAGATGACTCTGCTTTAAAAACATCATCTACAGCATCCATAATATATACCAATGTAGAGGTGCTATCAGTAGTGAATTAAACCCCAAAAGAACCTTTCCAAGAGATAACAAAACAAATGTCATTAATAGAGCTTTTCACCTAACAAATACTTCATGCCTCAATACAGCATTTATTCATGATGCTTTGTTATGGACTAGGGCACTGCCTGTTTAGTCTTCAATTATCACATGAGCTGGAGGAAAAAATCCTCTTTCTCTATGAGCTTAAACTGAAATTGACTTGAATCTCTGAACTGTCAACAAATTCTTCCCTGAAAAGGCTGGCTTTGCAGAGATTATAAAGAAGGTGTCATCCTTGACACTTGTGTTCTATATTCATCCAGCAGGCCTGGAAGAGAAGAGCGCAGAACGCGGGGCAGGATGGGCTCAGCTGTCACCCTGCCTGCCTCCCTCGCTTGCTCTGCAGGCAAAGACAGTGCTGGAGGTGTCAAAGGTTCTCTATTTAAAGTCGCTGACAAGCAAAGGAAGAACACTGGGAGAATATGTTAGCAGCCACTATGAACTTGTCTCTAGTAACAAGTCATCCTGACACTTCTGGATGTTAGAAACAAGAGCCCTGATTCCATTGAAATTTTTTAAAAAACCCAAAACAATCAAACCCCCATACACTACACCACCATCAGATTTATAAGTTCAAGATTTACTCAGGGAAAATCCAGTGCTGAGAAGACATAGAGCAAAGCCCTGCTTTCTGTCAGAGTGACAAACCAGAAAGCCACATATGATTATGTTAATCTCCCACTTCAAATCTCCCTTGCACAATTGCATACCACTGCTTTCTGTGTTTCGTTTAAAAGTCATAGAGTTTACTAACCACTTAATGAAGCTGCATTCCTTAAATCCCTGACAGATTATGTGAACTTGTTTGGTTTAGAAACATAAATTTGCCATTCCACTATGCCCTGCCCCAATGACATCTTAGCCAAAAGCTGGTGTGCTCAGGGCTGCAGGCAATGAAACACACCTCTCCTCAAAGCAGCTGCCTCCATCAGCAGCAGCAAACAGGGAAGCAAAGAAATGCACAGAGAAAGGAAGGAGCACTGCTTGCCTTTGCAAAAAAGAGAAGTTATTTCCAATCAAGCTTATCTCTTTCAGTCCCTTATTTAGTTTTAATTGGAAAGAAGGAAGTGAAGAATATGAAAATGCTTTGAAAGACCCTTGTAAGAGTCCTGGCTAATCATCTGCATCAAAGATGACAATTTGCTGCATGGCTGATTTAATTTGAAAGGTTTTTCTGATGCTGTGTGTCCCAGTGGCCTGCTGAAACTTTGAAAATGGATCAGGACAAAGTAGCCCAGAGGAGCACAGCAAACGTGCATCAACAGTATCCAGCTTGCAGACAGGATGAGGTTGGTGTTCCTCCTCTGAAGTTTGAAAGGATATCCTGCTTAGACTCTGGATCCAGGATTATAGTAGGCCATGCATTTTCTAGCTAGTGGCAGAAGGGGGGAAGCAGATGTGGACTTAATGACAGTTGTGCCAGCTGGCTTGTAATAGCAGCAGGCAAAAACCAGAGCACAGAGGGCCCCAGATTCCATTTACCTGACCAACGACCCAGCTCAGTGCTCCTGATGAAAGTCTCAGCACAGGCTCCACAAGCTGTCGGCAGCGTTCTCATATGAGCATCAGCAAACCCAGGCACAATCCAGTGCGCACACAACCAGCTCCCAAGTTTGAAATGATGCAGCTGACGGGTGTTTAAGCACTAACCTCCTCCTCTGTGTTCCAAAGCTCAAGATTTATGGCATTTTGTTTCATGAGCACTAAAGAAAAAGACCTCTAACTTTTAGAGCTCATTCCCATGTTTTCTATTAAGCCCATATATCAGTAAGCGTCATTCACCAATACAAAGTCCAATTAGTCATGCTTCCAAGGAAAATGTCATTATTGCTTCTTCTTAAGCTACTGAATGATAGAAATCAGACCACAGATTTTGTTTTATCAAGTTTGAGGTATTTGCCAGTCCTGCTGATTAGGATATAATTCAACAGTATTTTACACAACTCTGACACGTTTTAGTTATTGTGCCTAGCTAAAAGTATGAAGATTGCTATTAAATGAAAGAGTAAGAAGGTCATTACTAAATCAGTGGTGTAACCTTTGTGAGTTGCTTTTCATCTCCTCACAGACATTACAATGAGAAAACTTAAATGAAAACCAGAATAGGCAATACAAGGAAGTCATGTAACAAGCAACAGTAACCCACATAGGTTATTCTCCCAAATGCCTAGTCAGTGGTCTCAGATAATTAATGTGGTTAAAATGTGTAATTCAGAGCTACAAACAGTATGTTTATAAATCTGGACATGTCCAGTGCACCTTGGAAACAGCTGTGTGGGGGGAAAAAATAGCCAGCAATATATCTGATTTCAACTAAACAAGTTTGCAAACTAAATTATCTATTTCCTCTCACAGAACTGGAAGACACAACACTGCAAGGTTCCCAGTAACCATTTTAAATGCAATTAAATCTAATTAGGATTCAATTTTAATGGCAATCTGGGGATATTACATTTGCATTGGTTATTCAGTGCATTGATTTACCCACCTATATGCTACAACACTTAAAATGGGAATTAAGGATCAGCTACCATACATTGTGACTTTACATCTCCATCAACATTACAGGTGAAATCTTAAAATATGCAACCTCTGATACAAAAAACATCTATGCATATGATTAATTTTGAGTATGTTGTCTTGCTCTGTGATGCTCAATACACAATGCTTATGTTCTCCATTGAAAAGTCATGTTTATGTGGGACTTCGGTATTAATTCTTATGGTAGAAAATTTATTTACTTCACATAATATACTTATCCACAGATGCTTCAAATTACATTACACCTATTGCATAAATAACCTCCAAAACTGATGCAGATATTTCTTGATTAAACCCCAGATTAAGAAACAAGTCATATTTCCCATATTTTGTTCTCATCATCTGCTCCTGACACAAATCTAAATATACCATATGAATTTTCAAAGCCATTTTTCTCCAACTATATCAAGAGTTAATTGTTTCAGTAGATTTGGTTTTTTATCAGGCAATGAGTGACTGTCCCTAGATATTTTCAGCAAGACATCACTAGCTAGCTTGGCCCCCCTACTATTCCCTTTCCTGCATTTGAAAACACAGAGCTGCTTCTTCCTCCTCATTATTCTCAAAGTCTTGCAGGTTCATTTTCTCCTATTGCTCACATCCTTTCCTGAGCTGACCACTTGCTGGATATATTTTACAACACCGGTCCAGTCACCCATAAAACAACTATATCCAAGCTTGTGCACTGGCAAGAAGAGAGAATTAAAGAAGGGACTGTAAGTGATCAGCAGCACCACAGCAGATGTGTCATTTCATCATCATCATCATCAAAAACTTCAAATACAACATTTCAAATCTTCCTCTCACATCCTATGGGGATCCACTTTCATAAAAATACTGTGTACATGACAGGGGCAAAAGGAGGGGAAGAAGACACTCTGCACCATTTTTCTCTCAGGAGAGGAATGCCGAAGAATTGCACAACACAGAGACCCATCAAATTAATGTGCTTCTACCAGCACTAATTACAGACACACTCTTTGAAACTGTGAAGACTTTCTTAAGGCAGCACTACAATGACTTCAACTACTGATTGTTTTTGTCAGGTTAATTTTTATCAAGAAACAAAATCTCTTAAAATCTCTCTTAAAAATAAACAAAATGAGTAAATGAGTAAACATATTTCGTATTGCATTTGGAGAAGCATACAGATTTTTATAAACTTCTGATGTCAGAATATATATCCACTGAAGGCTTCTTAGCAGAAAAACAAAAAACTAGCAGAACTTCATATCAGCTTCCCAAAACCTTTTTGCTCAGCTGGCAACACCTGCCTCTCCTCCAACAGACCAATATTTCTGCTCAACACTTTTCTAGTCTAACTTCTGTCCTATTTTCATCTGTCAAGAGACTTCCCAACCAAATGGCAGAGTTAAATAATCTGTTGTGTCCTGAAATGTCAATTTGAAAAAAGAAATACACACATGCTCAGACAGATTTATGTCACAGTCAGAAGGGTGAACTTCCAGCCTGTGCTGGCAAAGGTCCTCTGGAAATAATGGGAGTTGTGTGTGTCAGAGCCACACAGTTTTGGAGTTTGCAGTTTTGAGTTCTCCGCCAAGGTTATGACAATCCTCTTTACTATGTTGGGTACAAACAGTAAAACAATGGAGGTGTTTAGAAGATTTACTGATGATTTTAACTTCTTATCTGAATCATCCAGGGATTTCTTGGAAATGATGACTAGATGCTAAAGGATAAAGGTAACCCAGTGGGATTTTCCATCTCACAGTAGAGTTTAATGAAGATACCAGTAGCAAATCCTAAGATTTTAACTTAGAAACACATGGAGACTTATTTTTATCACACAGACTACTTTATGAGATGCCAGTTTGCATATAGGCAATGAAAAGCCCTTTGGCTAAATACAGACATTGGAATAATGTGTCAGCTAATAGCAATTTCATCCTGCAAGTGGTTTTGCCCATCCAACCTAATGAAGAAAGATTATTTAAAGATTAGAGCACTGAAAAGGAAGAAAAAGTGAAAAAAGGAGGAAAGAAGAAGAAGAACAAAGAAATCACAATGTTATACAGAACTAAAACATCCAATTATGCTTTGATCCTGGTTTGAATTTTAAATGTTACTGTCATCATTATTTTCTATCATACAACTTCTTTCAGTGATTACTTGATATCTATGATATATGCCAAATGTACAGAAAAACAAAGCATGTTATAGGTAGAAGTAGTAGCTTATTTTGCAGACATAACAAAGCCCATCTCTCAAACGTTATTGAGAAGCCTGTCAACAAAGCAAATCAAGCACCAAGTAGAAATGAGGCATAATGCCTAATTCTCTCAATCAGCATTTTCTTCCTTGCCAGGAGCACCTCTCTTGTGTGGGCTGACAAGGTGCAAGCTAATTTACAGATCCAGGAGGAGTCAGCTATATCCAGATAGTACTGCTCTCACTTTAATTAAGAGGAGACTGAAAAGTAAAGTTCACTCAGAAATGGTAGTGAATGAAAAAAACCTCAAGAAAATGTTGACTGTTATGAAGAGCAAACAACAAAACATTGGATCATCCTGTCACTCAAATTAGTGTTGTTTCCAGATTAGAGATTTCAGAAGTGGTATATCAGGCACACAGAAAAGGTTACCTTGTCTGGACCATGAAGCTGTCCAAGCTTTCTAGATGCTGTAAACATTTTCTGACTGAGCTCATAAGACAACACTCAAGGTACCTCATAAAGCCTATAGAATTTATCATGTATATTGTGCCTTGATTTTACCTGTCACTTCTGCTGTTTAAAAATGAGAGAGAGCAGAAAAGAGCCAATCAGCATCTCACATCTCCTGCCTTCCACACTCTCCCAGAGTGGGGTGCAATGCTCTGCTCCAGGCTTGAATTGAGTCAGGCAAATGCCAGAGGATTAGGGCATCCCCATGGGTCTCAGAGGCTGAAGGACTCTTCCTTCCTGACATGTGGGACTGTCTCCTATCATTCTTCTTGTGCTCTGTGGCATACACTAACAGCCTGGCATTACTTAGTGTTTTCTAAAGCAGATGTCAAAACAATATTTTCTAATTAACTACTTTTTTTCCTAATTAACCACTTTTTCTACTTACTACTCTCATAATATGATTCTCAGTCAGAGAACAATTCTCAAGAACCTGTTACAACATATGTTAAACTAATATTTTACAGGATAAAGACAATAATGGAATGAAAGTTAACTGAAGCTCCCCTTACCTGATTTCAGAGCAGAATCATTAATAAGTATTTAAAATAACACCAGTTCCTCACTTTAAAATTAAATAACAAAACAAACATTGCCTTCATATTACTTTTTCTTTAAAATGTATTTATTTACTCTAGCTAGTTAAAAGAAGGACCCCTTTCCACAAGTGATCAAAGATGTTTGTCATGCAACAGCATTTACCCACAGCAGCAGGGTGTACCTCAGCAGTGTGCTCCTTTCAGATCATTTATGCCTGAAAGATGCAGAGATGGAGTTGAAGAGATGACTCCTTTAAAAAAAACTCAGTGTTTGGTAAATCAGGCCTTTCACTGATCTGTTCTATATGGGTTCTCAGAGCACACAACCTCAGATCCTGTCTTCCTTGAGAGGAGCATGCTGTTTCTCAGTCTCAAACTGATTCATCCCTTTCACATCATGCCTCCATGACACCAATAGCCAATAGTAAAGCAAAGAGAAACATTCATTTAGCAACACATAAGCTTTGGGTACAGTATTAAAGAAGAAAAAAAACAAAACCCCAAATGTTTTGAGTTGTAAAAGGGTATCTTGCATGACTTAGACATCAACAAAGACTTTTTCAAAACCAAGCAGTCTGTGGCTTAAAAGGCTTAAAATTACTTTTTCCTTTGCCTTTCCTTTCCTTTGGCCTGACAGCCATCTCCTTCTCTTCCATTCTGAGCTGCTTCCCTTTTATGACACCATCCATAGGCTCAGAAATTGAGAGATCAGACTACATACATTGTGTATGGATCTACATAGTAAAATTAGGACTGCAGCAAGAATTTACAACATAATGACTGATTAGAAAAAGAAACTTCTTTTTATAAATCATTCTACATTTGATTGCAAAGCACCTACCTGAACATGTCTCCTAAGCCCTTCAGCATTCCTTTCTTTGCCTTAATTTTATCCTTCTCTTTATCTCGCTCTTTCTTCTTTTCCTTTCCAGTTTTTTTTCTGTCACCTTTATCTTGGCTTCCATTCATGTGTCTCTCTAATGAGTGGGATGGCTGGTCACTTGCTGTGGATACAGATTCTCTACCAGATCTTGAGCTCTCCTCTGTGTCTTCCTCCACTGAAAGCACATATTAAGATCATATTAACATCAGCGACATAAGAACAAAATAGGGCAGACTTTTTTTGTACATTCTATGATATATTTTGAATAAATGATATATGCAAAACCACAATAATAAATTTTTTTTAAAATCAGTATTTGCTCACATGGTTTTCCAAGAGTGTTCATTAGAAGTATTAAACTCATAAAAGCAAGGAATTCACCTTTGCAGACCATTCTGTGAAATACAATTTACACTTTATGGGTACTCTGGATAATCTATGGATTAATAAAGAGGATTAGCAAAGTGATGTTAATTGGCCCATTTTGTTTCAGTATCTAAATCAGTCGAGGAGAAATTTAGAAATATCTGCAAGAAGCAACAACAGCAGTGCAGCATACTTTGTCCATAAATTCTTAGTAATATTCTCATAAAAATATGGAAGTCATTATGGAGTGTTAGCCCTCAACACAAGCCATAATAGACTTTTTCTTCTTCTGCAAGCAACATAATAGTTTTGTTATGCTTCCTCATTTCCTGGAGCCATTTAGAACACATCATGTACTATGATTGTTATTTTTGGTGTTATTCTTGGTTGAGATGGGAGGTTCAGCCTGGGAGGTTCAGGTGGGCAGATTTCATCCAGCAGAACAAGTAAAATACTTTAAGGGCAGATAACATATTCTTTCTGTTCCTAATCCAAGACCAGGAGTCCTAAAGCACACCCAAGGTTAGACTTAACAGCCCACATGTATTTCAGAAAGTCTCAAAGAAAAACACCAAAAGAAAAAAAATCCATTGAAAACCTGAAAACTGCTTCAGTAGTTTAGTTAGAAAGAAATAAAACACTTCAAGCTGGTGGGTCAGAATACTGCACTGCATGGCTCATGAAGCCATGACTTTCCATGAGCTCTAACATTTTATATCATCACATTTAAGTAGGGCTCCAACCATCTCCCAGCTTTCCAACAGACTGCACAAAGCAGCAATTAGGATCACAGATGCATACTTAGTAATGCCTCCTATAGTTCCAATGAATACAAAGGCTCCAAACAACTTTTGGCAGTAGAATTTGAAAAATAGAGTCTTGCTTTATATATAGAAAGTCTATGGAAGAGAAAAAAAATTTTGCACTCAATAATATTTTGAAATGGTCATGGCTTATAGAAAGAATTTTTTTTTTTTCTTTTTTAGTCTCACCTATGTTTACTACTAAGTATTATTCTGCTAATATTGCTCAAGATCTCAGCAACTCTTCTACAGCCAGTAGAAGACTGTAATTCTTCAGAAATTTCTCATATATACACTACTTTACAATATAAATTTGCTTTTCATAGTCATCATTCATCTTCACCTTACAAGTAAATCATTGAACCTGAAAAGTCTACAAATCACTGACTGAAAGCCATTCAATATATCTTCTCTCTCAGAAACTTGCCTGCAAAATATTCTTTATTCCTTAATATTACAATCCATAGATGTGTCCAATAGACTTTGTGCTTATTCACTAAGTAACAAGTTTTCTATAAATATTCTCCAGCCCTGGATGATCACATAGACATATTTCAAGGAAAATATACCATGTCAGATACATCTCAACATTAATAATTATTTTTAAATCTTAGCTAGTACTCTGAAGTAGAAACCACCAGAGTGGCCAGGCTTTGGCATTTAATTCAGGACTGTTATGACTAAAGATGATGATACAGCTTCTTGACTGGAGAAACAGTTCTAATATCCATGTTATTGTATTTTAGGAAACTAATAAGTCCTGTACATGCCTCTGTACTAGCTGTTCTTGTACTTTTTTGGGTCCCAGCATTTCTTAATCAGTGCCTGGAATGATATTTAGTTATTATTAAAAGAATTGTGGAAAAGCACTTTGGAATAGAAATGGTAATTTTTTACATGTTAATTTATAGTTACAATCTGTTCTAACTAGACATTTAAAAGACTGTACTTGCAAATGAATATAATTAGTTTAAAAAACCCTGAAATTTCTGACAAATTTTGAAGTCAACTGTTTACTTGGAACTTGTCTGCTAGAATTTTAAAGATTAATCAGTTTTGACCTACGTTTGTTCATACTCATACAACAATACATTAAATAAATAATAAATATGTATTGTTTACTGTGCTATGCTGAGTTGCAGAACAACTTGTCACAACAGTGTCGTGGTTTAGGAAGGGTGTGCTCCCACTCAGACTCTCCCTTCCCTTTGCCCCTGCAGCAGGATGGAGAGGACAGCTGGAGGCACAAAAGGTAAAGATCACAGGTTGGATGGGAACAATTTACTGGAAACAGCCACGAGATAGGAAAACCAACAGTGACAGCAACACCAGGAATAAAGGAGCACACAAGGAAAGAATGATTGGCACACAAGTTCTCACCCCTGACAACACTTGACTGCTCCCTCCACTATTCTGCAGAACCTGGTAGGGATCCCTGCCCCCATTCCTGGGAAATGCCATGAGGTGTTATGGAATAACCTCTTGGTCCTGGCCATGCCCCCTCCTGGCCACTGCAAAAGTTAACCCTGTCCTGCCCAGAACCAGGACACAAAGCTGTCATTTACTCTTTATTTCGCATGTTCCATGAAGAACATTTTCTCCTTTCTACCTTTGTGCTGCAGTTAATATTTGTCTATGATACACAGTTTGCTTGCAATTAACTCTAGCTTAGACTGAGGCCTATGAACTGGGATGTCTGTTTTCCTGGACTAAACACTGGTCTCTCTACTGGACTAAATAGATTTCCAGCTTTCTTAAAAGACCCAACATGAAGAAGCTTGTTTCACTTTTATGCAGTGCAGTCATCCTGCAATTAACATACACATAATTACTAGTGTTTAGAACAAATGCAAATGCTGCTCAATTAAAATTCAAACCCAGGCTACAAATGAAACTTCTAATTTTTGTTATGTTGCAGTAATGACATTAGGTTACTGCAAAACGTAGGATGTATTTGTTTTGGTGATGTTATTTCCTTTTTTCCCTGCAACCTCCTGCCTCCCCATTCAGGATGCTGAAGCCAAAAAATTAAATTGGAGTATACTTTAAACATCAATTAAACTGAACACTAGTGTCATTTCATGAACCACACGGCAGTATGGAGAACTACACAAACAGGTATTATGAAGCTATTCTCCTAATTAGCCTATAAAATGGAAAAGATGCACATGAGGAATCAAAGCTACTTAATGTGAAACTATTTTGCCACTAAGCTTCTAGGCCTCTTATTGTGATATTTAATACAGCCCTAGATTCCAGCAATTAAGATTCAGCAAAAGATTAGAAAGCTTTGTTGATCTCTCCCAATCAAAATTCCTTATTCTTCTTCATGCCACTAAAGATAAACATTTTGCTTCTAGTCAGCTACTTCAAGTATTAAGGAAAAAACAAAAAAAAACAAAAAAAAAAAAAAAAAAAACCAAAAAAAAAAAAAAAAAAAAAAGCAGGAAAAATTATCTGTAAAAGCTGAACACCCACACCTCTTTCCACAAATGTTCCTTCTTTACAGCCATTAAAACTTATACACATCTTCTCAAATACTTAAAATGTTACCTCAGAACGAGTCAGTGCATTCTGATTTTAATCCCACATTTAGTAATTTAATAGCACATTGTTCCAAGGACATTTAGAAGGGTCACCCCCTTTGTCACATATGCTACCTGTATTTTTTATGGCTTTTATATACGGAATGATGACATGTTAGGAACTCCTCTATACAATACATTGCAGTGCTATTATTTGCTAATCCAAAGTGGGTCACTGTGTGGAAGACAAAGAGACACTTCTAGCACTGAAGCACTTAGAGAAAGGCAAAAAAATTCAAGTAAGACAAATGGATCCAACCTCAAGGGCATCAACAAACTGACCACCAGCATGTTTGCCTGGGTTTTATAACGAGAAAAAGCCACATTCTAATTTCAAACAATTATGGAATAATTAAGTATAATTTAAAAAAAAACTTAGGCAACGTCGTTATGGCAGCAGTGAGGCATTAGTTACGTTAGAACCAGATTGTTAAACTCCTACATATTCACATGTGCCCAAAATTTGTCCAGCTGAAGACACCATTTGGTAAATTCTCTGGAACCTAAGGCCACGTAGAATTTACACAAAGTGGAACAGACTGAAGTGCTTCAGGTTTAATGAAGATACAGGCATTTTCAGGAAGACAGGTAACATACATAGGGCTGGGACAGCTCTTAAGCTCCCACGGTCACCATGAGAAGAAAAATCCTCAAGGACTGAATTCTGTCCAATCAATTTATTATATTTGCTTTGCTATTCATCTACTTCTCTGAATCTGGAACTTAAAATTTCTGGAATACTTCTTAGATGTTTCATTACCGTATGTAGAAGCTATTAAACACAACAAAATGCATAGTTCTGCACATGCAGCTTGGTCACACTTTGCTCAGCCTTTCTTTGCCATGTGGGATCTGACAAGCCTTGGTCTTGCTTTCTCATGGCATGAGGTTGCTCTTGGTCCATCAGTGTGATACAACTTCAACCAAACAGAGATGAGGGCAAAGACTCACCCCACAACATTTTGATTTCAGCCAGAAGACTTTGTCTGATTCCTGCTTGTGCTGGTTTTAGCTGGTTATTTTTCTTCCCAGTGGCTTGTATAGGGCTGTGTTTTGGACTTGCGCTGAACACAGGGTTGATAATATAGAAATGTTTTAGTTATTGCTGAGCAGGGCTCACACAGAGACAAGGCCTTTTCTACTTTTTGTACAGCCACAGTGGTGAGGAAGTTGAGATGTACAGGAGGCTGGGAGGTGACACAGACAGGGTAGGTGGCCCCAGCTGAGCAAAGGGATATTCCAGACCACATGGCACCATGCTCAGTACATTAAGCTGAGGGTAGAAGGAGGAAGTCAGGGACATTTGGAGTCATGGTGTTTGTCTTCCCAAGTAACAGTTTCACATGATGGGGCCAGGCTCTCCTGGGGATGGCTGAGCACTTGCCCACCCATGGGTAGCAGTGAATTAACTCTTTGTTTTGCTTTGCTTGTGTGTGTATCTTTTGCTTTCCCTGTGAAGCTGACTGTACCTCAATCCACGAGTTTTCCAGCTTTTACCCTTCTAATTCTCTCCCCAGTCCCCCTGGTGGGGGAGTGAGCAAGCAGCTGCCTGGGGCTTGGCTGCTGCAGGAGTTAAGCCACAAAACCACTGCTCCTGTGTGAAGGATCCAAAGGGCTCCAAATACTTCCTTGCTACTCGCTATGCATTACAATAACAAGCTCAAAACCCCTTACCAGAATCTCATAAACCTATACTCACCTTGAAAGTGCTTCACAACAACAGTTTTGCTATATTTTTGATCAATTGAAGTTAAACCATCTGTAACTCCTGGATAAACCTTGGATATCTGAAGCCTCAAACCAGGATATTGCTATCAGTGGGCTCACACCAACAAGGTCTTCAATAAAAACATTGTCTTATGTCCCAAAAGACAACAGGTATGCAGTTTGTAAGAATGAGCAGGATCATTACACATTTTCTCAAACCTATTCTTCTACTGGCCAGAAATAGATTGTCAGCCAGCAGCACCACACCAGCATTTAGCCTCACTGCTGTGCAAAATTGTTAGGTACTGGAAAAGTAAATCAGAATTAATTCAATTTGTAGCTACCCTGAGAAAAGTGACTGGCAAAATAATCTCCCTTGTGGCCTCAGAACACTCTTAAAAAGAGGCAGGTTGAAAAAAAATTAAAAAAAAGCCAGGAGTTTTTAAAAAAATGAAGGAGTGGTTACAGAATTATCTTATAAAAGAATATTAGGGAAGGATGCTTATGAAACAGAATTTCTGAAATGAAAGAACTTTTAAAAGAGAGTGAAAAAATTCCTTTTCAAGCCTTTATTAAATTCATGCTAAGTACTTTACTACTTCCACCTTCCCATCATCATCTTCATTCATAAACTTCTAACTAGCTGCAGGTTGATTAAAAAAAAATTCTGCTGGTGTGTGACAAGTTGAAAGTAGTACAACATGAAGGTTAAAAATTCAATGATTTTAATACAACCTCTGATTGAGGTAATTTACCATTCATACTATTTTCATTCAATATGAGTTGTCATTTTACCAGCCCATTCTTAGATAGTTCAATAATGATAAGGTTAGCTTTGAAGTGATTCTTTTATGTTAATGACATTCTCCACATGTTGGGTCACACTTCGGGTTAAAGAACTGAAAATGTAAATGAATGCCCATTAGGGTGGGTAATAGCTGATCATTAACTTTATATTTTATTAGATCTGCCAACCTTACTCACTCTAATTAAAGGACAGTGATTTCTTTTTATTCCCCCAACACTACAAATGTATTATTTCAAAGTTAGATGACTATAATTTTGTAACATAAATTTAGTAGGTTTGTCTTTCTGCCTAAATTTTTTTTAGTTTACATTAGTATATTAATTAACCAACTTACAGAATATATTCACAGTAATTTAAGTAAACACACTCCAAATAATCTTATTCTTTTATTTCAGAAAGAAAGCAAGCTGCAGAATGCGGCGATCTGTTAAAGCGGAGGAAGGGAAAAAACCTAAATACTGAATTCTAAAATCATGTTTTACTAGTTTAGTCACTTTCTAAAGGAATTAACCTATGCCATTAACACATTATGCAAAACAGCAGATTACTTACAAGTTTCCATGCCTTCATCATCATCATCTGCTACAGGTTTGTCATATGATTTGTCTATGGCAGCTCTGAAGCTCTCGTTGCAGCCTCGCCCTCGGATAATCCGCGGGCGCGGGCGGTGGAAAGGAATGTCACCGTTCAGAGTCACCTCGGCCACAGCTGTCTGCAGGCTTTCCAGAGAGCTGGACTTCTTCAGACCTAATGAAGGCCCCACGTCTCTGGTTGGGGAACCTTAGTGATTTAAAGGGGGGAAAAAAGTAATTAGAATTAGTATTGAGAGCAGCATGCTTGATTATGCATATCCATCCTGAAAGTCTTTGGGGACACACTTAACATTATTCACATCATCTCTCAATAATCTGCAGGGAATTCTCCACAGATTTGTTGGTCTCAGAAGCAAATGAGTATGTCAAGTCACAGTCAACGAAACCGACAATGTTAGCAATGTCTGGCTTTTCAAATCAGTGACGAGAGACCAACGTCCATTACCATTATTTTACACAATTTAAATGATAAAGAAATCATGGGGCATTAAAAACTTAGTTGATACAACCAGCACAGATGCAAATCTAAGAGCATCTAACAAAATAATTAACTATTTTTGGTTTGAGCAGAAAATTTCCTCTGTACTAGCAACCGATGAACAGATTATGGCCATGAATCTCACGTGTGTTTAGTGTAACAGTCTTGCAAAGTAGCCTGATTTCTGGCTTCAAGGAACATGCTGTTTGTCTGAGTTTTAAAGACTTCCACCAAATTGCTAACAATTTCATAATTAAATGCTTCTGAGAAGTATCAGCTGACTTGCTCAGACATTGTGAAATTGCTTAACAATAATCTGTGGAAAGGACCCAATAAAATGGGCAATACCAGTTATCCAGCTGGAAATTAAACACACTCCTGGCAGTCCCAAAGAGTGACTATATGGGCAGCACTACTACAGCTGGAGCTGAGGGCAGTTCTTATCACTGCAGACATCCAGATATGTGCCAAGGAAGCCTCAGGCAGAGTTCTGCAAAAGCCTTTCTCCATCCAGACATTACTTCTCAGGTTTGTGGGTTAAATGTATAACCTTTATTCTTAGACTGCCACTTGCACTGCATATCTCACAACTGCACACTAAAGTTAAAGCTGGGAAGAATTTTCCAGGGAAAAAGACTCCAACCATATTTTATTGAAGTGATCTTATTCAAAAGCACAAGTACAGTCTTAGCTACACTGTAGGACTATGGGACTACTGGACTGGCAAGCAAGATGAGGTGGGACAACATCATCATGGCTACACTTCCTGAAATTATGAGATCAGAGCCCTCACCTATAATATGAAATTCACACTTTTTCTGTACCCAAAGGGAGCACAAAAGGGAATTTTTGTGGCACCACAACAGTCCCAGGTGGTAGGCTGTAACCCAGTTGACATCAGTCCCCTTATCTGGCAGAAATTAATTTCACAGCCAGCCACCACTGAGAGCCAGTGCCAAGGCTTGAATCCTTGGGAATACTAAAACCATGAACAGCACATTAGTAAGCACAGGTGTGAATAAAGGTGTAATAAAGGAAAACTAACTCTTTTAAGCATTGATATCAGAATAATACAAAGTTCTGATGATGATCCCTATTCTGGTAGATATTAGGAGACAGAAGGGAGAGAGCATCTCTCACTGCTCTTTATGAAAGGTATGTGAAGTTACTTAAATTGGGGGAGACTGCTCCTGCACTGCTAAAAACTATTCAGTATTACTTGGGGAGAAGGGATTGTTTGACCCCACAGAAGAGGTGATGAATAGCAGCATGGCAGATTTTCTCCACATCCTTTGTTACTTTGGTATAAATGAACCACAGCAGTGAATGCTGTCATTTTCTATTCAGCTATTAAAAGTCTGAGCAATTACATTAAACTGAAATCCCTCAGATCAAATGAATTCAAACAGCAGTTGTCAAAGTATTTCCCTTCAGCTGCCCTACTGATAAAATTAACTTGTAAACAGAAACAAACCAAAAACCTATCCTCCCAGGTCTACACAGCTCCTGCAGTTTGGTTCCTCCAGCACTCTGTAGTGCTGCTGCTTGGACCTGTGCTCAGAAATAAATGCACCCCAACAAATGACAAATCTTATCTTCATGAATTCCCACCTCCTAGAAGAAGGCACCCTCTCACAGCCTGTACTTATCAGAGGGCTGTGAGGATGGTGGGGGCAGAGCACAGGACCAGCTGGAACCAGGGAGGGTTGGAGGCTTCTCAGCTGTGCAAACAAGGTTAAGTCTGGAATCACCACACTTCTGAAAATGGCCCAAAGTCTGAGGTGAGCATTTTACAGAACATTCTCCCTGCCAAGTAAAAGCACTCCAATTTACACAGTGCCCTATAAAACTGTCCACTTTCTAGTCCATGGTCAAACCTCCTATTCCTCCACTAACGCCTGCAGTACACAAGAAATAAGACTTTATTTTGCTTTTTACTTTTCAAGATTGTGATTTTTTTAAAAGTTGTCTATGAGACAGAAAAAAATGAATGCAACATCTTGGAGGGGAAAAGGAGGAAATGGGACAATCATATATAAACCAGCTGTTTGACAGATCCAATTTCATATACAAAGGGAAAGGGTGTCCTCTTACATAGCAACTTACTGTAAACTTCCTTATTCCACATTCTGCTTTGCAGCCTTCCAAATGAAATGCTCATATATCTTTTCCTAAATATTGAGTGGCTCTTTTTGTAAACAGTAATTATAAAGAAGGCATTTATGTGCCCATTTGTGTTCATAAAGAACATTAAAAAAAGTTCCATTTCCTGACACCCAATACAGACCTTTGTGAGAATTGTATTTATGTAAGCTGTGTTTTCCCAAAGGATATCCCATCTGGGATATGACTTAATGTTGAGTATTGTAAAACTAGTAATGGATCACATAAATGATAAGAATATTTATTGAACCTGGGTGGCCATGAACACCAATGTGAACAGGTTGCAGAATCTGAAATGGGGAAATCTCCTTTCACAAGAAATTTTATCAGTCTGAGCATAGAGCTATGTATATTTTAATACCTTTATTATCTTCCATGGCTACTTCTACTAGCAAATCTACTATTCTCAAAATATACAGTTAGGTGTCCATGTAAATTGTGTGTTAAGAATTTATTACTAGATTTCACCAGTCAGGAAATGAGTTGTTTACCCATAATCTGGTAAAAAAAAAGCAAACTTTCTTTAAAATGGATTCTGTTTAAAATTTATGAGTCACATCAAAACACTGTTTTCTAAATACAAAAATGTCAGCATTTTCTTCCAGCCTGTACAGCACTGGTGGTAATCATCAGAAGCGTTATCTGCTCAGAATGAGTTCTACTTCTATTCTGACACCAGAATTTGAAGTAGAAAAAAGGAGAGGAAAAGACACATCTACCTAAAGCATATTTATATGCTGAGGATGAAAGGGATTCTTTTATCATTTTTAAAATTTGAAGTTTATCAAAATCTCCCTTTCTAACAAATATCCTTTGAGGCAGATTCATCCCTCAGTATCCCAGCAGTGCTCAGCATGAGCATCATCCTCACAGCTCAGCAGTGCCCACACCATCCATCTCCCGAGGACTTTGTGACCTGACAAGCTCAGCCCCTGCCCATCTCCACTCCTGTGTCCCCTCTGGCCAGCCCTTGGGGACAAGGACCAAGCCCTGCCCTCCCAGCCCCCCCTATTCCATGCAGGGCTGCACAGGTGCCTCTCCCAGGCACAGGCACCCGTGAGACACTGGACACACAGACTCCAGCTGAAGCCTGTGTGCTGCTCCCCATCCCAACTCCTTTGTTTCTCCTTTGTGCTGACACTGTTTAACTCACTGTGCTTCCCCTTATCTCACCCTGAGGTAATTATTTATCCAGTGACACAAATCCCCTTGGATTGCAAAGGCAAGACACGTGGTGTCAAGGCATATATGGTGTTTTGTCCACTGGCTAATTTTAGTCTATAAAGCAAATTTTTCATCAGCACATTCTTTTAAATAATTTAAAATGACAATTTTATTTTTCTTTCTAAAACATTATTTTTATGAGTTGTCAAGTCCACTGCTACCTGCAACGTATGCTAAAAACTTCTCTGGATTTCCTTAAACCAGTTTTGCAAAGGCATAAAGTCTACTTTCTAAACACCTCCTTGAAGGACATTATCAGTGAGTCTATTTACTCAGTAACATCTGCTCCTTTTTTATTTGATAAATTTTTCCATTTCTAGTTCAGTTCAGATACTAAGAGATTAACACTTCATCTGGGGAAGGCAGGAGAGGAATAAAGCAAGAAATTGCATAAAAAGCAGTTTAATTTTTATTCCATTTAATAAAAGTCTAATTAAAAAGCATTGTGTAAAATGAATCAATGATTTAAATAAATGTTATTTGATTTTTTTCTTTTTCATTTTCATAACATGCACATGGAAAAATAACCACCTAGAGCTATACTATGCCTGGGACTCTATAAATGAGCCATGCTCAATTGCTACTGCATATACTTCTGACCTCCAGGATGAACTGTAAACATTGCAAGGATTAGGTACTTCAAGTGAACTATAGAAAGAAAAATAATTAAAAAACTATTACAGTAACTAGGGCTGGAGGTGCTCTCCCTTTCAGCCAATACTATTAAATCCAACTGTGACAGTAACAGAGTTTGTTTTTATCTTTTCTAAAGTAAATACATGTCGAAGTTTTCTGGCTTCTAGAGTTCATTAAAGCATAGTTCACCACACATTTGAAGCTTTTTTTTTTTCTTAGAACCAGACAATTTTTAAGCCAAACTACAGTAAGTGGTTTGTTTAACAGCTACATCCATCTTCAGTAATGGGAGATATCCAGTGTTTATATACAAAACCTGGTTAAAAGCACACAAGATAAATAAAATAAAAGTACGGAAAAAGGTGTTTTGCTTTTTCCTAGTCACTGAAAACTTTTTCCAGCACATTTGCTGTGCACAAAATATGTAACTGCCTAGTCCAGATGGCATGGTCATGCTCTTTCACTCAGGTTGTCCAACCAGTCTTTTTTTTTTTTTTTTTTTTTTTTTTTTTTTTTTGGAATTTAATCCAGGTGTTACACATACGGGATAACTACACTCAATTCATCCCACCCTCTACTGATACCACCAAAACCACTATGTACTTTTAAAACCCAAGGACTGCATTTTACTAAAAAAACCCTGGTTTTACACCATTCTAATCACATCCCATTCAACTACGCAGGTTAATAAGGAAATGAAAAATAATTAACAATAATTTTGGGTCTGGTCATTAACTTGCTTTTATGTGAATAATGCTCAGAGGTGAAGGCTGCTTCTAAGCACAATTATTACCACAACCATTAACACAATTCTTACATTCACACTCTGATGCCTTTAATTCTCTGAAACATTCATACATTTTGATTTTGTTTACCCATTCTCTTTTTGCAAAGCTGCAAGTCTGTGGCCATATTCTGCAATGTTTTAAAAGCTAGAAGACTTATCTATTCAAATAAAAATTATAATTTTATCACTTGATTACTTGCAGCTCTTCAGTATTCTTACTCATGTTATACAGTCCAGTTAAACAGAGATGCAGTTGTGAATTACTAAATGCAAATTCTGTAAGGAATGCACTACTCCCTCAAATCATGCTAAAATAAATAATATTTTCAGGTTAAAAAGGTGAACTGTTCCTAATTACAGCTAAGTAATGTTATGGTGTCCTCTGCATCTAGCCTAATTAAAATAGCATTCCATAGGTCAAAAGCTAACTTATATTAATAAATCATAAAGGTTCATAATTGCAGTTGGTGCATTATTTTAATTACTAATAAAAAATATGCCTTGAAAGCTATTTCTCATTATCATTTTGTGAAACATTACAATGAATGGAAGAGATTCTATTTACATATTCTTTTGCTCTGTTACGATGTTCACGTTTCAGCTCCAAAAGCAAATCAGCTTGCACTAATAATCTTCAACTCAATGCACAACATGTATCTGATGACCACTTAAGGCAAAGGCAGCAGTTTTCTAATTAAAATAATTATTTTCAAGCACTGTGTTAGCACTGTTATAGCCAAACACTCGACTCTTCTAAATCGTCTCTCTGTGCACTACAGTTAGAAGCTAGGAGGAGATTTTCCAAGTTTTTTTTTGAAAGGACAAAAAACCCCAAACAACTCGAATATTTATGAGTTTAAAGTGTAAAAACAGGTGTCTGCCTACAGTCTTATGCATGACCTGGCTGAATATACTACTCTAGATACATATCTCTATAGAAAAAATTTCTTTTTCTGTATGACTTGGTTATTCACAATAGAAAGCAGCCATGCAAGTACTGGAATATTCATGTTTTCATGCAATTTGACTGGCAGTTCTGTAATTGTGGTAAGCTGCTTTGACCAAGGTTTCTATAGCAACAGCCTTACTGTCAATTCTTACCTGTTTTCTGGTCATCCATTGTACTGAGCTTAGTCTCGTCAGCTACTGTTAAAAGGTAAATGCAAACGGTTAGCCCAGTTAGTGCCCACGCCCCACATGCACTCAACATTCCTTCTGCTTTGCATATTTTCTTTACAAGTTAGGGGACCTTAGAAATGTCCTACTTCATGCAAATAAACTGCAAGAGTAAGCAAACATTCTGGGTGGAAGTGGCAGCAAACTAGAAACCATCATGCAGTGTCAGTCATGTTCACATCACAGGCAGTACAGAATGTTATGGACACGTTAGCACACGGCAACTAGTCACAACAAGTCAACACCTCCAACCTGACTGCAGCCTGAGGATGTTTGGGAATTAGGGATTGCAGGCAAGACATTCACAACTATCGTAAAGAAGGGAACTGCATTTTATTTTATTATTCTGAGTAGGGAATTCTGTGTGTTTAAACTATCAAAACCCACTGTTTGAGGTTACTAGAATCTGCACTTCAGATTCTAAATTCAATGGCAGGAAAATGGATGGGCTTGTTAGGAATTACTTATTCTCAGTTGGTTTATCAGTTAAAGAGATCACTGTGATTGCATGTCTTAGCCGCTGCTACTTTATAGGGCTTCTGATATAAATATTAAAACTTGGGTCTCAAACAAATGTCAGCCTAGTCCCATTTTATAATTCTGAATTCATCTGCAAAATGAGAGACTATGAAGGACCTTAGTGCATTATAACCATGGACTGAGAATAAACCTAGCTACCCAGAACCACAGCATGGTACAGTTTTACAGAATTATTCTGTATGGATTGGTAAATGCATTTTTCACCTCCATTTTAATAAATACAGTTTACTGTTTTAAGGTATTATACATATATGGTATAATATACCCAGAGGGCTGTGATATTTGAATGAATGGACATTTACAAACAACAAACAACACCCAGGCCACTTGGCCATTCAAGTTCATACTTTACTACCCACAAGTAGACATTATGTGCAGTACTACTGCACATACACAATCTGTTTGGAATTATAAAATCTATATACTTACATGAAAATCAGGTTCAAATAAAAATAAAATTGAAAAAACATCACTCACTACCTAGATCCATGCTTTTGGATTTTCGTGTTTTAACAAACTCCAACTGACTGGCATCTGAAAATTGCTTTGTACGCTTTTCTGACATGCTCTGGCGTCCAAAACCCTCTCGCTGGAAGGCAAGTACTGGATCAACATCTGGACTAAGGGTGCTGTAGGAAGGGAAAAAAATCATGGCAACATTTATCAAGATCACGCAACCTTTCACTCTTCAGAGAAAATCATTTATTTAGCACGTGACTTCTACCAATGATTAAGTGCACAGTTTTAAATACACCTCTGCAAGTATTCAGTTACACACACAATGGATTTGTTTTACTGCATTAAGCAATTCTAGTTAAAAAGTACCAAGAATTTAACCTACAGTTTTAACAAAAGATACACACATCTGGTGCATTTTACATATTCTATCAGAACATAAAAGTCCAACACAGGAATAATTTGTGGGAGAATAAAGCAGTTCTTTTTTTTTTTTTGAGGAAAAAAAAATTCTATTGATAGAAAGTTATCTGGTTTGTATTTATCAGAAAATTATTTTAGTAAAGAATAAATATAAACTGTCCTGCCTGAAGCCCACAGAGCTTTAAACTCTTTTTTAAAAACTTTGCTTTAAAATTTCTCTCCATAGGTAAAATCTCTTGTAGATTTGTCACAGCTTCTCCTGCTTTTAGCCTGACTGTGACAAACAGCTATATATTTACTCTTTGCTTCCCCACAAAGCAAGTATTTGCCACAATTTACCTGCAAATCAGAAATGGGGGGAAATGTATTTGGTTTTTGTTTCTTCTGCATGTTTCTAAAGTAACCTCAGCTCAGTGACTCAAGTTTTTAACAAGCTACCTCAGAAACATCAGAAGATAAATTTATTAATGGTGCTCAAACACTGTCAGAATCATGAGTGCAAGAATGTGGGCAAAAATTGTTGTGCAACCTAAAAACATTTTTTTCAAAAGTCAAGATTGCATACTGCTAATAAACAATATGAAAGGAAAGTCACAAAAAGATCTTCTGGCTCTGAGAAAAGGAGACAGTATACAGATCTCTACTTCAGCTGGCACAAAAAGAAATCAAAATAATAAATTACTGAAAAAAGCAGTATTTTGGAACATTGTTATCTATCCTATAGGTAAATCCCTCAAAATCCTCTCTTTGAATATTGTTGCACTTCAAGATTAAACAAAAGAAAAAGTTAAATATTTTGTCTCTGAGATCTCTAAACAGACCTCTAAATGCCACTCAATATATTTTGTTCATACATCTTACTGTTAGGACCATGTTTCTAAAGAATTATTTTTACTGTAAGGGCTAAGTACAATAGACCTCTCATTCCTAGTGAGAAGCAGGCAAATAGTGAATTTCTGCAAAAAACAACTTATACTTTTACATTCTGTAACATGCACATGTTTATGTATGACATGTATTCTAATTTAAAGAAGTATCTTTGATCAAGAAACACCTGGATATTAGGCAAAACACTGAAAAAGAGGTAAAGAAAAGTGTCCAAAGGCATAAAGTACTATAAAGGATGAAAATCACTATCCTCATTACCAGGCAGCCAAAAAGAAATTCAGGCTAGTAATGGCAGATTTACAAATAATAAGATATGTGCTTGTGACAGGCACATAATACTTCAGTGTGAGCAGGATCAGAGCTCATGTGAATAAAGCCAATGTCAAGTGCCTTTTGACTTTAATGTTTCTGGCTCAGGCTCATAATGTTTTACATTTAATTACTGCAACTATTTCAGAGATGTCTGCAGAATTTAGCAATGTTCTCAAGCATATGCTTAAAAGCTCTGATGAATCAGAGACCAAACTCAAAAATAACTATTTAGTCCTAACATTCACTCCCACAAAATAGGGAAAAAATTATCTCCACACACATGATAGAAAGATAAAACAGACAAGGCCAATATATACTTCTAACACTTATTGCAGGGCAACACAGGGTAAGAACCACCAAAACCTGAAATGTTCTCCAAAGTGACTCAAACTGAACTTACAGGGTTTCAACACCTTTCATAATCACATCATAATTGACTTTCCCAAGGCCACACAGAAGTTTCTGGCTCCCTGCTAGTCAGCCCTGTCTCTGAAGGCCAGAAAAATGTGGTTTTACTAAGTGAGAATTTTTTCCCAGCAACATCTGTTAGCACAGGCTCACATTTGTTAAAATAACTGGCTTCATCTTACCGAACAAAATGTATCCTGTGACACTTTGAAAAAGGTGAACTTATAAAACTATTTGGTTTGGCTGTATGTTTTTTTTCATAGAAGCTTGCTTTGATCCACCTATATAAAACTTCTAGGAGAGCAGAGTATCATTTCCATGTAAACATAGCACACACTTATATATTGAACTTGAAGTCCTAAGAATGGACTAAAACTCCAGTGTCAAATATAACTTGAAAAGGACACCACAGGTCCCAGAGAGAGCAGTAGGGTCTGGACATGGCATCAACTACTGGGATTTTGGGAGGTTGGAACCCAGCATTTCCACTGACACCACTTTTAGAGACTTTCTTTCTGCTTCTCTGCTCTGCCCTTGTCACACCTCCCTTCCACACATTAAGGGAATTACTATCACATGTTTGCATACTATCCTCCACTCTAAAGATGCTACTTAGCACCTTTATTTAAGCCTTATGTATAATATTCTATTATTAATGACCCACTAGTGTGTTTTAGTAATTAAGGAAGGAGTGGATCACAACAGTCTGAATGCATGAACACTGTCTAAAAGTATTCAAAAGTCCCTGTGAAGAGCCACAGTGCAAAAGCCAATGAACAAAGAGGAGGAATTAATGCCCCTAAAAATGCCTCATTTTAATATTTTTCAACTACATCAATAAAAGACAGAGGTGAGTTTAGTGCAAGTCATTAAGCAATGCCAAATGCAATTTACTATATTTTAGAATACTTAACAAATAAGATTTCTGGAATGACAGCTGATCCTTAAAAGAATGTAACCGTCTTCTGACCCTCAATGTTATTAAAATTCCATTTATTAATCCTGTCTTATTGCCCCTTTGTTTTCATAACATTTTCATCAAGGATTAGGGAGATATTGTGAGGCTGAAAAAGCTTACATTTTTTTCTGTGATTCAGAACAGCTGCCATTCTTGTTTGGATAACCCTTCATCCATATTGTTAGTTTTACCCTTTGTGCCTTCCAGCAAAATAATACAATGCACCTTCATTTTACAAGTCTTCCTTCATCCATTAGCAACAGGAAATTATAGCAACAATCTAATTCTACTGCTATTTACTTTTTTTTTTTTTTTTTTTTTTTTTTACAAATAGAATACATTAGATACTAAAGCATGACACTGATCTAACTCTTAAGTGCTATTGTATCTGAAGGCCTTTACTGCTTCTCATAGACATACTTAAATTTTTCTGAGTATCATCAATTCTACATTATCTAATCCCTGTTTTCTGTACTGTTACTTCATTTACAAAGAAGTAAATAGCAAGACACACTGCAGAAGTCAATGTTAAAGCATCTGCAGTTTTCAAATGGCTTTAAGTTTATTTCATAGGATTTTGCTCACATTCAGCTAAAAATATTCCCTCAGAAATAAGCTATTATGTGCACTCTTGAGTACTATTCTATTTAAATGTCTCAGAATCTCAACTCTAAAAACTTTTACAAAAGACAAATGACTTTTCATGGACCCAGATTACAGGTATGACTTGTCCATAAGAAGGAACTGCTACATCAAAAAAAGAAGTAAATGAAAATGAAAAAATTACATTTTCATGCAATCATTAAACAGAGCTTAAAATACAGAACTCAATTCCTGGATATAAGATAAAATAAACTAGTTTAAAGCAAAAATTAGCTGACAGGTGCATATCAGCCAGCAGGTGCTATTGCTGTTTTATTAAGATATTGCTGACACATTCATAACAAGCTCTAGAGACAAGAAAAATAGGAAAATTCATGTACTTCACACCATTTGTGGTAATTATCTAGCTTCAAGAAGAAGCAGCTTACAGAGGTGGGCTTTTATTTTGCTATTACTATAGATAATTACAGGACTTGTAAATTAAATCTTAGATCTGTATTAATTGTACTAACTAAGCAATAAACAGTATTTCTTTGCCAGGAACTTAACCAAGTCAATAATGGAGCTCAATGCATTTCTCATTAAGGCTCTTGCATTACAATGAGTAAAGTAATAGGAGAGTCAAACTAGGACTCACAAAAGTTATTTTTACTATGGATTAAACATATAATTTTACTTTCCATAGTTTTAAATGTGGAACTGTTACTTTTCATGTATTTCAATGCAGAGCTATTACAGTCTTTGCAAATCATCTAACAATATGAACTGTAGTCCTTAACACATAAAGAAGAAATCTTAACCAGCTCTTTTTGCACCAGCATTAACACAGAGGCAAAACAAAGAACTTTGACCTCTAAGCAAATTTAAAAGATTAGTACATTACTAGGAAAAGCAAGAAAGTATACAGAAGTATGGAGATACTACTAGCTATACAATGGAATATAAAAATAAAATCTGTTTTATAAACTTTGAAATATTTACAGTGGGGTTTGTAAATTACAATTTCCAATCAGTCTTTCATCTTTCATAAACTCAGGTGTTTAAATTTTGCTAAGTTATTTTTTTTACAAAAGCTAGGTCAATTAACAATAGATTAAAATTGGATAATCAAAATAACACAGCTATGTACTGACTAAGTAACATTTCCACATGTATGCTTTAACACAGCACAAAACTGCAACCAGAAGTATTTGTACAGATTTCCTCCCTGAAACAGGGACAATTGCCAGTTTGAAAACAGTAAAATCCAGATGTGACAAAAAAGAATTAAAATTAGCTGTAGCCAAAAATGTAACTAAAGGAAAAGATGCAGCTAAGCTCTCTTTTTTTCCTTCCACTAACCCATGCTCTTACCAGTCTGTTGACTCATTAATTGCAGCTTTAGCCCATCCACCAGTATCAACAGCACCAAACCCGACATCATCGTGGGAACTGGATGAGGACTGGTCAGAGAGATGGGGAGGAAGGACTGACAGCCTGTCATCTTCAATAATGACAGTGTCATCCTGGGGCATGTTCACTGTTGGAGACAGCTGATATTTACCTGGACAAAAGGGAGAAAAAAACCCAAGACTAAATAACAGCAGCGTGCAGGGAGTGCCTTGAAAAATATTTCATCTCAGATGATAAAAGGTTATGTCAAACTGCAGTGCTACTGATAAGAGTGACACAATGCAGATAATAAAATTAACTATGCCTCACTTTGTACCCATCTTCCTGTGCAGAAGTCTGAAAAGTGATTCACACCAGTTGTTTCTGTGGCCTACTGCAAGACCACAGGGTCAGACAAGGGTTGAGGTTGGGAAGGGATCTCTCTTCTGGTCCAACCCTTTCCACTCAAGCAGAGACACCTACAGCCATGTGTCCAGGACCCAAACAAACTGCTCCTGAGTATTGCTTCTGCACCATCTCCCTGAGCCCTCTGCATGGTTACCCTCACACTGAAAAAGTATTTCCTGATGTTCAGAGGGAACCTCCCATTTTTGTCTGTACCCTTGGTCTCAGTCCTGGCTGAGGAGATGCTCAAAAGCACATGTCCCAGAAGACAGTATCTCCTCCTGTATCACCTTGTTTGATATAAACAAAGAATGTGATCCACAAGGACAGAGGCCATTATTTTCCTGATCACTCTGGCCCTCGTGAAATGAGAAATTGTTCCAGTGATGTTGGGAAGTGAACACATGCAAAATTTGGAGAAAAAGAAAATTGCCAAATTCTATTATTAACAAATTCAAGTGAGTTTTAAGACTTGTTAAAACATTTAAACAAGAACCATCACATACATGATAGGATCTATATCAAGGCTCAACATTAGTATGTTCAGAGCCAGACTTCATCAAGGTAAATTTGTGAAAGTAAAAGTTAAAAGATGGTATGATCTTACTAAAGCAATTTGTAAAATTGTCATATCTCATAAGAAACACACTAGCTAAATCAACCATTAATCTTATGACAAACTGAAAATTATTCTAAAACTATGATGCACCAGAGTAATGTATCACAAAACTTCTATTTCCATAACTCAAACTGCTTCAATTATTTCCACACTTTACTTTCACTATAGATATGGAAAAATGTGAATAATTAGGGGGAAATAAAGTTTTCCTCTTTTCTGTAGAGATTTCAATCACCATCATTACCTTTGCATGCAATTGTTAATAAACAAACAAACAAACAAAACCATATGTGTAAAAAGATAGGTAAAATCCTCACTGCACTAGATAATTCATGTAGTAATCTTTCCAAACAGGGGAAACCTGGCTTCGAAAGGGAAGCTTAAAGAAGGCTGAACAAGTGGCTGGAAGAGAAAGGTACTTCATGGTGAATATCTCATCACTGTCAAACTGAAATGAATGTATGCAGTTTGCATAACAGTTGATTCTGCCCAGCAATAGCTCCTTTGATGGACAGGTTAATATTTAGCCCAGTAATGTACTTCTTTCCAAACATAATGCTTGCAAGACTGTTAACTCTGTAGCTAATAATGTCTCCAAAGAATTGATTGTGAAAAGGTATAACCTTATGGCATTTGGCAGATTGAACTTCCCATTTGAGAGGCTACAGTAATTCAGTAACACTTTTAACTTTTCACTACCCTTCTTTGTATCTGACAAGGGTGAAGACTGACATTTTAATAGTTGCTTTAGAATTTAGGAGAAATCCCATCTGATGTGCCTACGCTTTTCATTGCAGATGAGGCTAAAAACAGGTGAAAGGCTTCACCTCCAGCAGATGGTTGGACAAACCTCAGGGCTGGACTCAATACATCCTTTGTAGAGAACTCAGCTGAAGTGGACAGAAAATACCCCTGGAGAATTAATTCCACAAGTGTTGTGAGAAACCTTACAAGGAAACATCAAAGAAACTTCAAACCCAGTAATCTTCAGTCTATTTGACTGATCTACAAATCTAAGGCATTGCTCAACCTGTCTACAAACCTCTTCAAGAAAATAATTTTCCCTCAGGCTAGAAAAGTGCTATTTACACTCTGTGAAATTTAGGCTGTGACTACACTTCAAGTCCAGTTTTGCACATATTAATTCAACTTCAGTGAGGTAATCTGTAATAAAATACAGTATTTTGGGCACTATACTAGGCAAGGTAAAACATTCTCCCTTTCAAATGTTTCTCATCTCATGACAATGATGCTCAAATTTCCTGGACAAGTTACCAACCTAAAGCAGCCCAGTCTGAGGACCACACCAAACTATTGGGTAAGAAGAGTTCCCACCTATCTGTGCAGAAAAAGAAGCCTCAGAGCTCCACTATTAAATGGCTGGTCCAAGCCTATAAGGATTTTCATCCTACAAGGAAAAATATGCCAAGCACCATATTTCAAAAAATTATATACTCCTTCCAACCTATTATACACCTATAACACACCAGAAAACCTGTACCTGTATTGTACCTGAATTAAACTACCAACACAAAGCCCTCCAAAAGATCCCTGAGCACACACAGTACATAGTATATAGAATAACAAGTTTATTCATGAAGAACTAAACTGCTCCAGGTCCTTTCAAATCTTGAAATCCCCTGAAGTTCAGTTAATATGTTTGTTGGGATAACTTGGCTCCCATACTGACACTGCACTGTCAAGGAACTCTTTCTGGCTTGATCCTTGTGCTTTTGCTATTGCTTTCTCTTTAAAGGATGGTCTCCAAAATCTGTTGAACACTCTCACCGTATGTTCAAAGCCCAGTATTACCTTATGAATGACTCATGAGCATGTTGATACTGTGGGATTCAGACCAATAGTACAACAAATGCCTGGAGAATGACTAACAACAAAAAATTCTCCACTGTATGCAGGCCTTGGATTTCAAGAAACTGCTCAGATCTGTCAGCTATTGTAAAAGAGCTCCACATTTTGATGAGATTCCTGGCCAAGAAACTACATTCTGATTGCAAAGGGTTATTTTAATTTCACACACTCTACATCTCCAGCTAAATTTTGTCAGGAGTGCTTCCTCCTGATTCTACCCTTAAGACAGCAATTATTTATGTAGAGAACAGAGCATTTCTTGTTTTGTAGGAACCATCAAATCTTAAAAGTTCTGGAGGATCCTTCAGGATGAAAAGCACATTCAGTGCAAGGGATTGTTATTCTGTGAAGCCCCTGACTTCTGTTTAGTCACTGTTAGCAACAAAACTCACCAAGTTCATTAAAAGAATATAAGCCACTAGAAGAAGGAGATGAAAGAGGACTTTGTACTAAGCTGTTTGTTGAATAAGAATAATTTATATAGACAGCAGCTATGTATCTGTATATTGCAAAACTCAGGAGCATAATGCATTATATACAAGAATGGTATGTCAGAAGAAGACTTGAATTTTTAATTATAGAGCCAAGCAAACAAGTATAATAGACTTGCTCTTCTGAATAACATGCACCCTGTAAATATTAAAATTAATAAATAGAAGGGTTTATTACAGTCATCTAATTCTTAAAAGACCAAATTTATATAAATAAGGTATCCCATCTCCTTCAAAACAAAAGTATTCCCTGATTACAGAAAGTTGTATCTTTTCTCCATCAAAATTTTCTGTGAAATATTATCAAATAAAATGCATAAAGAAATCTGTAATAGCAATAACTACCTCTAAATGTAGATCAGCATGAGGATCATCAGAAACATGAAAAGATTCACGTAGTTTTATTGCAGTAAGAAAACATTATTTTACATAATTTAAATCACATCCTAAAATTGGTATTTTTATTCCTACTCTCACAGCAAGGCTCTGACAGCCAACTCTTGCTTGTCAGTTATGAAAGAGTAAGGAAATTGTCTTAAATACCTTTCTGAAATTACATTAATGGTATTTAAAAGAACAAAACACTCTTAAAATCTTTGTTCCAACTTTAAGCAATGACTAAAATAAGCAGGCATTTTCCAGACTTTGAGATTTTTACTTTTATATAGTCTAACTTAGGAAGGAAGAAAACTCAAACCCATCCAAGAGCAAAAGCAGCAGGAAGACCTACTCCTTCATCTGTGAAAACAAGCTGTCATCTCCTCACTAAAAAGTACTGAGGACTAAAAGTTTACATAGTTAAATCCATTGAGGGGTAAATCAAAAGACACCAGATGATTCAGAGAGCTCATCAAAGGCTTCTTGATATGGGGAGGGCACTCAAGGGAAACAGTGCTGCATAAAAAACTCCCTTTTGCTGGTTTTCATGGGCAGGACTGGTGTGGGAAGGTACAGACCTCCAGTGTTCTTCAGCCAGATTGTTCTTAGGACTAATCCTCACTTTTAGGGCAATTTTTAAGAGAGGAAGAGTCATGTAACACCACACAAACATTTTTTGGAAAATAAAAATAGCTCTGCTTTTTTTTCTCATTACCAATGCCAAAATAAACAGGGATTCCACTGCATAAAAAGTGACTGAGTCTTAAAAATGCTAGCTATTCTTAAGGAAGTAACTGTACATATCTCTCTCAACAGGCAACACCTCTCTGTAATATAGCACTGCAAGAAAACTTGCATGCTAAAGATTATGAACACTACAGTTTTAATTTAGTGGTACTGATTAAATCAGAAAAAAAATAGTCTATTAGAAAACTGATATTCCCCTAAAAGTGGTTTTAAACATCACAGGTCTGTGAAGCTGCTGTGACTGCAGAAAGGAACAGTCCATTCCTGGAAAGACCAGTTTTCAGTTACATGCCACTAGATCAATTTACTATGAGTTTCAGGCACAATTTGATTTTCCACTAACATGCTTCCACTAAAGATTCAATGGATTAAAGTCACAACCAACCACTTTTCTACATAGTTCCTGGTCCCTGAAAACAATTCAGAAAAACAGTGATTCACAGGAAATCAAAACATTAACCCCAGGCTGTAAGAAACTTAGAAAATGAATGATGGGGGGTTTTTGTTTTGTTTTTTTTTTTTCTGCCTATGTATACAGTGCAAGTGTATCTAAAAGTATTAGATATTAACAGCTTTGGAAGTACCTTTTTTTTTTTTTTTTTCCAGTTTAAACATCAATTACTGGCTACTGCTAAAGGGATGATACCAGACTGATGAACTACTAGTTCAATGTGGCAGGCAAGCCCTGTGCTCCTCTGATGTCAAAGGAAACTGCATTGCTGACACACAAGCAGCCAGACTCTCTCCAGCTCCTTCTCCCATCAATGGACAATGTGTTTAAGTGATAATTTGTTAACGCTTATATGAGCTCTGTGTGTAAATCCTCTGCAGCACTGATGGAAAAAACAGCAGGCAGTGCCTTGCAAATGTTTTATCTAAAGCCTTGACACCATAAGAATTGGTTCTTTCTATAAGAGAGTAGTGCTAAAGACTTCAAATTATTTTATCACTCCTTAAATTTGTTGACAAACAAATACAATTTTTTTATAAAGTTCTATCTTTAAGACCATATGACTTTGGGTGACAAGGTTTCACACTGCCTTGATTTTCATGTGCACATTTTTTCTTCCAAGCTGTACAAAATGAAATGCAATAGAACAGAATATGATATGTTTCTAATTACTATTGCCCAAATGCACAAAAAAAGGACAGAATACTTACTGGAAGAAATACCCTAAATAGCAAACGTGTGGATTTTCAGAGAGTTTAACAACAGTCCTATTTTGCTACCACAAAGACAATGCAAACCCCAAAATACAAAAATCATTTTAAAAAGAAAACACGAAGGGGGGGAAAAAAACCCAATCCAAATATATAGGGTGAAAAATATACACAAATTGTTGACTGGAAAAGCCTAAGTGGTAGACTAATTTTCTAAGGCTGAAAACTAATCTAAAACAATTGAAAACTAAGTTAGGTCTTGCTTCATATAAAGTTTATAGCAGCATCTCTAATATATTCTGTGCATCTAATACACTAAAAAAAAAAGTCCTAGATTTAATAGCCATGTCTTCTTTTTAAAACGTGCAACTCAAGCGAGCAAACGTCACGTCTTCTGTCAGGTATTATTTTCATCAAGCTGCTTTTTGTATTTATACTTGAAAATCCTTTCAAACTAATCCCATCCTAGCCAGTAAATCCAACCACTCCTGTGGCAAGGCAAGTCCTTATTACCTAGCTCTGTACATCAGAAGTTGAATTGCTGCAAAGCAACTGCTAATAACCTCATTATCCACTGGGACCATGCAGATGGTAGGGCACAGAATCTACACAAGGGATTAAAATTAGCTATGATTTTATTTATAGGTTTTAAAATCGGTGTCATACAAAGCAAAAATCCAAATAAATTAATAAGCATAAATGGATGCAAGTTTGCATCATTTATTTTTGTATTTTAGTAGGACTGAAACAGAGGAGAAGGAATGTTGAAAAAAATGTATGAATTCCCCTGAGTCACTGACTTTGATGCAACATGGAGCCTAGACCGACCAATAATTTATTGTGTCAAACCAGACATTGAAAGACTATGTTAAATGTTATTATTACTCATTCTATGACCTGTCACAGGATACAAAATTCACTTTAGAATCCCATCTTACATTCTTCCTCACATTAACTATCCAGAAAGCTTCCATAAAAGAATTTCAAGGCACGTTTTAAGTTGGTCAGTGCGACCTCCACGTTCCCAATTCCCACATAAGACATTAATCACCCTTCAGTGAAGCACAGAAACACAAGCTCCGAGAGCAGCTGTGACTCACCCACTATCCTGCCCAGCGCCGCGTTCTTGGCGGGCGACTCGCCGAGCCCCTCGATGCCGCCGTACAGCGAGTGGGAGATCCTGCGCTCCCGCTCCTCCAGCAGCGTCTCCACGGGCAGCTCCGGCCCTGAGGGGCTCCCAGGTGATTCCAGCTGCAAAGACAGGGGAAATTAGTGCCCAGTGTCCCCTTAGCCACATGGGGGAACTGCAACAAATGGCCTAAGGCTTAGACCTGTCTAAGCACCAAATGAGCTAGAACTCCTCATCCTGGACAGGGATAATTTGCAGTGACAGCTCTGCCTAATGACCAACTTTCTAACCCCTTTGCACTGCACCCCCCATGGTGCCCTGTCAAATTTCAAATCCTTCAGCAGAAAATTGGTAAAAAAAAAACCCACTCCATTTTGGTGTCTCTTTGTTGGATAATTTCTTAAACAGACAGTTGGACTGTTTTCAATACCATCAGCAGACAGCTGGGCCATCTTCTGCACACTGACAGCTGAACACAACAAGGCCTTTGTCAGGAGTGTGGAACAGGAACTCTCACTTGGAATTGGGCTGCTGCTGACACAGTGGTGTAACTTACTTTCAAATGAAATCATCAACACTTAAAAGTTTTGTAGTTGGGAACAAAAGAAAAAGCCACAAACGTTGTCAGACTGCACTGTAATTTATTTTTGAGTTCTTTGCTCTGTCTTTCCTGACTGCAGTGTAAAGAAGCCTTACATGCTTCATTCAGCCTGGAAGCTCCTCTAATCTATTGCTGCAGCATCCAGGCAGAGACACAAAAACTGGAATTGGCAAGACCTGGGGTGCCCTCCACCCCAGCCCTCAAACCCCTGGGACTGCCAGGCCCCTGCCCACCTCAACTGCAGCTAGATTCTCTCTCCAGAGCATCACAGGAGAGATGAAGTCTGTGGTGGAAGTGATGGACAAGCTGCTTGGCCACGTTCACAGGAGAGCAGAAAGGCTGCACAGCCTCCTGCTCACCCCAGCTGCTCTCCTTCAGAAGACTGCCCTGAGAGTCTTCCCAGCCCAGCCTTTGCTTGCAGAAGCTGGTTATCCCTTTTTCCTCCTACAGCTGCCTCTCAGATTTTTCAAGAAGACAGGAAAAAGTCAAGTTCTCCTCAGTGAGCACCAGTGAATCAGAGCTGGGGGAACGCAGAACCCACGAGACAGAAAGAAAATAATTTGGTGTCATCTACCAGGATTTAGCAACCCCAAAAGCCACAGCTCTGCTGACAGCATAGCCCCTGGGAATGAGAGTAAGTACCTGTGCACCCACAGATCACTGTGGATGCCCAATGTAGCAGGGCCCAGTTGCTCCCTGCAGGCATAAGAGACTCCAAACCCCAAATCATGGCCCAATCCTCACACCATCCAGCCTTCCTGCTGCCCCTAAAGCTCCCAGTTCACCTGGGCTCCAGCACCCCGCTGTCCTCTCAGTAATGCTACCAAGGTGCTTTGCCAAGACCATTAAACCAATTCACCTGAACATTGTGAGCTGAATTCAGCTCTATTAAAAAGTAAACAACTATTAAAAATAGATGTATTTTGTAGAGTAATGCTACCAAAGCATTAGCTCTTCTTACCAACATGCCTCTTCATATTGAAGTTGAATTTTAAACAGTGTCCTTACACAAATCCCACAGCATTTAATTCATTCATTTCAAAATACAGTGGGGACCAGATACTGAAAGATACTGAGGATGCTGAAAACTATCTGAAGCCACTGGAAATTATTATTCCAAGTACTGACTGATCTCCAAACAAGCACGAGAGGAGCAGTTCATAGTTTTAGGAATTACAAAAACAAGCAACATGTTTGTTGGTTGTTTTTTCTTTCTGAAACAGCTGCCCATTATTAATCACTCCCTGGATGACTAAGAAATGTATGCTATGAAAGGCTTTAAAACAATCTGCTCCAAGGGCTCCAAAGCCTTGGCCCATGTCCCCAGCAGAGGTATGAAGGGAGCCCGAGCACGGCCGGTCCCGGCACGGGGCAGGGCAGCGGCTGTGCAGCGCCGCTTACGGTCAAAGGGACCCCCATCCAGAGGTCACAGACTCCCTAAAATTATTATTTCTGTTCAAAGCCATCATCTGTTTAATATAAATGAGATATTTAATGAAGTTCCAAATTGTAGACTTATCTCTGCCAGTTTGATAAGCACCGGGGAGATTTACTGCATCGGAGGGTCAACACAATTACAATTGGAGGCACGTCAAGCTGCAGGAGAATAATAAACTTGCAGTGCAAGTGAATTAGACTCAATAAGGTTTAAATTGTGAAATGAGGATTTGTTTTATTAGTTTTTTTAAATTGCAGATTACAACTGACAGCTTTACTGAAAAGTAAATTAAACAATATTTGTGGACTCCGTTCTAAAGGAATCTAAGGCACATTTGAAAAGAAATGTTAACTTCTGAAACACTTCATGAAACAAAGAGCATAGCAACATTAGACTGTTTGAGAGCTTAAACCTCCATGATAAAGGTACTAAATTATGAACTACCCTTTATTTCATTGCCTTTAAATAAGGTGTGAAAATATCAAAGTGCTTTGGGATTTATTCTCCCAGTGCTATACTGATGACTTTATGTAACAAGTGTCCAGCTTTTAGTGAGCCATATCACACAGTCCTTCTTCATGTGACAAGCCATCAACTTTCAGACTCATTTGCAGAAACATCTCAAGAGATTTTCAGAAAGACACTGACAAGAAGATGGTTCAGAAGGAGAGAAATACATAGAAATTCACTCCTGGTAGTACAGTAGAGTACAGGGTAGATAAAAGAAATAGCAGGAGTGTTGCATTTATATGGCCATGTTTTGTAAAGTGAATCACATATTTTATGATTTCTGTAAATTTTTTTCCATATCTAATTATCATCTCAAAAGATGGGTTTAAACAAAGGCATTGACAGCCAGCTACACAAATATTTTACAGAAGACACAACGTCTTTTATAAAACACCAAAAATTAGACAACTGGTTGTCACAAAAAAACCACAAAATACCTTTTCCTTACATTGTTAACAAAAAGTCTGTGCAAGAAAAAAGCCACAGAATTTGGAAATGTGTTGTGGGCAAGACAAACAGTCCAAAGCAAGATTGCAGTTTAAATAGACTCATTCTTCATGATGCATTTCTAATAAACAGCTTGAATTACACATTCTAGTTCCTTCTCTTAGCTACTCTCAGTGCTTTCTGGTATAATTTGATTTGATTAACTGATAAATAGTGGGTATTATAAACAAAGTTGTACAAATTCCTAACTTCATTAAAGGCCTTGCAAGGAATGAAATCCGTGTGGCAACTGATCCCCTATCAAGAGCTGCTGGAGCCCCCTTAGTGCCAGGTCAGTCACAGACCAACTGAGGCTGGATTAAACCACTGCAGATCATCTAATCCAACCTCTTGCCCAAAGCAAGGTCTGAAACAGCAGGTTGCTCAGTGCCCTGGCCAGCTGGATTTTGAATATCCCCAAGATCAGAGGCTCCTCAACCTCTCAGGGAAAGTTGTGTCAGTGTTGGCCTCTAGGAAGGACTTTGTTTTTTCTTATGTGTAAAGAAATTTCTTGTATTTTGGTTTGTGCCTGTTGCTTCTTGTCCTGGCACTGGGCAGCCCTGAGAAGAGTCTGGATCAGTTTTCTTTAATACTTCTTTATTATACTCTTCAGATATTTTTAGACACTGGCTGGTAAGATTCCTTGATCGTTCTCCTCTCTAGACTGAAAAAAGAGAGTTTCCTCTCTGGATCCTATCACTGATCTATACTAAATGATCATATTCATAAAAATGCAATAAAACCTTCCATGCCACAGATTGCCTGTAGCTCCTTTTCTCTCAATTCTCTTAAATTAAAAAGAGAAGCAAGATTAATTTTTTTTTAAATAAAAAAAGGTCTCTACCCTGACCCTTTGTCATTCAGATAAAAACCAGCTGTTTGCTAAAGCACTGTCTGTACTAGCTAGCCCAGCTGCTGCTTATCTAGATGATAAAAGGACAAATAACACAGTCCCTTTTACTTAAACACCATCATCCATCCTATCTGAAGTTATGTACAGAAATATGAAAAAATTTTATGCACAAGAAGAGTGCCAAAATATTCAAAGCATAAACAAACTTTTTTTTTTTTTTTTTAAATGAAACAAGAATCAGACTCCCTTTTTCCTTCAGAAAATAAATTATCCAAATATAGGCATGCAAGCATTAAGGATGTTAAAGAAGTCAGTATACAAATTTGCTGTATATGACACTGCATCCAGAATGCTGAAGCTCTTTCTGTCACAAAGAATTATTCTCCAGGATTTCTTTTTTCCTTCTTATCTGTGTACTGTGGTTAAAGTCACCAAAATAATACAGCTTCCTTCTACAACACAGATACTTTAAAAATACTACTAGTCTAAATCAAGGCATTGATATTTAAGGAATTAAAGAAACAACATTTTCATAGGACTGGGCTAAATTTTCATTTTCTGGGTTGAAAAATGGCTAAACAATTGGACACAAAGATTGATCTTTAGGATGGAGAAGAACTGTAGAGTCCCCTAGGAATCAGAGCTGGGAACACTTAAGTTGATAAACAGCTTTATCAATGAGTTGGAGATAGGAATGAACAGGGAAATCACTGTGTTTGGAGAAGATGCTAAAGACTTTTTGACAGTTCAGCTCCAAAAGGTCATCACAAGACTAATCTAGTGAGAAAGAAAAAAACAAACCTGTCACGTAAATTTCAATGTAGGTAACTAGGTAATGCATGCAGGGGAAAATGATGCCAGCATATTTTATACTTGCATACATACTGGAAAAGATGCTTGCTTGTTTCTTTTGTAATGAAACCACCCATTTGCAAAGTCTCTCACTGATCTATCAGTCAATTTATTTAGTGTATGATGAGGTCCTTATACGATCTGGAATCAGTGCCCTACATCACAGTTTGCTCATTTTCAAATAGAGAAAAAAAATGAACATACATGCATGAAGAAATTTGAGGATCCACAAATCATTTGCAAACCTTCATTTCAGGCAGGTTTGGCAAAATATTCATTCTGTCAAAAAAAAGAAAAAAAAAAGGAAAAAAAAAAAAGGGAGTTCTAGACAAGAGAAACCCTTGAAATTTCTCATTTTGAGGAAAATGGTGATGCTCTCTCACTTAATGGCAGACAAGTGCTGCCTGCCTGTGACATGAACAGAGTGCAGACAAGCAATCTGTATCTCTAAGCTGTCCAGGTTGCAGGACTGAAAAGTGCAGGGTTCTCAAAGTAACAATTACCTTTATTTTCTTGAATCAGCACATGGAGCTGCCAGCTGCAGGGACGTGCCTGGCAGTGGTGCCTGAGTGATGAGCACGTTCTGCCAGCTGTTTGCCCAAACAGACTAATCACAACAGCATCACTAATTAACAGAACGTGGCACAAGGAGCTCCACTGCTCCTCCTTAAAGCTGAGCAATTAAAACAATTTCAACCCTAAGTCAAAGATCTAAAAAGTTGATGGCCACCTCTTCTGAAAAAGAGGTGCTAAAAACTGGCCATATATGAATATCAAGTCAATATTATTATTGTTAGTCTGTCTATTTTTCTGACTGTTTTCACAGCTTTGGAAATGTGTCTTAAAGAGTCTCTCCATGCTCATGTAGGAAAATCAATGAGTTAACATGTAACGCTGGAAGCTGAAAATACAGGACAGAACAGAATGTTTAACTTTTTATAAATGGGGGGGCAAGAGAACCTCAGATATAGCCAAATCCCAAATTAAATGGTTTTGTTACAATAACATAAACGTCCATCAAGTATTCAGTGCATGATTTTTGTCTGCAGTGGCTGAGATTTTAAACACAGTTTTGCAATGTTTGCAGTAGTGCAGCTTGCAGAATTTTACATTGCTGTATTCTGTATAGACATAATGCAAACAGAAGAAAAACTCAGATGCACAGCTTTGACTTGGAGTTCATTCATAACTAACACTCCATGCTTATATCAATATTTACTACAAGACAATTCACTTGAAAACCTGGATGGATTACACACTATCTCCTGGTGAGCCAATGAAAATTCTGTCTACAGGCAAATCTTCAGCAAAACCACAGCAGCACAAAATCTTTTTTTACCTTCTGGGAAGTTTGTGGTCTCTTTTGACTCTACAGTTATGGAAGGGCTGATATAAATTATCCCCTCCCTGCGTCTCTGAAGTCAAGATAATACTCTTATGGTGTTTATATTGTATATTTATATTGTTATTATAATTGCTCTGAAGGCTTAGTTTACAATATAAGAACTTGTGAAGCCGTTTAAGAATAATGACAGCAAAGGAAAGGAGTGTCTGAGGTCACTTCACAAAGTTTTGAAACAATTTCATGTTCAAGAAGTCAAAGAAAGCTCTCTGACAAAGACAGTGCCCCTGCAGCAGATCAGAAGCAACTGTTCCTGCCTCCCTTAATCCAGGACAACAGAGGTCGAGCTGTCACTCACTAGCAAACAAAATACAAAAAGTACACAAAAATCCTAGTCTAAATTGAAACATGCAGAAACAATCTGCAGAGCCGTGCAAAGTTAATTCTCCCTCCTAAGCAATTCCTAAGGGTGATTATGAAAATTGACATTAAAACCAAAAGAACAGTTTCATACCACTAAATTCTTTAAAAATCCAATTCAAATTCAGTTTTACTGAAGAAAGAAGCTGTCTAGTCTATCTAAAAGGAAGGCAGTTTGAATTTTTAAATGCAAAACAATTACTAGACTTGAAGGCAGGGGGAAAAAGGCTTAGGGTTTTTTTTGTTTAGCACAATCATTTTTGCATTGGCATTATTGCCCCTTGTACAGATTTCCCTTCTGAGACACTTGTGGGTGCTCAATGGCATGGCAGGGAATCAGCCAAGACCTGACCTTGCAGGAGTGACCATACACTGGAACAGAGCAGTGTGAACACTGTTCTTGGTGACACACAAAAGGGAATACAACCAAGCCAGATCCACTTAATCATAGTTCAGACAAACAAGAAACAATGCTATGGAATTGTCTAGAGAGTGGGCACGTACAACGCTGAATCAAAAAATGAAAGAAATCAATTGAACAGTATATTTTTATCTGCTGGTTTTTTATGGTGACTCCTTTGGAAAAAAACAGGAGGGAGAAGAGCATAGAAAACACTGAGAAATACTTTCTCAAAAGTTGTACATTTTTTTTTAATTAAACCAGTAATCCCCATTTCTGAGGAGCTGGGAGCTGGAGTAAAGAGGCTTACACTCACTGTGCTAAAATTTAAAAAAATTAAACGTTTAAATAGATTAAATAGAAAACAAAGAAGCCAGTGTCTGGTGGGTGAATGGGAAGGTGAATCTCACTGTGATGCTCACTGAGGCAATGCTGTCTCCAGCCAGGTCTCAGGCCACACAGCCACCACTGAGGGACTGAGCTGACTGAATACCAGACTCATATATGGTATTAATGCAAGATACAGAAATAAAATGATCACAGCTTATCAGTGTTACATCAGCTCAATAACATCTGAAGTTTAAATCGGTCACATTCTTGAAGGAGGATACAGGGCTTAATTGCAAAATATCAAGAAAAAAAATCCCTTTGTTTTTCATTTCATTGAAGTCTGGGCATTGCACGACTTTCAGAAAAGTGACTTCTTGCATACTGCCAGCTCAGCAGGTACACAGCTTTATGTCCATGCAAGTTGTCCTTTCATCATTTCAAAATATGCAAATAATATTGATATTGTATTTCCTTTGGATGAGTGTGATAAAAGCAATAATTCCTCAGAAAAATTACTTACAAAACTTACTTTGTAAAGATGATTACTACAGCAATAGTGACATATCAATGCTTTCTTAATCATTATAGCTCATCTTGCCAGTTTTTTAAGGAGTTGGGAAAATGCACAAAAACTATAAAGGAGGCCCAGAAAACAGGGCATATCCTCCCTTGTGCAGGTAAATTTCATCTAAATCTGTTTCCAGAATCAGTTCTTTCATCTTGAAGCACATATACTGCAGTCAGCTGTGCTGCTTTTGGAACATGATTTCTGCAAAATAAATTGTACTAATTGTCAAGCAGATATAGGGGACCAAGCTGTTCTTGAATTAACAAAAATTGTGTAGGATTCAAGGAGAAATGCCTTTGTTTCGTCACTGCTGGATTACCTCCTTCATGTTTACACTGTCTAGATTAATTCAGTCAAGAAGACTTTCACTAGGAGAAAAGGGATCATCCTTTTGGGAAAAAAACAAATAAACAAACACAGAAATAGATTAAAATATTTCACCCTTTTTATGTAGTACCATCTGATATTACGTAAAAAAAAAGAAGAGTCTCCAAGAGACAGTCTAAATTAGGCTAGATAAGGACATCACCTTGTATATACATAAACATGTATATGTACAAAAACTTTGTATAAGCAGTTGATCAAGAGGAGCTTAACACTTTGAAAAAGCCCAATGTCTTTTTCCAGACACGATTTTATAATACACTATGGACTGTTTTTTTTTTTCTTAAGATTAGATTTATGCATTAAAAAGTAAACCATTCTTTTTTCCCCTAGGTAGGAGCAGAGATACTAAACCAATTTGTGCACATCGTTTTTGAAGCACAGTGATCAAGAAGTAACATTCCTGATAAGACCTTACTCTATTAGCAAGAATGAAATAATTGACTTTCAGATTTCTAAAGAGATGCTTTTCTGACACTCCATTCAGCTGTATCCTATTTAACTCAGTCCTTTCCCAATTTGTTCTGAAGTCTAATTCAATCCTCCACAGCATCTACAGTACTCCTCAGTATATGCCCATATATTCCTAGTATATATCATTAATTACATTAAATAGAAGATAAACTATTAGAAATCATGAATGTATTTCAAAACATCAACATATAACATTGCACTAGAGAAGAAAAAAGCTGCAAATCATCAGAAGAATCACCACTTCACCCTGAATGGAGTAGTTCAACCTCCCCCACAATTAAGGCCAAGAGACAATATCGTTAAAATTCAAAATGACTGAATTTTTTGTGCAAAGTTTTGCAGAATCTATACATGAAACTCTTATTTTGATAAAATATAATAGTGAAATATAAGAGCTCTACTCTTAATTTAAAAAAACTGGAAGTGACAAAAAAACAAGTCAGTTAACACAAAGTCTATAACAGAAAGATCTAATAGACCTCTATAAAAAACTCCGCTGAACAAACATCACATAAACAGTGAGATCCAATTACAAAATCAATATAGTTTTATTCAGTGTTTCCTGTTTTTCATTGACAAAAATACTCAAAAGAAAACCTTTATTGATCAGTAATAACGTTAGCATGTCTAACACTGAAATTCAGATCATTTTGTAATTCTCTCTTTCTTTAGCTTCTCAGATATTACTTTTCAAGTCTCAGAGGAAACATGACATCTGCTGTAAACACAAATATCTCAGAAGTGAAAATTGCCAATCCCAATATCAAGAGCTTATTACCTCATTGCATTTACTTATTCGCCTTGCCACAATAAGCTGAATCATTCCTCGTTTGTTTCCTTCAGTGGACATAGATCTCCTTAAGGTTTCCATAGCATCTTGATTTGTTTTGCCCAATAATGACTCTCCATTAACTGCTATTAGTTGATCATTCACTCGAAGCCTGCCATCCTGAAAAAGTAAAAATTATAGATAGTTACATAAAGCACACACAAAAGGAGCTTTGTCTATTGGAGAGAATAAAATAAAAAACAAATCAAAAGAAAAATATTCAACAACTAGTCCTAAGGGTTTATGGCCAAATAATCGCTGCAATAATAGCTTCCATTGCAGCTACTATAGGAAATGTCTATTCCAATTACAGACTTGCACTGAAAGCTATTATCATAACCTGTTTGCTCAAATGGCATACTAATGGAACTGCAGCAGAGATGGCTCGTTCCTTCCCGAATCTGTTAGGGCTGTTTAAATCCTGGGACATGCAAACATGTGAGTAGAAATCTAAATGTTACCTCTGATGGTATAATTGGAGAACACTAGAGATCTCATTCCTCTTCAATCTATGGTTATTTTCAAAATAACTTATTGTGGAAAACTGGAAGTACAAAGTACAAACTGGAAGACCAAAGTACACAGATATTCCCACAAATATTCCCTCTTACCTTGGATGCTGCTCCCCCGTTAATAATGGACTTGACGAAGATTCCTAAATCGGCGTGGTTTTCTTTTGACCGGTTACCTTTGACACTCACACCAAGCCCAGCTGACCCAGAGTCATTCAGTGGAACCTCAAAAGTCAGGAATTCCCTGGTGCCATCAGGGGTGAGGACAAGCTCTTCTTCTTCTGCTTTCTGTTGGGGAGATTAGCATGGGATTATAGAATAGCATTTCTTTGGGAATTCTCTTCCCCCTACAGCTATTAGCATTCTAAACTCTCTGCTTTTTACTACAATGCCACAATATTTTCCACAGTAATTATGAGAAGAAATGTGCAGAATAGTGTATTTTCAATCACCTCCAGCTGATGCCTAGGTTCAGAAATATCTTAAATTTGTGTCTAAGTGCTTCTCTCTCTAGGAAAGTAATTGCATCACATGCCATTACTGAATCTGCCAGCAATGCTAACTCACACATAAGCTGCTATTTCATTAGCCAAAAGAGAGCTTTATCAGAAATATTTTTCTATTTGAAAACCTACAGAATTTTTAAAATACCACCATCATCATCTACAGAGCTTTGCAGTCTTAGGGAGAAACTAAGTGCAAGAAAATGTAACTCAAAAATTACTTATTCACCTCATTTTATTTAAAATTATCTGTGTTAGGAAAAAACAGAAAATTACACAGCTGGGATTGGCAAAGCACATCTCTCTGCTATTGCCAGGTTTATCATCAATTCCAGCTCTCAGGGCAAACTTTCCTGTCCTTCACCTCTGTCCTCTTACCCACCTCTCTGTGTTGTCCTCAACATCCAATTTTAGCCTGACTGGGGAAATCCCAGGTTTTAAGCACCCCAATTTACAGTCACAGTCCTGCCACAGCTGCCAGCAAGAAGCTGCTCAGTGACACCTATCCATGCATCCAAGAGCCATACAAGCACATGGGATCAGCCTCACATTTCACCTCCTGCCAAATTTGTTTTAAAAGTTTCAAAGCAACAGGGACCAGAGACCTTGCAGTGTCCCTGCAGAGCAGTGACACTCATGGGGCAGCAGCATGGGCACAACACCCAGGAATGAAAGTGGCCATGCCCTGAGGAGCAGTGCTCATGCACAAGACTTCTGCCAAAGAGAGGAACGAGAGGGACTGGCTGCTTACCAGCCCTACCCTTTACAGCAGATGCTGTTCACTTGTTTCTGATCCTCTTTCAAATCTATCTAATATAACCACTTTTAGTAATAACTTTATCAATTAAAGAAAAAAGTCATGCCCTTAAAGGCAATTCTCTGCAAAAAGATGCTTGTGAACCTGACTGTGCTGGTTTTTTTTCACCCACATGAAAGAGTAAGAGAACACACAGCAGAAGGCACACACTAATGTCCAGCATGGGCAGCTCTTCTCTGGAAGAATTAATCTGGCCAAATTTTCATAATCTTATCAACATGTCACCTCTGTTTCTGACATTGATTTTATACCAGCTTTTCCCACATCACTGATCTATCTGCAAAGCTCACCCATGTGAGTGAGAAGATGTATGAGAAGTTAACGTGCGCCTGCTGAGCTGCCCCTGTTTCTTAAGACCTGAGGAAATGCAAACGCAGCCTATGGCAAAGATAGATGTGAAAGCCATGTGGAGTACAGCAGACTGAGATGATCAATCTGGGCACAAGCATGCTAGTTGTGTCACCATTGACCTAGAAATGCAGTGCAAAAATGTCACATGGGAAGGCAGTCAGACAGCTGAGAGCTGCAACAGCTGAGGGCAGAAAAAACAGAGCTCTGTCTTTTCTCACCTGGCTAAAAACGTGAACCTTCATGTGTTCACCAGCCCTTGCCTTTGCACTAGACCCCTTTTGCTCATAACTAAGCACAGTGGTTCATATTAAAAAAAACCAATAAATTAACACCCTCTATCAATGTGCTATAGCTAGGCTGGCTTGCTTGTGAATCCAACTATTCAAACACATCTCTTGGCCATATGAAACAGCATAACCAATGCCAGCTCTAAGGAATGGAAAGGTGTATTGTGTCCCTTGAAAACTAATCTATCTAAAAGATGTTCCTAAATTATGGGGAAATTACCACCCTAATTTTCCTGCTTGGCTCACAGAAGCATAGCTCCAGCATACATTTCAAATCCACATCTTTTCAAGTGGCTGCAGAATAAAACAATCTGAGATAGATGCATGCTACCCTATAATTTCTGTAACACTCATCACTTTCATATTCCTTAATAAAAAGTAGTAGGAATAAAGCTTGCTACCCAGAAGAGAGATAAAGCCAAGGTAGGATGTGTGGCTTATCAAAGAAAGCAGATATGCTTATTGAATTTTTCTTTACTACTGTTAACATAAATTTAGAATCAATTGCCCTCTTGCTCCAGTATTTTCTAATCTTAAAAAAAATCCACCAAAACTTCAGGCAGAGCAGTCTCTCTTCCAGGGCAGAGAACTAAACCACTTCCTTGCACAGCCTGTCAGGTGCATTTCTGTGTGACAAAGGGTCAATTGGAGTGAGCATCTCACAAGCATCCCCAAAGACTTGGCTAATGGCCTCTACCCTACTTCTCTTCAGTGAGACCTAAGAGCTGCACTATTAGCTCTGCACTGGTTTTAATGTCAGGTTATGCTTGCTTGTTTCCTGCAATCTTGAATAAGGAAATAAGGCAATATCAGGCCACAGACACCTGAGTGCACAGGTGAAACATGAGGCCAAAACCTGGAACAAATTACTCCCCAGCAGCTGTACATGAGTGAGCACATCATGCTCATGAAAAAATGAGAAACAGCAGCCTCAGCACTGGATTAGTGCTACTTCAGAAGTACTAAAGGCATGAGAAAATTGCTCAATTCACCCAAGGAAAAAAATTTCCCTTACTAGGCTATGGCTAAATTTATTTAGGGACTTCTTAGGGTATCTAAGTTTTTCCCACCTAAGCACACTTGCTTTACCACCTTATCTGTGTCTGGAATTTTAGGGACATAAGAAGACCACTAGATTCTATGTGACACCTGTCAGTATCATATGCTTGAATTAAAAAAAAAAACAAAACGAAAAAAGTACAACAAATGTGAAAACTTTGGCTTTCAATAAAAACTAAGCTATTAGGGGCTATAGATATCAAAGTAGCAAATTTAACATTTGGTATCAAAGAAGGTCTTATTATGTCTTTTATAATGAACATAACTTCATAATACAAACCTTGTAGCAGGACCATACAGTGACAAGTCATAAAGGAGCCATTCACAGAGAAATGAGCAGGAGGATTTTTAGACTGCTACCATAGTAGTTTGAACCAAAGTTGTAAAGAAGAAAACAAAACAAAAAGCCCCAGCAAAATTTCATAATGACTGAAGCCTTTGTTCTTCAAAGACCACTAGAGTACAGAAACACTACATGTACAGCAACTCTCCCCAATCAATATTAAAAAAACTATTATAAAAAAATAAAATTTGCACTGAAATTGTGTTAAACATTAAGTATTTAAATGTAATAAAGCACAGAAATTGCCTCATACATCCATGAGACAGCATAAAAATGCTCAAAAAAAATCTAAAATGCAGCATTAAAATTTTTCAGCTGAGAACACAGTCACTTCTTAATTGCAGTAGCTTCCATTTGATCTTGATACTCTCTAAATTAACAGCTTCACTATGTCAATCAAACACCTCAACACTATTTTCATGATTAATTGATCTGTAGGAGAAATTTACTCTGTCATATATTTTGACAGTCCAGCAGTAAACATGCAAGCAAAATTATGTACTGTGAACCCTGAACAACAAAATTCAACTCCCTTAAGATTTTTCACACACTATGTCCAAAACAATTAACAGCAGAACAATATTCTCTTCAGACAGCGGCTGCTGAGGAAAAGGTCATCTGAAATAACTTCAGTTGGATGAATGAAGCTGCTCAAGTATGTAATTTGTAATAAAAATCCGATTGGTGATAAAATATGTAGGTGACTTCTTTGGCTTCAAAATCATATTTAGCATCAATTTATGCTAAATGACATTTGAGATAAGTTTTTTGCTTTTTAAATACAACATAAATATATCATAAATTTAAAGACAAACTTCCTGACTAGAGCAAACTTACAGCAGTGTTTTGATATATACAGAGATTTTAAAAAGCTGTAAGCTAAATGTGGGAGGATTGTTTTTCTCTTCCACATAACAGTATCTTCTACGTAAGTTCTGATCTGATCATAAAATCAGATTTAATTTTATAAACAGCATTAAAATAGGCTTTGACAGTTGAGTGCCATTCATTTTCTCATCATAGTAGAAACAGCATCTCCTCTTTATCCTTTTCTCACAGAATTACACAATATGTTGAGTTGGAAGGGACCCTCAGAGATGGTCAAGTCGAACTCCTGGCCCTGTACAGCACAGCCCAAGAGTCATGCCCTGTGCCTGAGAGCACTGTCCAAAAACTCCTCTAAGTCTGCCAGGCTGGTGCTGTGACCACTGCCCTGAGGAGCCTGTTCCAGTGCCCAGCCACCCTCTGGGTGAAGAATCTTTTCCTGATATCTAACCTAAACCTTGCTGACACAACTTCAGGCCATTGCCTTGGGTCCTGTCACAGATCAGATCAGTGTCTACCCTTCCTCTTCCCCTTGGGAGGATGGTAAAGACCACAATGAGGTTTCTCCTCTTCTCCAGGCAGAACAGACCAAGGGACATCAGTTGCTCCTCACACAGCTTCCACTCAAAGCCCTTCACCATTCTCTCTGCTCTCTTTGGACACTCTGTAACAGCTTCAGAACTTTCTTATCCTGCCCAAAACTTCACACAATTTCCAAGGTGAGGCCACATCACTGAGGAGCAGAGCAGGACAATCGCCTCTCTCAGCTGGCTGGGGGGTTCGTGTTTTACACACTATTGCTTGGCCTTCTTCCCTTTGCAGGACCTCATCAGGGCTCAGCTGGTAAGCAGCATGAGATAGGTGAAAACAGAAACTGAACAGCAAAGAAAACCTTCCTCCCACCTAACGGGGGAAGCAATTTTCAGTCAAGTTAGGACAGGTTTCCTAAGTGACTCACTGCTGCTATAAATCTGGCAGCATTCTCTCCAGTAAGTTCAATCTCTTGCAAGCTTAGACCTGCTGCCTTCTCAGCAGTTACTGTCACTGAAACTTGTCTGCACATTACTTTGTGACTGCGTATACAAAAATGTGCTCCTGTTCCCTTTCACAGAGCGACCACTAAAGCTCTGCATCTCCACTCTTGAAGGGTAACCTGTTTCCAAGTTATGCATATGAACATATGCACATGAAAACTTTAACAGAGCTCTTGAATGCACATGTATATGCATGTACACATACAACACCCCCTTATATGTGTATGTATACACACAACAATGACACTCATATGATTAATTTACTATAGCACAAACACTACCTAAACTTGAATGACCCCGCTGACTATTTAATTTACCTGTCTCAAGTTCTGTTGTGCCCAGCCTTCTAACATTACAGCCCTGTTAGCCACTGTTTAAACACTATTTTGTAAATCTATCAGCATTTTGCCTCACAAATATGTCTTGTCTCTTTACAATTTATTCAGATGAAAAACCTGAAGTTCTCAAAAGATGAGTCTGGTGGCTCTAAGAGCTTTAGGAAGTGTAGGCTGTAAACGTACTGGAAATTGTAAAATCAAAAGTTTAGTCATTGAGTTCCAATAAAGGGGAATTCCAACCTAACATAATAACTTTTTCCAAGCTATTTCAGTCTCTAGAAAATTTTAATACAGCATCCATTATTGAATTCTTTCTGATAAGGTAGCCACAGCACTAAGGAACCACAAGCCCTCTAGTTTGAGAAACCAACAAAAGTCATCCCTGCATTATTGTAACTAAATAGAATGGGGCAGGATATATACAAAAGAGGAGATTTCACTTAGCTATTGTGCAAAGACTTTCTTAACACAGGGCTGGCTCAAACTGTTTTGTCCTTAAATTAAGTGGGTGATACTGCTGTCTTACCAGGCCACCCTCTAAACTGAGGCACACCACAAATGACGACTCGCTCTCATCCTATGCCATTGCATATACAAATGTAGATTCATGAAACAAACAGCTCTAAGGAAACAAAACAGCTTCTTTGGTCAACAACTGTTCTGTGGGGTGATGTTTAGTAGTTATAAAAAAGGAATGCATTACTGCTGGAGCTACTAAAAACGGAGCAATGTAGGTGGCTTGAAACACACCTTCCCAAGAACAGCTGAGTCCCCTCCTTGGGAGGAGGAACTGAGAGCTGGTGCATCCCACCGTGGTAGGCATTAAAGAAAAATATAACTAGAGCAACTCAATAAGCAGAGAAAATCCTGCCTACTGATCCAGTAGTGACATGCACACTACAACCTCGTTTTCTCCCGAAATATCAGGCCATTTATGTATACTCTCTTTTTTATTTTTCTTTTTTTTCTTTAATCAAATAGTTGTGTTGCATCGTAGGTTTTAAGAACCTAAAGTGTCTACTTACCTGGTTATAAAATGACACAGAGCTTAAGCCAACAAAACAACCAGAATTCTTATGCTTGCTATCTTTTTCTAGCTTTTCCTAGGCTAAGAATTTTAATATCTGTCATATGTTAGATAAACACTAATGAATCTTATTTGCTCATATACAGAGACTCATTATTCATATTAGCAAAGTTAATATGTCACATCTGGCAAAGATTGCATTCATTCAAATCAAACAGCAGCTGCTAAATACCAAAAACTAGATCTGAATTCTGAGATTTTATGGGAAATGTGCTCTGCTTTAATCTTAATCTCATCAAGGAAGAGTTTTTTGTGTATTAGATGTGGATTAACTTTGGTAAGTATTTATAGGCAAAAATGCTAGCTCATGAAAGTACTGTAAAACAGCCCTACCGCCTTTCCTGTTATGTCCATTTTAAGGATTTAATTTAATATCAAAAAAGATGTTCCACATGTAAAAATAACTTCAGTTTAAAGGTTTGGATGGATTAAGATAAGATTTAGGAAAAAATTAAATGCTTTTCCAAAGCACAAAAATTCTAGCATGTGATTTTCATTTAGAATGGAAATCAAGGCTCTACAAAAACCCACATTTAAGTACATCCACATGTTTGTTACTCCTCTCTATAAGAAGTCCATTGCTTGTCTATACTTACATTACCCTCACTAAATGCCAAAACCCTGATCTGGGCTGCCATAGAAACTGGTTTAATCAAATGAGATTCTACATTTCAAAAATTGATCAAACCATTAAAATTACATTCTGTTGGTTTTTAATCTCAGAAATTCTTACAGGTCTGTTGCAGTTACCATAATGACTATACTTTATTCAGGCCAACATACTCTGTTCAAAACTTCTGCTCCTGTTCAAACTTTGTGTTCTACTGTATGTCCTGAAACAAAAACATGTGATTGTAATGCTAACCCCGTTTCTTTACACTTTGCTTCTCCTAGAGAAGTGAAAGCCAAGGGATTAGGTACACAGCAGGTGTCTGTTCTGCCAAAGAAGCCTGTAAAGCTACAGCTCTCTGCACTATCCCTTCTTCAAGAAAAACTTCAATGCCCAACACACTAATGACAGAGCTCCCTAAAAATCCTTATACTTCTCTCACTGGCCTATCGGATTTACAAAACCTGAAAGACTAAAGAAAGCAGTAGTGTCTGGAAAAGACAGACAGGGAAAACAAACTGCAAGAGAAATAATACCTTTGTAGAAATCCATGGCAAGAAGCACATTCCCCATGAAGTAAAACCAGTATGAAGCATCTCAGAGGGATCTGCATCTCCCTCCTATTCTGCTGCCAACTTTCAGGCAACCATGGCAAACCATTTCATCTCACTATTTTCCCTGCATTTAATATCAAGGGAGAATCAACACCAGGAGTCTAAAGGCAATGATGCAGTAAAACAAGGTTTGCACCAAATCCACAAGTTTGTACACGTGGCTATGGCTTCTGAATGACTCTGCAACGGTGGCACCAACACAACCCTGTCACAGTAGAGGGACACATGTTTGCCTTCCATGAAACTGGCAATTTTTCAGCAGGTCTTCAATGCCAGTGTTCAGAAAGCAGCCACAGCCACACCACACCCCAGGTAAATCACTGGCTGCTAGCAGCCAATAACAGCCAAAACCGAGACTGAGGGTCAGTCCTAAGCACTGCATTATGCAGAAGTTTGTGTAGCTTATCACTGAACGTTCCAGGAAATTCAGACTGGTCAAAAAGCAGTCATGATCACAGCCACTTAAGTGTTGTATTAATTATTCACTAGGAATTAATGTCTTCTTTCCAGTCATAAATGTGCCAGAACATGCTATTTAATACTAGAGTATCTACTATAATAAAAGATTGAAACCACAACAGTACCTTGCAGAAAGCACACATTCATTACATATTTCTTTCATATGGGCACTTATATATTTCTTACATTAAAACTTTATTAAAATTATTAGCTGAAACAACTCAAAATTGCACTAAAAATGCTTTTAAAACATTGTAATCACCCTTGTGTCTCACATGATTATAAGATAAAAAAGTAGAAAAATAGATCTGCAGCATTCCTAAGGACCATGGAGGAAATAACATCAGCTTAATCATCAGCAGATATATCCTCCTTCAGTAAAATCATCCTGTACCCATTGGTAACTGCTGGTGGTATAGTCTCACATTAGTCCATCTATGATCTTGGCTCAATGTTTAGACATTTGGATCACCAAGCTGAAGTTCTATATATGTGCTAAATAGAAAGTGGTGGGAACTTATTACAGCTTTTAAAACATATCTATGGATAATCCCCAGTGATTAGGTATCTTGGAGGAATGCAAACAGCTTTTGAGCAAAAGACAAACACACATGCACTCAGAATACATCCTTTTAAAGCTCAACACTCACTGTGCTTTTTTTCCCCACAAGAATTTTCTATCCAATAATCAATACAAATCATGTTTTTCTAGGCATTTGCTAGTATTGCCTCTCATACTCACAACATGAAAACTTTTGAAAAAAATCCCACTAAAGTAACTATTCATAAGTTCTGGCAATATGCTTTTGACCAGTATCATCTAGGCAATGAAGTTTTGCATAAAATGGGTAGCTAATTTACTCAGAATCCCACACAGAAGAATATGGCAAGAACAGCAATTGGATCTCAGAAAACACAGTGATCACAATGAAATTTAGATAATAACTGGAGTATCAAGTGTTTGAGTTCAGAAGAAAATAAAAAACAATCCCATTTGCAATTTCTATCAGTGCTGCTAATCATTTATATATTGTTCCAACACACCAACCACTCTTGTTATGTCACTGTTACGAATCCTGAACTCGCTTAAATTCATAACATTCTGCTCACTTACAGCAATTTGACAGAAAAATAAATGAGAACAGAAAACTGAAGCTTTTCCATGCTGCTGAGTGCAACCATCATGAAATGAAATCCTGAATTCTAGCTCTGAATCTCTTCTTATCAATAGACAACACTCCTTAGGAAACACTTACTCATATGATTATTATTTTTCTAGCATTATGCTTACATGAAAGTTAACTTGCTGGTTCTGAATTCAGAAAACAAACAGTGAATGACAATTGTAAAAACAAAATATTACTGAAACACTATGAATCTTCAAAGAGTATGAGGAAAAATTAATTGGCAGATGTTTTACATAGCATAATTAACAGTTCATTTCAATGCACTGTAACAGGATTAAGATAATTATGCTTAGAAACAGAAATGTAATAATGATAAATTAATAGTTTTTTTCATATTACAGTCAATTTCCTACATTCCAAATAACCACCCTGTTTAGCAATAGGTGCATCTGTTCCATGCTGTCATCAGCTATACAAATGGCACAAACTCAACAACCTTTCAACCAAGATACAGGAGATTTCTTTGTTTCATGAGGAAACAACAATGCCTCTGATACCCTTTCATAAGTAAAGCAGAAGGTAAAAACACCAGTCCTGGTTTCACCAGGGCACAGTTACTGAATAGAAGCTGAAGCTGCATCAGCAATTTGCATTTCTTATGCAAAACTGGAAAACAGAGCTTAAATTGTGTGAGCCTATCAAATTAAATCTTCTTATATGGAAGTTTGAGAATCAGTATTCTGTGATGGTGCATAAAAAAACTGAATTCAAATGCTTTCTTATGAAGGTTGTCGGCATTTCAGGCCACAAAATAGGGAAAAAATACCTTCCAAGTTTTCTTTTATTACCTCAATGAGGACTAACTACTGCATCCAAGTGCCACAATGTTCAAGAAATTTACCATTTCAAAGTAACAGTTACATGAAGGTAACCCCTGAGAAAAGAATGATAAGTTAGGCTTGATATTTTGAATTTTTTTTTTTCATTTTAAAGATGTATTTTCCCTCTATTTCTCCACAAAGACATAAAACAACAACAAAAAACCACCACAATCATTTTGCCTTTAAATGAAAAACAGACTTGCATTCCACCTCTCTCATTTCTATAGCTTCACTGCCTTTATCATGCTCTTCTGTTGCTTGTGGTTTTTTTTCTTTGCTTTTTACTATGAAGTCCTTGACACTTGGAGACTTAAACCTCACTACTAACAGCACAAAGATCAGAGCAGGCACAGAAATAGAAACTGCAAGATTAGAAATCTCAAAGACCTGAAAAGTAGACAGAGGAGAAATAAATAGGTATTGAGGCAGAACCAAGGAGAAAAAAGGAAAGCAAGGAGAAATACTTTCAAAAATAAAGAATGTGTGACTGTATTATTAATGTGCAGCTCAGGAAAATTAGTTCTGGAAAACTGAAGTATCACACTTATCCAAAGCTAAGTAGATTGGAACAAGGAATGTAAGTGCAAAAGCATTGTGCATTACAAATACCCACCACAACCTTTCACATTTCCTCCCTTTTTTTATTCATTTACTGTAGTCAGTAAATATAAAGAGACCTAGTGTTCCTACTATCCATCACTATTGTTCTGTTATTTATTTTAATAAAAAAAAAATCCCAAGCATAATGAATGAAAAACCCAATACATTAGGCAAATTTTTTTGGTATTGATTAGGTTTCTAGCTTCATTCCCTCAGTAACCATATGTTACTCAGTGTTCATATGTTTTCCAATTCAGTCCCATATTTTTAAGGCTTGCTAGGGCTTTCTAGCTGGTTTTTTTTGTTTGGTTTTTTTTTTTTCAGAAATCCCTAGCTACTCATTCACTTCCTGTCCCTCCTGCACAATCTCCTGATTTTACCTCACATCTAAAGAGAACAAATGGGAGACACCCATTTTATTTTGTTCTTTCCTTAGATGAAGTTAGGGTGGTGGTTCCAAGAATGCCAAAGAAGGGTTTTAAACCCGGAATTTGCTGCAAAACATTAACTGTGCAATAGATGAGCAACTGATTTCTATAAACACCTTGTAGGCAATCTGCTTTATCTTAATGAGCTTCGGGGTGGAATTTCAACTCCTAATACCAGGATACTTTTATAAGGCTGCACCCACAAATTTTCCTCAATGGTATTTGATTACAGATAGAAATACTATCCTGGGCTTTGATCTTTGATCTCCTTATTTATCAGCAGTACGTGGTAAGAACCTATCAAGATAAAAACATACATCCCCTAATGAGATGCAGTAAAGAGATACCACAGGCATGTCTCAAACAATGGTGCACCTACAGCTTTGCAGAGCCCTTAAGCAGATGACTCCCAGAGAGAAGGACACTAAAAGCCAGAAGGACAGAAGATTGCTAACATTTAACCCAGATTCCCATTTTTACAGTTACATTATATTGGCCTGAAAAATTAATAGTATCAACTAACATACCTTTAATTACCTCACTGAGTTGGATCTTAGATATCTTTACCTAGTCCTGACTTTCTTTTTGCTCTAGACACCATCTTGCCATTGCTGGTAAGACATTCTGAATCATCTAGACAAGCTCATTTTTTTCAAATCCCAACATGAAATTTCTAAATTTCTACATAATCTAATGTATTATTTATTTTTTAAATAGGTACCTAATTGAATGGAATTTCTTGAAGACCTTTTAACTAAGGTCCAGTGTATCTTTAAGGTAAAATATTACTGTTATATTCTCTGTTGGTATTTCATAAAATACACCTTCTGCTTTAGAAAAACTTTTTAGATGTATTAGTAGATTGTATATCGGACTGATCATGTTTCACTGACTGAGATATATTAGCACTACACAATCTCAGTCTAGAGTCCCACTGGAATATCACATACAGATCTGTTGCAGCCCTCAAGAGGTTAAACTTAATACAACTTCCATAGTTTCTTAAAAATAACTAACAATGGTTTGCTACAAGGATACAATTAAGACTTAAATCCTAGCTGACTAATTTCTGTGTTTGCATCTCAGATTTCTGTCATATAATCATGATCCAAACAATTAACTTCAATCTGTAACCCAAGCTAAAATCTACTCTTATCATTTAACTTTCGGCCTTTGGCTGTATTTAAGAGAAGTAATTTCAAATGGCACTTGAGCATATATAGTAAGGGAATTGTGTATAACTTTCAAACAGTATTTAAAATTACATTAAAAAATGCATTTAAAATGTAAAGCTACAGAGAGCCATCTACAGTATATAAGGTGAAAGAAGGATCTGTAAAACTTTGATGGAGAAGTGCCATATCAATTTAAAAACATTTGGGAGTCTTCCAGTATGGAAAAGACAAAGCTCTTACCGTTTCCTTTGGAATTTGTGACTGGCTTTGTTCTGCATTCTAAAGGAAGTAAAAAAAATAAATAAGAACACAACTACATACGACATATACTATCTAACAGCAAGGGGATAAACAAAGAGCTCTAATTCTGACATGAAGTGTAGTAAAAAATGAAGGGTGCTTGTCTCACCCCAGACTGAAATTTGTCTAAAAATACACTACATGAGAAGTGAACAGAAATAATTCCAGGGTCCTTATGGTACATGCACCTGACTCTACCTGGCCATTAGGGAGGTGACTGTCTGGCCAAGGAAGAACCACAGCTGCTCACACCATTTTCTGGCTGGTGGAATGTTCTCAGGGAAGTTCCCCCCTGGTTTTTCCCTTCTACTTTGCAGTTTTCAGAGAATGACCTCAGCAGTCCAGATGAATCCTGCCAAACATTTTAAATGAGTGCCTATTTTTTAAAAAATCCACTCTCATTTTAGCAAGGGATTCTTCTTTTGAGCATGTCTGGATGAACTGGAACTGTAGCTCTGCATATCCCAGGACAGGAGGATGCATTCAGTTCACCAGAGATGGGACCCTCCTGTAGGTTACATTCCTCACCTGTGTCTTGGGGCACATAAGGCAAACACACATCATTGGAAAATGCATCCCACAACCAATTCTGGAAACACACATGAGGAACTATGGCTCTTCCAAGCCCATACCCACTATATTTGAGAACTTTGAGAACCATCTGAGAACTCAGGAGACATTTGGTGCTGGCTGGCTGATCACTTTTGGGCTAGCCAGGCATTTCTTTCAATTCTACTGGGCTCTAATGGAATGCTAGAGTTTACTGCATAGTTTTGCTTTAGGCTGTTTTGCAGGAGACTCAAATGATAAAGCACAAAAATGTAGTGGCAAAGCAGTAACACAAACATCCAGTAAGCTTCAACCTGAAGCCAACAACCAGTAAAAAAAAAAATGAAGATAACTGTAAGGCAAATGTAAATGTCCCACATGTACCAATGGGCATATTAATTCTTAGGGTACTGGAGACTAATGCTGCCAGCCAGTATCTGCTGGTACTGAGAATATTGCCCAAAAGCTAAAAAACCTCAGGCAATCCTTCAGAGGATTCACAGAGTCAGTAGCAGCTCTAAGGAATGCTTCACAAGCTATGTGAGGTAACCACAGTGCTCCAGGAGCTCTGCTTAACCAGAGTCATCCTTTTGTAAAAATATGGAGCAGGAAGGAAAGGCTTTTCAGAGATAATGTCTCTAGTTCACATCAGTGTGGACAAGCCCTAATACATTACCTATTAACTGACATTAGGTAACTGTGGAAAGAAGAAAATGCCCAGTATTCTGGAGAAACATGGTCATTCTTCTAGACCTTGCTAATTAGAAAAGCTAACTTCTGCCAACTTGATTTTATCCCCTGCTTCCACACTTTCCTCACCTTTATCCTGCTCTGCAGCACTGGATCACACACACATACCTGACCTGATACATGCAACCTTCAGAGATCCTGTACCAACCTCAACAGGCTCAGCTTAATAATCCCCTAAATTTTACCTATACTTACACATTGTCATTAGCCCCTTAAAGATAATAACAGCAATGTTAAACTCCTTAACTTTCCTGAAGTTTATTATCTTCATTTTACTTAAAGAGAAACTCAAAGATGCTTCATTTTTTTTTAAAGTCATTCAACAAGCCATAATCCAAAACATAAAACATAAAATATAAACACTTCTTTTATTGGGATTACTATCTATACAAATGTTGGCAAATATAAAATGGTTTTAATAATGAGTGTTCTCAGTAAGCAACAGCAAGTGCTGCCCTTAAAAAGATGGATAACATCAAATAACATGATTTCCTACATATGGTTTCTGAGACATATCTCATTCAGTTAATATTTTAAAGCACACAAATGTAGAAAATATGAGAGAGATAGGGGAAGAATGCTAAGACAAATTATTCCTAAGTGGCCAGAGAAGGTCTGCATGTGAAAAAGTGAATGGACATGATTTCAGGTCATTCTCCTCCCTATTTCAATATTAATTTTCTTTCTTTTTTTTCTTGGCTTTTTTTCTTGTTTTGGGGGGTTTTTTATTTGTTTTGCTTTTTTGTTCAAAAAACCAGTAAAAATCAGTGAGAGGAACTGGCTGAAAATATTTGCTTTATTTTTTAAAGGATTATTTCTTACCAGAGAAGAAAGAACAGCCTTTATGATGACTTTGAGTTCAACACCTTCCCCAGCAATTCTGCCCCTGCTCTTTGACAGCAGTCAGCAGTGCATACCTAAGTGTTCTTTGTGTCAGAATGCAAACAAACAAATCTTTATGCAGATCTTTAGACAGAGGATCATCACACACATGTCCTGTCATATCCTCACAATACCATTTGTTCAACTGGAGGTGCAGAAAAACACACCAGTTCAGATCTGATCTCATTACACAGTGCAAAACCCACCTGGTACCTAACACAGCCACCCTCAGGTCTGGCTTCCCTAGGCTGGACTTTGCCAAAGTATTTGAGACAGTTTTGCCTGAGCCACAGCAGGGAGGCTGCTGAGCTTGAACTCCTTCAAAGGGGCTGACTTGCTGTTATTTTAAAACTAGATAATGTGTTGCTATTAAATCTCTGGATTATTTACACCAATTTATTTCTTTACAATTATTTAAACTAAATCTCATGTCAAATGATGTATTAAAACATCCTCATTTTACCACAGAAATAACATACACAAAATTAAGGCATTTTCTTACTTCTAAATTTATTTAGAAACCTCAAAAAGCATTTTCATTCACCTTTATGAAAGATTGCAGTGCCATGAAAATGATACCACAGGAACTTATAAACAGATTGTTTTCACTGTTACAGTGATAAGATAGGGTGTAATAGGATTTTAAGTTTTTATTTTTCTTCACTTTATGACAGCTTTCACTTCAACACTTGAAAGCATGTTCCAAGAATTTTAAGGTACAAGTTGGTTTATTTGCAACCTCCCCTGTCACTCTGACTTCCTAGGTTTAATGGTAGTTTTGAAAAGTAAAAATCTAATGTTTACTGTCTTGAAATGCCCAAACAAAAATTAATTTTCTTTGCATTCAGAATAACACAAATCCAATAGAAAAATGAAGTTTATTAATTCATCATACTTATATTTGTCTATCTTCTCACAAAAATGCAGTCAAGTAAGTTATTTTAGAATTGTATATAGCTACAATAATGCAAATAATAAATAACTTCAGCAGTTTAATTGAGTACGGAACAAAATAAGACTGCTACCATTCAGAGTCTACCTTTTATAATATAAGTTATCTTGAATAATTATCAGAGAAATATCAATATACACTATGCAAATGGAGCAGGTACAGTAAGAAACATCATTTTATTCCTATTTAATGTAAATTCCTTAGAAACATCTTCTGAATTGCCCTGCTAAATTAATAACTGCAGGGTTTCCATTCCACAGAGATTGCATTTATATTCAAAAAAGACTACTACTTCTTATATTTCCCACTTTTTGATAGAAAGGTATTTACATATCCTATTTTGGCATAATATTATATGTTTGAGAACATATTAGAGAGCAGTGTAAGAAATGACAGGCTTTCAAACATAGATTTGTCATATGAAAGATATGAAATAATCTACTGTCTGTATGCATCCAAATAAAATCTATGCAATAGCTTCTCCTATAATAAATATTTTCACTCAAAATAAAGCTCTCACTTATACATTATGAACAAGTACTTAATTCCAATAGCAGACCCTGAAGAAAACAGAAAACATGCATGTAAAATGTTCTAAATAAAGCAAAATAGCTTTTATTTTTTCCTTTTTCTTATATTCAGTGCTGGCCATGCATGTTTACTAACAGGAGACAAGATCAAATCATTTGCTCCTACTCATCTAAATCTCTTAGCTGCTCTCTATTTTACGCACCAGTTCCCTTGGATGGAATGTTTCCTCCTGTCGAAAAATCAGAAGGGCAACGGTTCCTCCCATCTTGGTACTTCGCAGCAAGGACACAACTTCTTCTTGAGTTTTGCCTGTTAAATCAACTCCATTTACCTGTAAAAAAGGAAATATTAGACATTGTAAGACTCCAAAAGAGAGAAACCAGCAGACACTTATAGCAAAAAGTCATGTGAATCATATGGGAGAGTATTAAAAAACTCTTACTGGAGCAATCTGTTTATTAGCTCACATTACAGCTTTCATTTAATAGAATTAAATGGTCATCCTTTCCACACAAATACAAATAAAAAGCCAGACATTTATACTTCCCTCCTTTTCAGCAGCAACAGTATAGGCCAGCAAACTCTAAAGCTGACTAATCCCATTTCCCAGTATTTCTTACAAGAATGTCTGCATAAATATTTTTTGGCAAAATCAACATATGATCCCAAACTGGCTGTATTTTCACATGTCTTGGTGCTACCTTCCAAATATATTCAGCACTATGAATTGTAACAAAAGTAGAAAGCAATTCTTTCCCTGTATAACTTGGGATTGCTACTCTTGCCTCTGTTCAGTGGTCCAATCCCTTGGCCTCCAAATGCCACTGATCAGGAGAGGCAGGTGTGGAATACATGCAGGGTTTCCCACTGTATGAGCTAACTTCATAAAGGAGAAGCCAGAGAAAGAACAAATAATCTCAGGCTTGTTTACTGAGAAACATTTTGGAAATGAAGGCAAATCAACTAGCAGTGTTAAGCAAGGGCATGGTGCTCAGAAGTCAGCAAACCATCTTTTTCTTTCCCCTAGTAAGAGAGCACAGCTCACACAGCTGAGATGCCATAGCTGTCATCTTAAATGTTTCTCAGTCCCCTTCTACCCAAGTCATCTGGGTTACCTTGAATTACAGTAATTGTAGGGGGCTATCCTCCAGCAGCATTTCAAGCTGACTTGGCCAATTTTGCAGTAAAGTGAAGTTAGAGCACTGAGAGGCAGTTACAGACTCAGCTGTACCTCCGGTGTCATTTGGCTTAGGGACAGTAATGAAGAGCTGTGGGTGGTAACACATCACTCCAGCTAGATTTGCAGAAAGATCTCTGCAGTGCACCTATCCGAGAGAAATTGAGTTCCCTTGAGGACATCCTTGCTTCAGGAGGGAAGTGGCCTTGATTCTCAGTAGGACTCCCCTCCTTTTATGTCCCTTTTAGTTAATGCTCTAAACCTTTTCAGGGTATTGCCTCCCATCCTTGGCAACATGTTCAATAATTTCTGGTCTGTCACTCCATGCTGATTTAATTACTAGGTAACAATCACTTTGCTTCAATATATTTCTAAACAGCAACACAAGACTATGACACTGTATTCACATAAGGACCTTTAAACTTATGGTTTTGCATATGTCTGGGTCCAGCTCTTCAAACAGTTATGTACTGAACATTCCCAGCAACTTGATCTCTTACCTAAAAAAATAAAGCCAAAAAAGGAAAAAGAGGGAAAAATTCTCCTGTAACATAATATACTATAAGCCTCTGGAAGTGATACAGCATGTGGGCTCATGCCAAAACACAGACAAGGAACATGTAACATTTCCTCACCTCAATTAATCGGTCTCCAGCTTTTAATCTCCCATCTTGAATAGCTGCACCTCTTGGAAGGATGTTTTTCACATAAATTGGAGCAGAGCCACCAATTGGAACATCTCTTGAAGTAATGCTAAATCCCAAGCCTTCTGTACCTGCATAAAGAATGTACATTACTAGTTAAAATGCACATTTTTATATTGCATTATTGTATCATTTTTACCAAGCAGAATGTATGTATACCTCACTGACACAATCCATGAAAATACATATAAGATGCAAGAATTACTTCATGACAAATAAAGAAAACACAAGACCCACAAGGAAGCTGTAGCTGAAGCACTGAGTCTGGGCACAGGTGGCTCAGCAGGCACTCGCTGCAACTTGCTATTCTGATGACTTCCAAGTCACTGCCATATTTCTGACTTTCTATTTCAGATGAGCTGAGTGACAAGGAATCAGAACAAAGCATATCTGATATCCTATCACTGTCCTCCCCCTTGTCGATCTGGATCTCATCAATGATCCTGTCTTTCTCTTTTGCAGCTCTTTCAACAGCAACAGTCAGCCAATGCTGCTGGCACGGGGCTCTGTCAGCTCACTGTGGGCACTGTGGGCACTGGCAGTGTCTCACTTTGGACACTTTGGAAACTGGGCACTGGCAGTGTGTATCACTTGTGGACACTGTGGATAGTGTCAGTGTGTGTCACTTGTGGACACTGTGAACACTGGCAGTGTGTCACTTGTGGACACTGTGGGGACTGGAAGTGTCTCATTTGTGGACACTGTGGGCACTGGCAGTGTGTCTCACTTTGGACACTGGCAGGTGACAGTGCTGGAGCTCAGTGGTCTCATTTCTCCTGTTCTGGGGACCTCAGGCTGTTTTCAGTCAACAGCTCCTCTGCTCCCTGGCTTCACCTCAGCTCTTGCTGGGTGTCTGTCATGCAGGCAGGGAGCAAACGCAGGCTGCCACTTCTGAGATCCTGCTGGACATCCAGGTGACTGACTACACTTGGCCAAGACAGACTGAAGCAAAACAGAGGCACTTAAAATGACCTGGAGAAATCCAGAGCAGGAATCCAGTCAATACAGTCAATGAGACTTGTTTGTATTTCAGAGAAATTAAGTACACCACCAGTTCTGAGATTCACAAGCTGAGGACAAACAGAAGCCTTTCCTACCACTTAGATATAATTCAAGGTTACCAACAACCCCTGAATCTCTACAAAAGCCTGCCACTCTCCTCCTCAACACAGGTGGCAGGACTGGGCATGATACAAGCTTTTAAAATCTTCATCTTGAAGATAACTAAGTGCTCCTGTATACACAGTAAGGACATGTAGATCTTATTGTTCAGGAAATATCGATCAGTTTCTCTAGGCTAATTATTTTGAGACTCTTTCAGCATTTAAGACAGTTGACATTTGAATTTTTAAGTCTTCATCTTTCAGGCGAATATAAAATTTATCTCTGCTGTTACATAGACATTAAAAAATACTAGATCTCATAACATCCATATTTTACATAGGAGACCTCCCAATTTTAATGATGCTTCAAACATTCACAGAGTGCTTTAATTCCCTGCAATATGTGAAGATGATCTGAATAAGGGTTTTTTAAGTCACATTTCAGCTTTTTATAGAATGTATCTTTTTCTTATTATAAGGATCAGCACTGAATACTTCTCTTTGAATACAGGTTTTGTCTGCTAAAATTTCTAAAGTAATATCAGAACACGAGTGCACTCCCAGGACAATATTTCATTATTAATAAGCTTAATCCCCATTGCCTGATTACAGCATCATTACAGATGTCTGGTTCACACACACAGCACTTCAAACCCCCATGGAAAAAACAGAAGTTGAAATGTTCACATTACAAATGCACACAGGATATAAATTTGGACTGTGGCATTCTCTGCTGTCAAATCTCCAGAAAGTCTTTGCCAAAACCTGCAGAACGTCACAAATCTGCACTGAGCCCAGATATTAGCAGAAGAAAATTCTAATTACTTGTTTCTGTAGAAAGAAGGGGCTCAACTGGGCTGTGTTTTACTGTGCTGCTCTGTGCAGCTTTGCATGAGGCAGCTTTTGGGTGCAATTTTCCTTTTACCATTTCTCTGCTTCAGTTGGCTGTTCATGCCCCATAGCTGCTCTTGGCTGGATGATACAGCTTCATAAACTACTATGCTTATTATCTATAAATTAGATGTTCACAACACATAAATAAATGGGAAATAACTGAATACATCCAACTGAGGACAAAAATAAATATGACTTCTGTGACTGAATTGATTTTAATTTTTTTTTTCTTTTTGATACACATAACTGATTTAGTTCTCTCCACTTCATTCATTTCCATTCTCTTGTTGATAGAAATACACATAAGATCTTAATATCTTCCTGCTGCTAAAATGTTTTCAGCTCTTAGGATATAAAATTGCATTATAATAATGAGTGAACTGTGCAAACATATTGTAGTCTCCTCTGATTTATGCTAGTAATACAGGAGAGACTGGACAAACATACAGGCAGGACCACAATTATTAGAAAACAGAAGAAATTTCTATATTTTAGAAAACACAGGAGTCACTCTACACAAAGCTAGGAGATTTACTTTGCAATGTTAATTTTTTTTTGAGCTACATTCACCTTAATCTCTTCTAAATATTTTAAAGGATATATTTTTGAAAGGGTTGAAAACATTTTCTTCCTTCTGTAGCTGTCATCTCTGACAATGATCAAATTGATAATAAGTGATAATAACATTTAAAAATTACCCACTAATTTGTCTAATTTAAATTCTTAGGTCTCTTTGATAAATCAGCAGCTCTCTGGACAAGTTAAGAGTTCTCCTTTTTCCTTGAATATGATGCTGAACATGCCTTACAAAGTCTCATTACCCTCAAGAGCTCAGCCAGCTCTGAGCTGAAGACAAAGTAGTTTTAAATGAATAAAAAGGGCAGTTACAGTGGTAAAAGATCTATTTTGTACAAACAGAAAAGTGGCAGATTTGATGTCTCAGTTGCTGTTTTGGAAGAAAAAGTTCTGGCAGCTTTAAGGTAAGAGGGAGAGGAAATCCATTCCTATAATTTAATTAAACATATTTTTTAAATGAGTATCATAATTTCATTTGGAAGCAGCCTGATCATAAACTGACAGAATGTTAAAAATTTTATTAAATTTTACCACAGATGACTAGACTCTTATCTGCCAGAGAAGTGTTTAATTTCTCACTAGTGCTGGGATTACCTTCTTGATTGTGGGATGAAGGTGTCTGGCATAACATTTCTGTCTAAGGCTATCCTTTACAAAAAGTTCTGTGTTCCTCATTCAGCACCAGCTGCAGGTCTAAATTCTCAGCAGCAAAATGTGTTCCTGGGCAGAAATACAGAAAGGGTAGGATACAAAAAGCCAGGATCACCTCTGCAGTGCTTCCACTGGTTCAGAGACCAGTAAAGACCAACTGAAGGACCTACACTGTCAACATCTTATGATACTTCTCTTACATCTGCCTTGCCTTTCAGCACTGCAAGCAGTGCTAAAAGTAAATCATGTTCTTCCTTCAAGTCTAATTTAAGAAAATGCATATGAGTTCTCAGGAGTTCAATACAGATCTCTCAAAATTTAAAGAAAAACAACTACAAACAAATGAACAACAACAAGAAATGCAGAAAACTTCACTTCTAAAACAATAGAAAGCATCTAAAAACTGACAATTGGGCACCACATTTTTTTAGCACTTATGCAAGAAAGGCAGAGAACATTTCAGAGCAACCTTAACAAGGAAAACTCATATTCACATAAAATAAAGGATTGCTAGGGGGAAATGTAGATTCTTCATGCAAGACAAAGAACACACTCTCCTGAAACAATAAGCAAGGTTGGTTGCAGATGGAAAAAGTGTGTGACACAAAATCACAAAAATTACAAAATAAAGCATCATCACGTAATGAAAGTAGTAGATTCTACTGGAATGGAGAATAAGGAGAGAAATAACATTATAATAAAACTAAGCAGAAGGGCCAAATGTTCTCTGACAATAGTCAGAGCAATCACTGTCCTTCCAAGCACTTCAGCATCCTGTTCTTTTCACAGGAGACTCTTTCTGCAGATCCAGATACAAATGGATGACTGCTGAACTAATTATCCTAGTGCACCACATTGGAAACCAACTTATTTTTTAAAGAACTGAACTACATGTAAGATTTGAACAGCAAATATGTTCTTACTGTAAGGGGCATCATTAAACTAAACAAGACCATTTTACTGTTCCCCATATTTTCAGAATTTGTGCACGTGTAATCAGGATTACTGTACATGCAAATGACTGCTTAGAAGGCTGACTGCTCAGCTGTCTACAAAATTTCTGCAGCCACATGCACAATCATGACTAATTGCATGCCCATTTTGATGTAGCTGAGTGATTTGGAACAAGTGAGGTTTTTTAATCCAAGTAAAGCTTAGACCACTCAAGAAGATCTTTGATCAACCTAATAGAAGTGCTCTTTTCCCCTTATGCTACAGCCTGCTAATGGTGATCAGAAGTGGTTTTAAAAAATGGAAAGATGAAACTTGACGCAGTTTATGCTTCTTCAGTGACTAATAATGCTCAATGCTTCACTTTTGAATCTCATTTCTCAAGGTCACTGAAGTAATTTAGGCATCTACATGCCTCATTTCAAAAGTGACAAACACTTTGCATCTGAGCAGGAATTTTAAGAGAACATATCACTTCAAAAGAAATTTTAAACAAAAATTTAAAATGTCAGTTCAAAGTCTGGCTCAAGAAACCGTGTGGGGAAAACAGGAGAATATAATGAAAAATGCATATAAATCTGTACACTTCAGATACATGATGCAGGATATCTTACAGACAAGTTCAGGGTCCTGTCTTGTACACTTTCCTATATGAACCCAAGCAAAGCAAGTCATTATCCATAGATGTGCTCTACTCCAGAGCAAATATGATGCCACTTCAAATCAGCATGCCAAAATATCCATGGCAACTTATTTGTGTCTCTAATCACTTCTTGCAGAAAGGAACTTGTGTGCAGCAGGGCTGAGTGTCACTGTGCCATAGCACTGAATGACCAGTCCCCTGGTGGGACTTGCAGAATTTCAGATCAGCTCTGTATCCAGGATTATTACCCTCAGCAAGGCCAGCAAGCCACACAGGAACACGAGGAACTCCGAAGAGCAAAGTCCTGTAATCCTGCTCACATCTACAATTTAACCACTTTTCTCTCCTGCACTGTGTAGAGGTGCCTCCTTTGTTTCAGGACTCATCTTGTAGAACAGAGCTGCTATGTCCTGTTAGTGATGGACTTGGTAAACACTACAGCTTTCCTTACAGTTCTGTCACTCCTTTCTTTCCCAAAAAAGAAGAGATAATCCCAACTCCCATGGTCGGTGGCTAAGTCACCCTTTGGAAGTGGGGAAATGTGGACTGAAATCCTCATGCACTGAATACTTCATACAAAAAAATAGCAAATATTTGGTGGAACTAGGACTAACTTGAGAAATATGAGCTCAGTGCTGACATTTTACTTCCAGAATTTTATATTTAATTTAGCTATACAAACATGTAATTATAGATAGAAATCATATGATGCAATGAGCATTATACTGAAGGGCAATCAAATAAGATTAAGTAATTTCCAGATTGGGTACCTCAGGCTTGTCTTAGTACAGCAGAATCAAAAGTAGTAGATTTGAAATCTGAGTAGCACATTGTCCAAAGGAAAATCAGTCTTGAACACTTTAGTGAGCATAAGGCTAAATGCTGTGAGTTACTAAGTGATCAAAGACTGAGCCTTAGAGTCATTTGCTGTATAATCGGTTATTTATTATTTATAAGTGTTGGACTAAATTCCTCTCAGTTGCATTGGCTCAAACACTTGCAGCAAAGAAGGAACATTCTGGGGGTGTCCTGGTGCATATGAGGTCAAACTTTGTCCTAACACTCTGGGTGTTGTATCAACGGTCTTATTTTCTTTATTCATTAGCTGTAAAGAACTTTTTTTTTTTTAATGTATACTTACTGTGTTTCAGTTTACACCAAAATGTATATAAACATAGGCTCACTGTCATGTCTTGCATTATCTTAATTTGTGTGAGCTATTAAGCTAGACTGCTATACAGCCTTAATGGCATTAGAATATCAGCAATAACCCCTACATCTATATGCTAAAAGTTCAGGCCTTGACCTTTAAGGCAAGATAAACAGATATCCATTTTCATTTAGAAAAGCCAACAAACATTCCACATTGATTGAAACATATGACTGACCTTCTCTTCTGACTTTATTAAACAGCTAAATCCCATGAAAGTTCAGGTTATTTTAAAATGCCAAATCAGCAATAAATATTAAGAAATCATAATTACAGAAGCACATAGTGTAGGGTTATTCTAGATTGCCATCTTATATCTTAAAGCTTATGCAATATATAAAAATACAGCTGCAATAAAGAAGGTCTGCCTGTATTGCAAAAGATTCAATTTTCATATACTACATCTATTATCAGAATATATAGGTTAAATGAAAATACAATTTCAAGATGACACCTTGTATGCCCTTAATGCACCCCACAGGTTCTTAAAGTAATGATGCTAACTGGTAAAACTGCTGCCTCTCAACTACAAATAAGAACATTTGATAAATATCTATGAAGCCTGTATTATTACAATATCCATCCTTAGAAATAATCATCAAAAACAATCAGTATCCCTACTGAACTCTTATTTACAAAATACTTGGGGCATCCTTAAGTGTATTGGTGCATTTGTTGCTCCATATGTATGTTCCCAGAGTGATCAAATGTAAGTCAAAAGGTAAGTCAATAAGGGCATGCTTCTTTCTGCAGTGGATATTAACAAATGAAAGACAGCAATGATAAAAAGGCCTCTTTCCTTATGCATGTTTTTCATTTTTACTGTGTATAAAACACAGTTTCTACCTTTATCTATAACCTGAACTAGCTGCCATTCCACCATAGGTAGTATTCTCAAATAACCCAACTGTTAGAAACAAATATCCTCTTTAAATATCTGAAATATATTCTAAATATATTTGAAAGTTCTTACTACTGTAAGAGCCATCAAACTCCTCTGGTATGAATTAGATTTTAAAGCATCTTAGAGAGATCACTTTTCATCAACAGGTAGCATGCATCTTCTTTACTCCAAACTCACCTAAGATATTAGCACCAGCAGGGATAAATTACATTATAGCCTTGCTGGGAGTATTTCTAAAACAGTATCCAGTGCAAGGTGACCAAATAGAACATCATATCACAGTCAAAAATCCGTAACACACCAAAATTATATTCCTGCATCTTATGAGGAGCTATAACACCATATTTGTTTCACACAAAAAATATTGCCATCCCAAATTATGTATTTATTTGTTGGTGCTTTTTAAATTATATGAAATGCTTATTTCCACTTCTGGCTGAGAATTCTTTTATGCACTGTCCAAGTAATATTTCTAAAAACTTCTACAGATGCAAAAAAAAACCAGGTAAAAATCACTGTAGTGACTGAGAGCATATTTATAATCACACTGATTCCTTACTCAACCAATAACAGCAAGTTTTTCCAAGTAGGCTGATCTGAGCTGATGGCCTAGAGAAATTCTTGAAGGAGCATCAACAACAGAAGCAAACTGTCAACTCAACCTTATGTCATCCAAGTTTGTAGAGCTTAAAATTCAGCAACCAGAAAGAAGCAATCTGGTGGTTCATGTGAAGTTCATAGAAAGGAAAGCATAATGATAATGTGACAAGTAGCCTGGTACCTGTGAAACTGCAAAATCTCTACCATTCAATGCACTGTCTTCAATGTCTTTCAATAAAAAGATTATTTAATAAATATTAATAGCATTAAACACATAGAGTATCTTAAGGGGAATGTACCCCAAGTTCATGGAGAATACTGTCATATGGGTAAACTTTCTGCTGTGTAATGTAAATACTATTCTTGTTGCTAGAAACCAAATTATAGCTAATCTTAAACATGCTCATTTGAATACCATAAAGCATACAGCATGCATAATCCTTTAAAAAAATCATTTCCCAAGAGCTAAGAATACTGGCATCTAAATGTCATTTTGTTATACTTCAAACTATCTTAAAAGCATTTACACATTAACTACAATAAAATACCAAATTTTCTCACATCATAAAAATTTTACGGATGTACATCTACATGTGCACATATAACACAGATGTTGAGATAAGCACACACTACTTTAAATAGTGTCCTCACCCCCATTTAAATTATATTAGCATAAGGGCCAAGACAGGAAATATCTCATTACATCTCAACCAAAGGTATAAACATCTCAGTGGAAAAAAAGGAAAGCTTTAGCTGGAAATTAAAATGTCCAACTTTACCAACTGGATCCAAAACACTTAAAATCTAAAGGCAAAACTCAATTTGAAAAGTCATAACTGTAAAGTACAGAACATGGGCCATTTTAGCTTAGTTGTTTATATTAAATAGTTCACACTCCCTGGGTCTTGGCCAACAGAATTTGAGGCATTTACTGCACTACTTTATTAGCTGAGAAACAGAAGAAATGTTAAAGCACTACTCAAAATGGCCTTTTGTGAGCATGCTGCACATGCTGAATGGAGAGTGGGTCTCCTGTGCTTGCTCTCAGGGACAACTCAGTGCTTTTAGTGGCTTCAAAAACCAACCCATTGCATCCCCTGCTCCTGCCAGCCTTCCTGCCCAGGGCAGCGGCACACCGGGCACACACACACCTCCTGCTTCCTGAGGAGCACACTGCTGCCTTACCTTTTCTCAGCTGTATACTGAGCCTCTTCCCTATCTTTTTGGTGTTATAGCCACTGTTTGCAGTGGAGGTGAGAACTTTCTGAGGTGATGGTACCAGGCCGGAGGGTGGTTTCCCTGAAGAATTCACACTGTGAGGTAGCTGCGAGTAGGAGTCTGTCTGATCGGGGTGATTACCCGCCCTAGACATTCTTTGCAATGTGTGAAGTCCAGAATTGTTCATACTTTTCCCATCAGCATACTGGGAATCAGGGCTGAACCTGCTGGAGTAGAACATGTTCTCACTCTGGGACAACTGCTCGTACTGCTCTTTATTCGCCGCAGGGACCACGTGGAACCAAATGAACGGCGTGCGCATGGCTTGGCGAAACATATGCTGTGCTCTGGGTTTTAAAACGAACAGAAAATTAGCAAATTAGGACTGGCAGACTACGAGACATTATAAGCATAATTACTGATGTTAATTAAGCAACACGAGCTGACAGACACATTGCACTCAAGCATAAACCATAAAACTTGAATCTGTTTACTAGCCTGTTTGGTCTGCTCTCCGCTAAGGTTTACTGCTTCAGGGCAACACTATGGTTAAATATGCTTAATGACTAATGTAGCAAATACTGGATTCAGAAAAGTAAAAATTTTAACCACAGGCTTGAAATGCAGACAGTTCTACAGCAGGACTGCAGTGTCCTTTTGTTTTGAACCTTGATAATTGCAATAATTGGGATAGCTGTTACCACAGTGACAACAGAATTATTAGAATGAAAATTACTAATTATAAAAAGGCTATGTATTCCACAATTTTCTGATTAAATGGAGTCTTGCAAACAGTCTAGCTTACACTTCAATTTTTTTCAGCCAGTAGTCTATCAGAATGCAACATTAAGAAATAGGAAAAAAATGCTCAATCCTGTACAGACAGACACTGGGCTCAAGGTCACAATCCAAAGTATACAAAGTCAGCAAAGTTCTCTTCACAAACTTTGCAAACTGTGATTCAGAACCTTAGAACAAGCAGAGACAAGCTGCTCCCAACCATATGTTACAGGGTTATATTTCAATTCAAGTTATAATCAAAGAAATTAAAACCACATTTCAAATATATATTAAGTATAAGATGATCAGAACAAATTATATTTGGCTTTCAGTGTGTTATGAACTTCAGAAGAATATTATCATTCATGAAATCACTCATTACCTGCATACCTCTTTTCCATTTTCCTCTTTCACTTACCTGAGTGTGAACTACAATCCAGTTTCCCTCTTAAAAGCCTTTCTGACTCATTTTGAGATTCTACCAGGTCCAGACAACCACTTAGCAAGTATTTATCTCTCAAACTTCTCCAGGAAGTTTCTGCATATACAGCATCTTTAGTTCTCACACAATCAAAAAACCACGTATTTTTAAAATATTAAAAATAAAGTCTTCAAGTTATCCATTTCTATTGAACATGGTGCATTGCAAGAGCATAAGAGCAAAAGTCATGAGGGAATTTCAAGAAAAGCAGATTACCAATATAAGAAGGAAAAAATCTATCATGTATAAAAACAATCAAATGAGAATTGCATATACTCTAAAGATAATAATTATCCTGATTTTCTTTTACCCTGGCTATATAAAAACCACTAATGGCCCTAAGTGTACTTTTTCTTTATTAGAAAGGCAAGCCTAGAGGTTTTTTTCTTACCTTGCTCTAACTATTCCGAGGTGCAGTGTTAAACAATGCAATGTAAGATGTGGTAAGAACACTTACTGTTCAAACCTCCTGTTGCGCAGGTCTCCGTCATTAATCCTGACAATACAATCATTCTCACGGAAAAGGTTTTCTTGTTCAGCTTTCCCTCCCTTCTCCAGTCGCTTCACCAGCAGTCCCAGGGTTCTGGAACATTAAGATTACAAAGTATTACTATCTGAATAATTTGCAACATAGAAAATCCTATTGATTTAATATTTTATCGTGGTTACTACAGAAACTATGATTTAAACTATCTTTACCTTGAAGTAGGATAGAAGAGTTTCAAATAACTTCAAGAATTATCTGATTTATTATCTCTTTTCTATAAAACAAAAAGCCTAGGTGAATCAAACATGTCATAAGAATGAACAGGCTGTGGGATGACAGCACGTCCATTCCTGAAAAAGGCCAAGATTTCTGTGCAGTAAAAACTCCAATAACCATCATATCTGAGAAAAGACATCTTTTCTGCTAGTTAACTGAAGCTGAATAGGTTCAACTTAAAATGTGAATTACTGAATTAGTCTTTACTACTTGTTCTGTGCAAGTGAAACAAGGAGTAATCTCATACAATAAGCAGCCTGTAATGAGGGGATGGATAGAGAATTCAATAACTTCATGTGAACCAAATACTTTTATTTTTAAATCTTAACATTTTTAATAAAACAAAAAAGTTGAAATTAAAAAATTAAACGGTCTTTTAAAATTCAGAATCTTATCTTTAATTAATTAACTGAAGACAATTTCCATTTGATAGTCTCTGTGCAATGAGTCAGTCCCCACTGTTTCGTGCTTACCCACAGTATCATCTTAAGGACATTTTTAGAGAGAAAAGGTGAACAAATATTAACATGAAATTAAGAAAAAGGATCCTGAAGAACGGACTTCTGATGTACTGGTAGGTTAGCATGAGAAGTCAGTGATGTTTCTATACCTGAACTCTCTGTCTGAAGGAGAACTCAATCTTCAGGATTATTCTTGCATTGACACTGCATTTGATTTTATTTTTTAAGATCAGCTTTACAGTGAAATCCCACAGGATTTATCAGTGGGTCAAACTTACATCATCCAAGTCAACAGCATTAATTTTTTCAGAATTCATTTCAAGGCATGGCATGAAAAATACTTGTTTCCAAATCAGCAGGAATTGCAAAACCACAAGTCTTTTAAGCAAAAACCTTTCAGTGATCACAGCACTTCCATTCACATGTAATACCTCAGAGCAAATGAGCAGTCAATGGTGCTTAGGACACCTCATGTGCTCAAAAGTTACCTACACACTTGAGCACTTCATCAAATGGGTCAGAAAAGCAAAATTAACTTACTTCTTCCACTTTAAATCCTTCATTTACCAATTTATTGCCAGCATAAGCAAATAATACATTTTTTAACAGAACAGTCATACATTTTCTCCTACATGGCAGATGAAGGAGTAGAAGAAATGATCCTGGTAGTATTTCCATTTTGGAACCACCTAGTGACATTAAGATATGATGTTGAAAGGATCTAACATGTAAACAGACTGTGAAGAGAAAAACAACATAAAGTATTCTGACAACACAAATCATCAAATTAAGCTCGAGTCAGACATTTGCATGACAAAAAACTCTACAAGTCCTCAACAGTGGCACACTAAACCTAATGATCATGTTGTGCTTCATTTATTGTACTATGATTTTCTGACCATTATTAGGTTATGTAATCACAGGAAGTAAAACAAAACAAACTTTAAGATATTGATTCAATCATTTTTTCTTTCTATTCACTAAAATAAGTGTTGAAGGCAGCCTCAGATTTTTAAAATGGTAAATAATTATAAATAAATTATAAATGGTTTGATAGTTGAAGATCCAAACTAACAGTTATATAAATAGTAAAAAGAAAAATATGTGTATGTATTTTATTTTATTCTTATCAGAATTATAGTTTTGACACAGAAAATTAATGTGTTAGAAAACAAGTTTGTGACTTCTTCATTTGTGAGTTGATTAATTTATTCTGGGGAGATTGACTTTGAGCCACATAGTGAAGCTATTGAAGGCCATAACTCTAAATGGGGAAGAGATAGACAAAGCAAATATAAAATAGGGAATGCTACATTCAAGAGAAAACCAACAAAATACTTGAGCAGGAAAGGAAGGAGTTGTGACTACTCTTCCTTTTCTTTCATTGATGCCAAACAGCTCTTTGATGCAGATGTACTCAGAATTTGGATGTGCATACAAAGCTTGCACAAGAGCATACCCAGTAACAATAAGGAGTATTTGGTTTATATGGTTAAATATAAAAAATATCAAAACATCAAAACACTATCTACACAAAGTACAACAATCTAAGTTAACAAAATGACAATACACAATACAAAATAATCTGGTTATTTCATCCCAATGTCTCCACGTTCTTATGATTACAAAATAATTGCTCTATCAATAGTTTTGACAGCATTTTTTTTTAAATGTTGCTTTCCACTGTCTCACATTCTGAATTTATATCAAATTATTAACGCAAGATGCACCTTTACGCATGGTTTGCCTTTTCTTACATTTATTCCACTTAGGCTCTCAAATCTGTAAAATATTAGTAATCCAAACCAATAGTAGAATAATGTAACAGATAAATAAACTACCAGTCAAAATTGTAAATAATCTCATTAAACAAAGGCTACAATGTTGCTAATGCAAGACTGCTCATCTCTAACGTGGCATATGGTGCTGGTGAGGATTTTGCTTTCTAACAAATGTTAGAGCTAGGTTAACCAAGGCATGTAAAGCTAAAGTCACTGAGAGCAAATTCAAGGCTGGATGAACAGACTGAGTCAAACCTGAAACCAGGCTCCTCACAGTGCCTTTTAATTTATTTAATGTTTTATATAAACACATGGCACAAAAGATCCCTTTAGACACAATTCCAGAAACAATTTCCCAAATGAGGGTTTGCATAAAACTAGAACTATGGAAAACGTATGTTTTTCAAAAATTAACAAAAACCTACCAATTTCCTACAGTATTTCTTCAGCATATTATGGTTAGATGTAAGAATGTGAGTCTAAAAAAGACTTTATGGGAATTCATGTTTGTTGTTGCAGCAACTGGAGATAAACAGAGTAGACCTGATATTGCAAATATGCAGTAACCTAAAAAACAAATTGGATTTTTTTCCCTGCCATATGCCACCATCATTAATCCTGAGAAGTGAGCTCTACTACAGCTTCAATATTATGTTTCCTACATTAGGAAGACATAAATTTTGAAAGCATCTAAACTCATATGGTATAAAGTACCAAAGACAGTACATACATTTTTTTAAACAAAACCATGTAGCATACAAATGTATGGGTATATTTTAATTTGCTTAATTTTGTCCAGTTAAAGTAAGTCAACACAGTTTCTAACATAAACTCTTCCATTACAAATCTTTTAAACTCCAACATTTTCATGAATGAGATTAAATATCAAATAAACCTTCACAAATCACTCTGCAAGTCAACAATCCTGTTGAAACAATAATTATAAATAGAAATTTGGTACCTGTGCTGTTTTAGACTAACATTAGCTGACATGGAAACAGAAGAGAAACTGCCAAAGCACAGAGCTCAATCTTTGTATTTGTTTTAAATACCTAATTGGGAATGTAAGCAGCTGAGATTATATTAGCATTTGCACCACTGTATTTCCACAAGGTTCATTACTCTAATTATACTATTAAAATAAACTCAGCTACATGTGTTAACATTTCAGTTCTCAGTATAAATTACAACCAATGATAAAACTAGGAACAAGCAGTGGATTTTTTATTGATGTCTAAATTGCCTGACTTGGTTGGGGTAGTTCTTGAAATGTGCACTCTCCACATGCCATCCAGATGTATGGAAATGATGATAATTTATCTTAATAAAAACTGACAGTGTAAGTAAAAATAAAAACTGACATTGAGCATCTAGAATATGATTTGGTCATCATGGGCCATTGTATGTACACGTTGAAGTTATTTATCCATTTACCTGCAAGCTAACTGTAGTGTAATCAAATCAGACAGAACAGAAAATAGCCAATTTAAATGTTTACATAAAGTCACTAACATGAAAAGGCAAAAACTAGATTAAGGTACAAAAATAAGTATTGATTGAAAAGCTGATGTGCAGTGGTTTCACGCTATGAAAGATCTCTGAAAAGTTCTACAAGCACATAAACAGTATAAAATTCCTGGATTCAGAGGTTAGAGTAGGCAAATCAGCTTGTTTGTTCAAGTTAAATTATCAATGCTAAATTGCACATAAACTCCTTTACCCAATATTGACATCACAGCACTGCTGTGCAGGCATTTAAATTTCATGCCTCAAGTCCAGAACCAATTCCCAATCTTAGGTAACCACTCCTAAGCTTTTTAGCTGGAGTAATACATCAAATTATGCTTATAAAACTTGTTAAAGGCTGAGATCAGACAGTTTGAATTCAGATACAAGAGTGAGGGAACGGTACATTCACTCCACAGAGAATTTTTTCTCCATACATATGTTTTTAAAAACCATGGCTACCTTTGAGACTTAAAAGGCTGGAAATGCAGGAAAAGAATAAATGGAGAGGCAGACAGCACAGACCTCCTACTTGATCAAAGAGAATTTGATCATTAGAGAGGCACCTTGAAGGCAATATTATGGACTCTCTGTATAGACAATGGCCATTAGATATTACTTTAGTTTTCTTTGTACCTTGAGTACAAGACTAAAATTTTTAGAGTGACACATAAGGTGAATTTATAAACTCTAGAAAATGAAGGATATTTCAAATAAAAGAAAAAAAGAATAGAAAGAGTATAAAACATTTTCAAATTTCTAGATTTCTAGTAAGGGTAGTTAGGGTTTGTATATGTATAAATCCCCATCTTCACTTGAGGTTTTTCTTTCTTTTTAAAAAAAAATGTCATTTAAACTGACAAAAATTCTCTTTTTTTTTTCTTTTTTTTGAGACTTACTAATATTTTAAGACATTTAGCATATATAACAAAAAACATTTTTAGCTGCAGGTTTTACATGTACAGTTAATCATGGATTTTGTGGCATACTTGAGCAGGAAGAAAAGCTGGCAGAGCTGTGTGTATCTGTCTGTATCAAAGTAACATGTCTGATGCTTATTAGTGGATGTTCATTGCAGGGTCTTCAGATGAATATCCAAATCCTTTTCAGTTCTGCTTTACTAAGTAGACTTCAGAATAGTCTTGGGACTGTGGGACTCTAACTTCCATGTCATTATTCACAGATATTTCTGATGTTATAACATATATTCCTTGTGTCAATTGAATCTCTTTCCAAAGACAGGCATGGCAGGATTTCAGAAGAGCAGCTAGGGTATAGAGCTTGAGAAGACTTCAAAAGCAGAAGAGGCAATATAATGGTAAATTATGCTATGATTACTGTTGAGTTTGCAGGGAACTTGGTGCATCCCCACTTAAACATCAATATAACATCCCACATCATCCAGGCTGCTTAAATGAGATTCTTAAGGGACTGTTTGTTCCTGTCCCTGAGCACCTAATAAGAGGGAAGGATTGGTGGTAGGGCACTCTTTTACAGTTAGAATTTCCTTTCATATTTTTCACTCATTCATTTCCTCTTTTTTTTCTAGTCTTATCTGAATACTTTGCTAGTTTAATTGTCATGCCTCCTTTTCTGCTCAGCACTGCATCTATGCCATTGCAAAAATGTGCCAGCAGGTTTGCAAACAAAACTTTTGTCCTTAAAAAATGCACAACCATAAGGTGATGAATATGTATACCCTCCTCCCTTTTGATAAGGTGAACAAAATCTGTTAACAAAATCATATCATCAAATAGGCCAATAAAAGACTGACACATTTCTAGAGGCAAACCCAGAAGGATAACAAGGAAACATATACACAGAATAAAGTTTCACCATGACTTTACAAATCAATAGTATTTTTCCCAAAGAAATGCAGTCTTTTTTTAATTTAAAAAAAAGTCTCTGTTTTAGTGGGAGCATAAATAATTTGTAGCATCGATACAGATTAGGCAGAGACCTTTACAGATTTTTCGTCAAGATTGAAAGACAGAACTCAAAATACTCTTATTCCAAAGCCACAAAAAACCACAAAAAAGTCAAATATTTTTTCAATAGAAGTAAAGAACAGAGTTATGGCATATGAGTTTTTGTGTTCCCTTAGGGAAGGATTTTCTGGTGTGAATCTTTTGGTGGGAGAAGGCTTCTGCTTATTGTATATTGGGAACAAAAGGTGAATTGCATAATATATTTTTACACTTTTTCAAGTTACTGATTTAATAATCATTGCCTTTTGAGTAACATTTTAAAAGCAAAAGAAATGAATTACAAGAAAATTAATTGAAAACTCAGCATAACTAGAACTGAACAGCAAGAAAATACAAAACAATTATGGGACAGTGGACTAATCTACAAGACACACAAGATCTTTTCTCTTTGGACATCCCTCAAAGTCTTTACTCAGTCCTGTGTTTGGTTTTCTATAAATAGGTTTCTACTAAGCAAACCCCTCTGCTCAGGTTATTGTAAGCAGGGAGTTGTAGGTTGATTGGAGCAGGGAGAATTATTTTTTGCAGCCAGAAGATGAAAAGGAGCAGCCATGTGCTACAGTGAGAAATAAGTAAGAAGCAGAAGATCCCTGCCATGTGTCTGCTCTCCCTCTGAATCTAGCAAAAGGTGAAACAAGTGTGTCTTATCTGCTCAAAAGAAGTGGGAAACCAGGAGGGGGCAAAAGAATTAACCAAATCCCCATCAATTGCTTCAAACCTGAACCTGGGTGTGTTCCCTTCCCTGTCCACACTGGAGGCAGATGGAGAAAAATGTGTTTATCCTACCTGAAAGCATGCAGAGGTGTGGGTATGCAGACAGCAAAGCAGCAGCACAACTCAAGCACTTAAAATCAGCCCCAAATGAACTCTGCTTTTCCTTCATCAGAACACACAGGGCATGGCAGAAAACTCTTGGGAATATTCTAGATCCTCCCCAACTCTGCTCCTCTACACTCTCAAGGAATGGGACCAAGTGTCTCCACTCTTCAGCAGATTATTTTTTGGAGGGTCAAAAAAACTCAGCGATTACACATACAGTCCATTTTTCAATGAAGTGAGTTCCAGTATTATGAAGAAAAAGAGGATACATTTTAGTACAAAAATTATTTTTCTTGCAACAAAATTTGTTTTTCCAGTATGTCCTGATTTGAAACAGCTATATTTAAAATTAGCTTTCCTGTAGTAAAACTTAACCTATAATTTTGCATGACATCATTAAATTTCTTTTTTAAAAATTATGAGGGTTTTTTGTGTTTATGGCTTCTTTCTTTAACATGGTCTCATTACATATGAACAGTTTAAGCTTTGCCTCAGACTTGACACCACATTAACAGGATGGAAGTGAATTTTACTCAAGTTAAAATTCACATTCAAAATGTCAAAATATATATTTTAACATCAATTTTATCAAACAAGTACTTAGTAGGCAGTTGACATTCTTAAACCAGTCTTTTCCTTGCCCTTCACACTGTCAAAATCCCAGATAAGTGTGTGAATATTTCAACCATTTCTAACTCTATTGGATTTACTTCTGAGTTATGTTTGAAGTACTGCTCACTCATGCCCTTTCCATCCCCACACTGAATTTACTGAATTTCAGATTATGAAGAGAAGAATTCACCACTTAACAGAAGTTTGCTCTTAATACTTGTAGTCCCCATATAAAGCAGTTTTAAAGTAAAACAAATTACATTTTCTCATAATACATGTCAGTATGACTATGAAAGCATTGGGTTTCAAGTAACAACTACAAATAAAGTACTTATACTGTGTTTAAAATCCCATGAAGATACTTGGCATAGAAGGAAAAACACCTAAAATACTATAGTAATTATGAAAATAGCATATTAATATTTGAGAGATACATTGTATAAAAAGTCAGTTTTGTTATTTTGTTAGTTTTTAATTATAAAACTGAAATTGCTACTGCGACAATGCACATGAGAACTTAGCAGCCTTTTTCATGTCCAAAGATTACTTTTAAAGTGAATATAATTGTTCCCCCTTTCCTTAAAGAGAGAAGGAACAGTGTGTACTTAGAATATGCAAAACCAAAATAAAAACTTGCATTTATTGCTGAAAAATTGTCATTTTCCAAGGTACTTAAAAGATTCATCTCTAATTAACCACCACTAAATCCACCACTAATTAAAACAAAAGTTTAACTTTTTTTTTCTGAGATTATCTTCATGACCCTAAACTCTACATTAGAAAAGTACGCATTAGACATTATATATTCTGTTTATTAATAACATTCCCCACATTGTATTTTTTAATGTAAACTACTTTTTCTTTACAATTTTTTTTTTTGTAAACAATCAACTTCAGGATTTTTAGCCTATAAAACAATCACACTTTTCCCCAAACCAGAATGTTTCAACTGGTTTTGCTACTCCATTTTAACCCCAACAGATGGAACAATATTAAATTTTGAAAGTGTGGCGATTGCTTCCTCCCCTATTCTTAATAAGCAGAAGAATAGGATGCCTCTGGTTTAGACTCCTGATGTTATTCAGAAACTTGTGGCTTTAAACAGTCAGCAGGGAAATGGTACACAAATATCCACCTGAATTAGGGAAGAAGTTTATAAATTTTTGGATTTCAAAAGGAAATGTCTTTATCCTTCAAATTCCCCTGAGATTACAACACCCAATTCTAACTCCTTCTAAGCAGAGCCTTTGAACTACAGAGTCCATTCCGAGCACAGAACCAGCAAACTTGCATTTCTTCCTTTCTTAATCAGTGAGACTGCCTCTTGAGAAACAGACAATATTCTACAGAGGGCAAAGGCACACGATACAAAAATTAACACAAAGCAAGACAAAAGCAGAGCAAATGACAATTGAAGTAAAATCCTCCGCGATACGTTACCTTCCGCCGCGGGCACTGAAAGGCACTACATGGATTCCCAAAGGCCCGCCGTCATTGGAGACCTCGACGAGCTTTACCATATCACTGTGAGACAATGTGAATGAGGGAGTGTGAACATGTACCGTGGAGCAACCAAAAACCCCATACACACACACACACACCAACAAAACCACTCCAGAAACCAGCTCATGGGGATGAAAGCACTGCTGAATGTTACGTACCTGAAGATTAATCTGATGGCATGAAAGGAGATCAATCATCAAAAATAGTTCGATTAATAGAACCAAGAAAAATTAAAGAGGTTTGCTTTTAATTTAGCTGAATATATAAAGTTAGGTCTTGTCATCATCACTGCATGCATTTTGCTTTATTTCTAATTTTAAAGTTAAACTGACCATTGAGCAGAAACACCTTAAATGCCACACAGAATTTTTCCTCACAAACCCAAAAGCTCACCTTAGCATTAGCATGCTTTACTCTTTTATCTTAGAGCCAATGCTAAATTTTAACATTAGCTTTCCCATAACCAAATGAAAATTATTCAATTTTTAATTGGCTAAATCCTTCCAGTTTTAAAACACATTAACCTGTTTTATTGCAATTCCATTTCTTTTACTGGAAGATTCTTGCATCTCCTTACTAAGCAAAGTTTCCAAAGTAAGATTTAACTGTAACATTCAAAACCAACCAGACGTCCCCTGAAGCAACCATGCATCTAGTTTTCAATTATAATTTTTGCTGTAGTGAGGAAAAAAGCAGAAGAAGAAAATACAGGTTCAGAAAGAGACATGCAGAAATGTAGAAAGAGATTTAGACCAAATCTATTAATGTGTTTGAAACATGCCCACATCTGGAGAGGTGGAATATAGCCCATGAACCATAAAGAGTTATAAATACACAAATGAGAAAATAATACATGAAGGCTGAACCTCTCAGTAAAACTGGAAGTGAGAGATCTGAACAGAAGCCACAATCTAAATTTGTGGCTTATGCCTCTCTCTAGTGTTACATACTTTTTCCATATTTCCTGGCACTAAATATATATACACACAGATCATTGAAAAACTTGCTCCTCATAAGAACACAAATAAAATTTAATCTAGAAATGGAGCAAAGAGCAAGGCAAATGCCCTGTGATAGCAGTAAAAGATTTTGTACTTCCTTCAATAAGCTCTTGATCATATGGTGGCCAATCATGAAAGCTTTCAGCTTTTAATCTGCAATTTGAGAAAACCCAGACCACATAGGGTTGGGAAGTCAACTCAGATCCTGGGTTACAGTTTGTTTTATGTTTCTCCTACATTAAAATTTTTAAATACATTTTTAAGGTAGCCTTTACATTTGCAGTATGTCTCAATTGGTGCCGGAATTTTTACCTTGATTTTTAAACTACATGAATGGAAGGTCTCTATCCTTATTATCACTGTTAGCTCAAGAAAGTAGTGCAACAACAGGAGAGCTGAGATACTTCAGCCAAAAACATGTTATTCTTCAGACATGGACCAATGTTTTAAGACTGAGATCAATACAACATTTCATACTGTTCCATGTGCAGTTTCTGTACAGGCTGACTTCCTTTCCTTCTCACTGTATGTTAAGGCTGAGTTTTCATTAATTACTGAGCAAAGCAGCTCACAGGATTCAAACAACTCCTCTGACCTCCAAAAGGAACTCTAAAAAGATCTACTGGTAGACCTGTGATTCTCCATGATCAACTTTTTTTTGACTTTTATTTTCCATATCCAGCATTCACAATTTAGCTTGTTCTAGTGCTTGAGTCAATTATTTTCAATTTGTTCAAAATGTATCCTCGACATCTTTTTACTCATTTTTCTTGCACTTTTTCTTTAAAAAAAAAAAAAACTATCCCAAATTCAAATGAAAAACTCTGTAAATTCAAATGTTAAATTCTGTAAAACAGAAAACAAGAGGAAATGATCACTTCCTAAGAGAGATTCTTTCAATCTGGCTTCCTGATTTACTCAGAAGTTTGGGCCAACTGCTTCAAACAAACATGCAAAGAAGTGTAAGATCAAAACAAAACATAAATGAGGTGGCATATGATGGGAAGTCAATAAGTTACTTAAAAGCAACACCAGGAAGCATTACATTTGACAGAAGTTCTGCAAATTCTATTTAGGAAACAGCATTTGGATTTACAATGTAACAGGTTTTGTAAATGGAATCAAGTAACATGCATGTTCTACTGCCTAACAGATCACCATGATCTTTATCTAACATTTAAAGCCTGTGTCCCTAATTCATAATTTAATTTAAAAATAACAGGAGTAGAAGATTTAATTTTATTTAAAATTTAAGTTAATTAATTTAAAATATTTAATTTAAGGCTAGAAGGTATATTTTCTCATTAATTCCAAAACGAGGTCTGGATCAGTTCTTTTCAATGAAATGCAAAAGGTCAGGTTTGCTGTATCTTTTGATGACATAAAATATCATTCAGTGACTGTTTTTTTAAATTAGGTGGAGATAACAAAACATCAGTTTTGGTCCATTCACAAAGTATGAGGTTTGTGACCACACAATTTGTGACCCTGAAACATCTTCCTAGAGACTCTGAACTAGTTATTGCAATTAAGATTTTCCCCTTTGAAATTCTTGCCTGTTGATCTATTTGTACTAGCACTGACCCTATTCCTTCTGTCAAGTTTTCAAAGTTCCATCAAGTAAGCATCTTCTTTGAGGCAGAAAATCTACTGTAGCATCAGCACTTATAAATGTCAAGTTTCTGATGCTCATCTTTAACACAAGCTTTTTAAACTATTTAAAATCTGTTTTAGAAAGGTCCATTGTTTAAAACCAAAATGACACATGACCTAAAAAAGATTGCCCCACTTTCTTAACAGCAGTATTACTCTGAGTACTTTACTAGTCTGTTCAATCTTAAGATTCATTAAAATAATATGTTCTGCCAGTAACTTACTCCAGGGAAAAATTGGTAGCATTCTCCAAGCCAGTGTCTGCATGTCCAACAGGCTCAACTCTGCTGTTGTCCTCCTCTGTTCGATCTTCATCCTAGATTTTACAAAAAAATTAAATTATTAAAATCTACATTTAATTTTATTAGCTCATTTTAGTAATGAGCTAATCTAGTAATAAGCCCATTTTACCATTCTCAGATTATTGGGTTTACCACATGTGCAGTAGAAATGTGCTTCCACAACTAGTAAACTTTCCTCTTCTGTCTGAAACGGTTCTAAATTAGTTTTTGTCACTTTATGCATTTTTGCAATTATATTTATAGTTTGGCCCATGTTATATCATAATTTTACTACAGTTATAAAAGCCATGCTACAGAAGCTATCACATCATAGACATAATTTTTTTAAAAGCTGACAAGCAAAAGCACAAAATCAGCTGACTGTCAGCAGTGTTTGGGGAAACTCCTCCCAGGCTCTCCCTGGGCAGGTTACTGGGGACTTGACTGAGCAAACAGGGCAGATCATTGAGTCTCATTTGCAAAGACGTAAAAACAGTATAAGAAAATGCAGCTTTTTAAACATTTTATCACGGCCTTTATTAATGGCTTGCCTGAGAAGGCTGACATCAAAGAGCTACGTGAGGCTCTAATGCTCACCAATTGATTTTATTTTTAATTTCACTTTCCAAAAAGTACATACATTATTCACCAAACGTATAACTAATGTCAAAGTTGTGAATGTTGTACTTCCAAATTTAGATCAGGGTAATTCAAGGACTTTCAGTAAGAAGATCTAAACCTATTCTTATGTGTATGTTAATCATTGGAAGCTTATACTTTTAAATACCCATGTAATCAAATAGAAAATATTACAGAGTGTGAACAGTAGGTTTCAAACACAAACTCTAGAGCCAGAGCCATCAGGTGAAACAATACAGGAGAGATTATGAGTTTAGCACACAGTCAGACAACTTATTAAAATAATGAAGAGATGTTAAAGGCGGGCAGAGACAGTTGGTAATGTCCAATTGAGATTTCCACAGGGAATCTGCAAAAGCAGGAGGCTGGATGCAGCAGGCTCCCATGGGCTATGGATATGCCTTGTGCATTCTGGAAAGCAACACACTTTGAGAGACCAAGCTACTTGGAAGATTGATGATCCTGTACTCAGGGAGTTAATATGCACCTCCTCATCATCTCTCTCTGTTAAACACAAGGTAAGTAATGCACTTCAAAGGTTAATCAGCATCTTGAACCTGCCTAGAACTGCATATTTACTGACTTCAGTTGAAGTTCTACATGTACCATTGCATAAAGTTTAAAATTAAATAATTATTCAAATCTCTATGCCAAGTCTAAAGTGACATGCAAAATGTTTCATAAAGGAAAATCAGGACATTTGGAGTTGTTTCATACTGAAAAGAGGTATTCCACAGCTTGTTTCATACAGCATCTTGCAAATCATTGTCACCATGGGTTTCCTGGTTTGAAGTTAGGGACACTACTGGTTGTAGAAAACTATGTATTTTTATTGCACTGAACTTATTACTAGTCTAAAGAGAACTCTTTTCATCAGAGCTGCTAATGAAACCCAATTTTGAATCTCATTTATGACAAAAGGTCATCACAGATGAACATGACTTTGTAAATACTATGGTTTTAGGCAATTATTTACGTGTGATTTTCCTAAGAAAACATATATATATATATATGTTTATATTTATATGCACACATATGGATATATATACAGACATGAAGAAGAGATTGAAATAACATCCTATCGATTTGTAGATATGACTCTGCCAAAAAATAAATGTCTGGCTTTACACTGTGTCATTTTTGTAGACATCTATGTATGTACAATGTAAGCATCATACATTTAGTAACACGTGGGTCCTACTTAATCACTTTTTAGCCCCAAAAGCCTTTCTCTAGACTACTTTAGATCTGTAAACAAAGCTTCCCTTGCCCCCCTCAGTGCTTGCAGCAGTCCTTTGGGTTTGCTCTTTCTGGACCTGCTTTCAGTGCCTGCCTGGGACACAGCCCCCTGGGCAGTGCTTGAGCTAAATACTTGTACAAACCCTTCTTTCCACCTTCCCATCCCTGAGAGTATCTTTGCTCTTGTTCCCATCAGACTTAGGCCTCTCCACTTGTTGGACACTCTGTTTCCTTTCTTTCTGTCCCACTTGGTGGTCCAGAGGATTTTCCTGCCAAGGAGAAGAGCATCCCTCTGCCTGACCTCGAGAGCAGCCAGGTCAAAGGGAACAGGCAGCTTAGCTGCCTCTTGCCTCTATGCACCTTTCAATAATGGGATGCAACAAATCAGAAACTGCAAATTAAAAGCTACATAAAACAGATGCTATCTGGCACCATCACATCTACATTTTGTGCCTTTTGTTTTGAGAATCATAAACACAGCAAGTTTTGGAACCACACTGACTGTCAGTTATCCAAGCAATTAAGAAACAGCAGCTCCCACACGCCTCTGTCTGGCTTTTCCTGGACAGCAGACAGATCTGTATCAGAAACATGCATGTGCCCATAAATAGGTGCTTAGAGAAGCAATCATAATCCTAATGAAACACTACTGCCGTGATCAACAGATGTATGATGTACCCTTTTAAAAATCTTTAATATTACAGTAATCAGACACTCTTTTCTTCTCAAAATAACACAGATTTTGATTTACATTGAAGTGAACGGAGAGAAAAATTGGACACCTGCAGAGGGATTTGACTTAAAATTCTGATTTACTATGAAAAGTAACTAACTAGCTGTGAAAATCCTTGCATCAAGCAATTATTTCTTTATTTGGAAAGCAGTTTTCTTCTGAAAGGGAAATTCAACCTGGATGAGGTAAACAAAGAAAAGGACATTCAACAGAGCAAGAAAGTTTCTGTGAACCCACATGGATAGTACTGCAGATATTTCTCAGGAATAACTCATTTGAGTTATTCCAAAAAAGTGTAAGGTTTTTTTTCTTTAGATAAAACCACTGATATCTGCTATATTAAAAGATATGGTTTTTAATGTACAGCTACTGAAGACAGAATGTGCTTTTTTCCAAAACTGAAATAAGAGTAATTAAAAGATCCTTTAATCTTTACAGCACTGAGGAAAATTTAAAGCATCTCTTCCAATGTACTTCTCTACATTTTGATCTGCTTAGTATAAAATTTCCCACTATTTGAAAAATAAAATAGATTATTATTTTTCTAAGTTCTGTAATAAAATTAATGACTCAAAAACTGAAAAATTATCTTAACTGCTCAAAATGGACTATTAGTGCTAAAAGTTCTACCTATAAAAAGGTCCCTTTCACAGTTCACCTGCACAGCGTTAATGAAATACATATGAAAAGTTGCAAATTGGGTTTTTATTTTTGAAGACAATGTGTCTACCACCACTTAGGATTACAAAATCTGCAGTTAAGGATTATCAGCAGTACTCTTGTCAACAGAACCTTATCCAATATATATGAAACCAAACAGTTATTTTCATTACATTTTCTCAGAAAATTTCTTAATGAAATCTGCCTAGTGTAATTTTCAAAGCTCAAAATCAGCTACACCTTCCCTTCTTACTGGAAATTTGAATGTCCATTACCAAAATATCAGCCCCTGTCTCCAATTAATCCACAATTTCATCTTCAGAAAAGCAGTATCCCACACATCTTTGCTGTTCAATACACTTCTCATGAATTCCCCAAAAAAGAAGCAGAACTTCACATTTCCTTGTCTTTTTTCTGAAGAAATTTAATTTCCCAAAGAAAACTCAATAGCAGCCATGGAGTCTGAATAGTAAATTCTTTCATGTTTCATTTGTGCAGCTTTGTTTGCAGGTGCCTGCTCTGAGAAAGGGAGGGTCACAATCTGCTTCAGGCAGACACAATGGGAAATGGGCTCAGAAGGCCTGGAAGGGTTATGTATAAATCTACCTTCTCTGAACACTTGAACCCATCTCTCAAATTCAACAGCAACATCTCCATGCTAACAATAACAGGGAAAAAAATGGAAGCAAAGGTGTTTTGCTTGGGTGGTTTGTTGTGTTTTTTATCAGTTCAGGGGGGTATAATAATTAATTCATTATTGTGCAAAAAGTGATATTTTAGTAAAAAACAGAGTTAAACTCTGCTTTCAAATTATTTGAGCACTCCTTGGCAAGGTCTGCTCCACTGACCATCATTACACCCATAATGTAAATAGCAACTACCTTGTGCATTGAATCATATCAGCTGGAAGAGTTCTATAAAATCATCCATAAGTCCAGCCATTAACCAACCCAGCACTGCCAGTCTGCAGTATATGTGCTTCAAGATAAAAGAACTGGTTGTGGAAGCAGATTTAAATACACTGAAATTTACCTGCACAAGGGCAGGATAGAGAGATCTGTCTGGGCCTCCTTTGTAGTTTTTGTGCATTTTCCCAACTCCTTAAAAAGCTGGCAAGATGAGCTATAATGATTAGGAAAGCATTGATATGTCACTATTGCTGTAGTAATCATCTTTACAAAGTAAGTTTTGTAAGTAATTTTTCCTAGGAATTATTGCTTTTATCACACTCATCCAAAGGAAATACAATATCAATACTATTTGCATATTTTGAAATGATGAAAGGACAACTTGCATGGGCATAAAGCTGTGTATCTGCTGAGCTGGCAGTATGCAAGAAGTCACTTTTCTGAAAGTCTTGCAATGCCCAGACTTCAATGAAATGAAAAGCAAAGAAAGAAGTTTTTTTTCTTGGCATTTTGAAATTCCTCCTATTTCTTCCTTCAGGAATGTGACCGACTTCAGATGTTATTGAGCTGATGTAACACTGATAAGCTGTGATCATTTTATTTATGTATCTTGCATTAATACCATATATGAGTCTGGTATTCAGTCAGCTCAGTCCCTCAGTGGTGGCTGTGTGGCCTGAGACCTGGCTGGAGACAGCATTGCCTCAGTGAACATCACAGTGAGATTCACCTTCCCGTTCACCCACCAGACACTGGCTTCCTTGTTTTCTATTTAATCTATTTAAACGTTTAATTTTTTTATATTTTAGCACAGTGAGTGTAAGTGCTGTAAATACCAAACTGAAAGGATCCAGTACCCAACAGGTGCTTTAAATTTTACTGCAGAAAAGTAATGACAAGTAATAACAGTAATGACAAGCTCCTGACAGTATTTTTTTCCCTCAGCCAAGACAAAAATAAAATAAAGCTTTTTCTATTGAAATATGCCCTTCCCTTCATATTTCCCCTTTTAGTCTCTTGCATTTCTCTGTAATGATTATGGAAGAAGAGACATATTCACTATTAGTCTCCTGGCAGCTGTGCTTCATAAATGTTTGTTTGGTTCTTGCAACATAAAGTAGGTTCTCTCTCTCTGTATGATCACACTTGATGGGAAACAGCTCCTAAGGGATCTATTTTCCTGTGTCTTAACTAGCACAAATACACCAGCATCAGGCTTTTGTGCTAATGTTCTCACTTTTTGATTAACCGGCCAAATCTCCAGAGAATGACAATTTTCAATCAAATCTGAAGAGCAGTTACAAAGACAACATGGGGAAAAGCCAAAAAATATTGAATACAAAAAATAGGATATGTTCCCTCTTGAACAGACATATATATGCACAAATAATTAGGTGAGAGCTTTGTGTAATTCACAACATCCCTGTACTTGGTGCACTGCTATTATTAGTAATCCAGGGAGAGAGAAGTCTTACATTAAATCATCATCCACTTAAACACGGAAAAAAAATTATTTAATCATATACATCTATACACACACATACAAGTTAATATTCTCTTTACATCTCAATAATCTCTATGTTACTCACGTCCTTCTGCAGGATGGTCACCCTGCAATTGGAAATGACAATATTCACATAGTTTTAATATGCCTCACTACTCTAAAATGAAATTTACCTTGCTCAGTCAAATCAGTGAATAGATATCATATAGTCATAGAGGAGTGCAGAATGGAAGGGATTTCTCAGGTCTCTGATGAATATCAAATTCATTCCCTGCTATCACAGGCAATCATCTCTTATTTCCCATTTATTAAACTGATCAAGCTGAGCCTTAAGCCTAGTTGGCTTCACAATGGCCCTATTTCTGTTTTGAAGTGCCTTAAAAGGAAATGTTTTTATAGACTTAAAGAGAGATGAATTTGATTTCCTATTGTCCAAAAAGCAGAACACCAGAGAGCCAATGAATATCATTTGATACAACCTTCTTTTGCAAAACATATGTGACAGTTCATTCAATTTTCAGTAACTAGCATTTTTTCATTCATAATGACTTCTTAAAACATGTATTAAAAACCTGTCAATACTAGTAAGAGTTGAACAAGTCATGGCATTCCAGTTATTTTGTAGTGTGCATCAATTTAGAGCTCCACTGAAGTCAGGGGTCTTTAAGGGCTCAACAACCTGTCATGCATCACTGAAATGACACACATATGTTCTGTAATGATTTGGTGGCTCACACCTCCATCACACAGCAAGCCAGGCTGGTGGCAGGAGCTCAACACAAATACTGCTTGGCCATATAGCACAGCTTCCACTGAAAAAGATTTTTACTAGATTATGCTGCAGTAAATTATTTTTACAGTAGGCATTGCAGACAGCACCAAAAAGCAGGAGAGCCTTTTAAGAGCTTTAGTAGGTTAGGCAATAGGTTTTCCTGCTAGTGAATTTGAGACATTTTGCTGCTTCTGCTTCTTCACAGTTAAGAAAATCTTGGGTATGTCCTTGCAGTGGTAGCTTATCAACAAATAGCAAGAAATGCATTAAAAGTCAAAAGCTGTTTTTTGTTGTTGATTGAACATGCTTCTTAATTCATACATCTGAATAGTTTCTGCCTACCAGCAGAGAAAAGAATATTAAGGAAAAGGGGAGAAATTATTAGCCTAAAATTGCTAACATTCATGCAAATTGGCAACCCCACACAAGGAAAACAGCACTAAAAGAGATCTGACAGAGAAAAGCCTGTTGGTAATGTCTAAAGCACCACCAATTCTCAAGCATTTCACAATGTGCATTGTAATCATATTTCACAGACTGTATTTGCTGTTTGACTGAAAACTACAGAGTTTGTTTTCCCCAGACTGAGGTCATCCCACTCTGCATTGTTTCAATGACTTCTCCAGGACCACTGACAGTCCAGGCTGGGAGGCAGAGGGAGATGTGCTGCAAAGTGATAGCTACCAGAACAAATCCACACATCTAGGCTCCTCTACAGATGGCAAGTATCAAGTGGATAACAAAATAAGTAGCTGTTCCCACCAGATCATATTTAAGAGACATTTTAAAGAAGACTCAAGTATTAATGGAGCACAAAGATATTTTTGCAGTCATTTTGCATCAGTTCTAAGTCCACATATAATGTGCCCTATTGTAACATTCATAGCACATTACAAAATAACATAATTATGACAAATAGTGCCCTAAGTTTCTGTGCACTGGCAAATGAGTAAAGTGTACTAAATTGAACTTTAAAAAATACCTTGATGACGTATTTATTATACTAAAGAGAGACTTAAAATGAAGACAGTATTGGATTCTTTCTAATTTCTGACACTGATTTGCTATATGGTAGTGGCAAAAATAATTCAAAAGTGCATTTCCTTATTAACATGTTGGGGATAATATTGCATGTTTGCAAAGGCAAATATAAGACTCTTGGATGTGACACTTTGAAAAGCAGAAATACTAAAATGGATCTCAAATGTCTCAGCAGCAGCTTAGGATGCTAAGCTATAAAATGCTTCTTGCTTAAAGATACCAGATGTGCTTCATCTCTTCCTTTTCTTAGCACCTTAACACCTGCAGTGCATAACCCATTTTTTAAACATTTTATTAGATGCCAAGTATTTGAAGAACTAAAAAACTCAATGCATTTCGTCACATAATGAATTTGTCAGGCAGTTCACTTACAGAGCAACCTGTAAGTGAAACCAACCACAGCTAACAAGAATAGCCAGAAAAGATTTGGCAGGATCAGACATGGATTCCCAGCACTTACAGTGCTGCCTGTTGGAAGTCCACTAAAATTAAAATCAAACATAATGATAAAATCATCCAAAATATTAGATGCAACAATAAAGCACTAACCTCTCATGAGCTACATATTTGAAATATTTAAAGCATGGTTGTCACACTTTTAATATTAAGCGAAGCATCCAAAGAGCTTTCTGAAGATCTGATCAATAACAAATTATAGACGTGTTCATCATATTACAAAGAGAAGTAACTCTCTTACAGATCCATGTGCAACTATAACAAATTACCTCAAATTGATAGTTGCTTTAAAAATGGGTTTATTTTGTGTAACTGCCTAGTTACAGTCCTTATTCCACTTTCTGTTTTTCCTCAGGATTAAAAACATATCTGTTTCACAGGTGTAACTCTGTTCTTTGTTTGTTTTAAATAAGGCTTATCTACAGAATATTTCCATGTTCAAATCTCTGAAATTTTATACTCTTCTCATATGATTCACAGACTGACATATAGACCACCAAGATCTGCCAGTGTAAAATAAATATTAGGGTTCATATTAAAAACAGATTCAAAGCCTTACTTAGATGTCAGAATCCTGAGAAGTATCTTTAAAGGAAATAGTTATCAGCTTTACAAGGCTACGATTATAGGTCAATGTATAATCGAATTCCCCTGCAAAGTTCAGCCCAAAGGCCAGGCCTGGTTATCATCTACCTTGAATAATGCAAGAATTACCTCAATTACAGAGACATCCCCACATGGTGAACCAACATAAGAGAGCAATTGGCATGAAACAAACACACTCTGGTTGATGTCTGCTATATACAATTTATTTTCCCTTTCATGGTGGTAACTGATGCATACACTGTTCCTACAGACCACCCCTTGCTAACTCTCTAACACCTGCACACAAACTGCCCCTGCTCTGGGAGAAGCTGCTTCACTTGAATTTTATCACAACTGTCCTGACTTTACCAAATGAAATTTAATTTTCCTTTAGAACTTGAGTTCTTCCTACTCCACAATGCCAGGTAATACAGTCCTGGGATTTCAGAACCAGAAACATTCATTTGATGTGGAGAAGTTGATGCTTAAGGAACTAAAAAAACTCCACAACATGGATTGTTACTATGGCATCCAGGAAATAAATACATATAAATATAGATAGATATGCTTCTAAATAGACATATGTATTTAGAAGGCCACAACAACAAAGATATTATTTTGTTCTTAAGGTAGAAAAAAACCAGGTTACAGATTACATGGCAGTGCTACAACTACACTGTGTTTGTTTTTTTTCTGTTGAATAGTCTAAAGTAGGCCAAGTTAGGCACATCCATTAGTTCCCCTATAAATAGATCCACACTGAATTCACCTGCTTGTAACTAATGTAGAGCAGCAGAATTTTAAATAATTTTCCTTTAATCTGACAAGTTAGTTTATCCTGTATAAAGACACCAGGAAAAAAATAAAAAAATAAAAAAAAAAAAAGTTGTTAAATCCTGCGTGATTTTTAAAGGCCAATAAAAAAATGACAATGAAAACATGAAATTAGGACACACTTTCCCTGCAGAAAACCAAGTGCACATGCCTCCACCTATAAGTTTAGAGATCTAAAAGCCTTCTGCAGAGATGTATTATAGATAAGTCACATAGTTTCCCCTTGATATTGAGACAAAGGAAAGAATTTATTAATCACTTCACATTTTCCCTGTAACACTCCTGAATATATTATTATTCACCTCACCTTTTCAAAGACCGTGATTTTCATCCTTCTGAGGATTTTTTTTTTTTAAAGATACAAAAAGCATTTCTTATTTAGCAACTTGAATTTGTCATTAGGCAATTTTCAAACAGGTCTCATAGCTCTTTTATCCTTATTCATTTCTTTTTTCCTTTTTTTTTATCTGAAATGGTCCCTTGTTGCTTGATTTGCAGATCTGTATCAGCATGCAAGGATTTCACTAGCTTCAGCCAAGTACAGAACAGTTCAATCCCCTGGAGCACTGAATGTAAGAGTCAATTTAGAAGCAAGGTAAAAGTAGAGCACTCTGTTCCCTGTCACACAAAACATCATTTTACTCACACAGGCATCTTAATAACAAAATTCAATTCTGGGTGGTTTTCTCAGAATGGATCAGGACTGTTCAGAAATTACATCAGAAAACTCACTGAAGACTTAGCTCTTTAAAAATTTGATTAAAATATCTGTTTGCCAATAAGGCAAAAGTCTATACATTGGTGGGAGTTTAAATTCAGGACGTATTCTTTGAGTTCTGTGTCCTTTAGAAAATGCAATTTTCAAAGCTTTTTTTTTTGTGTTACTAACAATCTCCCTGTTGGTTTTGTCCAAAAACCCATCAAAAATCATATAATTGTTCTGCTTGAAATAGAGCTTTAAATTCATCAGGTTAAAATGTCCTGCCATGGGCAGGAACATCTTCCATTAGATCAGGCTCTCAGAGCCCCATCCTTGAGCACGTCCAGGGATGGGGCACCCTCTTCTCTGGATGTTCCAGTGCCTCACCACTCTGACAGCAAAGAATTTCCTCCTAATACAAAACCAAACATCTTTCAGTTTGAAGCAATTCCCCCTTCTCCTGTACTATACATGCCCTTGTAAAAAGTCTCTGTCCAGCTTTACTAACCCCCCTTAAGTACTAGGAGGTGCTATAAGGTTTCCCCTGAGCCTTCTCTTCCCCAGGCTGACCACCCCCAACTCTCAGCCTGTCTTACAGCAGAGGTGCTCCAGCCCTCTGCTCATCTTCCCAGCCTCCTCTGGACTTGCCCCATCAGGGCTGTGTATTTCTAATTATAGGGGACCCCAGGGCTGGTGCAGTGCTCCAGGTGGGATCTCACAGAGCAGAGCAGAGCAGAGCAGAGGGGCAGAATCACCTCCCTCTCACTGCTACCCATGGAGCTTTGGATGCAGCTCAGGATACATGTGGCCTTCTAGGCTGCAAATGCACATTTTCAGGTCGTGTCCAGGTCTTCCTTAACCAAAAACCCCATGTCCTTCTCCTCAGAGCTGCCTTCAAATCACTCTTCACCCAAGCCTGTATTTTGTGCTTGGGATTGCCCCAACCCAGATTCAGGATCCTGCTCTTGCCCTTTTTGAACTTGATGAAGTTTGCCTGTGCCTACCTTCCAAGCTTGTTCAGCTCCCTCTGGATAGCATCCCTTCCCTCCAGAGTGTCACCCACATCACAGCTTGGTGTCATCAGCAAATTTAATGAGGGTGCCCTCAATCCCACTATTTTAATGTCTTATCATCTTGCTTAAAGAAAAATCCACTAGTTTTCTCTCATTTAGGCAGTAGCTCAACTCCACTTTTCATTTGCTAGGATTTGCTAACATATAGCTTTGGTTTATGACTTTTTACATTTATATTCATAGTGATTAAAAATAAAAACACCTGTACATCTGTTTCTAAATGTCTTTTGTGTTACACATCAAACACACCTGAGGTAAAGGAGCCCTAACATGCATACATCTTAATGTTAAGTCTTACTGTTCCAGCTCTTCCTTCCCCAAAAGAACAAAACCAGGCAAGGGAGAGCCAGCACTGTGATGGGGATGTAGGACACCTGGCCTTGGTGAAGAGGGACAAGGCACCCAAGCCTGTTCTCAGCTCCTATGAAATTTTGAATGATGAGATTTCACCATTTTGTAGTTTCATCTTTTACTTTCACTGAATTCACAGTTGCATTCCACTTTTTTTACCACCTCATTCCACTGAGAAAGTCCACTAAAATTGCTTCAATTGAGTTTCCCTGTTACGCTGTAAAATTTTCTTTTTCAGTCTTTTGCACAACATGGGTTTTACCTTAGGCGCCAAACAAATTCACCATTTTAATAACAGAAAATGCTATAGCATTTTTCATTGTCCTTTGCTCAATTTGTTTTGTTGAAACCAACATGAAAAACAATTTCAAACTTCTCAGTAAATGCTTCATTTACAAATGCTCCATTCCAAGTGCCTACAGGGTTACAATCTGGTCTATGACAATTTTATTCATTTTTTAATCAAAAGCACTAAATCAAATTTAAAATAAATACTACTCAGTACTTCTTTAGTGCCCTCCAGCACAGTATGGCAAAAGCAGTTAATGGATAATAATGACTTTAGCTTCACTGCACCCATAGGAAGATTAGAGGTTATTCTCCAAATTATTTGAGGAAACTGAGGCACCAAAATTAATTCTTTCTCTATTTTTGAGGTTCATCTCCAGCCTTGGATGCTTTCAGTTTTGGGTGATGCCTCTGAGATAGACAGAGACTTACTTTAAGAAAAAGGTAAAATGTACTCTTGAACTTTAACAAAAAGGCAGCAGCACAGACCCATGACTGGAGAGAGGCTGGGAAAAGCAGTGACTCCCTTGGAGTCCTGGCCCTGCACCAGCACACATGCATTGCTCACTGCCATGCAAAACCCTTACACAACATGTGATGAAACACAATCAGCAGCCAAACTTCACCATCACCACCTCACCAAGCTATCCAAGGACCACCAAAGGCAACCTCTTTGTCTAAAATGTACCAAGGAACAAAGTGTAGGACATCACACAACTGCTACAACCACGGCTCCAGAGGCACTTTGCAAACTACCTGCTGCAAAAAGGAGGTTTCAAGAATAAACTCATTTAGTGCTATTTGTGGCAACAGAAGAAATCCTGTCTCCTCAATAAAAATTAATTATTTTTAAACTTCTTCTCAGAGATCTTATTTCCATTTGCAATTCTCTCTTTTCCGCAACAAGTCAGAGCAGTTTGGACTGAATTCAGCATGTGTGATGGTGGTACAGTATTTCCAAGCAATTGTATTTTCATTCTGCAGCCCATAATAACACCTCAGCCTGGCATTTCATTATCCTGCAAGGCCAGCACAAACCACAGATGTGGGCTGCTGAAAGCAGCAGTCTCCTCTTCTCCCCTCCCCAGATGGTCATGTCTGGCACTGGATTCCTCTGTCCACCTTCTCCTTTCAGTTTATTCAAGCATTTGTATCATTATACAAAAGATCTAAATTAAAATTAATGTTTAATAAAAACAATTTTAATTGGTTACATTTCCCAGGCTGGTCCAGTTCAGCCTAATTAACAGCCTCATAAAAGCTTAGGGAGGCACAAGGGAGGAAGCAAAGCAGGCAAAGACTGCTTCTTTCAGCAGCACAGATAACTGAAAATGGCTCTACTGCTGTGGCCTGAGAATGTTGTTTGAAAGAATACTGCTCATCTGCAGTCCCAAAAACAGCTCAAGGCACTCATTTCAGCAAGCAGTAACTTGCACTACGTCCATCTCTCTTTGAATATCATCCCTCTTTTATTACCTCCTTCAAAATACTACCTATTTTCAACTAATCTAAATAATTGTGTCTTGTTCACTGAAGTTGCTATATCAGCAACTCCCCCTCTTTCAAAATGAGCAGGCTTTCCAGGAATAAATCCCTCTTGCCCTTGCATGCTGCTGACCTATTTTCTGTAATTTGTTTTTTCCCTGCCAGTTTCTAATCCACAGCAGAACTTAATTTGTCACCACATAAGCAGTTACTGAACAACTTCATATGAATTACTAAAATTCTACCATCTTCCTTAGGGGAGACCAAATTAAGACAGAGGCACAACTATGCTTTTAAATGCTGTTTCTTGAATGCATTAGCATTAAAAGTTAAGATACATGAATAGAAAGGGGAAAAAAATGCATCTTGTGGTTGAGTTACTCTTCATCCATCCCACCCCCCCAAAAAAAAGTAAAGATAAAGAAGTCATAGACACATCAGAGAAGCATGTACACAAGTGTTTCTCATCTCACAGCACTTTATGCATAGATGTCTACATAAACATGTTTTAAATACAAACAGTAGCATTTGGAGGAGCAAAATTTAAAAAAGAACAATAAAAATATTTGCTGATTAGGATTTAAAAAGCACAGACACTGCTGAACCCCAAAAGCATAGACACTGTTAAATCTCAGACTTAAACATTCTGATTTTGACACAAGGTTTTCTTGGTTGTCACTTAATCAGTTACAAACTAGCTAAAGCCAGGTTGAAGGTTTAAAAATGTACAGAAACTTGTCCATTTCCCATAAATCACATCTGAATCCCAGGTGAGCCAATCAATGAAGCTAATCCCATCTAAGACCTCCCAAAAGAAATGTTTATTTTAACTCTTCACACCTATTTTCTGAACCTGGAAAACAAAATATTTTTAGGAAACCAGATAGAAGCAATTCATATTACACCTTCCTGTTCTGAAGCTTTTTACTTCAAACTGTGAAAAGAAAGCTTGAAGAAACCTGAAGAACAAGCAAATGCTGGGAGTCCAACAAGAAGTGACTTTAGAAGTCAAGCTGCACTGAGAGCTTCTTTCTCTACATCCCTGGGCAAGTTCTTTGGGCACTTCCACTTTCCAGTGTCACAGAACACATGGAGTTTCAGACAATCCAGCTGGGCCAGTCCAGCACCTTGCTGTGGCCAGCTCTGGCTCTTGCAGAGGGTGCAAGGACAACACTGATCTACCAGTACTGACCAGATGGGAAATAGAAAATTATCTGCTTTATCATTACAGGACTAGAAGAGTGAATCAGAGAGTGAACCTTTGAAACAAGGTAAAAGCCATGATATATTAAAACTGATTTACTATAAATGCAAAACCAAATGAGGAAAAAAAAAAAAAATTTGAAAATTCTGTGACAAAGGCTCAGAGTCTCCTCACTGAAATTAGTAAAGCTCATTGTGTTCTCATAAGATGCATAATTTGAGGAAAAAATAGGGAGAAAAAAACAAATTAGTTCAAATCTATGAATTTTCATTTAATATAATCAGCAGGTTACTGACTCTTCTTTTTTGTGGTCTATCCTCATCTATTTACAGGCTCAGAATGATTCCTTAGTATTAATACTTAGAATCTGCAGTTTGATTACAATAAAAGCAATCAACAAAACTCTAATACATTGCACACATGTATTCTAAACAGTGGAAGAACAAGTTAAAAATAAAGTGATTAAATTTGCCAGTGAAATACAACTTAGGTTTAAAACAATCTTTTAAAAAATGATCAATGAGTTTTGTGAGACTTCACTATATTACACTGGTGGACTGAGGAAATTGAAACACAAATAAATGCGAGACAAAGAATTCTGAGAATTGCAATCTAGCCTAAGCTTCAAAGGGAAGACTTGGAAAAAGTAGCACCTCTCAAAAACAAAAACACCACAAAAACCCCTATCAAAAATAACCATACATTAAATAATTAGTCTGTGATAATACTGAGGTGTATTTATATATATGGTTTTAACTATAGTATAAAATAATTTTGCATCAAATTTAGCTCTAAAAGTTATTTCAAAAAGCAATTCCCTTTAGTCTTTTTCCCTCTTGGTGCAGTATGGATGAATATTAATGTAATAAGTACTTCTTTATACTGTAGATGAATAAAACAAAAGAAAATGGGCAACAGTTTAACATCAAATATTAATGAAGAAAATTAGTCCAAAAGCATAAGCAGCAGTGAAAACAACAGATTGCTGGAAAGATTACATTTCTCCTCTGTCTTACTTACCAGCTCCACAACAACACTGGAGAAAGTAGACATGGAGTGGGGCAAAGATACAACATACAGGCAGCTAACCCACAGTCCCATTCTATTGTATTTTATTTTTTATTTTGCATATTGTATTTGTATAATTTTTTTGTTATTTTTGTTTATTTTTTATATTTTTATTTGTTTTAAACTAATTCCTGGTCTGCCTGATCTACACGTAGCCCAGAGTTGGAAATGCCTGAACTGGAGCAGACAACTGCATTTCCACTTGTATATCACTTTGGACATGACTAGAAGATATTTGTCTTTATGGTGGAAAAACCACATAGAGAGAAAGGAGTAAGAAACCCAGTAAATTTCCAGTGAGTAAAGTGTGCAAACTGTGGATGTGAAGGGGAACAGAACTACCAGTGCTCATCCACCCTTAGCCTGGCCATACAAGGACAGAGAGGGGATTCTGCTGACTTGGAGCAAGGATGAAAGAACATCTCTGCAGCTTTATGAGAAAAAAACTGCATCTTCCCACTCACCCCAGACCACTATGAACACCAGACAGAATTAGGCACTGATGCACACACAAGAACCATTCATTCAGTGGTGTATATGCTGCAGCAAACAGAGTTAAACATGGGAAAGTTGGAAGCTTTTTGTCTATGCAGTTCAGGTAATCTATACAGTAGCTGAGTACTAGGGAGTTTCCTGTCAAAATAAGGTAGTAAAGAACAAAGGATGTATTTATAAACCTGCTTTTCCCTATAAGAATATCCTATAAGAAATACACAAATACCAAGCTGTATATTCTGATACAGGTAAATAAGAAGGATTAAATGCTGGATAGAAAAGAAGATAAGAACAGAACTTCCATGTAGCATATATCCATGTAGCTGAAAGAAAGAAGGTAAAAGGAGGCTAAATACCAGGAAAAAATCCTTAATGGAGTGATATATCAGATTTCGAAAGTCTCCCAAGGGAAGAAGCAGAATCCCCACTGCTCAACACATGTAAAAGCAGCATGGACAAAGAACTACAAGATAGGCTACAGGGAATAACTCAATGCATAGCAAGAGGATGGCTCAGATGACCTAATAATATAACAGGATTTAAAATGAGTAGATAATTCTATTATCATTAACCACATTCACAGTAGTACAAGCTAAAACACTGTTGCTATGGCAATCAATCCTTATGCATCATTGCAGAAAATGACTGAGATACAAGGGAGGGAAATGAATTGAACCAGCCCTTCCTATTCTCAATTAATTCAACCTACCAGTCAGCTGGGAAACTACCTAAGACAAAAGTTTACATCGAGCTTCCCACAAGCCTTTTAAAATATCCTGCAAAGTACAGCTGAGTGTCTGGCATTCAAATATAGGTTATCCTTAGATTTACACAGCTAGTTAAAATTCAAGGTAAGAGCAGGAGTCCAGTTAAGAGGGGATGCTGCTGGAAACAGATGGATTGCTTTCATCATTGTATTTGGAATACTTAATACTACTTGAATTCTATCAGCCCAACGTAAGCTGACACTATGGAAAGACCAATGCATGCACGGTTTTGTTCTCATGGTATTACAGCTCCATCTCATGAGAATATGAGACAACTTGTTTTCCATGTAAAAGGAAGAAAAAAAAGACAGCAGAGGGGACTGGCACTTTCTAACAGACCACAGTACTGAAAGCATCCTGCTTCCTACTTTATACTCACAACTAAAAACACCCAAATTATTAAGAGTTAAGCCACAGGATAACAAATTATCAGAAGTCTCTTGATTACATATTATCAGCTCTAAATCAACACCATGTTTTTACAGAGTAGTAATCTCTCAACACACTGGGAAACAAATACTGGTTTGCTCCCTCGGGTTTTCTCTTACAGTAACAGAATATTTGTCAGAAAATTGGGAATTTAAACTTGGCAGTAATAAAATACTTAGAGCTAGGGAAAATTTTGGAATTCAATTTTGGAAAAATGTAATTCAAATTATTTCTGGTATCACTCAAATACAGTTTAAATCTCTTCTAGTAAATGTGGAAAATGAGACTACATTTTTTAGTGGAAAAACCACCATGCCCTTCCAGTTTTGTAACACAGTGAAAGGTGGTTACAGTGTTTTTAGGAAAAGCTAGAGGCATATGCAGACAGAAGATAAGATGTCTAATTTTGCTCCTTGGAAATTCACAGCAACACTTCCTTTCAAAAAGAAAGTTTCTCAGGTGAACAAAGTTTTGCTTCTTTTGGTCTTTTGATAATCTACAGTACTGTTAATAATGCAAAGCAGCCCACACAGAGAGAGAGGGCACTACAGATTATAGGAGCCACATATTCAAAAAGGAACATGTATTTACCTGTTAGTACTGGTATTTCAATGTAATCCCTACTCAGTGTTTTGTGCAGCATTACACAAAATATTCATTAGAAACTGCAGCGGGGGAGGAAGATCTAAAGGGAAACAAGTCCATATTCTGGTTTAAAATCAACTAAGGGCAAGCAAGTACACCAGGAGGCAAATACAAATTCAAAAATCCTCAGTTACAAATATTTGAAAGAGGCTAAAATGAAACTAGCATGCTTTTAAAAAGCCACTAAATTTGACCTTAAGGAATGTATTATATTTTAAGTGAGAAGCAAAACGAGTAAGTCAAGAAAAAGATCAGAGCAGCAGTGGAGTTTTCAATACTCACAAATACATACAGAAGCAAAACATTTGACAGATGTGCTATATAGTTACTCTTGTACATTAAAACTTTATTTAGAAAATGTAATTCCTTGTAAAAAAAAATTACAGCAGAGAAAATGACTCAAGTACTATCAGAACATTCTTGAAATGCTAGAACATGCCTGAATTTGTGAGACATTTATTCAATTGATGAAGACATATCATTTTTATTGAAAACAGCCTGTAACACACTGCCTGTATATTTGGTTTCTATTTTAATGCATTTCATTAGTATTTTTCTTGGAATTTAAACAAAAACCTTCTCGCTTGTGTGAGCTTCAAGTCATTAGTGCGAGAACTTCAGCCAATGTTTCATGAGAAAATTACTGAATTATGTCTGTTTATGATTATAACACAGATTTCTCAAGAAAATTATTCCCTCCTGGGCATTAAAAACTAAATGAGTATGAAAGACTAGAATGTGTTGAATGTGATCAAACTAGCTTTTCCCGCCAAAATGCTTCAATTTAATCCAAAAGTAATTTTTTAAAACTTAAACAAAGTCTAATAAGTTACTTCACTTCCAAAAATGACATGCATTTACTAAGAGACTCAATATAAAGAGATCATTAAAAAAAGCAGAATGTAAAGGCCAAGAATTTTCTTATGCAACTGCTGTAAATAATTTCTTTTTTTTTAATATAAGTTCATGGATGACTCAAAAAGAGCATGTGTGAGAAAGAGAAAGCAATCCCAGTGCAACTGAGAAATTAAACTGAAAAATTAAAGCGAGGAGCCAAAAAACAGACACACAGATGGTAAAAACTGGCAAAAATTAAACGTAAAAATCATGCTCTTAAGTACCAACAGATGCAGTGACTTTAAAATATTACTCCTTGAGGATACACAAAGACAATAATCCCAGATTGTGATTCCTGGGCCAGTCTACTGCTGTGCTACAGCCCCAAAGTACACTGTACTGTATGGAGAAAAAATGATGTGTCAGGGACCATGATATCTGCTCTGCCAGGCTACTAAAACAGAAGGGAAGCAAGTTAAAACTATCCCACACTGTGACATTAATGTCTTCAGGGGGGAGAAAAAATTAACTTTGTCACTGAGATTAGAGAGGTGACTTGCAGAATCCATTTACAGATTTATAATACTAAAGAATTTAGCATGAACTGGTTATTTGAGCATTTTTAAAACATTCCTTCTTGAAATGATATTCAAGCTTCTTGCTCCAGATGCAATGAGGACTGTGCTTCCCAGAGTTGGTGTTGTTAAATCCTGCCACACTAACAGCTTTGCTGACTCCCAGTCTTATTTAGGGTCTCCTAGATTTTAATCACCATAACTACCTAAAAGTTATCCCAGTTTAGACTACTCGTATTAAAACAGGGAAAGAAAAATAATCCAGGATTTGAAAATTGAGACATTGATGTGCATATGCTTGAAGTTCAGCCTTTCCTGAAAGATCTCAGAATCTAAACTTGAATAATTATTATTACTTTAAAAACACATTATGTAAGACCAATTTTCCAGATTGTTAAATGAATTCCATTGATACTGGTCTGTGTGACTGAACAAACCCAGCACCTTATGCCATCACTGTCAATTCAGGCTAGCTGTAGACATAACCATAAAGACCATTGCTTTTTGCAAGGCTTAAAAATAGAGTCAATTTTTTTTACAAGAAAAAAACAATTATATTTACTTACTACCTCTTCCAGTATGCTGAAGTTTACACTGGGCACTTTCTTATCTAAAACAATTACTGATGGTATCTAGATAAGCACAAGATATAAGGAAAGTGACTGAAAACTCAGCAACGTGAATGTTTTAAAAAAAAAATTCAATGAAAAAGCTTTGTCTGAAAGTTTTAGAAGTTATATACAGACACATGTAAATGTAAAGATGCTCATATATATGTATGTATATGCAAGTCATCAATGACAACACTTTAAAAGTGTTCCTAAAAATGAGCAGTTAACAAATTGCTCTGTATTTCTGGTACACAAACAAGTATGGACCTGTACTTCATTTAACTCCAATGTTTATATTGATGAGCAGTAATGAAGCTGAGCTATAAAAATGAACATGAAGGTTCACTGTGTTCTAACTGTCAAACAAGGACAGCATCACAAATCCAATGAACTTTATCTATTGCAGAGTCTCCTGGCTGAGATGACCCAGAGAGGTAGCACTCCTCCCCAGAACACCCAGCTGGAGTGAGCCCCAGAGCTGCTGCTTGCTCTGCTGAAACAGCCCCAGGGGTGGTTTCAAAGCAACTCCCACCACCCAAAACACTCTCAGCTGCACTCAGCAAATGCAAGCACTGCTCTGGTTTCACCCAAGGTTTCTGAGGTTTGGCTTTGGAGTAAGACAAGTCAAAGCCTGTCTGACACCAACGTGCTCAGAGCCCCAGGGGCCACCATGGGAGGGCACAACTCTTCCACTCACCTCCCTCTACTTTACGTGCACAAAGTGTCTCAAGCATGAGAAGCCATAAAATTAAACAATCATTAAAGAGCTGTGTTGCAATGGTGTAGGTAGATATGTGGGTTCACACTGATTCTAATATATCAACTTTTTTTTTTTCCCACATATTTCCCAGCCTACAACCCAGTATATTCTGCTGTCCTTTGACACACCAGTATGGAGCTGAAGTGCCTCCTACCCAATCTTTAGTTTTTTAGAAAGACTGACATTTGTTAAATTAGAGAAAAAAAATTGTCAGTTCGTCAGTTATACTAATTTAACCAACCCATAATGCTACCAATACACACTATCCTACTGAAATATAGTATCATGTCTTTTGCATAGAGAACAGTTTTAAAGACCTTCAAAAGTCACCAGAAAAATCCATCAGTTCTGACAAGAGGATGAGTTAAAGGAGTTTTCATGAGGAGAAAGCTATTTATAGTGGCAAAGTGGAGCTACAAGGAAGAACTACTGATGGGCTTGCTTTATGAAGTCAGTGCTTTGTTCTAACAATTATTGGCTAGAAAACCAAGATAAATAAAAATGGCATGATGGAATACTCAATGCAACTTTCAATAATTTTAAACAGAGATGCTCACAGATATGACTGCTTTCTTTTGGGATGTTTAATATAGTCTGTGCTTTGGATAAATGAGTGGAAATTAAAAGCAATCATGAGTTTCTACACATTAGGAAAGTAAAGATTTTTGAAGACAAATGAGGGTATCGCAAAAGGAAGAGGAAATTAAGCTTTGAAACAAAGTGACTGAACACTGGCTTCCTGCTTAGCATTTTGAAGAAATAATAAGAGAACCAGAGGTTTGGATCATATTGGGTACCTCACTCCTCATGTGTTTATTCCATAGTCTCTAAAAATGCCTGCAGTACACAAACCAAAGGATAATTTTTTTCCCCTCCCAATTTAAAAATAATTTTACATATACACTGCTCTGATTTTTAAAGAGTGAAAACATGTGATATTTTCAACGACAGATGAAAATAATAGCCAACTGACTTTTCTCAAATTCATAAACAGTCAACTCTTGGCTGGAAAAAGAAGCATAAAAAATTTAAATCCAAATGCAGATGGCATGAAAATAATACCTTAATATGGAATCTGGGCAACAATTCTTATTCTTAAAATATCACATTCAAGAGATCAAAATTAAAAGTAATATTTTTTTTTTTAAAGTAAAATCTTCACAGCAGTTTATTACAGAAACTCTTTTGTTCATCCAATCAATTGCTTCTTCATGGAAATACTAGCTGTGTTGTATTTGCTTTAATTCTGTGTATTCTGAGTATGGAACCTCCCTGGTCCAGAGTAACTGCATCAGTTGCACATTAGTGTTCTTTCTTTGACACAGGAATTCATCAAAAAACCTCACCAATGCCACAAGGCAGCTGGCAATTAGTTCTTGGGTCTTTTGAAAAGATTTTTAATTATCCATTAAATCAGATCAACTAAAAGTATTTACAAAAAAGAGTAAATTTTTTCTGTTTTGCATGTGACATATATAGAAGTAAATAACTTCTTCATACAGACTCATTTCCTAACCAACTCAGCTCCTGTTGTCCCTGCTCACTCTGGATAGGAAGTTGACCACTTCATATGCAACTCCAAGTAGTTTCAAGATCAATTTAGAATGGACTTATTTTCAAATCAGCCACTGCATGAACTGGCAGGGCTGGCCTATTATCTTCTTTTCTCACCCAGTTATATTGAGGAAATAAATTAAAATCTTATGGTATCACACATCAACTAAGTCATATTACGTAATTCCATTCACTCAGCTGCTGCACTCTCTAAATCTTGCTGTGTCGCTTCATGAGACTCATGACATTTCTCAAAGTAGCCTATAAATTACAGTAACCACTTAATACAGCCAGAGAGTACTACATTCAATAATGAAATGCTCATACTTAAGCAATAAAATCAAGATTAAATTTAAACCCCAAAATAAAACAAAAACCCGGACAAATTACTTCCACATAACTCAATTATTAACTCTAAGTTACACAGTCTCATTCCCAATTACAAAGTGCAACCATGTCATTAAAATGACCTGTCCACACAGGATTTTAAAGAGCAAGCACCTTTCCTGTTTCCACCAATGGAAGATAAATTAACTATCGCTTCCACAACAGAAAGGTCAAACTTGACCCTTTTCTGAAAGCACCTTCCTCACAATTAGTGAAAGAAAAAATCATAGAAAGAAAAATTATTAGAAAGAAAAAATATGAAAATAATCCTGCTATTATTCGATAAATTAGATAAAGATAAGTTTCCCATTCAGATCAAATCTGTCTTTTTCCCTTGCCCAAAAAAACTGCTTTGTCTTTATTTCTGTTCTGCTTGGAGTTAACTGACTTGCAGGTCTAAGCAGGAATGTACCTGAACCTCCCCTAAAAACTAAAATGAGAAGCCAAGAGCTCTGACATTCATGTTCCAGTCCAGGAAAGTTTATCTGAGTGTAAAAAGTGTTTTTATTTTAGTGTAGAGAGACTAAAACTTTCACTACAAATTAATAATATAAATATTACTTTAAAATAACATAAGTAACATAAGCCATTTAGAAGAAAATTTGTGTCAGGAAGAAAATCAGAGTATTAAAAAAATTTAAAAGGACACTTATTTTTTCAATATAAGGTCAAGAAAATTCTACAATGTTAATTAAGTTAACTAAAAATTAGGCTAATGTGATGCTTAAGCTAAGATCAGTTTGCCTTCTAATGTGGACTTAAAATAGCTTGATTTGACAACACAACCAAGCAAATCTTGGTTTTCAATCTTGGGTTTTATTATAATTTGAAAGGAACACAAAAGTAATTCTATGAAGGTGACAGAGCACTGGAAAAGGCTGCCCAGAAGGTTTGTGTCTCCTTCTCCAGAGATATTCAAAACCTGCCTGGATATGCCCATGTGCACTCCAGATGAATCTGCTTTAGCAGGTGGTTGGACTGCACGATCTGCAGAGGTCCCTTCCAAGCCAAATCATTCCATGATTCAGTGACAAAAATCCAAACCTACAGCATCTGGGATGACCTTCTAATTTTGAATGGTGTCTTTCTGATAGAACATAGAAAAAAAAAAACAGCATCAAGACTGCACAAAATAAAACTGGAAAGGGATATAGGGAATGGAGTGCAGAGATAGCACCTCTTTCCTTCCAAGGAATTTGTTCCTGCCCCATAGCAACTTGTATTACAAACCTTTAAGCAGGTACACAGGAGAAAGGTAGGGCAGAGAAAACAAGAATATAGAATGATAGGGAGAAAAAGGTAAAATATCAATACCATGTACTGCCAGTACCACCTTCTGAAACAAAAATGCATAATTTCTTTTTATGCCTTGAAGACACAAGTAATCACATATTTACACTTTGGTTAAAAGCTAGAATGCAGAACGAGTGTTATGTGAATTTTAAATTAAAAATACTTTACCAAGAAGGGCAAGGGAGAATCCTCTATAGACACAATTAACAGAATTGCTTTAATACACTTAAAAGTTTTAACCTTTGTGGTCTTTGAAGTGAACAGTGGAACTGCATTTATTTCAGGTTTGCACAGAAGGGCTCTACTGCCCTGAAAAGTTTTACTGTGCCGTAAACTAATGAAATAAATTATCTTAATTTGGTTGGATCTATTTTCATTAACTGTATGACCCACCGAGGGAATGAGGACAAATTTCAATTTTACTAATGTATTTCAGTTCTGCATTACTCTGGCACTCTGTATTGTGGCTCCTGCTCAGTGCTGCTCACTCAGACATCTTGGGGCCACCTCTCCCCCTCTCTCCCTGACAAGGGGAAAGCTGTGACCATCATCACCCCAAGCTGGGCTGAACAGGACTAAATCCTGCCATATTCCCATCAGGACTACTGAAGACACAGCACAGTAGCACCAACGAGCACATTATGAAAACAGAGAGAGTATTTTTATTATAAACAAGAAGTAGAAATGCATTATATACACCTGGAGGAAAAAGTAAACATATGAAAAGATGAACCTTTTTCACAGCATGAAGAAAGAAAACAAGGAAGAAAAAATCCCAACACATCCTTTGACAAAATGCTTTTCCAGGGCCATTAATGGATTTTCAGATTTTATTATTTGACCTGCTGCCATGGACAGACAGAAGTCTAAAAAGAATGAGATAATATTGTTCCACATATTATTTAGAAAACAGTCAAAAATAACAGCAACAATTAATTGAAAGCTTCCTACAGCATCTCTCTGCAATTTTAAAAAGTATTATTTATACTGCTGGTATGGTAAGTTCATTACCATAAATTACCATAACAACAGGTTAAATAGCTTGGTCCAAAACGGCAGAAAAATAGCAGTCTATGGTTACCAGCAAGTCAGAAAATGCCTTTCATGTGTGACAACACTTTCCAAAAAGTTTCTGCAAAGCAGAGTGGCTCTTACAGCAGACAGTAGCAGAGTTGTTACATCTCACTCCATTCAGCCTTTGTCAGGCTGCACCTGCAGAACTGCACCAAGATCTCAGCCACAGTCCATGAAAGACAAGGATGCACTGGAGAGGGTTCACAGGAGGAATGTGAAGATGATGAAAGGCTTGGAAAGCATGCACTGTGGAGAAGGACTGAGGAAGTTAAGCCTTGTCTTCCTAGAGAAGGATCAGGGGGACCTCATCACATTATTTGAGTACTTAAATGGTAGCTACAGAGAGCACAGAGGCTCTCTCTTCACAAAAAGAACACACAACAGGAAGACAAGGGGCTACAGGTGTAAGTTGATTCATGCAAGATTTCACCTTAATACAAGAAAAATTTGTTTGTGGTGTCTCTTTGGTTTGCTTTAGTTTTGTTTATGGGGGATTTTGTTATATTCAAAACAATCAATCAATAGAAGAACTTCCCTAGGAACATGATACAGTCCCCATCTCTGGAGGGACAAGACAGGGCTGGACAGGGCACCAGGTCAGGGCACAGGGTACCAGGCACTCTCACCTGGCTCTCCTTTCCCACAAAGGTAGGATCAGGTATCTTCCAACCTGGGCTGTTGATTCTTTGTATTTCAGACCAGTCTATCATCTGTCTGCTTATACTTAAATATCTTTGAGAGGGAGAGGGTTTGAGTGTGAAGATAATGAGGATAATACACACCTGAACATGATGCATGTCTTTTTCTATAATAATTTTAAAAAGTGAGTATTTTTGTAAAATTGCTATTTCTGGCTTTGGTTTGGCTTTTTTTTTTTTTTTTTTTTTTTTTTTTTTTAATGTGGACACATATGGAGTTACATTCTGCCACTAAATTCATATCTACACAGCAGCATATAACTGAAAGATGACTGTAGCCCCCAACTGTCTCACCTATTTAATACACAGTATGAAATGACATATTATTTTTGAAAGGAGAACAAGATAGATGCCAGCATGAAACAGTGTTTATAAAAGCATCACCACTACAGCTGTCCCCAAGCAATAAAGCTGTTTATTCCAACCTCCTACCTCATATAAACTGAAATCATCAGCACTGAAAAACAACTTCAAATCTGTTCATGACTCCAAGACAAATAAGAAGAGTCTTCTCTCTCCAAAATATACAATTATGGTCATGTCCAGTAATGGCCATTTTCTATGAAAGTGCACAAACTTATAAATTTCAGATTCATATTTTCTTAACACTAATACATACTGTATTGGTTGTATCTTGAAATTTTATTATATCTCTGCACATACTGATGCATTCAGCATAAAAATAATTCTCTTTAAGGCTTCTTTGTTTTTGTGGTTATACACAAACATTCAGAGAATATTTAACAAATATCTGTATTAATATATTCACATCTAAGGTTTATACAGGAAAACACAGATATTCTTTTGAGTTCAGGAGATATGAAAACTCTTCCATTGGTGTAGGAACTCAAAACAATCAGAAAGAGGTCAAGATAGGACTTAAAAATCAATTTGATTTTAAGTAGGGAAATTAGGATTAGATTTAGAAATCTGGATGTGAATCAAATCAGATCCAAAGTCAGATTTATAGCTAGAACAGACCTGTGATCCTGATTCTCAGCACTGAAAAACATGGTGAAAATTTTGACCTTAAAAGCAGAAATCATAAATACAGAACCAGAGAACTCACACACACATCACAAGAGCTTGTTTCCCCTTCCCTGACCCTTTTTAAGCATTCTGACATGTAACAGAACCAGCTCCAGCCATTCCCAGATGGAGATGTGTCTGTGGGAGCTGAGCCCTTCAGCAGCAGCAGAACCTCTCTGCTGCAAGCAGCTCAGCATGTCCAGCCTGGAAGGGACCAGCTGGGATCCTGCATGCTCAGCTGGAGGCACATCCATACCTCCAGTAAACAAACCAGGAGTCTGGATAGTTTTTGTAAGTATTCACATTATGATCACTGAAATAAAGGTTTCTCATTTTGGAGCTCACTACACATAACTTTTTTTCCTATCTAGAAAAGAGGAAGAACACAAACAAATTTACAGAATAATTACTTAACTGGGTTCCCACACAGATGAGTGATACTCCAATACCACAACAGTCTTATGGGAAGTCAAATGCTGTTAGAAATTGCATACAGATTTTGACCATATTACATATACAAAGTATTCCATAGGGGTGATTAGTCAAAGAAAAATGGAGAAAAAATAAGGAAAACATTATTACACGTGTATTGAGTAACAGCTCCAAGATGTCAGGGTGCTCTTCTGGCAGCCAGACAGGGCATTTGGCTGCCTCAGACCACTGCCCTTACTGAGCTGTAATTGTCCCTCTTCATGCTGAGTGGAGGCTGAGAAGCCAGCACTTGATAGCTTACATTTTATCTGAGCATTCAAGCTCCTACACTGAAATAGTTGTCATCTTGCCAAGATAAAGAAACAAAGGGAGCAGTCAATACCTAATTACCTGTAGCAGCACCAGCTAAGAGAAAATATTCTTTGGCCAAAACAAGCTTTCCACCATCTTCACAGTACAAAGTCCAGAAGAAAACACAGCTGTAGCAGTCGGGTTAGCTGTCTATCAGAGTGAAGCCAGAGTGATCACAGGGCCAAGAACCCATCTCAAGGAGTAAAAAACCTTTATTTGCAAGTGGATATGGGAATAGAGACTTTGAACTCCTGCACGAGCATCTTGAGGTGTTCCAACCAATTCTTTGATTAACACAAACCTAAAGTAAACCCTCCACCAGGGCACTGGTCACTTCTACCTCCCATGGTTACAACTATGCCCAAATGCTCAATACTAAATAATGTGCCAAGCCAGAAGTAAGCAAACACATGACATTTGGTTACATTTACCCCTCCCATGATCAGCCTGTGCTCTTGCCCAGTTTCACAAATTCTGGGCAGCCTCATGGTTACACACACACATTCCCTGCATTTCATACAGGACTTCCACTGACAACCCCCCAAAAAGACAGCTCTCTGCATTATGTACAGCACTGAACACATGCATTTCTCCATTTTTAGGGAGCAGGACAAGCTTTAAAACCATCTTTGTATTTCATAATGTATGTGCTGCCATGGCTCTATGTTCATTAAGGTTGTTATCACAAGACACAACTTATGAACTGCATGGTCTTTGAAGAGAGAGGGAAGCAATAGACTCTACCCTGACATTTTACAGAGTAATGGATAACCAGTTAAAAATTATTCCTCTAACTGAAGCCTAGCTATTCCTTTTTCCAAATCTTAAAGTCAAGCTCCTTACAATGGCAATAATTTTTATTGCAGTTTCAACCTCTGTGAGGAGTTTGAGATGAGAGCCTCCACTCCTGAGCCTCCCCAATCTTCAGGCCATGAAACAGAATTCACAGACCCTTCCACTGCAGTTACAGTCACAATAAAAGATAAAACCAAGAGGAAAAAAAAAGCAAAAATACACCTGTCAGACAAGGAGATGCACAAAAAAAGCAGACTAGTGAAAACAAATATATATACATTAGCCATAACACTATGAAACATTTAAAAATAAACAAAACAAAAGAGCTGCATTGCTGCCTTCTTTCTTAAGGCATTAAATAGAAACAAGTTTTTTGTTGTTACATGAAAATTTGACAAATCCACATGAAATTAGTGGTTTAAATTCACCAGCCTACCTCTGAAGCTTCGATTTTTTTTTCAACTTGACAGTGCTGAAACGTATTAATTTATCATATCCAAATGTTTGAAGAGAGCATATTCAATCATATTAAAAGCAGGCCTTATTTTGCTGAAAATACAAGCTGAAGGCAGGTACTCTACAGCTGGAGACACAAGACCCATATGCTGCTTCCACGTCTCATCCTGCTGCAACAGGAACCAGAGAAACTGTAGCAGATTACTATGGACAGATGTCATGAACAAAAATAACCCAGGGAAGTGTTCCATACAGCACATTTCTGCTCAGGAAGATAGCAGCAGTAACCAGCTCCTCTTGCCATTTCAGAATGCATTTCAGTTGCTCCAGTCTGGCTTTTGATGGATACCAGAAAGCCACAGGGCACTTAGGAATCAGACATGTTCTTCAGTAATTACTATGAAATTTTACTCCATCTCCTACCTTGTTGTCATGCACTACTAAATAAAGATATACACCAACTACATAAATGTATAAAAAATATATATCTATATGTAGAATTACACATAATTTCAAATATACTAAACTTGTATTTGCAAATCTGACCAATGTAAGTGAGGCTGTTTTATGATTTCCTCTCCTGCTGTCCTTGCACCCATTCCCCACCAGCTGAGAAAGGAATATACTGTTTCAATTCAAGGTTTCTTGTTTGCTGTCAGTTCCAATATTTGACTAATAAAACAAAAATGACCATGTGAGAGAAAGTTTCTGTGTACTTCAACTTAAGGAATTGGTGAAAACTTTAACTCTTTCACGCATTCCTTTTCATGTCTCTCTGGTATGAAACAGCATGAGGCCAGATTTGATCAGGGCCCAAGCAAGTCTTGAGGTGAACTGAGGGAAGAAAGAGGTCTGAAATAAAAGTGACATTACCACATATATGAATAAATTTCAGAGAAAATAAGATTTTTCAACTATTCTTTAAAGTTCGGTTGCACTAGGGAAAAGGAAAGTGTTGTGAAGGGCAAGACAAAGAATAAAAAACAAAAAAATAAACAAAAATTAAACAAACAAAAAAAAACCAAACAAACTTTTTCTTTTTTAAGATATTTCAGAATCAAATTAAAGACTGAACTTTTTTTTCCATAGTACTTGACAAGCTGTAAAAAATAATTAATTGAGTGAAAGAGTAAAAAATAAGATCATAAAATTACAGTATGGTTTGGGTTGGGAGGGATCTTAAAGATCACCAATAGCTCCAACCCCTCTGCCAAGGACAGGGGCACCTTTCACTAGACCAGGTTGTTCAGAGCCCCATCCAACCTGGCCTTGATGGGATGGGGCATCCACAACTTTTAGAGCAACTTGTTTCAGTGCCTCACTGCCCTCCTAGTGAAAATTTTCTTCCTTATATCTAATCTAAACCTAGTCCCTGTCAGTTTAAATACATTCTTGCTTGTTCTATCACTATATGCTCTTGAAAAAAATCCCTTAAAAATCTTTACCTTTCTAAATATATTCTGAAAATAAATTGGCATTTTTGGCTCCATTGTATTGAATTGATTCTTGGTACAGAGTTCCACATAACTTATTCTCATGGACTTGAGAAATATAAGAAGTTACTGGGAAACACATGGATCATTTGCCCTGTGGACAAGTAGAGGGCTCTGGAAATAATTGGGAACAATTGCAAGGCAGATACAGCTGACCAGCACATACATCCAGAAGACCTAAAAGGACTCGTAAACCAGACAGTCTTTTCCATTTATTTGATGCATCACTCTAATTTACTGGAGTCCAAGTAAAACTCAACAGATACAAGCAAAAACAATTACTGCCAGAAATTTTAATGGGCTTCATATATTCCTCCATTTTTAGGTGCTAAAACCCAGACAAGTTTACAGAACTACTTCTCTAACATCTACTTGAACATATCTAATTCTATGCCCTTATTAATCCCTGCTACAGTGGTTTATAATGGTTTCCTAGGAACAATGTCTCCTGTTTCATCTTCAGAATGAACTGTGATGCTACAGTTTTTGCTCCCTAGTGCTGTTCATAGGAAACGAGGTGCTGTCCACACAAAAATAATTGTACTTCTTTGGCACACCATGCTTTCAAAATGTAATTCCTGTGAATGTTCATTTATGCCAGAAGGTGACAAAGATCACCCTGGAATTCCTTCTCACCTTATATTCAAAAGAAAGAGATGAGACCAGCTTTGAGAGAAGAAATTTGAGCCCTGACAGAAGAGCCTTCATCCCACAAAAAGTCTCTGGAGTCTGCAAGATGAACACAATGTTTTCTGCTACCTTCTCTGAAGAGCCATAAAGACAGGTTAGATCAGCACTATTAATCCCCCTGGTATCCCTAATGGGCTCTGCCCTGCAGGTTTCTTGGCACTGTTGCTGCCTTACCCTTGGTGCCAGACCTGCTGTCTGCTGCTCTTTCTGCATGTCCTGGTGGGGTGCACAGAGCACTCCAGCCCCTCCACAGCTCTGCCAACGCTGGAACACAACTGGAAGTTGCTAAGTTAATTGATTATGCCAGATTGCAACCTCATTGCTTGAGCTTCCCTTCTCAGAAGCGAAGGTTTAACCAGTGGGAAACAAGATCCCACAGAGGACACTGAAGAAGATATTAAAAACCCTGAAAGATGTGGAAGAATATCTCTGTCTGCAGCTACTCCATCCCCTTCCAGGCCCTTCCCTTCTTCCATATAGTGTATCCCACTCTCCCAACAAATTTTCTTATCCTGTATGTATCCTGCTAAACAGGTTTCAGTCTAATTAATTACCCTGCTGATATGAAACTGCAAAAGGATTCTGATCTGCCAGGTACGTATAGAATCATTAACATGTTCAAAGAATAAACCCTCTCTGTTAATACAAAAACCACCACTACAAACAAACAAAAACAAAAAGCAGAGAACTTGCTCTAAAGAAACATCATATTTACAATTTCAAACTGTGAACAGTTAACTCTGGTAACAAAAATGCTACCAGTCTACCACTACTGGCAAATTATTTACCTAACTGGTGAACAAATTTAACTAATTAAGCTTTTCAGAGACTAAAATCAACACAAAGCTTAATATGAAACATAATATATTAAAATTTCATGTACCCAACATTTTACAAGATGATCACTATTAAGATTTCTAATCCAACTTCTTTTGCTGAGACAACAGTTTCATTACCTGCCACAGTGCAAATCTAATGATGCATGGAAATCTGCCTCAACATCAAACAAGCAGAACTGACACAGGATGTGCCTTCAAATCTGGGCACTGACTTTCCCTTTCAACACAGGCTGATAGAGAGACAGCAGCACATTTCACCCAGCCTATGACTGCATCTTCCTGCAGGAAAACAGCAATGGAAGGAACACTGGCATTAAATGTGCAGAGGAAAGAACAGAAAGACCAAAGACAGAATTTTTCTCATAGAATATATAATTAATTTGCAGATAACTACAAACTAAAACTATAAAAATAGTTAATAACTCACATTTGGGAGGAGTTTGAAGGGGTTTTTTTAAATATTCTGTGATATTATTTAAGCTCCTTTTAAACTAAGAATGGGTTTGAATAAAGAATGTTTGGAGTATACTATGCCAAACTTCAAATGTCAGTAAGGGTTTGTGGGTAAAGGAGATCAGTCCCAGGACACCAGCCCAATGCTGGATTATAAACCTTCCCCTGCATTCATACAGTACAGTGTAACAAAGACTGGGCTGTGTCAAATAGTAAATTTCATTTTGAAGCTCTTCTGTTTAAAGCAAATTCTGAGTTTATGTCCTATTGCTGTAAAATAGAAAATCTGTACATTTTTGTTCAATGCAGAAATTCAGTATTTTCATGGCACATTGCATAAAGAAGAAAAATGAGGTAATATTCCTACATATGCACCACCCTACATACAGCCTGCTGCTGTATTTCCAATTTCCATATTAAAGATGCATTTTCCATATATATCTGAAGACACTTTGAAAATTTCAGGCATAAACAAAGACATGAAGTGACTGCTAAGTAATTTGAATTTTAGACCTTTGAACCTCTGTGACTACTGACTTATTAATAAATTCAGAAATAATTAAATAAAATAAAAACAACCACAAAATGGAATTACCATGTCTCCAAAATGCCTAAGATAAAAAGCAATATAAACATAACTGTAAAGAAATATAAGATTGTCGTAAAAGTTATAGTTAGTATTTTTATGGTCTTAAAAATAACAAGCATTTGTGCAGTGCCAAAACTGACCTACATTTGGCTATTCTGTAGAAGTATTGTTGCATTCCAATGGCAGTGTTTATCAAAATAATACTAATTAAAATAACCCTGCTGGTATCAGTTGTGAAGAACATCAGCACTCCATATATGATAGGAATGTGCTTATGAACTCAAATTATTTTCATGTGTTCATTTCAGTTTTAATGTAGGTTATTTTGAAGCAGAAGGAATACCATACAAATTAAGTCAGCATACTGCTGGTGCTTCTATTATGCTCAGAGAGCCTGTGTCAGGTAAGAATACAATTCTTTTTAATAGCTTGGAGTAGCATAAAGATTAGATTGATAAAGTAATATATATATATACACATATATATTACCTGTTCTTGCCTCTCCAGCCACTTGTCCACCATGGGATGACTGGCACTTAACGATGAACGAGCATTGTCTCTCTGAAACTGGTTAGACCAGCTACTAGTATCTCGTGGTAGGCTTCTGTAGTTTTCATCTTTCTAGTTTAAAAGAAACAAAAAAGTGTCTTATAAAAAACAACCAGTCCTTGCACATTAACAATGCAGCTGGTTATTAAACTAATACACAAGAAAGACTGGACCCCAGGACTGGACCCATGGACAGTGCGACTGCTCGGACACTCAAGGGCAAGAGCTCCCGTTCCTTAATGCCAGGGATGCCCAAACAAAGCCTTGGTGGAGGTGCAGATCTTCCACCCACTCATGCTTCCTTTCCTCTTTTTACCTTCCTCTTTTCCAAACCTCCAGTGCATACTCAGCAAGGCTTTCAGAGCATCACATTCCTCTCACTCCATTCCCACTGAGAGCAAATGTACCAAATGAGCCCATTCAGTGACCACTATGGCCACTGTATAGTTTCTCCAAGTCTCTGTATGTAATTAATTTTACAATCAAAGCAGTCTCACAGCTCCAGGTATGGTCCTTTAGACCAGAACAGCATGCTGTAGAGTTCAAAATTTGAATTTATCATTTCACATTATGATGCTTTGCCTGCTTTGCCTGAAGGTATACAAATACAGTCACATTTGTAGAACAGCAGCAGATGGAGATTGTGCTGACAGAGATACACTGATCCTACTGAGACTGATAATTTTTCTCTTTATTTTTAATTGATGAATTTGTCCGCACATCCTTCTTACAAGCTGTACAAATTCTTCAACTTCTATAGCTTATTAGTCCTTACCCAGCCTTATCACTAAAAGCCAACAAAAGCACAGAGGCAGATTCTTAATGATGGAAATTACCTTTAGCCTAAAGTCAGTATTACTGATAGGTTACATAGCTTAGTTCCTTCCAACTGAAATAATACATGGAGCTACAATTCTGCTTAGCTTTTCAAAAGAGAATGATAAATATTCTATATAATATATAAGTATACTTCCTTCAGAAGCAGAGTATTTTTTCCAGTCAATGTTTGTCTTTCTTCATGCCAAATCAGATAATTTAGAGTGAGTATCTATTTTTAAAACAGGATTGTACTCCTACATATTTTGCAATATTACTACTTTTAAGAATCTCAAAACCCTCTAAAATAATAAACAAGCGCCAGTGCACATTTGCAGCTAAAAGTTATTATGTTCTTTATTTATAGTACACAGATTTTTGACCCCCTCTTAAATCAATACTTCATTCCATCAGCATGAATATTTCCTTTCCCTGTTTACCATACTGATATTTCTTTGGCCTGGAACAGTATTAGTCCAATATTCTAGATGCAGCAACAATTCCCTTACAACTGTCCTTCACAACCTTATTTCTTGTAAATACATGACAGCATCTGCTAAGAAATTCAGGTCTTGGTATAACAGTGAAATATAGCAGTTTTCAAAAGCTTTCTGTGCAAGACCAATCTTTTCTCAGACATATCAAACCTAAGCTTTCTTAATTCATGACAACCTATTTTTTTTGAAAGCAGAAACGTTGAAACGCTGTAGTATAAAACAAAATCTTCCATTTCAAGATACCAAGACACCAAAGCTTCAATTCATCCAGCATGAGATTAGCTTGCAAAAATATGTTTGCACAGGTAATAGGCCTAACAAATGACCATCTAAATTACTTTATCCTGCCACAAATGAGCAAAAACTTTGTGTTTCAGCAACTAAAAACAATCCAGTATTTTAGTGCTGGTTAACCACACAGCAAACTAGAAACTTGCTCAGTGTCTTGCTTAGAAAGGGGAAGTGGAAATCAGCTTTGTACAGCAAATGCCATAAAAGCCAGGAAATGGTGTGTACAAATTGATTTTTTCCTGCTGCTTCTTTTATTCAATTCTTCTCTTCAGGTGACAGGGATGGCACAATTCCTACAAGCCAAAATAACAATTTCTCTTGTTCAAAGTGGTGGGCAGGTATAACAACAAAATCAGAATCTGACAGAGAAATAACGAAAAATCATTTTATGCACAAAACCACACATACAGTTGGTGCATGCATTATTGTCACCTACAACAATAACCCACTACCTGACAGACCATCAAGTAGTCTGAATGAACAGAAATTTCTTCCTATGAAACAAGATGTTTCCTGTATTTCCGTATTTTATAGAGAATCCAATTTTTTTTATAGATTCCGACTTACCATGTTCAATAGAAAGTTTTTAGAAAGACATTTTTATTTATAAAACACAAAGACCTCTCTCCACACAGCATCCATTATACCTGCACAGGAGTGTTTTGCAAGAGAGAAGAAAAGATGTTCATCTAGGGATGTGTTGTTCTTCAATCATTCAATCACCAGGTCTCAGAATCACAATGAACAGCCACATTGCACAAAGTCTGTCTTGGAAATTTGTGCTATAAAAAGTCCCAGGTACCGCAGCACTTAATGTAAGTGAAATTATCTAACTTAAGAGAGTTTAATTAGGCCTCTGATTTGTATATCTATACTAATGTCAAGAATTGTGCAAAGAGTTTACGCCTAGTGTTATCTGTGCTGACAGGGAGTACATTCATCTCACCTACCAAAATATTTCTGCTTGTAGCTTACTTCTGTAGAAGATTGCCTTTCTCCTGCTAAGACTTAAATCAGCTCATTTTACACAAAAGGCATCCAAGTCACTCAGCAATTTTTTCTGACAGCAGAAACAAAAGCTGGAATGGTAGAGAGATGTGGTTTCTGTAACTCTTTTGGTTTCTCAGCAGTTTCACCTCTCCCCTTTCTTCAAATGTTCAAAATAGTGTTATCATCAGATTGGAAAAAAAAGTACCAGTGCTGCAATCACACACACAGACATGTTGGTGTTAGCCAAATAGTGAAATATTAGAAGATTCACCAGCCACAGACAAGCCCTCCACTCTTTTTTGCCATTGCTTTGTGGCAAACAGATCTCCCTGTACCCCACGAGTGACAGCACTGGGACAAGCACCAAGCTAGGAAAGGAGCAGAGGGATCAGCACCCATCAGTGCCCCATGCCATCCCTCTCACAGACACCTACACCACACAGCCTGAAGGTGCTCCTGGCTACCTGTAACCCCATATGTGCAGGGTGCATTTCCATTACTGCCAGAGCTGATTCAAAGACAGCTGTGCTGACAGACTACAGAGCTACGGGTGAAAAACATCACTGCAACTTAGACACTGGGATTTACTGAGCCAGCTGTGATGCTGCTATTTAAAATATGTATTGTTTTGGGCTTTTTTGTGTGAAATATTCATTGCTAATCCAGAAAACTCTACTTGTCTCAGTATGATCCAGTTTTAGCATACATGCATCCCAACATGGCTGAAAAGGTATGCATCACTTTTAGCTACAATACCATTAAGAAGATTTCATGGTACAGAAGCCATTAGGGTCACACAGGGAATTCCCATTTCTTCTGGAAATGCAGCTGTAAGCCCTCCTGGGACCAGGGCTGGCATGCATCATCAGTTACAATTAAATGCCCTAATTTTTTTAAAAAAGAAGTTTTTTCCCCAAACATCTTTGGGGACCATGCGCCATGTCAGCTTTATCATGTTTGAAATGGAAATTGATCAATATAATACTAAAACTGCCAAGTCATAACACCACCACTACACTTAACTGCAGCATTTCAGAGTCATTTTAATGAGGACACATAATCTAACACTTCAAGATTTAGTTCAGCATGGTGTCCCTGTGGGGTTTTGCTGGAGGATTGGGTGAAAGGGGACAGGAAAAATGAAGCAATTTTGCTATACTTTTAATTTCAGATGATTTGCAATATGTAACAAGAGTCTCATCAAAGACTCTGCAGCTTGTAGATGAAATGACGCATTAGAATGATCAGTGTACTTCAATTACTAGCTGTCCCTGCATAAATTCACTTGTGATTTTAAATTGCAGTTGTACTCCTGCAAACTCCCAGCATCACAACCCAATCAGAACATTGTCCACATGGTGTGGTGACAGTTCCATGTCTGCTAAATTATTTGCTACATTCCAAATTGTGAAAAAACTGGATTTTCCCTTTGTTTCACCCCCTGAATGGCTAAACTGTGGCAAATTTTGGTTGCTTATTTAAAACAAAACTACACTAGACATCATTACAACAGGGGTAAAATACATTGAAGACCTCTTCAAAGTAATTCTCTAAAAGACAATTCAAAAATGCAAACCAAGTTTTCACTTGAATTATTTCTACAGCAAATAGCCCATGTGTCCTTTAGGACAGTCACTAAGATCATTTTGGACACTGATCAATTTTTTGCTATCCAGTCTTTTTCCTTCTATCTATGCACTTTGGAAAAGGCTGCTTGTTTGTTTGGCTTTAGCTCCTGATGGCCTCAGACTGAGATAGGATTTGTGATGAAAGACTAAGAAAAAGACTTTGTTTAGTCTTTTGAGGTTATAATTTCACCTGAAAGACTTTGGGCCAGTTCATGCCAATAAGAGCAATTATTATTGTTGAATCACTGTCAAGGTTATAAAGGTTGTTGCTCTTTCTTTTAATGCTCTGCTATAACCATGTTAGACCTTGAACAATTTGGTGTCACTCTCAGACAGGGTGCTAAAAGCTGTAATTAATTACCAAAACATTCACACAGTTTATGTAAGTAAATCTGTCTGATGAAAACATCTGTTTATAAATGAAATAATCTACACACAGACCCATTTTCCATGCTGTGGGATGGTCTAGCAAATAGATTCCTGCAAGTTTTTATTTGGTTGAGGTTTTGTGGTTGCTTTCTAAGTGGATTTTAGACAAATAAATATGGAATAAGACCAAATGGATCTCCATTTCTAAAAAAAAAAAACAAAAAACAAAACCAAAAAACAAAGAAGGCTGCACAAATAATGTATATTTCATGTGGAAAATATATTACATTTATAAAATTAATTAACCCAAAAGATGCAATGCATTAACAGAAATTCCCTTTAAAAAAAACAAACCTACTTACACAGATGTCAGATTTGGAACTGTTCTCTCTATTAACATAGCATGTTTTAGCAAGAATTTCTCCCAAATGTCAGCAGTTTACCTCCAAACTAATAGTAGCAGTCACTTCCTATAACTATCCATATATCTTAGAAAACTCATACTACTGCTTGGGTGAGCTTCCTTTTATTCCTGGTAGATTTAGTTTTCCAAGGTTGCTCTTTTCCTGATGTGTACTGAAGAACATGACCCCAGAAGCTGCACTAATCCAGACACAGCCCAGCCATTTGCTGCAGAGAAGAAGGAATGAGTTACAGTCAACCAGTATGTGAAACCTTTGATCTGAGGCCACTCTCTAAGGAGTAAAGTAAAAGAGGACACTCACATTAAAGAATTATCACAGTTTCATATCTTCTATCAGTTCTGACCCAGAACAGGGGTCATTTCCAACTGGTAAAAACTGATTTGCAGAAGATACAAATATAACAGTCTAATAAAGAACTTGCATGCCCTATTTATGGTGAAAATAGATGAGAAGAATGACCACTCCACATTTATTTGGATCTTTTTAGAAAGACTTGTCTCAGAAATGACCCTCTGTATGGCTCCATGAAAGGATTTAATATATTATGCTTCTAGAAGAGCTCATTAGATGCCAATGAGGAAAAAAGCAATTGAAAAGCCAGTGTTTTGATTAAGTTCTATCACCTTACATTCAGAAATTTCCAGAGTTGTGCTATTCCAATTTATACATTCCATGTTATCCCTTGACTGACAAGCAAGGCCTGATCTTAAAAAAAAAGCAATAAATATGGGCCACGATAAACAGTTTTCTGTGCAAGTGGTGTTATATGTAAACATTTAGTGTTGAAGAATATGGGCTATATTAAGAGTAAACTAAGAAACATGATACTGCCTATCCAAAACATTCTGTTGATGTCTCTTGTTTACAACACAAAAATGAAAAATGTCATGATCTCTGCACATACACTGCAAAGCCAGAAGTTTACAAACAGCATACACTGTTATTTCTCAGATGGAGGGAGAAGAAAGAAGCTGCTTCTTCCTTCCACTCTTTACTTATTAATCTCCTAATAAACCCCCACAAGGAATAATGCAAAACAACTCAAGTAACATACAGCAGTTTATATTCAGTAGTTGTAATTCAGAAGCTGGCTTTTATTTCTGTAAGCATAACTAAAAAGACATGGCTTACCATGGTTCCATTTTATAGAAAAATAAATGAACCAGTTAAGTTAAAGTGTCATGAAGCTTCAGTTCTGATTCCTCTAACATTATATTTAGAAAACCATTTACTCCTCTACTATTTTTCATTCAAGAGAATATTCTCTTTTCCTGTGCCACTTTAAAGGCATCTAAAGAGTTTTTATGCATATCCACCTATACATGAAACCATATGGGTATCTGTTTAAATGCAATAATATAATTTTGTGCAGTCCTGCCATTTTCACCAGATATTTGCTTTTTTACTCAAATTTCTATGTTTTATGCCAATTTGGATTTAGAAAAAATGTAATTTGTAAAGCTGTTTGTTTATTTTAAGTGTTGACATGATTCATTTGATACCTTGGGAGAGCCAAGAAATTAAAGGAAAGAAAAACTGCTAATTAATTAATTTCAAAGCAACCTCTGAAAATAGGATTTAACAAATAGAATGCAAATATTAAAAATATTTGAGAAGCCAAGAGAAACAGGAAACAAGGGAATACATGAAACTTCACAGAGACCTTATATTATAAAAGGCATTAGCCTTTTAAATGTTGAGTAGATGCTTTTAGTTGGCCATACCACTAAAATGCTGCAACTGGCTGTCTGTATGTTTAGAAACTTGCATCTGATGTTCTGAAATGAAGAAAGGAGGCTGAGATATGAGATAACCAGTCCAATGGAAGTGATTTTTCCCTTTCTTCACTGCATGGCCAGCGTGGAGAAGAGCAGGTTTTTAAGGGCAGAAGCACAAGGCCATGTCCCAAACCCAGATCACCTTCACACGTGCCAGCTCTTCCCCAGTGTCACCCACACCACTGCCTCCTCTCTATGGAATTATATGGACCAGGAGCTCCACTGGGCTCCCAGCAAAGCACCCATCACCTCATCCAATGTGCCAATTCATTTCAGACCTCAGCCAGAATTCCTCCTGGGGTCTGTGGAGAAAGACCCAGAGAGGAATCAGGCCAGGGCTTGCAGTAGTGTTTCTCTTTAATCTGAGTTTACAGCAGTGCACACACCCTTGGCTCCTTGCAGTCTCACTGGTGTCCCTCACACTGAACAGCTTCCCTCCTATCTTTCTTCATCTTATTGTTTTAGTCTTTTTTCCCCATTTCATTAATTTCATGAGCCCAGCAGACAAGGCTCTTAAATTGGACATCTGTGTACAAGAGCTGAAGCACTTGTTTATAAAGAGACAATAAAACTGGATGGTAGCACACAATGATCATCCCATCAGGCTGTGAAACAAAACCAGGCTAAGTGACCTCTGATTCAGTCTCGAAGTCAGTCATAACAGAAACAAGTGTAAAGGATGACTAGGAATTCCTGGAGCTGACTTTCCCCACTAACTAAAGTTTAACATCTCCACCCCAGCCTTACTACTCCATTGCATTGATTAGTTCCACATATGAGTGAACTGTATTCTGATACTGCTTAGCTGTCTTGTCTTCATTCATTACGAGATAATTCAAATTAAAATGTAACAAATTTAGAAAAAAAATGATGAAATATTCACTGCTTAAATCTTGCAGGTTCATGTCTGAACACAGCTGGGAAACACAGCCTGCAACCTGAATTGTACTTTAAACTTTGTTTCCTTGCTAGCTACACATTCAGCCAAAATCCAAACATGCTTTGCACCAATACACAATCTTGGTAATCAGAAAGCAAGATCACAACTGCAAAAGCTCTTCAATGACAAGTGCATATGGTTGCATGGTTGTAGGTCACAATTAAATAGATGAAAGCAGGTCAAAACAGATCTAGCTATTACCAAGGAAAATATATGTGCTTCTAACCTTTGGAAATAAAAAAATTCACTGAACTTGAATGTCTAACTGTTGGGGTTTTTTTTAAACTTACTCAATCTTTTATCAGCCTATTCTTTTGGGACCAGTCTTTCACCCTCAAACCAATGGAGAGCTGCAAAAACATTAAAAATTAAAACCAAGAGACAAATACCAAAACATGGGAATTTACAAAGTACACCCTCACTTAGAAGAATGCCAAAATCTTCAATTATCTATACCATGTACTTGAAAGCTTTCTGTTTTCAGTATAGCTTTCAGTGGCTCTCAGAGAGGTGCTGTGCACTTACTGAATTGAAAAGACAAACAACCTGTGCACATTCCACCACTCCTTTATCAGAGTAAGAGACTCACTCATCCTGACCCTCCCTGGCACCCCCAGCTGATGATGCAGCACCGTGTGCCCTCACCCGTGGAGCACACATTGCTCACCCAGACATTCCTCACCCATCACTGGCAGTGAGACATGGGCCAGCACAGCACTGGGACACAAATACACATTCTTCCTACATTACTGATGAAAAACAAAGGCAGTGTGTTTAACTGACTAGCTCAGCCTGAGAGCAGAAGTGGAAAAAACTTACCAGCTCTCAGATCTTGCACTGATATCTCTCTTCAGGGGGACAGAGAGGAGGTTTGACAGATGGGCATCCACAAACGGATGACTTGGAGCAAAAAGAGGTAAAACAACAAAGGAGAGGGAGAAAATTACACCTTCACTTCAGATTTATTGCTTTTATTGTTGTTTTTTTTTCCTGCTCAACATGTGGTCATGACTGATTTTTGAATGCCAACAGCTGAATCCTGTCCATGTACTCAGTCCTCAGCAAAAAGAACATCACAGCATTAAATGATGCACACTGGCTGTTACCTCTGTGCACTGGGCAAGGATTTTTAACTTTGTGTCTCTTATTCCCAACTTGCTGGTGATGATAAGAAACATTATAGTTGTTTCCATATTTTGAAAGTCAGGAATTTTGAGCTCTTTCATAGAGTTTTCATTGCATTAAAATATCACTAGCTACTCTGCTGAAGACAGTCAGACAATTCTTCATGGAATTCATGAAAGCACCTGAGGCAAAGGGCACAAGAAGAAATACGAATTACTCTATCAAAACATAAGAAAACAACTTTCTTATTCTGAGAATGATTGAACACTGGAAGAGGTTGCCCAGAAAGGAGGTGCAGGCTCCATCCTTGGAGATGTACATACTCACAACCTCACTGGACACAGACCTGAGTAACCTGCTCCAGCTGACCCTGCTTTGACCAGGCAGGCTGGACTCAACAGTCTCCAGAGGCACCTTCCAGCTTCAGCTGAACTGTGATCCTGTGAAAGTCATGAATTTTACACGCTGCCCAGGCCAAAAACCACACATACATGTTGGTTTCATATTGCATTCTCTTAAGTACAATTCCTCTAAACTAACCACCAAGCAACAAGCTGCCAGCAACAAGTTACTATCACAAAGGAAGAAAATGGATACATATAATTTCTGTTTTCTTGACTTTCCATTAATCTCTCTCCTGTAACATTTTACATTTTAAAACACTTTATTTCATCACCTGTGGATAACCCATGCCCATTCTCCTTTCCTCTCAGTCTATGCAAAATCACATCTCAAATGACAAAACTCATGACCATGTCATTGAAAAGGAAAAAAAGCCTGCTCAAATAAATCTGGAGGAAGAAATATTCATGGTAATTGAATCCTTTGGAACTTCTATTTAAAACATTTCACTTTTAGGTCAAAAGCTGGAAGCTGTATTCATCGTGGGAGGTTTAAAACCTCTCATGACAGAGATGCCAGGCTCTTTGCAGATATGCTGAACTTCTCCTTAGCAGATTCATCTGTATTACAGCACTTTGCCAATACTGCTCCCCAGGTACACAGTACCTCCCTTCTGAAAAAGTCAAAACCAGAGACTGGGGCTCCCAAGAAACATCAGCAATACTTTGGTCTCTGGCTCCCAAAAGGATGCTCAGTCTTTCAGCCCACAACCTTCCCTAGTTAATTTAATAGATTTACACTCTGCCATTTAGACTTCCTGGCTATAAAATGACCAACACACAATTCTAATACAGGGCTCTTCAATCCTCTGAGTTAAACTTCAAATTCTTTTGAAATATTATGTCTTTGGTGACAGTGACAAAACAAACTTCACTAAGCTGTGTTTAAAAGGAATTCAAGGTAAATTAAACTAATTTCCACTTTAAATTTTATTCTGAAACTGAAATATCATTATTGAAGCTTTACAAAAAATGCTTTTCTCCTGTCTAAACACATTTCATTGGAGAAATATTTTTTCCTTCTGTTTACAAAGAGGATTAGAAAGCATTGCATCTTCTAAATAATTATAAAACCCTGCAACCCGGCAATCTGAAAATTTGTACTCATCAGTCTCAAACCAAAGGAACAGAAAAACTACCTGCAACAGGAGATGTGGGAAACACAATGTTTTGCAGGTAAGGTAATTGGTGCCAGATGAAACTTAGAGCACTCAAATGAAGTTTCAAATTCTTTGCAGTTTATAGAGCCAAAAAAAATTAGGTTTCCAAGTAGGAAGAAAGCATACCCTAGAAAAAAATTATTATTCCTACAAGGCATAGTGATATTCCACCTTAAAATACATGGACAAACCCATTTAACAACAAATAAGCAAAAAAATTGGCTGCTGACTAAACAGCAAGGACATAAAGCAAAGGAAAAAAAAAAGCAATTCGAAAACGATGTGCCAAGTACACTGAGTTATGTGCTTGCTGTTGCTGATCCACCCCACAGAGCACGTTGTGTGCCATTTGCTTTGCTGCAGGTGGGTGAACCCAAGAGCCAGAGGCACAGAAGCCCAGGCACAAACATTTTTCTCTCTCATGAGCTCTCCTTTTTAACCCATATTTTCAATTATTTCTGCTGTACCAACGTTCATATCTCTGACAGGGCAACATATGAATCAAAATCAGAAAAGTCACAGTGGATGTTTGTCATAAGCTGGTTATTCACAGTGGATCCCTGCATTAAGCAAGGCAGGTTAACTAGATAAGCCTTCAGTCTTTCAGAGAAGCAGGATCAAGGCAAATAAATGATTTTTAATGATAAACCATTCCTCACCACAAATGGAGCTGTAAATTTAAAAACCACACTGAAAAGATACAGGATAATTAATTCACAGTCGTTATAAGATGTAATATAAGTGGTTGTTGCATTTACACTCCCCCAATACTAAACACATTATCTAAGGGGAAAGAAACATGATTTTTATTATTGCACCTCACATCTATTAAAGACAGCTAGTTAAGCCAATAGGCTTTGGTATTGAATTATTAAGAATATGATTTAAATCAGCAGTTATTCAGAAAACAACAACATCAAAACAGATTTTACTGCAGTGAAAAGAAGCACTTGTGATAAGCTTCAGCTGTGTACAATCTGTTCACCTGTACAGTTCAATACAATTCAAACAAAATTACATCTTGCAAATCAGGTATTACTCCAGGCCTCTGAGAAGAGATTTCTAGTTGGAGATTTCTTCTTTTTTCATTAGAATGGCTCAAGGAAGCAAGAGAAAGGACTAAGTCAAGCCATCAGGAACTAGGTAATACAGACATCTCTCACACACACACACAAAAGTATGTGAAAATTATTTTAATATTCAGTTTTAAATAAATAAACCCCAAGAAGCAAATTTACCAACTAGAGGTGTTTAAGAGCCAATTTTGTGAATCTTTCACAGATGGGAAGACCTATTCATTTGATTGAAACCATTCATGGGAAGGATTAAGTCAGGAATTACCTAGCTAAGTATAGTTAGCAGCACTACAATAACTTGTAAATAATCAATAATTTTGCAAATAAATGAGTACCTTGAGATAAAAAACCCTTGGTTTCCAGTTGCCCTTACAGTGAAAAACATAAAAAGTAGAAATTCTGTGAGATTCCAATTCTAAGGATAAGAGTGCATTACGATATCCTGATAATAAAGATGATATTTTTTTAGAACTAGATGATTTGAAAAACAGATGAGAATGCACATCCAGTTTAGGATACATATAACAAAATCCTACTTATTATAACAGAAATGTATCTCTAGTACAACACAGATCCAGTTCAGGCCTCTCCAAAGCATACTCAGCATCTCTCTGGTCATTCTCTCCTTAGGGACACAGGAGATCCTGGTGTCTCATTTCATTTATCCCAGTAACTACAGGCAGCATTGCAGTTACAGTAGTAGGATCCTTCAAACAGTCTGCATTTTTGCTCCACTCCAGCACCCTTCTCTCTTTCTGTTTGCCCAGAACTACTGGCATATGTCCTGGCTCCTCACAGCCTTCTGTGCATGGCAGCACTCTCACCCCTTCATTTCATCTCAGCTTGGGCATCTGCCCATTTTCCTGCCATTCCAAATTCTTCATAGCCAAAATGAAACAAATACCAATAAGACGTCCTCTCTCACTTGTCCCTGAGAAATAAATCCCTTCTGCCAGACACATGCAGCTTCCCCTGTGCTAATTCCTCCAAAAATTGGACAGGGTTTCTACCTGTCAATTATTTCTTTTTAGAGGTGACGGGCTGAAAGTAATGTCACTTCTTAGAGTCAGTAGGTGGATGAAGCTTTTGGCAACTCTCCCAGAAACCTTTTTCATGTTTCTGCAAGATACTGCTGGGGCAAAGTTGCTAATCTACAACTGTGCTGCAAATCTCAGCCCAAGAACATATGTTCTTGTGCTGTCAAGAAACAGAACTGCAGTGAAAACATTACATAGTGCCAGCTACTCACAAAAGATATATGGGTGCTCAAGCCCAATGCACTGAGCAGAAAATTAAGATTGTTCTCATTGCTTTTCTCAAATGTCTGTGTCATCTATAATCAATGAAACAGTCTGGAACAAAGCACAGCCATCTCTTTGTTATCCGAGCAGCTGAAGAAAACAACCTAACATAAGAAAAGTACTGAGGACTCAAATAACACAAATATATTTGTAAAAATTCACTGTTAGTACTTTGGTAAGAGACTGGTGACACGGACTTCAAAAATGCCACCATTTAGAATAATAATACAAATAAAATTTTTGCTGATACTGTGAAAGGAAATTGCAATTCTTAATACCCATTCCAAAGAGAAATAGAATTGGCTACAAAATCTTGACAAAATCTTTCTTGAAGAAATCAAGACACTGAAAACAGAAAAAAAATCAGTCTAGCGTAAATGAACTCAGGATGAATTCATAACACACCTCACATAAGCAATTATTTAATGCCAGGTGTTTACTGCATCTTACTTATTAGATATAGTGACCTGCTCTATTCAAATGATAAATATAGAAAATGTTCAAAAATGATAAAAGAAATTATCAGTATCCATTGTACTAACTAATGCAACTTCAATTCTTTCCAATCTTCTTGATTTAATGTTCTCTGGTGCCTTGCTTCCCATCTCTCCATGAGATCATATGCATTCCTTTCCAGTTTGGTCACCATGCTCCAATAGACATGAAATATTTTCCCAAAAATCAAGAGTAAGTACATGCTGAACAACTAATGATGCAAGAAGACTAGTGTGAAAGATTAGCTGCTGTTCAATTCTCTCCAATTTCTGCTAACTTCAGACACTCAAAGAAATCTGATTATGCTGTGTATAGCCCTTCATATCTAAGCCTGTGGAGTAACAAAGTGTCATCTCATTATCATTTCACAAAAATTTACTGAAAATGTTAATACTTCAAATGGATTAGATTACAATTTATCTTCTCTGAATCAGAATAGTATAAAAAACATATTTCCAAAACAGCACACACTTCTGTGCCACACCAGTACAAGTGACAGCAAACATTCTATTACCTGTCTGAAATCCTGATCAAGCAGAAACTAACAATACCAATTTAAACTGACACCTCTGCATGAACAGGGACCTCAATGCCTATGAGCACTGAGCTTTTATAGATTCTTTTGAAATGACCAAAGGCACCCTGAAAATAGTTTGGTTCATTAGCAGTGTATAAAGACTTCTTTATTTGGGGTGTGTGAATTCTGATGGCTGAGACTTAGTTTGCATTTATACTACACAGAGTTAACAAGAATGAGTGGAAAAAAATAAAAGCTATAATAAGCTGCATATTTTCCAAGAGGACTTTGTGCTGTGTAGTCCAAATGGCAACCAAAAACGCAACATTCTTTTAAAATTACTCATTTCTGTTAGAAAATGTACTTTTTTTTTCTTTTGAGTTTGTCTGCAAGTTACCATCACAACTATGGGCAATGTGGGATCTGTACAAAATGGCATGATTCTTCCAAATTTTTTTAATATTGCACTGATAAGAGTTCTTCTTGCTGACTTCTCTAGCAAATAATGCAATTCATGCAAACATACTGAAATCATATTGAAAAAATGAAAGAAAAAATACACTACATTTCACTGTTTTATTTTTAAGACTGTTATCAAAGAGAGAAATAATCTGCAATTTGTGTTTTGTATTACTTGACTAGAGCCCCAGAAAGTACAAATTAGCAATGCTGTGTTAGCAAGACAAACCAGACTAGCTGTGGGCATGCAGATTATTCACTGACATTAGGCCTTCTACAGAGATCAGTAAAAATAATAATTGACATGGCCTACTAGCATTAATCAAAAAATAAAAATTTTGCAGAATAGTGAGTAACCAGAGGTTCAACTACAGCTAAGGGCAAAAATCAAGTTTTTAGAGTCCCTGCTGTGGTTATCACAGAGAGTGTGTGAAGGGCAGGACACGTGTGACTCAAACACTTCACTGCTGCTGATGGGGTTTGGTGGGCAAGGTCAAAAAACACAAGTTTAATCCAGGAGAAGGTGAGAGAAGCAGAGAACAATTTAAGATTCATGCACATTGGTCATTTATTTACTAAAGATAGAGAAGGAGACATACCTTTCTCTCATGAGCACTGGGCACTCCAGGGGTGTTCTGCTTGAGGAACCCTGCTGTTGTGGACCACCTGGTAGGGTTTTTCCGAGAAGGTTCTTCTGAAGAAAAATTTGTGTCGCTCACAGAGGTTGAGAGGCCAATCAGTGCAGGGTCACTACTCCGTCGGACATGGAGAGGCATATCTGAGGAATAAAACAGACAGTAAATAAACACTGACTAGATTTAAAATGTTTTTGACAAAGGAAAAATATTTTTTCAAGCTCTGGAAGGGTGGCTGCGACCAAATGTGGTATCACAGAGGAAGGAGCTATTGACCTCAGCATAGCTCCTCAAGGACAAGGTCTGTCCCTCAAAACCACAGCCTTTCTGCTTGGCCACACAGGGAGAAAATGCAGGGAAAAACAACTCCTTTGAACCAAGCACAGCTCAGTGCCTTTCCAAGTACAAAGCTATCTGCTGGGTGTTGTGCAAAATAAAAAGATGCAACATAAACTTGAACAACCAGGAGGTTAAGGTGACATACAGATATTTTAAAGAGCAAGTGGCCAAAGCCTGGTGGCAAAGGAAGGGGTGGACTTGGACAATGTGTCCCCACCCCACTGCCAGGGCTGCAGCCTGGGACTGCTGGCACAGCATGCCAAGCCAAGGCAGCTCCTGACCTCCTGAAACACACTCTGCATGTCTTTCTCTACACTTATGGGGGAAACTGTTTTCTACTCTGCATTCTTCCTTTGCCTCTTCCTGACAGCTCAAGCAAGATTTACCCTGATTCCCTTAGCCTTCCAGCTGGCAAGACTGACAGAAGAAAAATATTTATTAGTCAAAAATGATGAGCAGGAAGGTAGACTGATTGGAAAGACATAAGGTTTTCTTAATATATATAGAGGTCACATCCATTCCAGAAACTTTAATGGCACATTAAAGTTAGTTTCTTTTGAAATACAACTTATTTTTTTCCAATTTCATTTATTTTCCTACAAAAATACCCACACATCTATCCTCTCCTTGCCCAAACAGAAGTTTCACTGCCTGCATTTGTGACCTCTTAGTACTCTCCCACTCAGCATCACAACAGAGAGGCTGTGATTTATCAGTTTTATTTCTCTTTATTGCAGCACTGGGAGCTCTGAATGCAAAGTGCAAAGGAAAAAGGTGAAAGCAATGGCACCTAAGCAGTTGAGTCAGTGGGAAAGGCACAATGGGCAACAGCTGAGAATAAAAACCAGGACTAATGCTCTGATGAAACAGTTCCCAAGGAAACTGAGGGTGCATGTCTGGCAATACTAACAGGAAAACACAGTGACAGGAGTTGTTTGTTAAATGACTGGTCTCCATCTTGACAATAGCTTCATGTTAATGTTACATTTAATAATATTAAAGAAACTTATTTTGCAGGGCATTATGAAGACACTGAAAAATACAGCAAATCATGCCACACAATGAAAATATGAGGTTTTTTCAATCCACCAGGACTCCTGCTACTGAGATATAAACAAGTGTTACATGACCAAACACCAAAACAGTCAATCTATTTCATGTTCATTCTGGTAAACAAGAATAACAAAGAATTAATGGGGTTTTTTTCCCCACAGTGGTTGTACTTTTTCTCTTTGCTTTCATTTTTTTTTTTTTTTTAATTTTCAGAACAAAAAGTAATTTCCAGCAAATAAACCACTTTCTTTTATAAATATATATACACACATTTATAGATATACATGTAAGTGCATAATGGAACTAGGATTAATTAAAGGAATAGTTCATGAAAAAACACTAATTAATGAAGGAAAGTATTAATGGTCAGAGTTAAATCTACTAAGAATTTTATTTCTCAGTATATACTCATAGATTCTAATAGAGGGTTTTCCTTTGACTGCCTTGTTTTTAACTACTTCAGCTTTCCCAGAGCAGTTGAAGGCAAAGCATCTCCTTTCCTGCTCGATGGCAAGCACACAAGCAGTGCCTGTGAAAGCCCAGGAGATGAGTGAGCAGAGCTGGCTCAGCTGCAGCCCAGCACACAGGATGGGATCACCCCATCCCAGCAGTGCCCCCTGAGCACACACTCTGCCTTATTGCATCAGCCTGAGCCAAAAAGGGGCTCTGGAGCATGGAGTGCCACTTAAGAAAAATACCAATCTATATTTGTTCCAAGCAGCAGCCCGTGCAAATTACCATGTTTGCCTTCACTACCCACCCCACAACACAGAATCAGAATTTTCAAACATGAGTTCACTTGCTCCTTATGTTTGTACATCTATATATAAGCACGGTGATAGCAAAATGTTCTTGTATTTTTACACTTCTTCTTCAAATTGCTTGACAAAACAAAAGTTCAGTTGGGTGAACTTCTGTAAGAAAAGAAGCCAAATTGCCAACAAAGAAAGAAAGGAAATCAAATCAGTATTTCTGGAGAAGAGCAAGCCATTATCTCTGCCTTGGCTTTTGCTTTGTAGTGAAAACCTGACAGTTTGCACAATAATGAGTAGAGGCTCTTCAAAATGCAGGTAGTCAATTATACAGGTGAATTCTCAAATATTATTATGTTCTAGAAAGAACATTAACATGAGAAGCTTCTCTACAAAATTTATTCACAGATGAACCACCTTTAGTATGACTAGTTCAATTTTAGTAAGTTTAGCTATTGAGATATTTTGAGACATTTACTGAATGTTTCACCAAATTTTTTAAAAAAGGGTATTCTGTCAATATGAAGATACAAATTATCTCCTCTAATCTCTTTTTATGGAAATGGTTTCATGCATAAGGAGAGGTGATTTGTTTTACTAAGCAAATTTTGGAATAAAGTGAATTACAGAATACAAAGTTGTGTGTGTTGCATCTATGTATTTCCCAAATTAACAAGAAATTTAAACATATGGGCATTATTTTTTTATCACTGGAGGGGACAGGCACACAGAGCTGACTCTAATACCTGCTGCTTGGTCAATAGGTCTTAATCCAAGAACTAAATCTTGTTCACACTGTGTTAACCACAAACTAAACATCATCTCCTGCATTCTCTTCAATTCTGTTCTGAGAGACTGCTCTAACTTGGGTTTGATACTCTCCATCAAAACAACAACACAAAAGAATAAATTGAACAGGGCTTTTTTTTTTAACCAATATATTGTTGGTTACAATCCTCTAGTTTACAGAATTTGACTAGAATTTATAGATTTGAAGAGGATATACTTTGAAATATTAAAAGGAAAATCAAAGGAAAAGAACTTAATAATTAAACCACAAGATAAAGTACGCATGGGACCGATGCAATGTCACTGATTCCAGGATGATGGCTGATACTGTTTGAAGTCTGTGGTTTCTTTGAAGAGTGGATAAAACAGCAATGAACTCTAATCACAAGGCTTCAAATTCTCTGTGGCACTAATGCACTGTAAATATTGATTTGCTTCTGCAGCTAAGGTGCCTTTTAAATAAGCACTTGAAATGGTAAATCTAATAATGAATTACAGGAAGTTTTAAAAGTCTATGGAATAAAGAAAAATTAAATTAAAAATCATGAAAGTTACCACTAACTCAGTTCTTGAGCCACATTCAAGGACTTGAAGTATTCAACCAAGAGTCAACTTCAGAAAGAATTATGTTGACAGAGAATCCCATTAAGTTATGTATATAGCCAGAATTCTGCTAGAAAATGATTATTTGTAGGATAGATCCAAGCTGTATAACAAAATGCTCACATTCATAATCATGAAATTCTGACTGGAAGTCTCATTTTATTAAAAGCAACAGCAGTTTCACTATAAATTATAAAAACAGCCAATACACATTTTATAACCATCTTTAAACGTAAAGAACACAGAGTTGTACCTTCCCTTCCTGCCAGCAATTCCATTTTTATTTTAAAAGGGTCATCACCTTCTCTGATTTTCAAATATGCTCACGAGCAAAAGTATTCGAGGATCTGGCAAATTTCATCCATAAAGCTGAGTGTGTTACCCTGCGTGCAGGCACTCAGCACAATGGATGGTGGTCCCCCAGAGCAGAGCTAATATATACCTTCCCATACCAATTTCCTCTTGGATGTCAACTTGGAGGGCATGACTAGAAAAATACATAGTAATATTTAGAGATAATTTTACTCTGTGAAGGTTTCAACTGATGCTATAGCTCCCCAGTGCCACTGCAGTTTGTGCAATTTGGTGTGCAGTGGATTTAAGGCACAGAAATGAAAAAGTGATCTTAGAGCCATTTCTGGCCATCTCACACAGACCAGCAGGCTCATGACAGATGAGTAGAACGGAAGAGGAATTTTTTTTTCCTCTCCACACTCTAGGAGACATCTCTGGGAAAACGATAAATCATTCAAAAAACAAAAAAAGTTCTGTGGGAAAGAGTAGCTTTTAACCAAAAAGCTGCTCAGGGTAGACAGAGCTCCTGAAAGTGATCCAATAGATATGTATGCACATCAGGGTGTACTGTATACACAAGACACACAGATCCCATGTCAGCATCAAAAAACCAGTCTGGGGATGGGAGATGGAAATTGAACAGCTTGGCTGTCTCCACCACCCATTCAGCTCATCATTCTGCTCAAATCCTCATCTGGAGCCCAAGAGAAAGGATTAATCAGGGTCATCCTGGGGCTGAGAAAAGCAGGACTGCTTCTTTCAGCTTGAAGTACTTAGAACTACAAGTTAAGGCTTTGTCTACATTTAATTGAAATATCTGTTTAAAAATATTTAGATTAGCCTTGGGTTTCACACTCCAGCACAGCTCCTGGAGTTCTGATTCCAATTTCAGTAGGTTCAGTTCATCTCCTTGTTCCACTCAGCTGGACACAGCAAGAGCCAAACATTCCTTAAGAAATACAAAAGCTCAAATCCCCATATCAGGTCAATTTTCACATTTGCAAACCTCTAAAGACAAGGTGATGGTAACTTCCAAAGACCACCGAGGCTGTTGAAGACTTGACTATGGCTAGAAGAAAAACAGTTGGAGACAAAAAACAGCTGATTGTGAACTTATCTACAAACTACATTAAACCCTAAGAGCAGCTAACATAAGCCAGCACTTCTCTACAAGATTAACAAACAGTGCAAATCAAATGTAGGCATCTTGAATTAGAAATGAAAATAATTTTTAAAAACCCCTTAAGCCATGCCAAGAGGTGAAGAACCACTGCTGGGATAAAAGCACCATCTGTCCTGCAGAAGGAAACAGGCACACTATAGGGAGATGGCAGCTGGGAGGGATAGGAAACAGGAGAACTGCAAAGCTACCACCAGTTGCAGATCTTTTCAGAAACATACTTTTGAACATCACAGCAAAGGAAGAGTATACACATATTTATTTATTTATACACATACCACCAACTTCCTCCTCATGGCCCAGAGCAGTATTTTCTCTCTCCTGGAACTCATTAAAATAAAATTTAAAAACATAAAATTTCAACATTTCCAAATGTCAGAATCTCCAGAATTTGTTTATTTTTATTATTCTCTCCAAGTTTATTCTCCTGTCACTAGCTACTCCCCCATCCCTTAAAAAAACCTCTCTTTTCATGCCACAGACCTCTTAATTATCCCCTAAACAGGGCTACACCACACATAACCCTTGCTTCTTAAAAGTCTCTATTGCTGTTTATTTTTGTAAATATTATTCTAGTCTTAACTTGCAGAGAAGGCACCCTGAATAGTGCATTTCTTCTACAAAATACCCTCAGTGCTGTTTAAATCATCCCTGTCATTTTTTGAACGTCGATGCTAATGCATAGTCTGCAGTAATCACATTTGGGTCTTTTATTGTCATGGTTATCAACTCAGAACATCCATAGAAATCCTAAAACTTCTTCTGTAGTCTCACTTCAGTATCTGTCTTGATAATTAAAGTGTAAGTTCAGTTTAGATCAATGTTCTTATACATTAGCTTGTATTTATTCAGGCTGAAGCAAACTGTATTCAGCTGTGTAGTAAATATCTGTTGAGTTATATATCTTCCCTTCATTCATGCTATTCTATTTTCTCAGTCTATTAACATCTTGAAATTTAATTAACATACTCTTTACAGTACTGATTCTCTCAGATTTAAAGATGTTAAATAAAACCAAAAGTGACAGGAAACCTCATGAAACCCTATTGGACAACAATCTCTAGACTAAAATTGCCTCCAACTTTTACGATTACGATTCTGATTTTTAATCCATACTGAATTGTTTGTGGCCACATTTCAAAACACTTAAATTTCTATCAAATGCTTCAACATTTGCAAATACTACATGAATTACACAGCATTCACCTGCAAATGCCAAGTATTTTGTATTCATGGCTTTCCCTTTCAGAATTACAAGAAAGGTGACACAGTTTAGATAATTAGCATTTCTCTACTTGAAAATATGTTTATGCGTAAAAAGATCAACTTCTAAAATTATTTTTTCTACATTCAGAACTCTTGGTTAAATACCAAGGATTCCACTGCTCTTACAGAGAAAAAAAAAATCATTGTTTCACACAATTCCAGATATTTATAACTACTTCATGTACAAACCAACTGTTTTTCAGTTGTTTTTCTAGCAATTCATCGTCAAACAACAGCTTATGTACTTCTCACAGACATATTTTCAATGTTATCAAATATTCTCTGTGTTCCTGTATCTTTAGTTTTAAAATGGCACATTTATAAGCACTTGCACACTAAACCATGACAAGTCACCCTTCTCCTGTTTTCCTCCACCAGTGCCCCGTGCAGCTGGAGCTCTGGCAGGCAGCCACGCCAGGAGCAGGGCAGAGGCTGGGCAAGGGCACTGAAAATACACACTGTGGTCTGGCAGATGGCAGATCAATGCAGCAGGTTGTGTCCCCAGCCATCACATAAATGCAGAGAAAAGACACTTGGCTGTGTAAAGCACATAAACAGAAGCCCACTGCATGCTAGCACACCTTTAAGAAACACAGGATATTATGTTAGCATGCCTAGGATCAAAACAGGAAAAATGGATGACAGAAAAAAGAGCACAAGCAAACCACTGGAAGAAAAAAAATCTTGTTATAAAGCAGAAGAAAGAAGAAAAGCCTTTACATTCCTGGTAAAATTTTCAGTTACTTTCAATAGAATTTAAGTTTCCCATTTCCATCTATGACTGCTCAATGACTTTGAAATTCAGAAATAAAAAAACAACCTGCCATAGTCATATTTCAATAATGAGGTAATGTTAAATCCTTATCTTGAAAGGCCTTAAAAATAACAATCTTCCTTCTCTTTCTCTAATATTCTTTCTTCTTACTTTTAAATACTAGGATCCAGGAAGAAAATTATGATTGCACCCTGAAACTCAATTTACTTAGACACTGACTTTTAAAGCTAATTAGAGAAAGATCTTTAAAACTGAAATTAAAATTTAATTACCTTCACCCTCTCTGTCTCTTTTCTCTGGGCTCTTTTCTAAAATGCAAATATCTTTGCATGCCAAAAGAAAAGACAAAAATGTCAGATTTTACAAATGTTCTACTCATCTCTGTCAAAAAATTGTGTTTCAGTATATTTTAATGAGCTACAGTCTCAGGGTTTGCGGTATATTCCTCATGATTTCCTTAAAACATGCTGCATTACTTCTTTACCTATTTTCATGCTACTGCTACATATGTAAGAAAAATGCACTTTTAGCCCCCAAGATGCCAACACTTTTGCAAAAATTCATGTCTTGCTTTTTCAAACAGTTATATGACTGTAGAAAACATCAGCAACTTTGCTGCTGCTGAAATTATTTTGCTTTCATTAAAGATCATGCCTTGCTAATAACACTATGATTAATATTTATTTAAATTATAATGAAGACACCGTATTATACATCTTCATTCATTTTGTGGTGCAAGCCAGAGTTTACAGTCACAGGAACAAATTCCTGGCTTGAGTTGATAAAACTTCAGCACACTGAGACACAGGAAGGAAGTTGGCAGATATTTTCCTTACCACAACTTTGAAACATCCCCTAAAACTTAATGGGAAAATTCCTCCTGTTACTAAACATAATGCAGTGCTGTGAAAACTGTTGATTGTTTATGGTCTAAATGCTTTGGTTAGGCTCAGAAAAGAAGGGAGATGTTTGCAACATTTTCCTGGATAGAAGAGGAAAAAATACAGACGCAACAATAGGATTTAGATTGTTAACTTGAAGAGTTCAGTTGGGAAGAACAAGAGATGTTATAATGTGCATAATACACAGTACAGTTCTTTCACCAGGGAGTCAGTCAGAGAAAACCTGCTGTGGTTGCTAATGTCATGACCCCCTTCTGGTCCCCAGGCCACCACTGTGCTTTCATGTGATGAGGAAAAGTGCTGGGGAGAATGCAGCACCCTGCAGCACCAGGTATTAGGGGTTCAGTACTACTTGTTAGTCTATATCCACTTCTGACTTATCAGAGAATAAAGTTTCTTTTGACATCTGTTGCCAGCACAGCCTCATACATCACTACATGACCTCATGTGTGAAGTGAGAATTTCTGTGTGGATCATTTGCAGATGCCAGGAGTTAAACATGCTTAACTGCAATTCAGCAGGTATGTGTGTAATTAGCAAGAGATTTGTCACTACACAAGTCATTACAAAGCTGGTACTAGAATCTCTCTCCTTCCATCAAAACCAAATGCTCATCCACTGGCTCATGAATTACATCACAAAATGACTTGATAGAAAAGTAGTCTTGCACTGCCCAGACGGCTCCAGAGCCTGCAGGCTGCCCATCAGCATCCCTCTGTTGGAACTGCCCAAGGAAGGAAATCCTACACACAGCCTCTCCCTGGGAAGGAAATGAACACCTCCAGCATTTCTACCAAGGTTCAGAATGGGAAAAAACCTCAAACTTCTGGATGAGTAAGACATCATGATGGCATCATCACTGCCTAGTGAGTCTAGTGGGTACACAGGGTATGGTAAATTAAGGGTGGAAGCAGGGATCCTACTGGTGACTTAATTATGGGAACTATGAACAAATTATGTATGATGGTTATTTACTTCAGTTATTTTTGAAGCAGCAAGGGAAGAGGTATTTCTTTGCCAGTTATCAGATGAATTCTCAGTCTTTGGAGGTGTCTGGCTGTTAATCTGCTACTTCTCCATGTTTGTGTAGAGAAGTTCCTTCCCAGTGAGCAGGAATTTGGCAACTCTCCTTTTCAGCCTTGCTCCACTGCAGAGAAGTTCAGGAGTCATCCAGAACTGAGCTGGGGTTTTGTTATGGGCTGATGTTTGGACTGGCTCCTCTCCTTGCTTCCCCCGTGCAGCTGCCGGTCCCTCCCTCGGATGGTTTTATCTAGGCTGGTGTTTTCCGGCTCTCTCTCTCTTGCTGCGCTTCGGTTGTGGGCTGTGTCTTGCTCTCTGCCGTCTGCTCAGCTGTGACCCCCTCCCCTGGCTTCTTTGGCCGTTTTTTTCCCTTTTCCCCCAGCTGTTTTGTCTGTGCCCCCGTGTTGGCTTGTCTTGGGTTTGCTTTTGCTTGTCTTGGGCTCGCTTTAGCTTGTCTTGGGCTTGCTTTCAAACACCAGCCTAGATAAAACCATCCGAGGGAGGGACCGGCAGCTGCACGGGGGAAGCAAGGAGAGGAGCCAGTCCAAACATCAGCCCATAACAGGTTTTTTGAGATATAAAAACAAGCCTGTATATCACAGGCCACTGTCAAGCTGAAGAAGGCAACAATTTGGGGATCAGTGCCTGGAGGTGGATCTGAACCTGAGTTACACAAAATCCAGAAAGTTTCATTTCAGAAATTATTTAGACAGATTTTTAACTGAAGCATAGTAATTATGACAACTAAGGAAACTTGACCACAATCGTATAAAGGATTAAGGTTTTGGACAGAAATTATATGTGCATAGCTACATGCACAAAATGCAAACAAAATATAATGTGGGAAGGAATAGTCTCTGTGCACACTACTGAGTTTTCAATACAGTAAAGAAAATTTACAACTAATATCTATAATAAGACACAGTGAACATAGTCCTGAACTTCTATTAAAAATTACCAACAGCCTCTGCAATTTTAATGGCACTTGGCCTTGTTTCCATGACAGAAACACTTACTAGGATTATTAGAAGCACATTGGTACACTCATGAAGCATGTTCTCATTATCAAATGCTCTCATTATCAAATCTGTGAGTTAACATTCCACTGAACTCCTACCTGCTGATGATGACCAAGAAGAGCAAAAGATCTCAAGCAGAGGTAGGAAAAGGCCACGTCATGCCACCCCATGTGCTCAGATAAACAATATTTAGCAAAAGGCTCTTCTGCACGCAGGGACTAATACAGCTCAAAGGCAAAGCACAGAGCATAAGATCTCAAGAATACTATTTTCTGTCATTCAGTTGCAAGCATCAAGCTGAATCCACACAGACAAATGAAACATTTGCGTGTTTAAGTAATGAGATGAAATGCCACCAACCCTCCCCATGCACAGGAAACTCACGGCAGAGGAGCTGCCAGACCCTGGCATGGGAGGGCAGATGCTGCTGCTCTCTGCAGGTGTATGTGAGCTTGTTCCTGCCCTTTCACTGGGGTAGCTCAGAGAACAGTCTGGCAAGCTGCAAAGTTTGGTGACTACACAAAACTAATGGTGACCAAACAAGGTCTTTCCAACCAGAATGGGAAATAAGAAGCTCCAGCTTCAACACAACATGCTAAAATCATTCATTCTTAACGTTAAAGATCCCCTTCTGCAGAAAACTGGTGTTCCCAGTAGCCAAATAGTAAGACAATTTAGACTACACTGGAAGCTGTTGTTAAATTGTTCAGGTAATGCCCACAATGGGACAATAACACATAATGCCTGCTGTTCTCCACAGGGTGAGAGACCAGCAGACATCCTTAATTCTTTTCTTGATATCCCCTTACTGTTTAAAACCATGTCTAGTGAACAGTAGCAAACAAGTGCTGCTTGAAGTATGTGCAAAGCTGAGCATGTTTACATGCACTTTTCAAAGCCCCTTATAACAACAGGGAGCATAATTGTTCTCTTTTGGAAATGAAGAACATTTTTACACCTTAGAAAAATTTTTCAATGTTTTTTTCCTTCTTCTTCTTTTTTTTTTTTTTTTTCTTCCCTTTTTTTTTGTTTAATTTTTATTTCCCCTCTGTTTTTTTACTTCCCTTCCCTCTCCTTCTACAGCCATGGAAACATGCAGTTACACTGCATGCTTAATTATGTGCCTCTCACTCCATTTTTTTATTTCACATTGCCAAATCTGAAGAGAGTAAAAAATTATCCCTCAAAGTTCAAACCAAGAATAAGCCAATAGGAAGAGTTTCAACTAAGGTTCAAAAGGAAATCTTGCTACATGAAAGACAGTTCATGAATTTTTGGATCAATGACTTTTCATGCTTGCAGTTGCCAGATTTTATTAGAATTTGTGATTGGTTCTAGCCCAGAGATGAAGATCATCTTTCTTAGTGGAGAAACAGCTTTAGCCAGAACTAACAGAAGATATTTACTGAAATACTATGGTATATACTTCGTGCCAGAATTTGTCAGATTCCCAGCAGCTAACTTTTCCAAGCTGTTTCCACACCACAAGACTCCCTTCTTGTCTCACCCTAGAATGTGCTACAATAATTTCAAGTATCTGCATGCAGAGAGGGCACATGAGGTGGACAAATTTTAATTTACAAAATCTATATTATTATTATTATTACTATTATTATAACTATTAATTTTACGCTGTTAAGGAATTCTCATTTTGTTGTTTCCTTCTTCAAAGATTTATAAGGTAGTTATTTTTCTGCAGCCCAAAATATATTGCTACACTGAAAGGAGAAAAAGAGCAGACTACCAGTATATTTTACTTGGTCTTCTTCCATTAGCATGAATAATTGGAGGTTGTTGCTTAAACATGAGGAATGTTAACAGATTCCAAAGAAAATCAACAGCCCAGGACAGGTTATCCTGGAAATGCCCTGCAAGTAGTTAGCTGGACAAGAGTACTCTGCAAAACCCCTCACACTCTGCACTCTACACTAAGCAGAAGGAAACATTTTCCAACTGGTCTGGCAACTGAATGGCTCCTTGTGCACCTGAACCCAGACAAGCACCTTGTGCACGTGTGCACCTCACACTCTCCCTAGACCTCCCCAGAGAAAGAATGTAAGTAAACACAATCTCTGCTGAGGACAGACAGAAGGAAAAGCAGGAAAACAAAGGAACTACAGTTGTTCTAATTCCCACAAGGCCATGGCCAGGGCTGCTTTTCGTGTGGGCTGATGGACAGAGTGCTCACTTTCCTGAATGCCACACGCCCAGACACTGCCCTGCAGTGTCAAGGCTAACAACCTCAGTCCATGGGAAAATGCATCCAGGAGAAAAGCAGGAATATGGAAGGATCACTCTTCATCTAATGCCAAAATGCAGATGTAAAGAAAGAGCTACTTTTCTAGCTAAGTGCCCCAGCTGCCCTGGGATGCCAGCCAGGATGTAAAGGAGAGCTGTAAGAGTATTATGGCATCCAGTCCTCAGCATCCAGGGGCTTCCCCTGCCCACCCTCTACCTGCATATCCATAAGATGCTCCTGTTATAACCAGAAATAAAATTTGGTGTAATAATACTTTTAACTTCACCTAATTCTTCACAAAGGCTCTGTGGAATGTAATTCCTCAAAGTTTTCAACTCTTCAAAAGAAAGTTACCTTGCACAGCCACTAAAAAAAACCCACAGAGAGAAGAGAGCCATCTCCTGTACAGATGGAGCTATTTCTTTAATCTACCTGAGGGCAAAGGATTTTAGGGAACAAGTCTTATTATCATAATTTTTACATTATATTAGAATTTAGAACACTTCCTAGTAATAAGACTTTCATATTGATTTTTAATCCAGGCATCCTTACATGGCTTGTGCAAAACACACAAGGAAGATGCACAAACGACTATGATAGAAGAACACCCATAGGCTCCCACAGATCATCAACTTCTCTGCAGCACGCACCACACAGTCAATGTGCTTCCAGCAGGAACCCCCTCTGCTTTCTGAAGTACTTAGTTAAAAAGCTGAAAATTAACTCAAAATGTTCTCATTCTACACCATTTTTACATTAAATATGGTGCTTCTGACTAAAACCACTTTACTGGTTAAAAAAAGTAGCTATCTTGTATTTTATGCAAAATAAGAAAGCAGAAAAAAAGGTTATTATTGTTTAGCTACCTATGTTCATGCAATCTCTGAAGGCAGAGTATTATTATAACTATATGAGAGCTAGTGTATTTAATATTTCATATGAGAAGTCAAAAATCTACTACATTAAATAACATCTAAGATATTATTCATTGCTACAAATACAAAGGTTACCTAAAACAGAGAACGCTCCTGCAGATGCTTTTTAAAAGTCATTCTAGAAAAGTAAACTTGTATTCATAGAGATACATATTATCTTTAGTGGGGATTTTTGTCTGTAGAAAAACTGAAACATTATGCTTTATGCCATTCATATAAACATGAAAAATACTTCTTAACAGTTTCTGAAACTAAATAGTTTTCTAAGGACAAGTTCTTTACTTTGTGTTCTTCTCTGGATTTTTTAAAACTATATTAAAAGTTATTAATTCATTACAGAGTTCACTTTATTTTTGGTCAGATGAGATTCTGACTTATGTATTTTTCAAGCTTTTGAAAATACTTTCAAAGAATGTTTAACACTTTCATTCTCAAGTTCAAACTTAGGAGAGAAAACTTACCCATTGGTTCATGCAACATATATAAAATGCAAACCTTCTCAATAATTTTAAATAGGAAGTCAGGATTTTGCATATGTGGGAAATGAAGTCTGAATCTTAATAATGGAGAGTGTTCCATCTCCTCCACAACAGAACATTTCTAATAAAAGTGGGAGGGTTTTATAATGCAAAAGCCAACAAGACAGAAGAGAATTTATGGAGGAAGAACTCCTGGCTGCAGGAATTACAAACCACTCAGGAGTGGGACACACTGGGCTGCATATTGCTCCACACCCAGCACCAAGCAAACCTCACTAATCCCCCTCAAGCTTTCACCATCCCTTGGAATACAACCATCATCATACCTTTTTGTGTGATTACTATGGCAATTCTGATTTAGGGAAGATTAAAATAAACCAAACAGATGTATGTGCTCTTCTTTCTGAGATGACCAAAACCATTTGTGCAAAGAAAGGCTGCTCTCATGTTCCTAGGAAGCAGCTGGGTTATCTCAAATATAAATGCTGGACTAAAACCACCTATCAAATGTAAAGAGATTTTTGCTATTTCCACATAGCTGAGGAGAAGAGCAGTTAATCATCTTGGAGAGCTCTGCTGCTTCTCTTCAGCAGTAACACCTCTTCAGGGCTGAAAATGGGAGCCAAAACTAGCCAAGCCCAGTCATTCAGATGTCCACATTCCTCACTCCTGGCTGGCACTGGGATGCTGGTACCTTGGCCTGCTAACTCCAGGAGAAAGGAAGAGGCAGAGAGCATGAGACTGAGAGATGATTGTGCTCAGCACATCCAAAACCTGCAGGCAGGTACATAATATAATATCTCCACTGGGTCACTGGATCACACTGTCACAGATCACCATAAAAACATCCCTTTCTGGCCACTGACATTTTGCACTTCTTGTCCCTGTGCACACTTTGTGCTTTGGGAAGTCCTGTGACACAGGAGTAGAGGACAGAGTGCCACCTTTTCAGTAAATGGCACTTCCCAACCTCCTTCCTGAGGGGTTTTTAACTATTTTGTTTCCCTCTTTGCACTACAAAAGGGAAGAACTGGACATCACACGCTTTGAATTGCATTCCAGTGGGATTCACCTAGAGATGGCTGAAGGATAACAAGCTTAATCCACAAAAATATAATACTAAATTCTTTAACAAAATACACTTTAGCAGATTTGCTATCAAAGAAAATCAACCTCTCTGTTCTCAAACTGAAGGATTAAAGTCTTTGCATGAACAAAACAAACACAGAAATTCTTGGATCAAAATTCACTCAGCATCATGAGGCTGAAAAAAATTTCCTGCTGATTTACTACACGGCAGTTTGCTTGTCTAGCCTTTCCACACAGCAATCTAACATCAGTGTGAGGACAGCAAGAGGGAAAATTGCTGCCTAAGTGGCAGGTTTGTTATTGTTTGACAATTCTAAAGAGTTCACTAGAAACTTCCAAAAAGAGCATCTTTAATTCCCTGAAATTACTGATAATCGGCCAAGTGAATGCAGAACAATTATGAGGAAAATTGAATGCTTCCAAATGCCAATTTGCTGTATATCCTGAATTAATATTGCATAAGCATTTCTAGTCTCTTGCTGTAAAAGCAAAGGAAAAAAATCCTAGGCCCACAGGCAATCTTGCATGGTTCCCCTCACAGATTTCTGTATCATCATTTTTGCAATTTATAATCATACTCAGCATTTATGTGGTGACTTACATACTTAACCTATTTTTCTTTCAAAAAAACCCCCTACATCTGTCAGGTAAACTGTCTTCTGCATTAAATGTTCAACAATAAGCAGTCACACACAACAGCATGAAGCCTCTAATGCAGCCAGAGATATAAGCTGGTTTTTCCTACTAATTAAGTCAGAGCACACTTGAAGCCATTGTTGCAAAATACAGTCTTAGGAATTTTTTGTACTACAGCTATGCCAGCAGTTGGTCATGAAGTACAGTAAAGAGAATAAATACTCTGGGAAGAAAAGGGCTCAAAACATTTTTTTTTTTTTAAGCTGAGTCGAAACAGATCAATTTCTGTTAAAGGGCCAAGAAAGCATTAAAAGTTAATCTGGGATTTTTGTCAGCCTCAGTTTCCTGGGTAGCAGCTGATTCACCAGCCTGTCCCACAGGAAAACATGACCAAGCCATGGTGACTCAACCAGATGCTGTCCATCCTCCTTAGTCTTTATTTCCTCTGCACCAAGGAGGAGCTGAATCAAAAAACAAATGCAAAAAAACCAAAAACCTTTTAAAATTAATTTTCTCCTTTTTATCCTAAAAATACCAAAACACACAACAAAGCAAGACAAAACAAATCTAAGCAAGTGAGCACACTCCACCTACAAAGAAAATGTAGGGTATGGATGAATGGGAAATCTGGCTGCTGGAGGTATTGGAGATACTGGTATATACAGATTTCTGTGGCAGACAGGATGGGAAGACTAGAGAATTCACTGGAATGGACAAAGTAAACAATGAGATAGGGCGCAGCTGGAAAAACTGCACCTAAAAGAAATAAAATGTTAAGAAAACAAATACTGAAGAATCTTCAAATGAGAAAAGCATAGGTCCAAGTATGCAAAGAATCATTTGCTACATGCATTGCAGCTCTACTTAGAGACTCCAAACAAGACTCGTAACTCAAATCCTGAAGACACCCTGTGATCATCCTGTCAAACACCTATATAAGCCCAGGTACACCATGCAATAATGTCTGCATTTAGTCTTTTAACTTCTGTTGGAAATACAGAAAAATATTGACTTTAATTTCAAGACTGCAGGAGACAGAGAATCCATCAAAGCCCCAGGACTGTCATTTTTAAAGCTCTGCAATTCAGTGAATGTCTTCTATGTCAGACAATCCACAGTTTGTGTTTCAGTAAAGGTAATTCAAAATGTCATCATGCACTTACACAAATCTAACATTACACACTACCATTTTTCATTTTGTGATTAACACTTGAGAAATAACAAGAGTGTAATCATGTGGGATTATCCTTCCTTTTCGTGTCTAACTTTTTGGGGTTTTTTTTTCTTCAGCTTCTAAGATGGACCAGGTCTCAGGTTCTACAGAGAGTTTTGCAAAGTGAAAGGGTGAGCAGGAGGGCAGAAGCAAACCTACTCACTTTCTCTCTAATAGTCATAGATCATTTACATGGGTCCTAGGGTAATTGTTTATACAGCAAAGTAACATCAAGGAAACAGTTATGTATTTTTATTTGTCCCCAGGGAGGTAAGCATTACCTGCCAATAGCTCCTCTTCCTGCCCTCCCCCCTTCTCTTTTCTGATCCATGAATCTTTGTTCTTTAATTCTTCATGCCTTCTCTTTTCCATTCCCCTTCTGTTTCTGATCACAGGCTGATACAAAGTGAACCTTTTCTTTCCTAAAATTTCCATGAGGCATCAAGTCAACCCAGATGCACTGGGTTCTCAATCTGGAAGCCAGCAAATGGAAACAGAAGGAAGAAGCATCAAGTCACCAGCTAACCTTCTCTTGGGTTAAACCCTCATCCCATCACACATGCTGAGCATCTCAGCTTGACAACCACAGACAGAAAGCCCTGAGCACAGAAAGAGCCTTCAGCAGCAGCCCTACCTTTGACATTTCCTCACTTTTCATTGTGAAAAATGACCCTTCAGGTATCTTACAAGCAAATGACAGAAAAAATAGTGAGGGAAAAAGCCACAAAAGGAAATACAGAGCAAACAGTTTACATTGCAGTAAAAGTAATAAAATAGTTATGACTAAAATGAAACAAATGTATTTAATTTAGGAAAAAGGAAAATAAAACTGAATTAACCACATGTATCTATGAGTGAAAATTGCCATCCCTCTAGCTAAAACTATGACTTTAAGAAAATTTTCCAAGGAAAGATAAATAAAACACTGTATTTGGTTTCAATGTTACATATGCAAGGACTTGGAAAAAAAAAGGAGGAAATGCAAAAAAAGCCCCACAAACACATCTTTCCTTACAAAAGCCATCTCTTTTGATACAGCATAGGATGAATTATTGGATTTAATTACTTACTAAACTTACTAAATGCTGTAAAAACATGTGGTCAATGAAATGCCTTCCTCCCACAGACACCAGAAACTCTGCTCCTTTCTGAGGAAATTCTAGCTACGTACCAAACTGAACTGCTTTCATACAGAAAACACTGAAAACCTGCTGTCCTAGAACTCAAGACATCTGCCAGATCTGGGAGGCATAAAGCAGAGAAAAATACAACATTGATTCACAAGGACTCAGTGCCTGTTAAACACAATTGGATTTGCAGAAAAACCTTGAAAGCATATGTACTGAGAAGATATTTAAAACATCTGGCAAAACCTGGATGAGGGGGAGACTGAATACAAGCCCATAACACAAGAGCAAATTAAAATACCTCATTAAAAATATTTTTCACCCTTAGTAAAACATTCCGACTTTGAAAAAGCAAAATGGAAACAAATGGAGCAAAATCCCAGCCCTGGGAAAACTGAGAAACTGAACCTGGGATGTGGCACATACAGCATAGCACAAATTGCTCAGGATGAGTGAAGCTGATGTACAGCCTTCAGGGTTTGAGGAGTAATTTAATATTCAACTCATCCCATAATAGCAATCCCATGCAAAAAATTCACATGCACAAAATCATTCTGGTGAAACACAGAATGAAGATTCCTAAAAGCTGGCTTGTACACCAGCAGCCATTCAGGCAAACAGCACATAAACAACTGCAGTACAATCTACCCTGGAGTGACAGCCACTGGGAACTACATGGAGCTTCCAAATTGCAGTGAAGCCACACACACAAGCACAGCTCTCCTCCTGGAGCTCATTCCACTGGGCATGGACCTGGCAGCCATGAGCTGCAGCAGGGACTGCAGGGTCTGAGCCCAGCCAAGGGTCTGAGCCCAGCAAAGCCCGTGCTGCCCTGAGTGCTGTTTCCCTGCCTGGGGTTCAGGACACACTCTGGGCACAGCAAACCCTGAGCCTGCACCCTCAGAGGGCAGCTCTCACCCCCAGCACTACTGAGGACACGGCTCAAACATGCACTGCTTTGCTACCCCGTTTACTATGGGCTGCCTGGATTTGCTACCACCACAACACACAACTGCACAGCAGCTGCCAGGACACACAGTTTGGGATAAACTCTTCAGCTGACAGAGGAAACACACAGACCAAGCTGCAGTAAACAAAAGTCTATGAGTACTCCCAGCTGCAGTATCACTGAAGCTTGTTCACCCTTCACTTTTTGGGCGATAGGTTTTTAAACAGTTCTGCTTTCTCCTCCTTTCTTCCATTGCTCTTACACGTGGCTTCTCTTCCTCGAGCTCCTGGAGCAGCACCCTGGCAGTGACCTCTCCTCCAGCCCTCAGCTGCACGTCCTGCTCCCCAGTCACTGCCAAAGCACAAACCTGAAATAATATCTCAGCACCAGCACTAACTGCAAACAGATTTTCCCCCTACCCTTTATGGGTGGAAGAACTGAAAATACTTATTACACTGTAATGTTATGTTTTAAGCAACATAACAAAGAGCTATGGGAAAGCAGGATTACGGGAAGACTGTGCCCACTTGTGTTTTATTACTTTAAAGGTGAACTTAAAACAGAGGTAGAGGTAAATCATCTACATGTACAATACTCACAGAAATATTGCCTACTATGTCAAGCTAGAGCAGTAACTTTATTCACTCACTTAATGGATATTTCCCATGGATAAATGTCAAGCAGTTCATTTGACAGAGCAGTTTCATGTTTTTTTTCACTGCAGTAAGACCTTCATTTTTATTTATTTTTCCATGAGTCAAGAGCCCAACTAAAATTTTAAATAAAACATGAAGAGACTATACTATGTAAGACCCTTCAGATGGAAATCATTGTAAAAGTCAGGCAGTGTTTGACCTACAATCTCTCTGTCATCTAATGAAAGTCTTAAACATCAGAGCTCAAAATGGATTGGAATAGAAGAAGCTAACGTCAGTTTTATATTTGGTGGAGAAAGCTTTCATATGCAGAAAACCTCCAAGAAGCCCAAAAGCAGAGAGATCAAGTCAGGACTTACTGAAAACACTGAAAGAATTATTTGTGTATTATATAAAGCTGGTTAACAAGCCACATGTGTCCATTTTCCAACTTGTTAGAAACTGGTGAACATAATTTTGTTCTTTTATAATCTACTAAAAAGAACTGCTAGCACTGCTTCAAACATTATTTCATTGGAAAGAGTTGCAGCAGTTGTTGCCCATCATTATTCTGTCTGCAAACTTGCAAATGCATTTACTTTAATAGCCTGTATTTGAGGGATGCTCCTTTATACAGGCACCCATTCCAGAGGCAGAGCAAGTATACAGGGAGCTTTCCCAAGTTCTTCCATGGGGAGCCAGGTTACCCTGAACATCAGGAAAGGCAGGATGGCAGGGAATGGGATACAGAGACACTCAACTGCATAGAGCAGTGAAAACAACTCACATACTTCACTTCATTAACTCCACATCATGTTTATTCCTCCAGATCTAGGCTGGCTTTCAGTGCCACATAGCACCTATGATGCTCCAACATCTGAGAACACACAGCAATAAAAAGCACAGCTGCCCCTTTGCAGAGGTTTACCCGTTTGGGAGCAGCACCACAAAGTGGCCAGACACCAGTGTCAGACCCAAGGCAGATGGCACTGTAGATTTAACCATAAAATTCCATCAAAGTCTCAAACCCAATCTTACTCTGAAAAAAAATTGAACATGAGGCTTTCTGCATTCATGACATACTGTCCAAACCCCAACTACATGGCCCAAGCATAATTAGGGGTGTACAGGGCCGTATTTCCTGGGGCAATGCAAAATTGCTCAGTAAGTAAAACTGAGATGCTGTTTGCTTTGTAAAATGCCACTTAGCCATTCTCTTCCAAATTTGCAAATGACCTTTTTTAAGACAACAAAGGCAACTTCCTGCTTAATAATAATTTTCTTTTTTAATCTTTCATGTAAGAAATTATTTTCACAATGTGAGTTAAATCACAGGCAGAATGGGATTTGCAGACATGTATTTTGGAACTGGCAAACTCCAGCAAGAGAGATTAGTCAGTGCACTCAGTGTAGCCAATGGTCCATTTCACCCTGAAATAAGCAGTGAAACAGGTCAGGTGAATGCACCCTAAAGGTGTCCAAGAATGAGACACTGGGCTGCCTTGAACATTTAGCTCAGATGCAGAATCTGAAGTCTGTTGGTGGTAACCTCATCCATCATATCTGCTGTGAATCAGCTGCTGCTCAGCAATTTCCAAAAGAGCCCAGTTTTACTTTGAGTTGTGAATATGAACAGTGCTGTACAGAGAACTGAATCAAATCCAATGCCTCAGGATAAGGTTTTAATGGTTGATCAAAGCTGGCTTTGAGAAGCCTCATTTCTGACTTGCACAATATTTGGAAGCTAATGCAAGCTTGCTCTTGCTGTCTTTGTACAACCCTTTCCTGCATGCATGCAAGCAGCAGTAACATTTTAACTTAACCTAAGCACCACTGCCTCCTTTTGTTTGCAAACCCACATGATCCCCATTTCCCTATCTACATATGCAACCATTTCTACTTTCTGTCAATCCAAAACTATTGATAAAATTAGTTGCCTAAATCCATAACAGAGTCTGGAAACACAGACCTGGAACACAGCCCAGGTTCACATTCACTCCAACACCAAACAGCCCAGGGGACACTGAGCTACACTGAGCCAGGCCAAGCTGTGACAGCAGAGAGCAGGTGCTGGGCTCAGAACATGGACTGAAGCAGAACTTGTCACCTCCACAGCATCCAGTGCCAGGGGTCAAAAAGAGAAAAGTTCTTCTAAATGCATACACTTTATTATCACCCTGAATGCTTCATCTGCCCCTAACATGAGTCCACAGCATTCTGAAGCTGGCACTCATCTTAATTACTTAATTAAAGAATTCATGTAGTATCTACAGCAAGAAATGGGTAGGAGAAAAAACAAATTTTGTCTTTGTTTCAAGTATGAAATATGGCAATAAATTAATGGAAAGTTATTTCTCACCCACTCCTTTATTTCAATGTTACAATATTATGTTTCAGTCCTTTTCAGGGCATGAGAGTAAACAAAAAACACTATTCAACTAGTAGCCATCTGTCTCTCTCTCATCCTCCTCCTCAAAGGAACATGTCAAAAGACACAGAATTTAAAGCAACTTTTTCCCAGTAATCACCCAAAGAGATGGACTGTCTCCAAAACACATCCCCAACCATAAAAAAAAAAAAAAAAAAAAAAAAAAAAAAAAAAAAGGTGTAACTGCACTGCAAATGTAATAAGGAAGGGAGCAAGAAGATCCCTTGTGAATTATGAACAAAAGCAAGCAACAATTCTCACACTGAAGTTTTGCCCAACAGAGGATATCATGTAAGTGTAATATCTTACTACACTGGGTTTGTGATCATATCTATGTTTTTCTGCGAGGGGAGACATGCATTAGCTGATGCATTGAATGCAGGGAAGCACCACAGACAGTGCAGCACAGAGCCCCAGAAGCACCTCTCTTCATCAGCCCTAAAACACCAACCCCACAAGATCAGCCTGCTTAGGACCAAGTGAGTAATTAAATACATTTGATAAACTTTGCATCCTCTCCTGTTGAAAGAGTTTTTGTGAGCAATTAATGTCAGTTGCCCACTCTCCCCATAGCCCTTCAAAGACCATTCCTGTTGCCTCAAAGCAAAGAAAGCAAAGCAAAGCAAAGCAAAGCACAACTGGGACACCAGTTACTTTTGCAGACTAGTGGCTCTTGATGTCAAGGATGCCTTGAAGCATACTGTTTTATCACATTTCAGAACAACTATCTATAAATACTGCACAAGGTTTTTAGAAACTGTTGAGTAAAAATTGTAATATGTACATAGGCCTTCATAGAGTAAAAAATTTCACAGGATGGTTGTCTGCATTCTGAGAAAGCATTCTCTCCTCATTTCAGATTCATGTTTCTTTGCCTTCACTGTGGTGCTCATTTGCTTATAATGAAATTACAAGAAACAGAGGAGCAATCAAGAAGGTATCTATTTTAAGAGTTATTACACTTACTGATATAATACTTATTGATATGTATGATGACAAACTCTATAAATAACACATACCACTTTATCTCAGTGGTATTAAACCCATGATACCACAATATGACAGACTTGAGTAGCTACACTGCAATGTTTGATTGGATAAAATGATATCATATTTTTGCATGCATAAAAATAGAATTCCATTAAGGAAAAAGTTGCCTTTCATTTAAAGAAAGGGAAAATAAAACTCAACAACCACCACCTGAGTGTTGAAATATTCTGAGAATACAGCCCTGATTTCCATAATAACTTGTTGTTCAAGTGATCATTAAGCCTATTTACGATGTCAAATTTAGACTAATATCCAAACCTGACTTCTTAAACTATTTGAATTCAATATTACATCTTTATAACCCTTCGTTATTGTCTCCTTTGTACTGTATTATCTATCTATCTAGGTACAGACACAATATCTAGATATCTAGGTATCAGATAGAATTCTGTATTTTTATTACTTCTTGCTACTACTACTTGTAGATAGAAGTCTTCACCATATGAAATAACATCTTGAAATGCACCACAATTACTCAGGTTTCTTCTAGAGAATCAGCAAGTTCTAAGATTTTTGACTTTATTGGTTTCAGGGATTTTTTAATCCTGCTAGAAGCAACAGTATTTTGCCTGCTGGTATACCAAGAAGATTGAAGATATTAAAGGTTAATTTAGAAACTTAAGCAGTTTAAAATCCATTTGTTTTTACAAACGTGTCACAGTCTCATCGAAAACACATGGTTTTTAAACTCCTCAACAATCCCAAATTAACAGCAGAGCACTACACTTGGAGAAAACACCAACTGGAGATCACTCAAGTCAGAACTGTGCTGTACAAAGATCAAATTTAGCCTCATGGAAGAAAGCGGCACCTGGTACTGATTTTTTGATTCAATAACTCTGGCTTTTGAACAATCATATCCCTCACAGAGCTTTAGGGATAAAATGTGATAAGAATTCCTGAACGGTGAGAGCACCAGAAGGTGAGGAAACAGACTCTGCTAAATGTTCTCAAACTCTAATGCATGAGAAACCTTCCTTATTCAGATGCCAACAGCTGAGGTGCAAGTCTCAGTTCAAGGTTCTTTTTGTACTATCCAACACAGCAAAAGAAACCTAGGAGAACCTGTCAAGGGAGGAACAGTGAGAATGATGGTTTGGAAATCCTTTGTATTCCATTCCTGGAACTTCACTGGAACGACAAGCAGCCGAACATCAATGAAGTTGACCGAGGAGGTAGAAAGCTGAGCTGATCCAAAATGCAGCAGAGAGAATAGAAAACCTCCTCCTGACTTCAGCAAGCACTGTCTGTGAAAAAGCCCTTTTCCTAATCTGGATGACTTTCTGTATATTTTGTCATCAACTATTTAGTCCTAGAGATAACTCGATCTGATATAACTCCTAACATCTGGGTTTCGATGAACTCATCTTTCTCTTCCTCCATTTCTAATCTCTGGATTCCTTAGTTCTTCAACATTTGAAAATATCTTTATTTCTATATGTAAAGATGACTCAGAGTTGAATTAGAAGTCAAGCAAACACAAACAAGAATGAAAAAGTTTCTAGTGGCCATATGTGGGAAAGAGTGCTGAAATGATCATCATTTCTGAGACTAGAACAAATATGAACTCACCTCTGCAGTTCTCTGCCAACACTCTAACATGGAGTGCTCCAAATCATCAAACCAAAGCCCTTACCTTAAAAATGTTTACATATTAATTCTCAGAATATACATTTGGGACGCTAGATAAATACTTGTATCAAATCAGTGAAGTGACATATTTAAAGCCACTTTAAAGTACTTGAAATTCACACATTCATGCACTCCCATCTTTAAATGGTTTGTTTAACTTGCATTTTGCTTGGATTTTTTGTAGCTCAAATTTGTTAACAAATATACATTGATACAATGGACACAAGAAATTATTCACCTGGAGTCACCAAGCAAACCAGTGGCTTAGCCAGAACAGGACAGATTGCCCCCAGCAGCCCTCCGGCCTCAGGGCACAGCACAGGACTGTGCTCAGCAGCATGCAGATCCTGCCTCTGAACCATTCCCACAAACTGCCTTGCTACATGAGGTGTTAACATATCTTCCAGCCCTGTGGGTTACAAAAAGTGGCTTTTGCCCAGGAAATGCCAACTCTCCTCTTATCAGCCATGCAGAATGAGAAAAATATCAATACATTTAAAGACTTGGATCCTAGCAGCTTTTGTCTTTCCTTAACTAAATAAACCAATCCTACCAATTATTCATAGTCTCCAAAGCAACTTAGTCTTGTTGCTCTCTTTTGACTCTCTCCAACTTGTTTAGAATTTCTCCGGGCTGGCACCACAACTGGTCACTCCAGCTTAAGCCTTGCTGCTCACAACAGCAAGCTCACAGCATCCTTTGCTTTTGATCTTTGGATGGAAGAGCATAATGCTCAACTGCAGGGTAATAAGGCACCATATTGCCAGGATCCTGCCAACAGTGTTGTGGACTTTGCTGTTCATTAGTACTGCCTTGCAAATTACCTTTCCCTTCCTAGATGCAGTGGATGTGCCCATCTCATTGATTACAAAAGAGTTTATGGATTTATCAAAAGTCTATGCTGAACTGAAACACTATGCCTGAAACTCCATCCTAGATTTTTATGCAATACTTTCTATTCCAGTTCAAATTTATTAAAATACTAAACAGTCCTTAAACTAAGAGAGCCCTCAGAGGCTATACCTGATATGCCCTAATAATTTGTCAGTGAACAACTAAAAACTACTCAGAAAGCAGAGAGAGACACAAATTCAAAGGCAAGCAAGGTCAGGAGCTTTATAATAGCAATAAATTCCCAGTCAAAGTCTGCATGCATGCTCTTACCTGTGAGGAATAAACTTGTGCTGATTGCAGGGTAAGAGCACACTTGCACACAGGGAACCCTAAAGCAACAGCCCCTCTGCTGGGTAAACAATGATATGAAGCTGCAGCAATTTCTTTGCTTCTCTACACTTCTAGTACATCTTCACAGCCAGCTGTGCACTCACTTCACAATATTCTCATCTAAATTTTTTTTTTCATGGTCTGGTTCTGTGACCAGAATATGAAATTGATGTTGAGAGTCCAGCTAAAACACATGATACAGATCATCTGAGCAAATAATTCACCAGAGTGCACCAATTTCAGCTAGCTCTTAGTCATTTCTTAGGCTCTCTGGCCAGTGTTCTGAGAGATACAGACCCTCCAAGCCTTTAGGAGAACCTTACAATTACCTCATATCTCATTTTCAAAGAACTGAAGTACCTACAAGACATCCTGAAAACAAAAGGAATCTTCCAAAATGCACAGGCAGCTGGTTTGTGTCACACTGGCAGAAAGCAGTACAATACAAATCATGATGGGAAGCTGCACATGCACAATATGCTTGTACACCTGTCTGCTAAATATGTCACTGTGGACATCCTTCACTTGGAAAAGCATATAATTTACTTTTATTAGTTATATTTGTAATCACAGAATTACAAAGGTTGGGTGAGATGTCTGAGGGTTATTTGGTTTACCCAGTCCACACAAAAAAGGACCAGGTGGATCAGACTGTTCAGGGTCATGTTCAGTCAAGTTCTGTCTATCTCCAAGCACATGGAGATGTCACAATTTCTCGGAGCAGCTTGTTTGGCTCTCCAGGTGAGAATGGTTTCCCTTATTTCTAACTGGCATTTTCCTTGTCAAAACTTGTGCTTGTTGTCTCCAGCAATAATGTCCCTATGTAAGAAGATTCTGATTTAATTTTCTCAAAACCTTTCCATTAAACAGCTGAAGAAAAAAGAGGATCTGCAAGCCTCCTTATTCCCCTTAAGGGAAAAAACATCAGCTCTACAAACCTCTCTACCTCTCTTATGTTTTCCAAATAATGTTATGTATTAAAAATGTTTTTTCACTCTAACTGCTGAAATATTCAGAGAGACTTGTTACACATAATCACACCAAGACAAATAACCAAGGGTGGTCTTAGTTCTTGAACAAGCTAAATAATTTAAAAGGAAAACAAGACAAAGAGATGACCCTTTTCACAATATCTCATGAAGCTGAAAAGGGATTTTATTTACAATATTTAAATGCAGTACTGTGAAACAAACAACTTGGTTCACAGGCAGTGCACCCGCTGTTGAACTGTCACTGCCTGACATCCTGTCTTATCTGCCAAATTGCTCATTAGGTTTGGCAATTTTCACCTGCGCCTCCAGTTTATATTTCAGCAGGGAATAAACATCAGTATGCTTTAACAATCTTCTGCAGTGAGCTTCCAACCTCTTCCCAGAAAACACACAGGCACAACACAAAAAATGCCTTGTGTACTGTATGCTTAGAAAAAAGATGCAGCTGAAGTGATGAAACACAACAAGAAGTTTAACTTGGGTAATAGAAAAGCAGTAAAAAAGAAAGAGCTAGATAAGAAACATAAATAAATCAACTGCTTGTACCCATGAATTGTGTTTTCACAGTGCAAAACAACACAGAGGGTATGGGCTAGCCTCACTTTTGTTTCCATGTTTATACAGGAAGATTGAATTTGACACACACACACCCTCACCAACATGCAAAGTACAGGCTGTGTTTGTGCATGGGAAAAGAGAGACTCCAGATGAATATTACTTTTCCAGCTGGACCTGATCTAGCTAACCTTTCCCTTGCTGGGAGAGGAGCGATGGTGTGATGCATAAACAAACAAAAGGAGTAGCATGGCAACCAGAACAAAGAGAGGAGGATCTCAGCAGGTTTTGAGCCCCAGCCTCATGCAGGAGCTGCTGCCTGGGAGCAGAGGGTGCAAGTGAGCAGCAGCACGAGGGCACAGAGCTGCAGAGCCACCAAGCAGAGCCCGCCCCACTGCAAAAAGCACCAGAGATGTAAAACAAAACGTCTCGAATGCTGTAAACCAATTCCAGACGGAATACTGTTTTTCATTTGTTAGAAGTAAAATATTCACCACCAACCCTGCAATTAGCTGGAAAATTACAATAATTACAGCAATTTTGTATCCCATCTCCAATCCAATTAATAGATATATGACCTTGTCAACATGTAATAATCAGGATCTGCATCTACCGCAAAACTGGATGGGTTTTATTTGCTGAATAGAACTTACACAGTAAGAAGATAATTATTTGAAATACTGAGAATACCATTTGTATGCTATGCTTCACTTCACAAGTTATAAAGGAAATACAATAAGGATAGTATTTCCATTTTCAATGTATATTTAAATGAAATTCCTGAAATAGGTATGTTTAATATGGGATAATATTACTGCACTGGGATTCCAAGCGTGTGGTTTGGAACATTCAAAACCAAAATATATCTGTCAACATTTTAAAAAAGTAATTAGATGGATAGGAGAACATTTCTGATAACATATTTATTACAAATTGTTTTACACACTTTATTTGTGCGTGCTTCTATATAAAGTCTCAAAGAGCTATAATCCTTACCAACAGTTTCAGAAGTCTTCTGTATTTCTAAAGATCTTTGTATTGAAGGGTCTCAGACCCCTTTTTGGTCATCTTAGCAATCAGTGAACTAGCCAACTGTTCCAGAATGACACCAAAGATAAGTGAGCTGTCCAGTATACCACTGAATTTTCTCTGTACTATATGATTTCAATAAACTAAAATTCATGTATTGTATAATACACCGAATAATCACACTAAGGAAAAAATGTGTATGCATTTGCCTGCTCTAACCCCTGCTAAGTTGAGAACCAAGGAGGACAGTTTTTTGGCTTATGCATAGAAATGAGATGTGCATTTAGCGGTGACATACTCTAGTGACAGCAAAATGGAAGGGTCCTGAAATTCCAGGATACTTCTTTATTCTGTCATTAATCCTTCCCTAATTTAATTCTGTGTTGCAGTGAAGCATAGTTGTAGCTTAAAAAGACACATTCAGCTCTACGTAAGGTAACTGTTAAATGCTATTCACTTAATTTTACAGAAAACATTCTGGTACAAAACCCCTCAAACCTAACAGAGTGGTAACTTTTCCATTTGTATTTCCTTTGACTGCTTAAACACAGATTTTATACACTGAAAAAACACCTACACAAAATCAATCCATTGGAAATTTTAAGTAATGTATCTGTAAAAATATCAAAGGATTGACAATACTAACTTCTTCTAACAAATTTTCTGGAGTGGTGGAAACCCTATTTCAAAAGTTCAGTGAGCAAAATGATAGACACTACACATAAAAGGACACAATGCCTTATCCACATTGTCTTGTTCGCATGGTACTTTTAACAACAACAAAAATTACACAGTAAATTTAAATTTTCAGTTATTTTTCTTCTTAATAAGCTCAAATATTCAAAGAACCTGTAATTCTTGCTATATGGTTTTCCAACAAATGTTCACCACATTGAAATAAACAAAATAAAGAAATTTTTCTGGCTGTAGTTTCTGTTTTTTAAAGTGTATTTTTGCAACACAATAAAGGTATATTTTAGCAGGTGTTTTTTATGGACAGGTGAGAGCATAACCTAGCAACATTGACAGGTTAAGTAGAAAGTGCTCATATCTTTAGTTTCTTTTTACCATTTTGTTCATTAAATGGAACAAAACTGGCAAACCGAAAATTACACCATGCAGCAACTACATTTGGAGATATTGCTGTGATTTTCAGTGTGAGGACAATTTTAAACTGGCAGCACAGAAGCAGCTTATGGCTCCTAAAAGCAATTTATAAATAATTTATTAAAACAGAACAGGTTTGTTTACTTGCATGCAAGAAGCATTTGCGCAGTTTCTCAGTTCCGATCAGCTTTCGATAAGCACAGATCATGAATCACTTTTCCCAGCAGCATCGATGGGTAACAGCACTTGGCATCTTTGTAAATTTAGACAAAACATGTTGAGATACAGAGAACATTTACTCACTTGCACGAAGGACTGACGGGGTGACCTCAATTTCACTTGTTGCTTGGTAAGGCTGGAAGGCTGATGCTGCATTGGAGCCGAGCTCACTGCCAAAAATCTCCGGGCTTTGCGTGCCTGTCGAGCTGGCGCTGGTGCCATCGCCCCCATGGTGAGGATCTTGCTCATCAAACACAGCCACGAGCTGCAAATGACAATTCAATCTACTGTTAAAAAAAAAAAAAATTCAACACCAAAGTGCCATTGCAGCGTTTCATCATTTCCTCCCACCAAAGGGCAAGAAGTGTCTATCAGCAGATACCCTGATCAATGCCAAGATCACAACATAATCAGCCCAAGGAAAAGCAGCCATTAATTGGATATTAGAAAGGATCAACAGCTCTGATGGGACACTAAACTCATCACTGTGAGCCACAGAAAGAATGGCACCAAGAGAAAGCAAGGGTTGCACCTTCCCCAGCAAACCACTTCATTTTACCCAGAAATGCAGAAAACTGAGTGTGGATTGATGCCTGAGCACTGGAATTCAATATCTGTCCTTAGATACTTCTAAATGCATCACTACTACAGAGTCAAAACCAGTGTAACAGATTAAAAATTCAAGAAGTTGTGTTGATACACACTGAAAGCTACAGACAAAATGTAAAGCCAAGGAAATGTGTTATAATCACAACCAGTCATCATCTATTAACCTGCTATCTATTCACCTATTATCTATTATTATAACTTAAGTTGTAGGCTTCTCTTGCAAAATTTCTTTACTCAGATTTATAGAGATACTCTGTATCTGTTTGCCATCACTTCTCCAAGTTTGAAATCTCAAGTCCCATTTAGAACTTTGCCAAGTCACTAATTTAATAAACATTTACTAAACCTGCAAGAAAAATAGGAAGACACTACAGTGATTTTTAATAAACCTGAAATATTTTCTCCACGATAAATGATTTTATGCACTTTTTTGAAACAAAAAATTTATCCCAATTTATCTTTGATAACATACTGAAAGAGATAACAGCTCTTATACACATTTCGCTTTGGAACTTAATTTTCAAGACAGAGAAAAAAGTGTTATGGATAGCAGCATTCTGCAGCCTGCAAATTAATCTATAATATAATATTTGAAAGACATTTCCAAGAAAGCATTACATTCTTCTGTCCAAATTGGAAGGGTAAATGGAGCAAATCAACTTAAACCTATGCTGGTCTCTGCAAATTGTTTATTCTGTTAGCACAACAGCTAAAACTTTATGTAACCAAAAGGCAACAGAGGTCATTTTCTCATTTTTTTAAGCAATTTCAACATCATCTTACCCAAAAGATATTAATAATATTCCCTTTACTCAAATTTAACTTACATAAGCATCTGCAAAAAAATTTAAAACCACAGCTCTAAGTCCAAGTGGAAACCATTTGGGAATTCAGCTTTTGAAAGTACTCTCAGGCATTTACTCTTTTTCACCAGTCATTTTGAAATTACAGAGAGTAGCAAACTTCTGCCAATAATTCCATATCTGACCCAAATTTAGGGTCAGACAGGCAAAAAACAGAAAGAAGAAACTGGTAATGGATAGAGGACCATGCTCTCTCCAGTGCTAGTTGAAAGGTAGGTAGCAGCAGGAAAACCAGGCTGCAGCTGCAGACAGCTGGAACATGTTTTTACCATAAAAGTCATTATTTTATGCTTGAGAAATCTACACATAAAAGAGACGTGACAACACCAAAATGTCAGTAGCTCAAGAGTATTGGAAATTTAATTTTCTAACACAATGTGAAATATCAATGCTTACAAAAATATGCTTCTAAAACTTTATTCATAACTCTCTTACTGTTTTATAGCAAGCTAATTACCAATCTCCAGCAACTGAAAATAAATTAATCCACAAGCGAAGATCTGTAAGGTATTCCAACAAAAGACAAACAAAGCATTTATGAATCCTAGCATGAAACATCAAAAATCCTTTTGTCCTTCACATGTCATGCATCAAGATAAATCCCCCAATTACATTCTGTTCCTTTGAGACTGATTGAAAAATATTATTTGATGCATGCAGCTGCAAGTATTTTATGGATATTACATATGTGCAAAAAGGTATGTGCATATAAATCTCTATATATGTTATCTCCTACTCTAAGTTGCCTCCAGCTTTTTGCCTATTCCAGACAGTCTACAACCCATAACTTCAGAACATCTAAAAATGAATGTTTCTTATTTCAAGTTTAGCTTTTGATCTTATCATTTTTTGCAGGTATTCAGTTTTGACAGCATCAAACCTTCAAAAGGCTTCAGTTCCATTAAAAGGCATACCAAGTTGTAACATTTTTTCAGTGTGAAGAAACACAAGCTATGTTAGTCTTCTCCACATCTAATTAGCATTAGGAATACAGGTTAGGAAGTCCATTATAAAACAGCACTAGCATGGTACAGTAGCCATCTGGACTACAATAGTCAGTCCTCTCAATGAGCTAAAAAGTCTTGGGGACTGGAAGACTTAATGCAAATAAGCACTCTTGAATCTTGGTTTCCAGACCTGGGTATGCCATTCTGCAAGATCATGAGCTCGCAGGAAACAGACAGCCAAAACACCTTGCACTGTATTATTATATCAAGCATTTATCTCTGATTTCCTCAACACCCTTTATTTTAATCCAAGGAGATTATTCAAGGAGAGGAACTGTACTGCTGGAGGCCCAGAGACACCTTGACTACCATCCTTGCAAGAACAAGAAACAAAACAAAAAACATTCAGAGACACCTTACACAACATGAAAGGAAACACGGGAGTTGGTCACTGCAGCTATGAAGAATCCTTTGCTGCAGGAATCCACAGCAATAAACAGTGCTCTGTGCCATCAATATGACTCTTGATGAGTCATGTTTAAAGGCCACAGAGATTGTTTTAATTTGGCAAAGAAAGGAGCACACATTACTAGACCAGTTTTTATCAGCCTCAAAGTCAATGGTAAGCCTATGGTATTTTGCTGGGCTTTACAAGTCAGATTTACAACGAGAATAGAAAATGAAGATGACTATCTTCTCTGGAAACATCATCTTTACTCTCAGGAGACTTTTTCCATGTTGATCTTTTTCTTCTTTAATAAGAAATAAATTACTGAAGTTACCCATACCTTTTGAGAATCACTCTATTATTTCCAATACCTGTGCCTCCTGTTCTCTGTCCTTCAGTTTTAGATCTCATCACCTGCAGTGACCTCAGAAACTCATCATAAAATCCACTCTTATGCAGAAATGGAAAGACTGAACAACCATAGTAATATATTAATAAAGAAAGTAGCTTAGTTGTTCAATACTAGATCTCTATCAGCTCTTTAAAAGAGCTTCCACCAAAATTCAGTGAGTACTGGTGCCATTTGGTTTAATTTTATTTGTAAAAGAGAAACCCACACCAAAGACCAAATATAACATCAACAACAGTTAATAATTAATTATAAGATATTTTATCCACTCCTTGTTCCTCAGCTTGAGACCTCAACTTGAATGCACCAAAGACATGAGAATATGGTAGTAGTTTTAATCACCTGAGGAACAAGGACTATCTGCATTTTTCAATCACTGAACTAAAAATCTGCAAATAGGAAATAAAATCAAGTAAAACCAAATCACCCTGTCATCCCAAACCAAATTTAATAAATAACAGGCTTAATTTAGATTGGCGTGCTTACATTTCTTTTTATAATATGGCAAAAGCAACAGAAAGGTGAGAGGTTTTATCATCATCATTTATCAAGGTAATATGGCACAGGAAGTGTCATCAGTTTTAACAATTTAAGATTTTGGTATGTGTATATAACTTTTTCAAGAAAAAATAAGTTTCAGATATTCATTAATACATTCAGATATAAAGACAGCAGCATTGCTCAGATCATAACTTATGGAAGGTAATCCTATTTCAGCAATGGAATTAGAGTAAGTCTTCAAATGGTCAACTGCATAAACTAAAATACTTTTTAAACTCCACCCCAATAAATACAAGCAATTTTGTGTGCATTATCAACAAAAGATACAATTATTTTAAAAAGCAACAGCAGTGCTTGACTAACAGTTTTTCTCTTTTTAGAAATAAAGAACTACAGTAAAACTCAACAATTATCCCAGCTGTAAAAAGCATACTTGTGATCATTAGCATATTTCAAGAGGTGGAAGGGATTTTTTATTGCCAACCTTATCCTCTGAAGACAAAAAATACAGCAGTACAGTTTAAAAACCAGCAACTTAAATGCTCTCCTCTTTTGACAGATAAACAGCCTTTCCATAGCAGCACAGCAGACAGACAATGAAGAGAGAGTAACATAATTTTTTTGTTTTTGCTAAATATGTTAGCTTCATCAACCAAATGCCTTATAAAGAAATTATTTCACAGCCTGAGGTATCAAAACAAAGTTTTACTGAGGCACCTTTAGATTTGGGGTAGGAGGAAGACATTCCAGCCTATAACTGCATTCAGCTCTCTAAAACACCAGGTTGTTCTGAATTCATTACAATCCAACATATTGTTTTTTCTAATAGAGAGGATGAGCTTCTCTATTGCTCTGTCTGGGACTCAACACATGATGCTAACCAGGTTATATTTACTTAAATAAATAGCAAGAAGATTGATTTATTTTAATATTCACACAGCAGCAGCAGTCTGCATTCCAACATTAATTATTACAATTTCCTTCTATTCTAAAGTAATTAAAAATTAGTAAACACATATGCAGTCTTAATTAATAGACTAGATTAAGAATGTTAATTAACTGGATTAAAAAACTATTTCCACCAGCAATGGCTGTTTACATTTTCATTAAGTACCACTATCATATAAACCAATTTATCACTATCAAATAGCCCAATCAGGTAATCTCACTTCAGCACCAAACCACAAAAGCAGACATCCTCCACTCCAAAGTAATTCATAAAGCTAGAAACTTCTGCTGTATTTTTTCCATCACTATGATATGATTGTCAAAAAGATAACTTGAATTTTGCATATTCCCAAGCACTTGTCCAAAATTTATTAATTCTTTGGTGATATTTATTGATGAATCTGATACTGGCTCATGTGTAGGCACCAGCAATGATTTCAGATTTATTTTAATATCTGTGAGGATTACAGCTCCATTCTCCTGTTAGAAAGACAGCAAACTGATCCTCCAGTTTTCATACCCTTTGGGTTTCACAAAGGCTCTACACTTCCTATCCTTTCTTTTTGCACGGAGTGAAACTGAAATTACCCATCTTTTTAGATTATTAGGAGACATTTTAGATATCTGGTTTCTTCTCACCAGAAGGACATTTAGGAGATAATTTTATACAAGAACATTCCTATTTTGTTCTGACTGTTCAGTGGACAATTGTTCAGTGGTTAATCTGCTGAGCAACCCAAAGTGTCTGGATTCCCTTGGCTGAACCTGCACTTCCCCTGCTGGTCTATACAACTTCCAGATGTGGTCTTCCCTTTCACAGCTGCTGTGCTCTTCTGACATTTATGCTGCACAGCTTCTCCTGCAGGACAGCCATCCATGGACAAAACTGCCTTTCACACAAGATGCCATTTTCCTGGTTCCAGGAGAGCAGAGAGCATAGACCTTCTGAGGCAGCTCCAAGTGATGGAACAGCTCAACCACACACCTCTGGTGCAGCACCAGTGCTGTCAAGGATTCTGGTTATCAGCTTATGCTTAATAATTGAACTTTTTCATAGGGGACTTATGGTCCTTGAAAATAGATTTTGATGGTTCAAATGAGACTCTAAAATCTAAATCTGCTTTGTGAAAATATCTTCCCCTAAAGTAGCTACTTCCAGCATCCCCTTTAACCTCCAATGCCAGAGGGTTAAGCCCAGCCCTGTCCTGCAGTCCCACTGTGCAGGGCTCTGTCTGCACTCACTGTGACAGCATGGGCTGCTGACAAGGGAGATTTCAACCCTCTCACAGCATGGCCATACCTTTCAGACCTGCAGCAAGTGCCTGGGAAGAGGACATGGAAAAGGCTGGCAAAAAATTCAAACATGAACATCACTGGCATCCTTTCCTCAGCAAAAACCATTTCCAGTCTCAAACAAGACTGAACTAGCAAGGCACCAACAGAACTGACTACACACATCCTCTGCAACTGGCACAGGTGAGGGAGACTGCAAGACAATACAAGCACAGTTCTCTAGCAACTCCTGAGGGCTGGCAAAAACCACTCACACCCAAAGCAGTCTATGTGCTACTCAGTCCACGTTACAATGCAGAACTGAGGAGTAGCTGTTTAATAAGACCCAGCAGTAAATCAAATTCCAGCTAATGGCACTTCAGACTCCATAACATCCCAAAACACAAGTTGCTTGTGAATGAACAGATGAGTATAAGGAAAAAAAAAAAACATAAATTCAGGAAAATCTCTAGCAAGGGATCAGCCAATTATTATTTAGAAATGAAAGAAACTAAATACAAAATCAATTCATAGGTTTTCTGATGACTGAACTGACTTTAATAGCCCCATGCCAGACCCAAATTCTTATTATTCTTTGAGCTTCATTCTTCTACATGGCTCATTAAAAACCCATTTAAATATAACTACTGTTTCAATGAGCTAGTAAAGAGAAAATATAGAATAGGTATTTTCACAATAATACACTACTGCCCATAGATATTTTAAAAAAAAAATCTATTAGCAAAATAGCATCTAAGAGTCATTTTGTGCTTGATGTTACGTGCAACCTGAGTGTCCCCTCTACAGACTTAGAGATCATCCAGCACTTTAAAAGGAGAGAAAGGGCAAGCACCATTTCATTTTAGGGTAAGCTGTAACACAAAGAACAAAACCTCTAGAATTTCAAGAAAATCATTACCTGTCCTAATTAATCACTTCAGTACTAGCTTTTCATCAAACTTTTCAAAGTAAAGTAGCTAGAAGGGAGCCAAAACAAAGAACTTTTCACAGTAACTTTACAGTATTATATACTTTTGGAAAAAAATAAGGACATTTAAAGGGTCACATTCCACCATCATATTAATACTTTGTATTCGATTTTCAGTAGATTATACAGAAGTGTAAGCTCAGATAGATTCATAGAATAACCTGAACTGGAAAAGACCTCGGGAAATCAATTAGTCCAAGCCCTTGTTCAAACCAGGGTCAGGGAGAGGAGGCTGCTCAGAGCCACATACAGTTGCATTTTTTAAAAAATCCAAAGAACGGGCAGTTCACAACCTCTCTAGGCTCTCCCAGCATCTGGCCAAGCTCTCGGACCTTTTCCTTTGTTACAATGTGTCTGTTGTCCGTCACACTGTTCCTGTGCACCTCAGAGAAAAGTCCAGTTCCATCTTCACCATTCCTGTCAGCAGCTACATCAAGACTGTTGTGCCTTGGGGAGCCACACAGTCACAGAGCACCCCCAAAGGTTTCCCTAAAGGTTCCCCTAAAGGTTCCCCCAAAGGTCCCCCTTGCCCTGTGCAGCTTCCAGCCTGCTAATCCACCCTGACAGCCCTGGCTGTATCACTGTAATGTCATCCTTGTATTGAGGAGGCTAAAATATTCCAGAAGCAGAAAGGAATAATCACAGAATCATAGAATTATTTGGGTTAAAAGGGACCTTAAAGACCACCCAGTTCCAACCCCTGTGCCAAGAGCAGGGGCACCCTTCACTAGAGCTCCATCCAACCTGTCCTTGAACACTCCCAGGGATGGGGCATTCACAACTTCTCTGCTTCACAACCTGCTCCAGTGCCTAACACCCTCAAAGTAAAGAATTTTTTCCTCCTATATAATTTAAACCTACTCTCAGTTTGAATCAATTTCCCACCTGCCCTGTAATTGCATGTCCTCATAAAAAGTCCTCCTCCCTCTTTCTTGTGGGTTCCCTTCCCTGCAATTAGGAGCAGCCTTCACTTCTCCAGGCTGAACAATCCCAATTCTCTCAGCCTTTGTTCATAGGAGAAATGCTCCATCATCCCTCCAATGCCCTTGGTGGTGTCACTCCAATAGGTCAGAGCCCTTCCTGTGCTGGCACCCCAGAGCTGGATGCAGCACTGCAGACAGGTCTCACTGGAATGGAGCAGAGGGGCAGAATCCCCTCCCTGCCTGTGCAGCCCAGGATATGGCTGGCTTTCTGGGCTCTGAGTGCACATTGCCAGCTCAGGTCCAGCCTAATAACTTCCCTGAACCTGCTGGCTACAGACTTGTTCATACAGCACAGGCTGCAGCTGGTCATCTTTACCACAAGGGCTGACCCAATTCATCGGGTTCTCTCCATTGGGTTCTCCACCAGCTCTGCCCCTACAGGCAGCAGCCTCCCAACCCACATTCCTGACTGGGGTTATTCCAGCCTACAGGCAGGACTCTGCATTTACCTAGCTGAATGTAATCCACCCCCTCAAAACCCCATGAGATAAAATAGCCAGTGCTGGAAAATACATCATAGGTCTCAGTGAAAGTCATTTCCAAATCTGCTGACTAAGTAAGCACCCCTCGCTTTGAAAGCTCAACTTAACACACCAAGTTATATCATATCTGCAAGATCAAAACTCATTTATTGATTTGAAGGATACTTTAATTTTAAGGTAGTTTTAAAATCTGCTTTCATGATTCTTTAAATCTGAGAAATGATTCTGAAGTAAATATACAAGCTTTTTATTAAAACATCGCTTTAGATTATTCATTTCCCACGGCACTTTGATCTGAGAAATTCTAGAATCAATATTAAATTGCAATTTAATCCTCTCCCACTAGGAATTAAATACAGTTTTAGGTACTACCCTGTAAGTTCCCCTGCTATTAAAAATATTTTAAGTATATTTAAAATGTTAAAATATTTAAAATATTAATTTCATATTATGTACACTTAAAAGATTTTTTTCTCTTTTCCCCATTATTGCTGAGCAAAAGTCTAAAACCAAGCATGACTATGGCACCCTGGAAAAGTCATTTGTGTATATTCTGTCTGAATTGCTCTTGACCTGACCTCTGGGGTCTAAATCAGGCTGAGGCTCAGACAAAGAAATAAGACAATAACTGAACAGAGTTAAAATTATTACTATTAGCAGTAGCTGACACTGGGCTGACTGCTTGGTTGGCTGGATTTGATTCTCCATGACCTCACCCTTTGACTGTACCAGACATCACTTCTGCACATAATGCCCTGAGAGTTAAACTGCCAGCCCACACACACAGACTGACAGACAGACACAGGGACAGACAGAGCACACACAGATTATCCTGCAAAGCCCTTCTGATGTGCTTACCTGGCTAAACCTACAGTGTGGGCTCAGCAAGTCCAACACCAGAGCTGGATCCTGGTCTTCAAGAGCAGCTGATTTCCAAAGACATCCACATTGGTCAGCTCTCACAGACAGCCAACCCAGAAAGGCAGAAATGCCCCACATTTCATGAAGCTGACAGAACAGGCAGAAGGACAATGGAGGGAGGAGCTGAGTTTCTCTTCAGCAGGGCATGCTGACCTGGCCAGGAACAGGTCTAGAAGCTGCAGTTTGTTACTTTAAGTCATGCACTTCTGCTGTGAGCTGGAACCATGCCAAGGAATGCTACACAAGCTCTAACAATTAGCTACTGACCCAGCCTTCCCAGTCCATCAGCACTGGTACCCACGGCTGAACCCTGCTGGAAGGGTGGGCAGTGCCACCCCTGCACCCCGATTTCATGGAGGATGGAGACACCATGGGAGTCCAAACACGAGAAATGCAGACACATCCCACTGCAGAACTGGTTTGGTTAGGGGTAAAGACATATCCCAGCTTCCAACTAAAAGCTGAACTATGGTTAAGAGTGCAAGAAGAGAGAACATCATTTTCATTTTAAACAATTTTGATTTATGCTTCTCAACAAAAATTAAGATATTATGCTTAGAGAGAAGTTTGCTTCCCACAATTGTTGCAAGCCCTCCATATGACAGGTACAAAAATGCTTAAATCCATGCTTGTTTGGGCTATAAGAAGAGCTGGAGAAAATATCTGTCCTAAATAGGACAGTTTTCAATCACAAGGTTTTTATTATTATATTTCTTTAATGGGTTGTTTCCTCACCAACTCTTCCTTTGAAAACATATATAATACTTTTCTATATATGTTTCCCTGTTATTTTCTTAAATCCTCACTTGATACAGAAAAGATTTCTTCCCAGTCCTTTTGTACCAACAGTCCTCTTGTTCACAGCTAAGGACACACTCTGCAAAACTACCACAATATGTGATTTACTATGGTATCTCCTTAGCTCATAAAAAAAAAAAAAAAAAAAAAAAAAAAAAGGAAAAAATTAGATCCATCCTGGCTTTAAAGTGGTGCCTGAAGAAAGGATGGTTTCAGAAGAGAGAGTGCTGTGCTTGGGAAGTAGTTGGGGCACATCTGAGCATGTGAATAAACCAATTTCATCTCCTCCATTCTTGACTCCTCAGCACAAACAAGTATATGGGAACCACAATGAGGACAATAATGTCAGTATCACTTTTGAAACAATTTTACACTTTTAGAGCACACTATGAAATGTCCTGCATGTCTTACAGGATAAGGCTCAAAAGGATATCCTGACTGTACTTCATGCAGCTGAGCTTGTGGGATGGGATGACTCTGCAGGTCTGCAGATTTCCAGCTCAAAAGCACAGACAGTACAGGAGTTCAGTATTTTATTTCTGCCACAGAGGTCAGCAGTTAAGCAGTGATGCTATGCAGTAAGTAATCCAGACACTTGGTTATTAGAGGGGCTGGTGTCACATAGCAAGATATATTGCTGAAATAAAAATGTATTAAATCTTAACCGTTGTCTCATCTGTCATTGGGAGCTGCAATCATCCAGTACCAAGAAAGAAAAGGTTTCAGAAACCTCCAAAAAAAGATCAGACTTTCCATTCCTCTGCTACAGGATCAAAACAGCAGCATTACATTCTAAGATTTTAATTTCAGCTGAGGTACAAAAAGGTAACTAGTTAGTTAAAGCATAGGACAATCTTTGCAAGCTTATTAAACTTCAAGAAAATAGATTTTGTAGAATACAGCTCTTCATTTTATATAGTGTGTGCTGTTCAGTGTAATTTGCATGCAAAAGCCAGGAGAATGTGATTAAAAATACCCATCTAGAGACACAGATGAAAAACTTCAAACATTTTCTGATTCCCTTCTGTTCCACTCATTATTTCAATACCTCACTACAACAAAGGAATAGATAACACTTGTCCTTGACACTAGCCTAAATTATCTTCAGTGTGCAATACAATACCGATTAAATTAGGCTTATTTTAAATAAACGACAAGGTCTGTTCAAAAGGTAAAACTGTGTGCCTTTTGCCTTTTGTATAACACATCCCCTCCCCACCCCCCAAACTTTTCAGAGGTCTGAAAAACAATGAGATATAGTGCTCTTTTAAACTAACTTCATTATCTAGATTTAAAAAAAAAAAATAAAATCAGAGAGAATCATTTAACTCTGACATTTAAGAAAACAATAACAGTATTCTTCATTTTGTGTATAATGAAAAAAATAACCAGCACATTAGACAATAATTCTCATCCCCTTCTTTAAATAAGGGTCTAAAATATCTTAAGTGCAAATGACTACTTGTTTCCCTGGGACTAATATTTTTTATTATTTTAACATGTAACAATAATGAAAACACTGCAACTTCACTTACATTAGGGCTATCCTCACAAAATGAAGAATAAAAGGTAGCTGTCCAACAGCACTGGGCTGACTGTAAATGACACATGCCAGGAGATCCACAGAGGTTGTCCCATCCTGTGGCAATCACCAGGTATAGGATCTTGGCTCACCACAGTGGTTATGGGAACCTGTGCCAAACACAGAGCTCTGCTCTTAAGCAAAACACACTCCTGAGATAACATTTGATAGTCCAGAAAAGGAGAGACTCTCCCCTAAACATCTTTACATTTTCTACTGCTAAGTAGACTACAGTGACCTCTGTATAGATTTCAAAAAGCTTTGTTCACCCACATCCAGGTGGATTTTCATCTACCACACACTAGTTCATTTCCCACAAAATACCAGGTTTAATGGCTCAGTAGCACAACTCCAGGGACATTCACCAAACCTGGGCTCCCAAAGCCAAAACCATTTTCAAAACTATCTGAAACCACTTTTTCAACAATATTTTGGAAGATAAGAGTGTGCAAGGTATCTCATGTATTTTCTCCCCATAAAATTGCTAGAAATCAGATGCCCAGGTACTTCTTTGTTTTTAAAAGCCACCTGGTAAATTTTCAAACCTGTCTTTTTAAGTCCTTATGAACACAAACAGGAAGAAAAAGCAGCAGGAAGAAATAACAGAGTATAAAGGGAGAACCTCAGAAGGAAACTAGCAGGTTAATATCATCACATTCATCTTGAAAACATATTTGCTGGTAGTCAAATGCTTTTCTTTCTTTGAAATTCAGGGATGACCAGTAAAGCACATCTCTGATATTACTCTAACAATAATTTTGCATCAGTCTATGATTCTTGACTACTTGTTGCAGAAGCCTCCACATAGCAGTGCTCCTTCTTTACATAGCAACGTTGTGCATTAGAACCAAAGAAACAGGAACATAAATAGAGGCTTTTGTCATCCTCCTAAATAATTTTGTGTGAAAGCTTGAAAGACTCCAGATTTCTTTTCAGGACTAATTTTGAAAATTCATTCCCTAAATCACTGTGGAACTGGGATCAATGCAACTACATCACCTGGATGATGCAAAAAACTTGTAAAAATAAATAAATAAATAAATACCCAAAAGAGAAATTTCAATTGTATGCACAATCATTTCAAGCTACCAAACTTGAGACTAGACTATCATTCTTACATTTTACCTTGACTCACCCCATAACCATAAAATGCATTTTTCAACACATAATAAAAGTGTACTACAGCCTAGGGAAGGAGACACAAGCATTGCCAAAAACCATCAGCTTCAACTTGTGGACAAGGACTGCACTGAAAATCTCAAAACAAATCCCTTCCATTCTTTAGGTCCCCTAATGTTTCCCCATCTCCTCAGGGCCAATCTAGCCTATATTTCTCCTCTTTTCTCTCCTGGAAAAATTAAGGTTATAAAAATAGCTGACACCTCATACCAGGCCAGCAGGCCTGTCCCTGGTTGAAGTGTCTATATTTCATAGTGACTTCAAATATTGTTGTAAGGTTATTAAAATCATTCATGATTTTATCTGTGCCAAATGGATCATTACACTGTCAACACTCATCTTTATTATGCAAAAATATGCAGAACTTAACATCTTTTGTCGAGCTGGCAAAACAGTATATTCAGTAGTAACTCTGTTTTTCATTAAATTTTGCACAAGGTTAAAGAGTGTGTGGAATTTGATTGCCAAAGTCTCCACTCAAAAGCATCACACTAAACAAGCTGCTTGACTCATGTAGCAAAAGATTATTTATTTATAACTTACAGACAAATAAACTCTGCTGATTAATTTATAGTTTCCTTTAATTTTTACATATAATTATAATAAGTTAAAGGTTGGAAATTTTTTGAGGGGGAGGCAAGATCTTTTTTCACGTCTCTCTTGTTTTTTTGTGTGTGTACTTTGGCATACACCTAACAATCCTGCTTGATAGAAACTATCCACAAGCTCCAAGGCTACCTCTAATTTTGCCTCTTACCTTCCACTGCTCTCTAAATGTCTTCCAGCAGAAACAGAAGTGAATTCAATCTGGTTATCTCTCGTGAAAGAATAATTTCTTGGGAAGTTCCAGCCATCTTGAAATAGCTTTTCTGACTGTCTCATTAATTCTTCATTTAATTCTTCTTTCTTTGTATTTCTCCTGCCACATTTAATCTTTGCAACTGCATGAATTTTTAGAAAGCCTTTTTGGGGTTCAGTTTGTATTTTGGTGCCACACAAAGCAGATACATTGCATAAGGTTAGCACAGGTAGCTGGGTAAATTGTGCTGTCAAAAGTGATTAACATTTAAAAGGACTAAACAGAGGAAGCAGATAATACCTCCCAGATCTGCTTTTAATTAAAACATCTTAGCAATTATTATTAAAAGGCAAAGACTGAAAATGAGAGACAGCATAGCTTCAAGAGAACAGTTTTTATACTTTTCATTAAGGGTCACCTTTCCTCACGTGCAAGACCACTTTTAAATTATCTGCCTCACTGGAGACCATCTACTTATTAAAAGAACTTTGCCCACACTAAAACAAAAAATACACATTTAATCAGAAACATTTATGCACTCATAACTGTTTCAAATGTCCTTGCTTTAGGATAATGTTGCCCCTCACTGAAAGCAAACTGTATTTATATCTCTGTGCCTAATTGTTGTATCCCAAATGATTTCTCCACTTTCCAAAATAATTACCAAACATTATATCATCTGTGCTAAAACAGCTAAAGGGTATCACCAGTGAACCCCACAGTGGGTAAAATGAATAGCACATACCAGGAAAGTCTAACATGTGTAGCCTTTGCACATAAATCAAACCGTGTTACGCATTCTGACAGCTCCATCTAGCCACAGCTACACAAAAGTAACCTTATCCCAGGCACAATGAATTAATTTACATTCAGCACATACCAGCAATTGCAAAAACTCTTGTGGTCAAAAGTGTCCTTTCCAAAAGGACTGTATTGTTTAACAATTAGATTAACACTTTCATGATCGTATCTGTGCTTCAGGTTACTTGGGTTTCACAGAAAAACAGAATCAGAAAAGTCATGTTTTTAAAGGCCCCAAAATTAGAGCATCTGGATAATGTCAGGAACAGATGCTGAGATCAGAACTTGGCAGGAATTCCTGAGATGGGAACCTCAAATGTCTTGGGGAGAATGTGGAGCAAAATGGGATGTAAGGCAAAAATGCAAAGCAGAGCGAGAGGGAGGCAGCGTGCAGGCAGTGCACATCTGATGGAGCAGATGAGCAAGAAAAATAGCAGAATTGTTGGCTGCCAGGAGTGGGGGAAGAGGAGGGAAGCCTCCTCATTGTGAAGCTCCAGCACTATCAGTGCACAAGGCAGCAGCTCACAGAGCAGCCTCTGGAAAGGAGCGAGCTGCCGCAGGTATCCGGCTCCGTGTGCCTGTGTGTGCAGATGTAAGTTCAACATATTAAATAATTTGAGGAAAGGAACTGTCATTTTCTTATACATGTTTATTTTCTACAATGGAAACCACTCTTGACCTGCAAAGATCAGGCAAGGCCCTTAAAAGTGATCCAACTTTCAGACAAAGAATGGCTGTAGCATCTTCCTCAGAAACCACCATGGAGTACTGAAATACAGTTTAGTTAGACCTAACTTGAGGCACACATATTTGAAAACACTGGATTAAGATTGTGTAATGAATACAGGCAACGCACCCCCTTATCACATCCATAATCATTACCATTATCAGATTCCTTATGAGAAGATGCAAATGGCTGGAAAAGAATTTTTCTAGCATTTTGAGTTGTAGCCAATACAATTTACAGATCACTGATAAAGCATTTTGTCCTTAAGCTGATCTAAATTAAAATTTTAAATTATGTTAGTTTACCGAGAGTAGTTGAGCTGTGCTAAGTCCCTTAAAACTCCAAGTGATAAATCCTCAAGTTTCAAATATGTAATATTTCCATGTTACACTTAATTCCAAAATAACTAATGCAGAAGAAAAGGAGATTAATCCTCAGAGGTGGACTAGTGCAGCTGCCTGAAAATACAAACAAATAAATCTGACAGACCACTGTGCTGGTAGCAGGACATGCAGAGAGCATTTGCCCCAGAAACGTGTAAAAAACTCAATCCGGACTGAAATTTTAAATTCCCTTAGAAATGACACAGAAAGAAAATACAGTTCCCACTACATTCCAATTTCCACAAACACTCCCTCAGCTTGGCAGAGAGCAAAGCAAAATCAAAAGGCAAAGAGCAGAGGGGCTGCATACCACCCCCCATCCCAGTCCACCCACACACACTGCCAACCACAACTGTATTTCAAAAATAACCTCAGTAACAACAACCACAAAATCTCAGGAGGCCATTATTGCATGGAGCTCCAAAGATGGACTCACTTTATGCCCACCAAGCACCTACTTTGGGTGTTCTGGTACAGATATTTCTGAGATGGGAAAGGGAAACACCACCTGGACTGGATGTCTCCACCATCCTTTCACATTCAGACACCATAGGAGGAAAAGATAAGAGAAAAAAACAAACAACAAACTAGAGAGGAAGGAGAAGCTACACTGTACTGGAACATGTCTTTTTTATTTTGGCATTGTCCAATACAGATATTTTATGATCTCAGACACCTTGATGCTTCTCAAAGGTGAGTGGAGAATAAACAGATGTGCATTTACGTAAGGGAGTAATCATGTAAGCCGTGTAAAACACAGCCAGTGGACAGGTAATGCACTTTTCTCTCTGGAACATGTACACTGGCAGCATTAAAAGGTAACAGGGCCTTCAGTGTGGGAGCAGGAGGCAGCAGCACAGGCAGTGATGCCAAGACAAAGGGAAGACTCACAGCTTGGGATGCAGGAGTGGAGATTTCAGGACAGCTCAGAAGGAATGCACAGTGGATGCAGTGCTGGAATTAAAGCACATGATTCACATTCACACATGCTACAGCAGAGAGCAGATAACAGTGATCTATCTCGTAGCCAGCACATAAAAAGCAGCCCCACCTTTCACGGTGGGGTTCAGCAGCCATCAATTTCTAGCAGAAATTCAGAATTGTGCTGAGGAGCAGACACGACAGTCGCTTCTTCTGAGGCCACTTAATTCTGCCCCCAGTAGCACTGCTGTGCCTAATCTCCCCCCACTCTCCCATCACTGTCAGAAAGCTGCAATCTTTATACATATTTCTGTTCATTCTTTATCTGTTGCCTTGCATGAATAAAGTTTAGTTTATGAGTTGATTTTGGGGCTGTTAGCAGCTATATTCCTTCAGTTCTAATTTAGCAAATTGTATCCTGAAAATGCCAGGAGAATCCAATCAAGGCTTTGATATGTGAAGCATCCTTTGAGAAAACAACTGAGCATCATCATTTTGGTTTTCCAACACCACCTCCTACAATTGAACTTTAGCTCCACTTGGAGCTATTTATTTACATGCTCAATTCACTCCACTCCCTCCCTAAAACTCATGAGTAAAGGAACTTCCTTAAGTTTCTGAATACCAACTGTCATGGACCAGCAGGTGAACCTAGTCATAACCTGGAGAAGAAACTGTGGTCCTGGTGTGAATCACTGCAGAGCTGAAGCACCAGGTGCTCAGGAGGACAAGGGCTTCTAAGAACTCAATTCAGTGTTTTGCATTGCTCTCAAGCAAGAATATTGTGTATGTTGTGTCTTCTGGATGCATGTCCTGCATTCTGGGATCACACAATGCACCTTGACATTCCATGCTTCCCAAAACAGGGACATGGTACATGCCCAGCCCAGAAGGGCACATAGAAGGTTTGCATAAGGAGGAGATTGCTGACCCTCAGCTGACTGCACAGAAGTGGAAAACCACAAGGAAATGTGGGTGAAGAAATGCAAAGCACACCCAGCTTTCAAAGGCACAGAACAGCTTGGATCACTCACCAAGTCCCTCCAAAAAAACCAAAAAAAAATTTTGAGAGTTGTGAACAAAAGCAATGAACAGTTCAATATAGGATACTCTGAATATTGCATTGGAAGTACATTGGAATCTAATTTACACTTCGCTGATCCAATGTACTTTTCCATTCACCTTCCAGCAAACACTTCCTATGAGAAAGCCCTGAATTTGAACCATTAAAACAGTTTCCAAATCCTATAAAATAAAACTATAATGATTTAACAGCATGCTTGCCTTTTCACCATGTTCACTTTGATCCTAGAAATCTAGTAATACAGAAGAATGAAAAAAAAAAAAGTCCAAAACCAAAAATCAACAAAAAACCCTGTGCCTACATAACTTTAAAAAAAATTACTCAACTAAGGCACTCAAGCTGTGATTAATTCTCAGCAGAAACACACATTCAACCCAATTTTTTTACTTTATAGCATCAAACTAGGAATGGGATTTGTTTTTCTAAGAGGGTCACTCAAAGTCCAGTATATCTTGCATGAAAGTCTGTCAGGTAGAAACAGTTCAAACTGAGCTGACAGAGACCAGCTTCCTAAATTCTTCCTGCAGTGTTTCCCTGCAGAGCACAGTCAGACAAGGAAACAGTACAAGTTTCAGTGCTGGCAAAGGCATTTAGTGATGAAACCTGAAGGAATGCTTCTACTTCCTCCTTCCTCTAATCCCTAAATAACTCTCTGGAAGGTCTGGATCATCTGTCATTTTCTGATCCCTTTGGTAAAAAAAAAAAAAAAATTTAATACTAGTGACCAACTTCAGAATGAAAAATTTCAGATCAACATATCGTCTGACTGCAACACTCCCCAAAACTTGGGAATTGGTTGGTTAAAAATCCAGAACTGCAAATCCTTCCACCATAACCCCTGAAGCCCAGGATGGGGCAACTGTCCTGGGGAGAAGGGCCATGCAGCATGGAGCCAGTGGGCAGTACAGAGCCTACCAGGTAACTTCTGGGCTGAGAAAATATGCATGCAAACAGGCTACAGCTGTTGGCTTGGTCTTAGCCTTAGACAGGACCTTCCTGACTGCCAAGGGAAGGGCAGGACACACACAGTTCCACTGTGCAGTGATTTGTGCACTGATTCCAAAGCATGTGTATCCTCCCAAACCAGTGGAAGGACAGCTGGCCAACATCAGCACCTGCAGAGGCACCACAGCTGCAGAAAGAGGAGGGCTACCTGTTACAACCAGGGGCCACTGTTGGTCATAGAGATCCTTTGTATGCTCCTCCTCATATCTCTTTGTCCAGGTCTAACTCATCAAATAAGAAAATGGAGACTACACATAAATATTATATCCTGTTTTAAGTAATTCACCTGCAGTAGGCACCGATACTGGTGGTTACAAACTAAAAGATGATTGGAAGATACAAATTCTAAATATATTCAGGCTATACTGCTTTGAGGAGGCACCTCAGTCACTCCTGCCAGAGCCCAGTCACCAATGCCAGCTAAACCCATTGCACTGACTTTGCACATATGTTCTGGAAGAAGTTTTCCTGATACCCCAAAGTCCTGGATTTTGCACGGCTGTTAGCAGAACAGCTACCAGCAAGGAGCACCAAGTAATACATTGCTTGGCACCTATTCAGCAGCCAGACACACTTCCTACAACCCGGACACCAACAGTATCCCACACTCTCAGCTCATTCTATTTACATCCTGTCATGCAGCAGACTTAATTTTGCAAATTGACCTTAACATTAAACCATAAAAATATTTACTTTGGTAATATTTTTTCCTGGAAAAGCATTGCATAATTTCAGACATCAACCTTAGATTCTTGTTTTGTGAAACCAGCTTCTGCATAGCAGCAGGGACTCAGTGTGCCTGTCACTGAATGGCCCTCTGGAGGGTGCAGCAATCTTCCACTAGCAGTACAGACATCAGGATACCAGTTTAACTTTAGCACAATTCCAATGCCTAAAATTAAGAAATGGAAGTACCCATCTATGTTACTCAATGGCAAAGATATATGAGAGCTGAGAGAAGAAAATAATTATTAAAAAAAAAAGAATATTGTATAATTCCACTTAAGAGTTGCACATCCAATTTTCAAACTTTTAGATATTAACAAATACCACCAAGTATCATTTAAGCATTTGAGAATGAATCTACAGAGCCTTTGTTCAAAGAGGAACAGCTATAGTAGTACTGCATGCTGTGCATCATCTTAACCATGTGGCTTAAATCAAGGAACAACTGACTAAAAGGCTACAAAAATGCAGTTTATGAGACTGACAAGGCTGTTAATACAGTGTTCACTAGCTCCTTTCCAGACCAAGGCTGATGTTTTAAGCCTAATCTGAAAGCAAGAAACTAAAGGTTACAAAGTGCTCATCACACGATCCATTCCACGATCTGATTTTTATTTTGAAGGAGTAATTCAAACTGCATCAAAATGACGTGATAGGTCATTTCACATCTTTGACTCAGCAAACTAATAAGAGTTGACTGTGCTCAAGTAAAAAAAATACATCAGTTAGAGACAAAATTTGGATGGTCAGACATCTTTACTCGTGTATTTATGAAAAGATTTTAGATTATTTTGACAAGTGTCCAGCTGAATTAGTCAGCCAGGCAATCACTCAAGTGTTTATTGGTGTCACACAGAGGATCGTGCAAAGCTACAGCATCATTTTAATTAAAACACTGAAAGCAAGTTAGAAAAAAATCCTGTTAAAGGTACTCAGAATCCCCAAAACCTACATGTCTACATGACATATGCAACCATAATCACTGACTGCCTGCAGGTCCTACTGTGGCCCACAGCAGTGCTAACCCTGAGGAGTGACACACAGTCTAGACCAGAGCTGAAAATAGTAAGGGGCTGCCTGCCCCAGTTTCCCTGAAATTGTCCACAAGCACAAAATAAAGTGATGGTTTGATTTTTAGTCACCAAGCCCTGTGCATCTCTTGGCTGAAACTGCCCCTCACAGGCACTCACAAGGAACAGCCCAATTTCGTTTGCAGGTCATTGTAGACAACCCAGTAATCCAACCAAATATAACTCTGCCTTCCTTAGTGGAATACCCCACCCACTTTACACTCTGACCATAAGCCAGGAAAGAATTTCTTTTCTTACCTAGGGCAGAGCTGCCACCACAGCAGCTTTGAGAGACATGAGGGACTGCAAAAGCAGGTGTCTCTTTAGATTTAGGAGTCCCATTATTAACAATCCACCTACTGTGCTCTTGTGAAATAAGAATATTTTCAAGCACTTTAAAATCTCGTGCACAGGATATTTTACATTAAAGACTTACAGTCTACAGTATTACATTAATTACATGACTGAGGTGGAGAACACACTCAGGCAGACAGGAGTGACAAAGAAGCAAAGCAATATTTATATGGGCAGCAAATCCTTTCCTCACATCACTGCCACCAGGCAAGAAATCAGGAACATAGTCTGACTTCCAGCAACTGGACAACAAGCAAACAAAATTAAAATTAATTCTCCATGTGCCATAACCCAGCAAGTGCTAAGAAGGACACATCTGCCTCAGTGCTACAGTGCTGTGACCATGATGGAAATGCAGCCACAGCCCTTGAACTCCTTGAGCCAGTTTTGCTAAATCAGATGTCCCAGGAAGTGTATTTCCCTATTAAAGGCTATATTTCACTGCAGACCTTGCAATAGTTTGAAACAGGGAAGCATCTCAAGTGATGCCACCTCCAGAACAAGTGGGTGTCTGTATTCACACAGAGACATGGCTTGGTTTGTTTCAGTTTGTTTCATAGAATCCTCAAGAAATTACCCGTGTCCATCTAACAAACAACTTGCAATGTACCACTGGAAAAAAAAAAAATATATGTTGCTTTTATTTTCCTTAAAATCAACTTAACTAGCTCTCATTTTTCTCATATTATTTTAGATAGTCAATGTATTTTCTTCCCACTGGACAGAGAATGAACACATTATCTTTCCATCTTACAGGGCCCCTGACAGCCAAATAAAACATGGTTATTACTGTCAGAACTCAAATGAAATATTCTGAACATGGCAAGAAGTTATTAGCCTGATGTTCAGAAGACAAGCTAGCGATGGAAATAGCAAGGAAAAATATTTCCCCTACTTTTATAGGCTTTTGTGGGAAAATTAGGTTATCTTCTTGTTGAAATAGGTTTGAGTTGGATTTCTTTTTGCTGTGCTGAAATAGCCTAATTATTCCATTAGGAAGATGCAGGATATTAATTTTTATTAATCAAAATACTGATAAATGAGAGAGCAATTATTGAAAAACATTAATATTACTTTAATATCTTAAATTATACACACTAAATCAACCAGGTAATGCCATTTTAGTGCACAGTAAATTCATAGCAAGTAAGATTTGTGATATGACAGATAAACCCAGAAGCACTAAATAAAAGCATTCACCTTTCAAACCTCTTTCCTGCTGCACTTTAAAAACAAGCCAACAACAAACACCACGGCTGAAATGTTCCCTACACAGAGACTGCCTACTTTAACTAGGCTCACCTATAATTAGACAGCACAATCTACTCTGCATAATAATTGAAAAATATAGAACAATGGAGCAACAGTGAAGAAAAGGGAGATTGTTTTTCCTGCACACTCAAGTGGTGGCAAAAACCGCAAAGTGAAAATCAGTGAGATGTCATCTCTCCCAGCACACTAGCTAGAGAAGAACTGAGCTGAAAATTCTACTCATTACAATTTTAAAATGTAAATCAAGTGTGATCTGAGGCCAATCTCAGCACAAGTGGCTCCCAGGGAGGAGGCAGGCAGCCCCACCACCCGTGCTGCAGTCACAGCTGCCACAGGGACACGTCTCCAGTGGGCTCCTCTGAGCACCCCCACCTCCCACAAACATCCAGGGGATCCAAACTGTTTGATCATGAAACCAAATCCCCTGACAGCATGCACATAAAAATGGCATTAAAACAAATTAACTGTTACTAGCATGCAGCAGCAGGCCATTCTGACACTTGAGCAGATAGGTCCACTGATACCTTCTATGTCTATTAAAGATAGGTCCATGTGGAAAAGCAACTCTCAAATGTTTCTAGAAAATCAGGCATTTACTAAATAGGTTTTTAAAACCCCCACAATACACAGACAAAAAAAAAAAAAAAAAAACAAACACCCACCAAACACACAGATGTCCTGGATCCACCCATCCCAGTATTCTGCTTTTAACAACCTTCAACAGCAGATGCCATAAGAACAGGCCAAAAATATTTCCTGTCTCTGTTCTCTTGTGCCCTGCAGCTCAAGGACATCCTAAATCACATATATGGTCTTTCTGCTTAGGCTCTTTAAGCCAAAATGAAATATACATTTATAATACAAATATTTTATATAAATATTTTTAAAATTATCTAAATCCAGGCTCTGGGATTTAGTGCTACTTAAGCCACTTGTTCAGACCTGATCAGATCTGTTCTTTTCAAGCAATGCATTTCAACCCAAAACTTCCAAATTATAAAACTAAGAAGTTTTTCACTTTTTTTTTTTTTTTTTGCTACAATTTGTATCAACTTAATCCACGCAAAATTCAAAATATATTTCAAATGAGGCTGAACATCAAGAATATGTGATATCCATGGGAAAAACCCTCAGAGACCTATTTAGTTCTATAGTTCAATTTTAAAGACTATTTACTTATACCCCCAAAGTAATTTTTTGCACTGCTTCCTTTTCTGAGTTACAGAAGCTCTGAAAGATCCCTGGGTAACAGCTCCTGACAGTGTGTGTCATCCCTGAGCCAGGTGTCACCTGAAGGAGCAGCTTCACAGTTCCCAATATTCACACTTTAATAGCTGGCTCTGGCTCTGTAGCAGTGCCAGAGGCTCAATATTCAGCCTCACTCTCCCAGTGCAGAGCAGCCCCAGATTCCTCCAGAGCTCTGGTTACCCCCAGCACACAGATCCCTGCAATGTGCTCATCCAGCTCCTCCTGAACTCTCCTGGCCTTTCTGCAAAGTCCCAGTGCACAATGCAAACACTGACAGAAGTAATAAAGAGCTGCTCTGAACTTTGATGGGTTTCTCTGCACTTCAAGGCACATTCAGCAGAAGGGACACAGCTCCTTCTGTGAAAATAAATTTTGCACTCACAAAATGGTCGGATCATCAAGTATCTTCTCCTCATCTGCAAAGTGATAAATAGTTTTTTAGCCCTTAATTGTTTAGAGTAAAATAAAACAACAAGACCTCAACACTATTATGTTCTGTTTTCTACATTGTTCTGTTTTTTCATTATTTTAAATCCTATTATGTTGTATTTTATGCCCCTTTCTGGGAAAAAAAAATAAACAAAAAAACAACTAAATAAGATTTCAAAACCATTTAAATATATCAAAGTACTTTGCAAATCAGGTTTACATGTTCACTTTCTATGACGTGATTAGAAATCTTTCTATAAAAGCCAGAAGTTCTGGAACTGTAATTGTATCATGCCTTTCAAACCAGGTACTCCATCTTACATATTAGAATTCATATTTTTATAGATCTACATTGCCAGAAAAAGCAAGGACAGATATCCAGAACCCACTTTCACAGCTTTATGGTTATTTTAAGTGAAAAATGCACAAGGACCATACTCTAAAAGTAACCAAAGGGGCTGCAGGAGGAACAAAAGAAAAAAAAAAAATTCAAGTCTAGAACTTGAATTAGCTTTTATGAAGTTCTTAGCAAAATATCACTACTTGTTCCATTAAGTTAGTTTTTTTACTTCTCACAAAAATTAACACTTTTCATAGAAGCCTACTTTTGTATACATTTTTATTACAATATCTGCTTTTTTTTTTTTTTTTTTACAATTTCCAACACTCGGCAACTAAATTTTAAGAGAAAAAAAAAGAAAGAAAAAACAAAAAAAGAAAAAAAAAAAACCCTATAAAATATATGTGCAGTAGTTATTTCTATGGTCCTTGTCAGAGGTCATTACTTCTATTAAAGCCATCTTGGATGAGAATCCATAGGGTTTATATCATCTCATTCTATGAAAACCAAGCATCCTATTTAACCAGCATCTTACAAACCTATTCAAAACTGAGTTCTCTGAGTTACTTAAGCAATTCAACCACTGATATAATTAATTTTGATGTAAATCTCTCTCAGGGGCTTTAATGAGCCGAGTCAGGAAAAATCCAAATTAAATTAAAGAAACGTACACTAGACCTCAGAAGCTCATAAGTAATGATGTTAACAATATTTCCCCTACACTACCTAGAAATAGCATATTAATAATAATGTTAAAAATGCAGTTAGTTTTTTAAGAAACATAGATGTTACTCGAGAAGTCCTAGAAATATTTTTTGAAATATTTAGTTCAAGTCATGATTCCAGGACACTTAAACACAATGGTTTTACTTCTACATTATGCACCTACCTTTCCTACTGCTCAGGAATCATCACACAGCAGTGCTGGGTCCTAAAGTTCTAGAGGGGAAAATGAGGACACATTTCCAGAGCTCCCTGACTCCCCAGACGGAATCAAACACTTCTCAGATGGGGTCAGCATGCTGATGGCTACACCAGCCTCCCCCTCTGCAGGGTTCTTGCAGCAGGAGAGAGGGACAGCTTGAGAACCTACAACAACAGCCAGCCCCAAAAACAGCTGGCATTACAAACAGTGCCACTGCATGGAAACAGACTGATGGAAGCTGGAGTAAAATGGAAAAACTGAGTGCAAAGACACCATAATCAGTTTCACAACCAGTTACAATTGCTGGTTTTCCCCCCAAACCTTACTCATAATAAACAAAAAAGCAAGGTAAGTCAGTCATCACTGGTCCAGCCAATAATCAGGCTGACCTCACATATAGAAATGCACAGTTAATAAATGGCATTGTTTTAAATCTATCTCATATTTGTAAAGAATGCTCATTCCACCCAGTCTCCACACAACCAAGAACAGGGTCTGTAAAACTATACCATGTTTCAGAAGACAGGCCAGACACAGGAACATTAAAAATTTGATAATTCTATTTTTGCAGAGCAGCATGATAGATGGCACTTTTATGCTGTAACCTAATAAAATACCCTCTTTTGTCTCTCCCACTAGAAGAATATTATACTTTAAACTAAATCTAATTAAAAATAGCAGGGGATGAGGTTTGTATCAAAGACTAGCCTCTGTGCAGATGGTGATCCCCACACACACCAGACTGCACCTACAGCTGAGAGGAGGTCCCCATGCCTGGCAGCCTCCCACTCATGCCCTCAGGACAGAGAGGTGATTGATGGACTCAGCCTAATGGTGAAGTAAATGAATCAGCACCACTAAGTTCTTCATCTGACACACAGAGGTGTCCAGGTTTCAGAAAGCTCTGCAAGGAATGATGCCATCAGCATTTCTGAAAAGCCCTCTGCCCTTTGGCAGGCCAGCAGGAAAAGCACCCTGGGTGTCCTTCCAGGCTCTATATGCAGGACCTAAGAAGATTTGGGATGCCAACCTGCATGGGCATGGAGCACACACAGCTCCCATGGGTGCACAAGGCTGCAGCAGCACTGAGAGCCGTGGTCACCCAGCAGGGAACCCCACGAGAGGCTGGAGCTGCTCCAGAGCAAGAGCAGCATCACACTGACAACAAGAACCAAGGTCTGCAGGGAAGGGACTGACAGCACTGCACACTCCCTGCAGCAACAAAACCTCTGCAGCTCCCAGAGGAGGGGATTCAAGAGGCACCAGCATAGGAGACCCCAGGGCAAGGCTCTTCTTCACCACTCACCTGGAGCACACAAACGTGTGTGATTCCCCTGCGAGGAAACAAAGGCTGCCTGAGCTGAAAGTTTGATTTTCTGAGTAACATGCCTCTTACAAAATCTTTCACTTCTGAAATGCTAAGGAAAATATTCCTCAACAGACAGCAAAACAAAAGCCAGAAAGTTACATGCTATGGATTTATCCTTTCAGGAAATACCTAACTGGTGTAGAGGGTTAAACAGATGGAAAACCAGACCATGAAAGTCCACACATTAAGCAGTTTTGAAAATTTGGAATGAAAAGGACCCTTGAAATCTTCAAAAATGCAGATTCAGTAGTAAAATAATTCTGCTAGCTTTGCTGTAAGATAGCCTCCATAAAAACAATAGTCACACTGAAAGCCATGTAGCAAGTGGAAATCTAAGTCTGTTTAGGGCAAACATTACTACAGGTCTGGACAGAAAGACCTAAATAAATTTCTTTTATTTACAGGATGGGATTTTCAATACAGTTGAGTAACACAAGGCTAAATCTTAACAGTAATCTATTTCTACCCTGCAATTCCCCAAAATAACTTCATTAAGGTAGTAGCCTAGAAAAAAAATTGTGTTCTCTTTCTTTGGTTCCTGTTTCTCTGCAGGGGAACAAAAGACATAGATGTGGTAGACAGTGACCTTCAGGGGTTTCAATACTTTCCTTGTCACTGCTTATTTTCCAGGTATGTGGAATGAGCACAGGTTTTCAACTTCACCATCCCCAAAAACCTCCTTGTCATTTTTTCCTCCAAACTGAGAACCAAGTAGTCTTAGTCCCTACAATCTACTTATTTCCAACCATTCAAGTAGTACCATGTACCTTGCTGCAGATTTTGCCAATACTAGAAGAAGCAGTGACACTGAGCAGGAGTGACAATCAAATAAAAAAAACAGTCATTCTAATTTTTTTCCACATTTCTGTGACACTGAAGAAATACTTCTTGCATATATCATTAGTTTCCACCACATGCATAAGCAAGCCAGTGTGTGAGGTTGCTTCTTTATTACAGGAAACACTTTCAAATGAGAGAGAAAGGATAGAAAAGGGGAAAATAGAAATAATAAAATGCAAAAATATGGTTATAAGTTACAACAAAGTCTGCTAAATTTTTAGCAAATAATTCTTTAGATAAGCAAAAAAATATCCTGAGAACAAATGCACTGTGTATTTTACACCCCACAATTTCTTGATTTGGAGCATGAAATTTCTGTCCTCCCTCTCCCCAACAGAACAATTTGATATTTCAGTCCTAAAGTAATAATACATACAAACAGCTTCATTTACTTGGTGAAAACTGATGAGCCTTCATCTATAGTCAAGCTCTTCAGTGCTCAGATTTGACACAGGAGTCTACTTAAAGCTCAACAGGAGTTTGTGAATGGCTCTTTGTGTGACACGCTAGCTCTAGAAAAATCATTTGCTTTTGGTTTTATTCTACTGTTTCCACTTCACAGATGAAGTTAACAAGAATCTAAGCAGCCATCCTGTTCCAGAACAAATATGTTTAAAGGTAAGAAATAACCAGGAATACCTGCATGCGTGGAGAAGCCCCCTGTACTTTTTACAAGGAAAGTGTAAAAAAAAAAAAAAAAAAAAATCAGCTATTTCTAAATTTCTAAAAGAATATAGGTTTTCTTCAGTTTTTATGCTATCTTTCACTGAATTGGGCATTTTAACACAGTCCACTTCTTTTCACAGGTTTGGGGGGTTTTTTTGACTTTAAAAAGTGTAAGATTACTAAAAAACAAGGAACTTTTTCAAATCCATTGTTCTAGGTATACTATCTTGTTGCCACAGATATGCAGAGTTGGGAATATCAAAAAAATGTTAAAAAAGTTTTCAGTGTGACACTTCAAGCAAGCAAAACGGAAATCCCATTGATGCAGAGTAGTCAAATAGTCCATCTGTATATATCCATCCTTCCTAGCTGAATTATTTCAACTGTTAGATAAAATGGCATGAATAAAAACTCTGAAAACAGAAATCTGATGTATTGATTGTGATAGACAATCAAAGATAGCAATGTTTCTATGAGACACAACTTTCATAAATTATTAATGCATTTTGCCACTCCTTTTTATTACTCCCTCTTCCTATAAATAATAAGTCCAGTAATTTTGTTAAAAAACAAAGTATTTTATTTCACAATTCACAGATACTCCTGTATCTGCTGAAATGTTTTTTGCCAATTACTAACATCCCAAACCATCACTGACTCTGGTATTACCAGGCATCTTTTATACAGTAAACAGGAACAGTTTTTTCATCTTAAAATATGGGCTGCATTAAAATACATAACAAGTGTCACCTAAATATATCTTTCAGTTAAGAATAGATTTTAATCACAGCATAGTGATTTAATAACAGAAAATTGCCAAGAAATCCAGGGTGAAAGCAGTACTTTATACAAAATGCAAATGAAAAGTAGATGAATGCAAGATAGGCATGAAATGTTTGGAAGTTCAAGCAAAAAATACTTTTTTTAATACTGTTGCCCTAAATTTAGATATAATTTGACACATTGAACTCTGTGTGTCTCTAAAAGAACAAAACAGGAAACAACCACATCCCATTCAATACACTTGAATGAGTCTTATTAAGTTGAATGATGTTTTCTTCAGGCCATAAACAGCAATACAATATTCATCAAATCCCACCAAATTAAACTTTTCTTCCACTTGCTTACCTCTGGCCCAGCTGATTTCCCCTAAAAGCAAATCGATTTTGCACTGACAAACATAAGAGCTGATACAAAGGCTTGCTGACAAACCAAAGAAATCAGGAAAAACCACTCCATAGCATGATTCAATTCAGGTACATTTACGAAACAACTTTAATAGAGAAAAGTAAGTTGCTTAATAAGCTAATGCAAATATTCTTAGAAAAGACAGACTTCTGGACACATCAATCCTTCCCTCATCAGTCTTCCACTAACATAGATTTTGTATTTTAATTTTAATGAGTTGTGTAAATATTAGACAAAATTTGTTCACCCTGCTCAACAAAACAACCACAATGTCTCCTGCAGCTACTGCATTAGCCAGTGCTCCCTCATCCTCATCCTCAGGGATGGCACCTGAAGCAGCAACCAGACTGCACACCCAAAAACTGCCAAGTACCACGGGGAGAGACAAGTTGGAGAAGTGCAATTGCTTTTAAACTCCCCATTTAACAGCAGGGACAGGCTGCAATACATGGGCAGGTGGCTTCAGCACACCATGACAGGAGGGAAAATGGTCCAGACACCTTCCAATGTTGGTGCTAAATCATGGCCTCTGGAATTCAGTAATGCCTGGAGGCCTTACATGAGCAACACCTTCAGCCACCCACAGAAAAAGTTTTTTGCTCAAGTTTAAAGTCTGTTGGTCTGCATTTATGGAAAACATGTAACTATGGCAATTTCAAAACAAGATTTTTAGTGTTCAAATCCTTGGCACAAGCCAATGCCTTTGCATGTACCACTGCCTGGTTATTGCTTCATGTTTCTAATGGAGTGAGAAGTAACAAGAATAATGCAGCAATAAAACCCCACAGGTTAATGTTTTATTTTGGGTTAGCACAAGGGGAAAAGTACAGGATTGCTGCTCATTATGTAGTACCAACACAGAGTTGCTATGAAAGAAAATGGCTCAACAAAGGAATGAAACAATCTCCCAAAATACCTAATGGGTACCTTTTACCATAAGGAGGTGCTTCCTACAGCACCTAACAGAAGATCTGCTCTATAATTTAAATTATTATTCTATACTTTAATAGACTTTCATACCCATCCACCAAAGTATGCAGATAAACAATTTCTTTTGAGAAAAAATTGCTCCCAGAACAGCAGTAAGATTTGACCTTGCTCACCTACTGAGACTAAAAGTACACACATGAACAACAAAAAAGCACTTCTGAAGTAAGTGTTGCTAGCAGAAAAACACAACAGATGCAGATACCATTTAGAAATGTTCCATATGATCCACAATGTGATTTTCTATATTAGAGTACAGTTTTATACCAATTCAGTAGAGAAGTATGATTTGTTATAGCAGTAATTTTTTTTTCAGTTTGCTCATATTTCAAAATGTTCTGCTAAAAATCACAGCTCCTCAGTTTATGGTTGTCTGAGGCTGATAAATTCAGTAGGGGTTATGTATCCTTAATATTAAAATAAAAGGACATGCATTAGTATGTATAATTATTGGAAATGTTTTTATTAAACCAATGTTTTTTTTGGTTTCTCTACAAAGAAAAAAAATATGCTGAGGGCTGTAAAATAAAGGCTGAAATGCACAATTACTAAACAACAAATATACCATCAGGTACAAGGGTGATGGAAAGCATCCAGAACCTTCACATTCATAGAAAAGTAGCAGGCAATTATCCTTAGCCTATGCAAGAGATAGAATTTAATTCACATTATGCTTCCCCAGACACAGGTTGTACTAATCCACTATTCAAGAGACCTTCAAAAGATCCTTAGAGCTTAGGTTAAGTTAAAATTGAAGCCAACAAGGAGAACCAAACAGCCTGCTAACCACTCAGAGGGTTTGCCTGCCTGCCAGTTAAAGCTGGCAAACATTGACTTGAGGGACATCCAGAAAAAGAAATAGTTTAGAATATGTTGCATGCAAAGCATTATATATGATATCTTGACTTGCTCCTCCATTATCATTCTCCCTCCTGGCTGTTTATTAGATCCTGTTCATTTTCTGGAAATAAATGTTGAAATAAAAAGCCTTTAGTTACGCCATTTCTGATACTACTTTTATGTAAAACATGCACCTTTCTAATGTGTCAAAAAGAAAAAAAAAGAACTTGGATTACATACTTCCAACATTTTACTAGGTAAATTCAATCCTAATGCCAGATTTGGTTTTTTTTTAGTCAAAAATTAAATGAAAATAAACATCAAACACTGGTGTACATTATTGAAAAATGCTATAGTGAATTCTCATTTTTAGTTTTTCCATCAATAAATTCCATTCTACGTTCTCTGTCTACAATGTACAAAATAAAAGTCAAAAGAATACAACATCTTTGAGAACAGGACTTTGTGTGTGTGGCAAAGACTGGCTTCCTCCTGTACTTCTGCAAGTCCTCCTGTACTTGGCTTCCTCCCGTAAGGCATCTTGCAGAGTTCATTTTAAGTCCACCTTCTCTAATAATAAATCCAGTACTTGGAAATCTGCAGCAATACTTTTTGGCATGAGTACATGATTAGCTACATGTTTGCACACTGCTGTATTATGACCTTTTCAATACTATGGTTATCAAACACTTTTTTAAAACCCTGGACTTGACATACAGGTGTATGCTCACCTTGTGAAAAATACCAAGATGAAACCTTATTTTTCTCCTTTCATGTACTCTAGTGTCCCTGTAGCAAAATTTCAGAAATTTTTGGCTTTAGCAAAACCATAGAAACACTGAAGTACTCAAGAAAAACACATTAAAACAACGGGCTTTCACCTCAGGTCTAGAATGCCTGGTGGTCTGTGAACTACTCCTTAGCCAGCAAAAACAAATTATGAAAATCAAAAAGTGTTAATGTGCCAGGAAGTGTTCACTGCCAGGAAGTCTGTATTTTCACTAGCACACTCCAAAGGTCTCTACAAATCAAAGAAATTGAAAAAATGTTCTAAAAGGGTATGACAAAATGCTTGTATAGAAAGGCCTTCAAACTTTGTGTTTGCATCACCATGTTTTAAAACAAAAAAAATTCTCTAATTTTCTCCTTTCCAATGAATAACCTTACCTGGCATATCCTGGCAGAACCCATTACAACTCAGCTTAGAAATGAAGATACCACAAACACAATTATATTTTCCCCTCAATAATTGGAACAGCTGTCACAATGTAACTCCACAACTTCAGCTCAGTACTATGGGATACAGGTATGGATTGCTATGGACAGAACCCTAGGGCAAAGAATGTAAAACCACCAAAGTATCCATTTCATCACCTACTCTCTTGGACAGGTAAGCTTTAATATAAAATTATTTTATAATATGTTTGCATCTCCACATAAATGTCCAAATTATATTACTTAGCATGCCAAGGCAAGCCAATATTTCATAGTGCCTGTGACAGGTAATTAAGAGACTAAATGTCCATGCAAGTGACTTCAGAAATCTGTAAGACATAGAACAGATACCTACATTCTTCAATTCCAGTCCTACATTTATTCAGCAGGGACATCACCTTTCACATTCCTAAAACCACAATTTGAAAAACACCACCTGCCCCAGTATGTCAGAAATTTGGTCCCTTTATTTCTATTTCTGCACAACGATTTCTATCTTCAAGCTGCTCGCAATGCCTGCAGAATTCAAATTTTATAAGGTATACGGAAAAAAGTACCGAAGAATTTGAGCCATTATCTCCAAATCAATATATTTTATTCCCTGCTGATTTCAAGCAATAAATCCTTTAAGAAGGTTAACAAAAAGGTATTTGAGAAAAAAATTTATAGGGCTTCTTTTAAGATCTGAGAGGAAAACATAGAACATATTAACCAAAGAAAACAAGACAGTCCTTCAGAGTCCACATCCAGCAATGGATTGTGTAAAGAGGTGAAGAATTGCCTAACATCATCATCACAATATGAACAGGGGAAACAAAAAACCACAATTTTTTTCAGAAATTGTTGAAGAAAGTATTTACCACCAGGGCTGATATGAGCATAAAATTAAATTTAATTGATGAAAAACTTAAAAGAAGGGTCTGCTGAAAATGAATACAGAATGTTTTTTACTTATAACATTATAATTAGCTGTTCAAAAATAATTTTTCACAAGATGCTGTTTCATACTTGGCATTATAGTGAAGCCCACAGTCTGCATAAATGATGTCATAGGCACAAATAAGCTCAAAGAAACTCTAATTTGGGCCTCAAGAAGACTTCCTAGGTCAGAATCAGCCGGCAGAAGTAACAGCTGAGCTGGTTTTCAGAAATAAACTGTTCTGTTGGCCATATGTATGCAAAGATGTTTTTATACATAAAATACAGTTAACTAAGAGCCATCAGCACCAGCCTCAGTCTGCACATGTCACACTCCTGGGACACTCTCAGTATGAGTCTGAACACTACTTTGGAAACAAGCTGATACAGAATGGTGGTGGTTTTTGTGAGTTGGAACCTATTGCTCTGGTTTCTCTTCAGAGTAGTAAGACACAAGTAACTCAGGCATTTGTCTGGACAAGAACAGTACCACAGAGATGAAGGAAAGCAAAATCCCAAATTCTAGCACTCTGCCTGAAAAATGAAAACCACTTTTTCTACTAATATGCCCTCACATAACTACAAAATGAATACCAGACAAAAAGCAAGGGGACAAGTTTACCAAAGACAAGCACCTCCCAAGGACCATAACTGATCTGGAAACACTATACATTCTTTTTCAGCAAAATTACCAGTGAATGCTTTCCTGTTGCCATCAGATACAAGACTTGCTAGTCTTGTACTAGTTTGCCCTAACAAGCATCCTGTGTTTTACTTGAACTGGCTGGTTTCCACATTTGAATGCCGGCAAAACAATGACCAAACATCTCCCAGATAAATCCCATGTAAAGCCAAGACAAGAACATTTATAGATAGGAGCTAATGCCAGCATCAGGGCATATGGCCCAACAGCTCATGGACTGAGACCAATTTTTGTTTTTTAATTCACAGAATCGTTAAGGTTGGAAAAGACTTCCAAGATCATTGAGTCCAAACTTTGACTGAACACCATCTTGTCAATTAAACTAGCTCTAAATGCCACATCCAGTCATATCTTGAACATTTCAAGAGATGGTGACTCCACCCTGGGCAGCCCATTCCAACTCTTTAGGGTGAAAATATCCACCCTAAAGTCCAACCTGAACATTTCCCATTGCAGCTTGAAGCCATTTCTTCTAGTCCTGTCTCTGGCTGCCTGGGAGAAGAGGGCAACCCCACCTGGCTCCAACCTGCTTTCAGGGAATGCCAGAGACTGGTAAGGTCACCACTGAGCTTCCTTTCCTCCAGCCTAAACACTCCAGATCCCTCAGCTGTTCTATAGGACTCACTCTCCTTTCACCAGCTCTGTTCCCTTTCTCTGCACCTCAATGTCCTTCTTGTAGCACATGGCCCAAAGCTGGACACAGGACTCAAGGTGTGGCCTCACCAGTGCTGATAGAGAGGGACAATCACTGGGGTGACAATCACTCCTGCCGATCACACCGTTTTATATGCAAGCCAGAGTGCACTGGGCTTTTTGGCACACTGCTGGCTCAGGTTCAGCACCCCCAGGCCCTTTTGCTCCTGGCAGATTTCCAGCCACTCATCCCAAGCCTGCAGTGATGCATGGGGGAGGGTGATTGTGACCCAAGTGCAGGACTCAGCATTACATTGCCATACAGAATGCAGAAGGGCTGAACACTCTTTCCATCTTAAGCCTGAATTTTCTTCAATAGCTAAGTCTGAATCATGTCCCTCAAATTCCTTGTAACAGATTATGGTCTTATAAATTTTGAGACAGGACATTAACCCCTATATATCAATAGACATGTGAGTTTCAGCTGTTACTAGTTCTTCACACTCAGAATCTCCCTAGAGAGCAAATCATTAAAAGTAAACCCCTATAATTTAAAGACGCCACAAACTTTGTAATATTTCAAAAAATATAAGTCCAGTATTCTCTTTAATGTTTAGGAGAAACAAAAACTGCAGATGAGAAAAAAATAGAACCCAAGAAAAATATACCAAGCAGAATTCTCTGCTGTTTCTCCTGATTCCTTCCAGCTCTCCATTTGCAGCTCAAAATCTCTCTTCTCTCACATGGACAGAGACAAATATGAACCCACACCCTCCACAGGCTGTCCCTGTAACCCTGCAGGCCAGGCACCCTTCTACCCCAGAGATGGACACAGCTCAACTCATAATGGCATTAACTTGCCAGAGATATGGGCGAGGAGGGTCTGCAAAGGTAACCACAAAATAACAGATTTTGTCAGATAAATACTGCAATACTATTTCTGGCCTTCAGTTATCAAGGTAAAGTGTTAAAAGGGCTTCTAGATAACACAGCCCACCACTGCTGCAAGCACCAACAGGCTACACAAGACATGTCTTTCATATTTCAATTCTGGTGGGAATATTAGCTTTCCAGAACCCAAGGTTCAGCTCAAAATCTGCAATAACTCCCTCTTGAGAAGACTCAGCCATAGGAATTGTGACTCAGACAAGGGAGTAAGCACAACCTTCCAATGTATGTGGGCATGTAGAATTTTATATGCCCAGAAAATTCACCAAAGTTCAACAGGACGCCTGGCACAGGCAGCTCCTGGCATGCAAAAAAGGTCAACAGAGCTGGGGCCTGTGCTCCATATGGGACAGCAACACATCAATCAGATTAAAAGGTTACTTTTCCTACATGCCTTTCATGTAACATCTGTGTGGAAGTATTTCCTCTACAGAGCTACATTATCAGTGCAAAGTGCATGTGGAGGAGCAAGGCATCAATGGGAATCTTGCTTATGAGGAGATGTTCTGTTAACCAAAAGACAGCAAAGCAGATTACAAATCACAAAGCTGTCAGAGCATAAGCAAACCTGTTCCATTCACAGTGGCTCATGTAGCTCTATGGAAAGCACAGGCTCTTATAATGTCAATATTGATGACACTGGTCGAAAGAAAAAAAAATCTCTTGGTTATAAATTAAATTGGCTTCTTTCTTTCTTTTTTTTAGTGAATTTGGTAATGGTATGTGCTTAAAGGACAGTAGGTGACATTTATTGTGCAAAATACCTAAAATAGTTCTTAACCTCATTTTTAAGACAGAAATTGCACATCTTCAAAGAAAAGGTTAAAAATTTAGGTGCATTTTTTAGAAGAATGATTATAAGACAGCAGCCATGTAAAACTATATTGATTTTTGCATTCACTTTTGGAACTCTTAGGGGAAAAAAATAAAACCTAAGAAATATCACAACATGTTCAAAAATTCTATGGCCTTAGGTATTTTTTCTAAGATAAAATAGTCCTGCTGGTTCCTCTTTTTAACCTGCTTGGAAATGCTCATTTGTTTCCACATAGAATAGAATGCAACTTCTTGAAAAGCTCAGTAACTTCACAAACTAAGGCGTGGTGGCTTTTATTTGGCTTTTTAACCATTTTCCAAAACAAAAGGTTTACAGCCAGACTGTCTGATCATTCAACAAGCTTCCCTCAGCCAGCAGTTTTCACTAATCCAGATGAACAAAAACCTTCCAAGCCCAAACTGTGTCAGATGTGCCCCAAAGGCAGAAGAGAAATGCATCAGCATTTGGCAGCCATGGCATGCACAGGTTTTCTATCCAACAAGTACTGCTAGAATGAAGGTAAATACCACCAAACTTTACAAGGAGAGGCCTTTGGTTTTTGTTCTTCTCCCCAGTCTCTCTGAATTATTTTAAGAAAGAAACAGAGCTACAGATACCCTCACTGTGTGTTCACTGAACTGGAAGGTCACATCCTGCAAAACAACACAGAAGCTCTGAGATACCAGGATAGCCACTAAGTTATCCCTCAAACGAAGACTGTCATATTTTTATCTTGATTGCTCATCTATAAATGAAAAGTCACTTTCTTCTGCTAGCTTCAAAGGTATTTAAATTTTTCATATTTCTACATTTAAGAATAGTTCAGAGAACCTATACCAAGGTAGGAAAAACCAAGTGGAATAAAAAACTGCTAGTGAGTAAGATGCAGGCTATTTATTTCTATCATACAGGCACACTATACTGGGATAGCACCATATTTTTATCCAAACTGAAAACATTTCTGAAAACAGTTGTAAATTGTCCCTACAGATAATTTTAGCATGAACCACTGTCCTGATCAGTTTTTAAAACTCAGAACTGTCCTTGTTATTTAATAGAAGCAGCAACATGCAATCTATAAATATACTATTCTTCATGAATTATTAAAGTATTTCCAGCTGTAAAGAAATGTCTGCATTGCACTGATACAGTTAACTTCAGTGGTAGCACTGGTGCCTACTTGGGGATGAGGGAAGGGAGAAAGAGCTGAAAGCCAAAGACCTTGCAGACAGCATTTCAGAGCTTTTAACATGCATAAATCAACGAAGTTAATGAGATCCTACTACCATTCATTTCATTTTTATATGCAATGGCTTTAGATCAATATAGAAACTGCAACCCACCTAACAAAATCCATACAGTGCTTCCCAAACGGGCCATGAATGTATCACTACTGAAACTGATTCCCTAAACACACACACCCACATAGCACAAAGTCAGGATACCTCAGAATATGAAATGTATTTATAGAGCACAAACCATGCCTGCATTACACACTGCCAGCTTCTCACCTACTTAAAGAGTGCATTTAATTCCTTTAAGTGACTAAGCTGTCTTTGTCATTCAAGACACTTCTTCTCTTTCAGCATTTTCCTCTACTAGTAAGAGGAATTTTCTGACCTCCCATGGAGCACTTACTCCAACTCAGCAATTAAAATTTTAAATAACATGTTCTTACATCCATTTCCAACTTACTCTAATTTACACTTTACAATAGTTATCAAATGGACAAACATCATGAACCAATTACACAGCAACAGAAAAAAAAAAAAAAAAGGCTGAACAATTGTTATTATTCCCAGCAGCCTCATCTGGGCAGTAACCTCACAGTATTTAACAGATAAGCCTTGGTACAATATACTTGACATTTACATTTTCAAATGTATGTTCTATCCAACTGCCCTCAAAATATTGGTTTAATTAAGATATAGGACATTACTGTTCAGAATCACTTCACTAAAAAGGCATATGTTAAATAGTCCAATAACCAGTATAATACAATTGAGCTCTGTCACCTGGAAAACCATTGCTTAACTAGAAGAAAAATCAATATTCCCTTTTCTCACAATGTTTTCCATTTCACTCTGAAATCCAAGCTGCACCAGAAATGCATACTGAATACAGTCAGCAGAGGAACATAAAGAATACTCTCAGATTTACACATGATTTTAGAGCAAGGGGTTTATTAATAATAATTCAACATCTAATATGGCATTTAATCAAGACTTAAACTATTTATCTCTCCCAGTGAACAAAGACAGAAGTTACTGAAAGCTATTATCAATATGAAGAAAAAGCAACAGTGATATCCATTAAGCACAAAGAAAGGCAAACATGACAAAAATGAAGAGAAACTAAAGGTCAACATTATAGGATGGAAATCAAAATGCAAAACATGCATTCCAATAATTCCTGGTGCTTTAGGTGCTGAAACAACGCTCTGCAGAAAGTAGCTCAATTCACAGGGTCATATTACAATCATAAATCTTTCTTATAATGAAAAATGCATATAGAGGAAAAATGTGCAAGTTACTATTCCTTTCTGTATGTCAAGGAAATTTTCTGCAAATTTTATAGGTTTAGCCCTGTCCTAAACAAGTAGCATAAAAGAAAGATCACTCTAACTTTGAAAAAAACAGCAACAATGCATTGTTTTAGAAAAACAATTGGTTTCCCTCAAACTAAAAAAAAAAAAAAAAAAAAAAAAGAAAAATGTCACAAAACACAAAGTGAATTCAATAACTCTGGCAATAAAGGATGTATGTGTTTTGCACAGAGGCCTTTATTTTAATAAATGCTCCCAAATATCAGCATAACACAAGCCACTTTCAATGGATATATTGATAATGATACCAAATTAGGTCATTTAAACAAGCTCAAATTGTGCCTTAAAGAAAATGAAAATTAAAAAAAAAATAGTCTTATTGTGCATGTGATAATGGGAGGTTCTCCAGCACAAATACAAAACTTGGGGGCTCAAAATAATGACTATCTTTGCCTAACAAAGCCATTTATATTTAACATTATAGTGCTGCCTTCTAGTTTAAAATTTATTTAGGACCTTAAAATCTTTCCATCTTAAATATGGATTCCCTTGATTTCTACCCTTTAGCAAGAAAGGGTTTCTGTACACCCATTTCCCAGTGCAGTGTTTGAGCTCTCACCAATAGATCCTTCTCCTCATTCCTGAAACACACACGCAGAACTCACCCCTGTGTATCATCTACTACCACATGAACTCACAGTAATGATGACTCTAAAAACTCCTACCCTCTTATTTTAGTACAAGGAAAAGCTCCCAAATTATCTTTACTAAACATGTTGAGAAGACAGCATTAGAATTAAATTTTGCCTTTGTTATATGTGAGCATTCCAGTCATAAGAAACCACAAACATACAACCACAACCAAGTATTACCATTTTGAAACTAAGACCAAGAAGCAAATGGATAACAAAATCTTGTTCAAGTATATTAAAACTACTCCTGCAACTTCATTATCACCCACTGTCACACCAAAAACTGAATTCTGTGCCTGGTGTTCAGCATCTTAGAGGGACTGTTTGTTTATTTGGTTTTGCTTAGGTTTTTAGTTGTTGCTTTTTTGTTGGGGTGTTTGAGGGTTAGCAGTAGTGAAAAAGATACCTACCCTAGAGCTATGAAATATGAATTCAAATAATTATTAGGGTGAGTAAAGGGAGGTGAGAACAGAAGCAACCATTCCTTCTGCAGCTTTATCTGCATCTTCACTAACAAATAAACAAGAAGAGTCTGTAGTAATAGCCAACTCCATTTTCATCAATACAGCATGTCAATCCCATCCTTCCCACATCACCCAAACAATCAACCTGCAATACTGGACCTCATAATCTGCCGTCAAATGCTCTAAAATGTTGCTCACAGGGAGCTCTGCAAAAGGACACACCCTGCACTGAAGGCATCTGGCACAGCCTTGGGCACAGTGGCTTTGACAAATGGTGGCCACTGCAGTAGGGAAATGGCAGAATTCATCACAGAGCCAGGAGAAAGAAACAGAGACAAATTCAGAAGAAAATGAGAGCATAATCAACTTGCTTCCCTCTCCATTTTACTCTTGAGAATATTTTTGGCTCTGCTTCCTCATGCATTTGCCTTACCCGAGCTACAGACTCTCCCCTGAGAATTCCTCTTATTAATACGTGTAGGAGTTTTGTATTTTCTGCTGGGATCTCATTTAGAGCACAACTCTGTAGTGACACTGAATTAGCAACTACTGACATGGATGGTTTTAATCCTGGATTGTTTTCATACACAATCTGAACAACCTGAAAAGTGAAATGAAGACTGCACATTTTACTCTGCCACAGTAATAGATTCATCCATTCTTAACAGACAACTACACCTTACTGCTTTCCTCAAACCTCTTCTCTATGGGGTTACTTTCAGGAAAGATTTGGCTCCTTACCATTGTCAAGTTTTCTGGCTGACTTGACAGTGCTTTGCCTTTGCAACCTTATAAGCCCATATTTTCAAAATATTATTTCCTTATATGAAACTACAGGACTGAAAATTGCCCAGATATCTGCACACCCTCATCTATAGCTGTGTTCAAACACACAGCCACCTGCAGCATCAACAGAAAGAAAGGAAACAACTGCACAGACTAGGAAATCAATGCAGAGTCAAATTAAAAAGAATATAACAATGTCATGAATGCAAAGTAGTGTTCAACACAAAAAAAAATAAAAGGGATAATGTGGTGAAAAAACAGAAGTGTGAAAACAGAAAGACCATAGATCTGGGATCTTGTGGTCTTCTGACCCACACCTGGTCTAAAGAGAAAGCTACAGGAGACAATGGTTGGACCATAAAGACTAGAGATACTTCCTCCTTAACACTATACTGTGTTCATAATAAATTTAAAAAAAAAAAAGAAAGTTTGCCAAGTATTTTCCTGTAACAACTCCAAAGGTTGTATGTCATAATAAATTACTGTTTTGTTTTGGGGTTTGTATTGGGTTATTACTGGAGTCTATCTTTTACATGATAAATCGGACTCAATTACTTTAAGCATGCAAAAATTCAGACAAGGATACAGTTTAAAAATATCTAAGTCTGTGGGCATCAGAGTAATTCAATTACTAACAACACATAATATGTTTTAATAAATTATATTACTTGATTCCAGTTTTTATTAAAATCTTAGTGAAAACTAAACTGAGAATTAAATTATTTCACACTTGGCATTCATTGGTCTGTTACTACACTGGCCCCACTATACTTGTACTATTAATTTTCTATTGTGTTACTGCATGAATTACACACAAGAATTTTATAGCTTTACAGAAGCACTATTGTGCAACTGCTAACCTGATTTCTTGCTCTTGAGATGCAAAGGGAGTGAGTTCAGCACAAAGTAAGAAAAATTAAGCAGGGTCATGTCAACAACCTCCCCATACAACAGCTTGTGTATTAGAGAGAAAGGTAGGAGCTCAGTGATACAAAAATTTTAAGTCCCTTGAAAATATACTAAAGTCTATTCAAGACTCACAGGAGGAAATATATGCATTTTCAGCATATTTAATAAGTATAATAATTGAAATGCTTAGAAGTTAGAGTGATTAAAAGCTACATTTATCTTTTCCAGCACATTAGTGTACAATTACAGCTGGTCTAAAAATAGGCAAAGTTACTCATAGCTGAAAGATCAAAAATTGTATAACTTGAGTGACTTGGTTTATTTTTAGGCCAGTCTTAAAAAGATCAAGAGTTCCACTAGATTAGGGGGAAAATGTAATTGCTGGTGGTAGTCAAGCAGACATATTTTCTTGAAAACTAAAGCTGGGAACTTTTAAAAAATTGTTTTAAATAGATCATGAAATAATCTCCAATTTATGCAACTTGTCAATAAAAGACAAGTTGATTAACTCAGCTAAGAATAGTAACACTTTCTTTTTGGAAGACATGCAAGCAAATTAGAACTCTCATATTTGAAATGACTGTTTTAAAAAAAGTCAATAGTGTACATTTTCTCAATATATCTAATGAAACAAAATGTCTGTTTATCTATATTTAAGCCTACTGCAGATGAAACAAACTTGCAATAAATTAACATAATCTGCAGAAAAACTCAATTTTCTGCCCTGCATGGGCAGGTGAATGCACAGAACAGATTGATATCTCCCATTGCGAGTGTGGCTCTGTGTTTCTAAGCAACCTTGCTCCATCATCTTCTGTGACAAAAACAAGTGAAGAGTTTGAACTGCAGTCTGATAGAGCTGTGAATACTAATGACTAACCAAAAAAAGAAAAATCTCATCTCTCATTGAATTCTGAACAGAACAAAAAGAAGCCACAATTACAAAAATACTCATTAAACTGAAAATTCAAACAATTGAATATAATTGTGTCTTCAGTAATTATCTAAGAAATGAGAATTCAGATTTCAAACAAGCAAATCAGGTAATTATTTCTTTCATATACAGAGCACAATACACATGAACATATACATTCTCAAAATCTGCAAGCACACAACTAGAGATGGCAACATTTCCTGGCCACAGAATTTATTTTAATCTTGTTACCACTTCTGAAAAGCCAACCCACATCAGGAGGAAATTAGTTGCTCTGACCTCACCATCCAGGTTCATCGTGCACCACACACAGTGGTATTGAAAATGCAAATGTTGAAAGTAGCATACTGCTCTTCTGCCCCAAAAAGTACCTTGAAGTTACATAATTGCTACTCATTTTCAGAAATTTCATTCTGACAGACCTGCAGGAACTACAAGACAGAGTAACAGGACAGAAATCTGCCTACTATTCCTTGTTCACCCACTCTGAATTTTGTCTAATACATAAGAAATATGTAAGGGGGGAGGAAAACCTCATGTGTCTTTTTACAGTCATTGGGGGGATGGGAGGAAAATGCACATACCAATTCTCAGTAAAACTATGCAATTAGCAATTCAACAAAACAAAACCCTATTCTTTAGAAGAGCAGTAATTATACTGCTTAAGGCACTAAAAATGTCTCACAAGAAAATGAACATTTTTCCAGAAAATAAAGCAAGCTTTGACAGTTTCCTACTTATTAGAAATCAGAAGAAAAATCTGACTACTGTCATATCCTCTCGGCCTAAAAAAGATGTATCAATTACTAATATTTTGTCTTTTAAGGACAAAATCTCTGGTTTTGACTTTACCTAAGTTACAGCCTCCTCTCTACTACTGCAATTTGTCCAGGACAAAATGAAAACAAGCTACACACAATCAGCATTTTCTGAAAAGGAATTTGAAATCTTACTGCCAAGTACAGAAAGCAAGAAGTGCAAGAGGAAAATATAACAATTAAGGACATGTAGGTTAATTCTCATTCCTACGCCAGAACACCATGGTGCTGTTGGGATTCACTTACTGAGACATGCCTCTGCCTGAGTCATGGTACAAACAAAACCAAAAACAAAGTCAATTGTACTGCTTCCATTTAACAGTAAATGTGAGGCAGAGAGAGAGAAAGGAATAGGAAAGCAGGGGAAGGGAATGTCAGTAGGGGAGAAAAATAAAGGAGAGTGAGAGAGACAGATTACACTGAAAGATACCAACACCCATGGATCCAGCAGCATCCAGCAGGTCCTTCTGTCACCCTGAGCTTCTCCATGGTAGCTGCCCCAGAACTGATTTTACACCTTTATACAGCCCAAGTTCCAGATATCCTTGGATGTGCAAATCAAACCTCACCTCTTGTCACACCTTTCTTTTGCAAATTCCTCTCTTCTGTGCTTATCTCAAGCTCCTCATTTGGTGGCCTATCTCACAGCAAGTTCCTTCTTTGACCTTCACAGTGTTGGAGGCAAATGTGATCTTTAATTCTCTGAGAGGTGCCCACAGGGCTGAGCAGAGCTGACAAGGTGCAAGCAGTACTCAATCTCACTGGTGCTCACTGTGCTGCCTTCCCTGCAAGGACAGGACAGCTGCTTGCAGCTCTTAAGAGTTGTTCACAGAATACTCTGAGTTGGAAGGAATGTCAAGCATATCCTACATTTAACTGTACATATGGGCTGATCTCAAGAGGAGGCGAGATGGGAAGATCTATATGAAGTTATTTAGTTATTAAATGCTAATAACAATAATTAAAAATTAAATACTTTTTTCCCCCCACAACCTCCCATAAGTGTTTTCTGTTTAACATATCCTTGACTATGTGAATATCTCACATTATGTTAACCTTGCAGACTGAGCCTTTGAGCCTGGATGCATCCCAGGAATTCTCAGGCAATGCACCAAACACAAGAAGCAGGAGATTTGTTGAAATCACAGATGTTGTGCTACAGGTTTTTTAGAGGCTTTGCTTCTGCTCAACTGACATTTTAAGAGACAGGACTTAAGGACAGTCTCAAAGTAGCTAAAAATGGATTTTGAATACACAAGATTTGCCCATGGTCTGAAAATTTGGTCTTCTGTATTACACAAACATATAAGATACAGTCCTAATACTGTCAATATGCCTTTTTGGAATAACTAGTAGTTTTTTACCAGGTAGCAGAGATTTTCAGTGCATTTTCTACAGCAATATGTAAGAAAACAAAGCATTCTGCTGATGTAAGAATATTAAAACATCATTCCAAATGTATGGTAAATTGAAAATGGGAAGCTCTGGAAGAAATATATATATATACTTGCATTGACAAAATTACATATCAAAGTCTTACTCATATTAAAAAAATCTTCCTTCTACTGCAGTATCACTATAGCACATATCAAAATAATGTAAAAAAAATGCTTCAAAGGAGCACAAGGCATTAATATCAGCAATTTATGAAAAAGTCCCTTTACAGTTATTAGTTTTATGCAACATTACCTGGAGATTGAAACATAAGTTATCATATTGATCTGCTCTCCAAAATTGAAAGCCACACAGACTAGAGAGGGGATGCACAATGAATTCATAAACATTGAAATTGCAATTTCATTACCATTTTGCTTTTCCCATTCTACATAGGATTATTCTGACAGCTATAGGGGCTCTAGCCAAGGCGCCAAGAACTTGGCACTAAGGGTGCAGTCAAGTTCTCTGGGATATAAATATGAAAGAACAAACTAGTGACTGGAGTTTTGAAACACTTCTTTTCCCATAAAACATCTAATGAAGCTGTCTAAAAGAGAAGACTTTGCTAATAAAATTATAAATCACCCTTTTGGCTCTAACAGGGGTCATTTGAAAGGTTCTCCACATCTTTCAGAAGAGACTTCTACAGAAACTTATCTTTGACAAAGTGATGTTAAGATGCATCAATAAAACAAGCTAGTCAGAATTTAAAGTGATAGATAACTTTTATTAGACTACCCTGTTGTTAATAATAACAACAATAATAATAATTATGCTTTAGTGCAGATAAATCCTTCCTCAAGTGTGAAGCAAAACCCAGGCTTTTAATAGAATATAGAAAATTGCATAAGTATAAATAATCCTCACTTCTCATTTTTAATTTCTGTGTAGAATAAAGTAGGGATTTTTTCCATTAGGTAAATTTCATTCCGTAACACTTCATTAGTCCAAATAATGAACAGATCATGCAAGAGTACACAAGAAAGCTTAAAGAATTATAAAAAAACTTTTCCACAAGAGTTTTTACTTTTCCACACTGAGTTCAAGAAGCATTTGGACAACACTGTCAGGCACATGGGGATGGGGCTCTGCAGGGCCAGGATTTGGACTCTGTGGTCTTTGAGGGTCCCTTCCAACTCAGCTTATTCTGCTATTCTGTGAACACAACCTGGGATCCCTCCTGCATGCCACAGAACCTTACCCTGGGGGAGGAAGTCATTCTCCACCCCAACCCTTTCACATCTCTTTGGGGAGGTCCAACTGTTCTTCTCCCCACAATTTGCAGAGCTCTTGGACATAATTACACCTCACAGGAAAAATGAAATCACAAGGCAGTCCTGCTGTTTTGTGACTCACTAGAGATGGCAGCAAGATAGGATTAACCAAAGAGGCTCAACTATGTATTGCAGTTAGGAGATAATCACCAATTACTGCTTCAGACAAATCTGATTTAGCTTTACTGAAGAAGAAGAATTGTATGAGGGGGAGAGAAAGGGGGAAAGAGACCTTAGGATTTTGATAAAGCAAACTGATTTTCCACTAAGAAAATCAAATTTTATACTTGAAGTGTTCTCTCCTGATTAATACCACTGTATTTTGTAAAGAAATTCTCAACTAAATTGAGTTATTGATCAATTCGGGGCCTTATTTAATTCACTGCTGGCACCCATTTCTCTTTATCTAAGTATTTATATAATAAAAATAATAATAAATGGCCATCACCATGAAAGCTGAGTGCTTTACAAATTCTAAGAGGAATGTAATAAATGACTTCCTTGTTTCATTGAAAGTCTGGTCTAAAGCAAGTTCCTCTATAATTAGATGTATGGACAATAAATAAGAAATACACACGGATTTGCACTGTTTGATAAGAAATACCTTGTTTAAAAGTATAATTTATTTCTATAAACATCACCATTAATTTTACTTAAATTTGACATTAACTTTTACTGCATATCTACACATTATAAAGAACAAAAGGAAAAGCAAGCAGTATTTGGGGTATTCTAACATCTATTCTTCATAAAATTTAAATTAAAGCAAATGTTTAAAGGAAGAATTTACAGAAATCACTATTATAAGCCCGTTGTTCTAGGTAACTTCCTATAGGTATCACACTTATTTTCAGACATGTTATGAATACCTCATAGTTGGGGCAACAGAGTTGTGGATGCTCCATTCCTGAAAGTGTTCTGTGCCAGGTTTAATGGGGCTTTGAGCAACCTGGTCTAGTAAAAGATGTCCCTGGGCTGGGAGCTGGATTAGATGATTTTTGAAAGTTCTTTCCAACCCAAACCATTCTATGATTCTATGATTTTGTTTTATGACAAGATATTTTCAATTTCTACAACAGCAAGAGCCTTTGAAAACCACTCACTGGTTGTTGACAAAGACTGTAGAGACCACCAACCCCACTATGAGAAAAAGAGCAACCCAATGCTGGCCATCTGCACTGCAGGGTGGAAGTTTGGGTCAGCAAAGAAAAACAACAGCACGTGTTAAATCTTTAATGAAAGTATATAAAACTTCCATTGTCCACAAAGATGTTCACTTCATTCTTCTCCATGTTTACATCCAATGGTGGACTTGGCTATGCAAAAATAATCCTTCCAGACATAACCAGTAAATACATTCCTCACCCATCAGGCACTGGGCAAAACTTCCCTGAAGAATCATAAACATTTAGTATTGTTCAGTATTAATATAATAATTTAGTATTATAATCTTAATTGTCTCTTCAAAAATAATCAAAAATAAGAAGAATGTTTTAAAGAAGAGCATATCATAGAGAACAAGATTCCACAGGTACACCTTTAATTTTACAGTGTTCTGATGCAACACATATTTATCAAATTAGAGGAGGATGAGTAAACAGCACCAGGTTCACTGACTGAACGAGATGGAAAGATCTATATGTAGGCAAAATCATCTTCCAGTTCTAAAATAGACTTTAATATACTACTGAATGTACTAATATACATACAAGGTACAAAATCCCATTATAATTTTCACCAGACACATAATTCCTATTTATGATACACAATGTTGTGTATCATCTGTAATCACCAATTTAGATTATGAAAACCCTCAAGCAGTGGAACCAATAAATCACAGAATAGGTTAGAGCCATTAGAAAACATTAATTCTATTCTCAAAGCTAAATTACATTTTGCAATTTCTATCAATGGATTTGAATGCAACCTTGAAATAATTAATGTTTTAACAGAGATAGCCTGGGCAGTGTACACAGAAGCTGCCATTTAGAATTTAATGCTGGTGATGTGTTAGTGACCTAGTAAAAACTGATAGACTTATCACCAGTCCCAGCACTGCTGAGCACAACAGATTGCAGAAGAAAACCATGGATTTGTAATTAAGTCTGCAAGCTAGAAGCCTCAGTATTTGGTGGCTGACGGGAGGTACTGCCAGCCACAACTCTGTAACAGTCCAAATACACTTGTGCCAGGGAAGAATTCCCTTGTAATTGGTATCAGCATAATTGAAATGTATGCATGTAATTCAGGTGTGTGAATCAAGGCTCCCTCTGCTGTCAGATGAACTTTTGGGAACAGAAGCTCAGAGCCCACCTCGGCAGTGCTCTCTGTTTGCTGTCTACTCATGTCTTCACACTCCCAAAGTAAGAATAGAAACTGTTCAATCACATTGTGCAACTATTCTGTTAGAGTTCCCCACCCAAGAGGAAGGTTGTACAGGAGAAAATGTCAGACTTTTCTGTCTATCCACCTGCTACAAGAAGGTAAAGAAATAGTATTTTAATACAGAAGAAGTGGGGTATCAGTAGCCCAGGCTTGCAGACAACTACATTTATTGTAAATGACTTAAAAATACAATAGAACAAAGATCAGAGCAGTATCTGCATCTTCTGATCTCGAGTATCTACAATGGACCTTTCCTAAAAGTTGTATTTAAATAGAGCAGCCAAGCTGCACAGTGGATAGCAACATGGCCAACATAAAGACAGAATGAAAAACAGTCAGATATCACAAGCAGTGGAGTGTACTTGGAAAGAAAAGGTAAAACTTAAACATGTAAAAATAAGAAGGTAAGTGATCCTATATCACAGCATTAAAAAGAAATTGAAGTCTATAAACTCTGAAGTAAGCCACCTGAAGTGGAACAAGACATCTCCAAAGAGCTAAGTAACATTTATTAGAAGCCTCAATAAAACATCCAATAATGATGCAAGCCATGTCTCTTTTGCCAACCTTTAGAATACACAGTGAAGGACTTTTTAGAACTAATTGGTGGTCTGCTTAGATCATTTAAGGCAAATACAAACAAATGTATATACACAGTGTATGGTAAGAGTGAAAACATGGTGTTCTGGTAAAGCACTGATGGATAAGATTATTGTTAAGAATTGTCTGTAATGATTAAGTATGCATTATTCCAAAATCACCTGCCATTGTTTTTCCTGAAGAAAAACTAAGTCAAATCTAGAACGTCTTTATCAATTTCTCACATATATGCCACTTGTGTCTATATTACTAAATATCTTTTTAAAATCAGTGGTAAATTTTAACACTCCTTTTCTCTCCCAGTAGAAAAACTTCTCTCCATGAAAGTACAGAATGCATTTGGTTTAGTTTTGTGTTTGCCTAAAACTGGTATATTTTTAGTTGTTCTGTGTTTCCAGTAAAATTTCTATTAATTCTTTATCCCCTCAATGGAACTAGAGATTAAATCTTTTCACTTCTGTAAAGCAAAAACCAAATTGTTCTCAAACAAAAGACTTCATACATAGTGCAAAACACCCTGTTAGGAAAAAAACAAAACAAGAAGACAAGAGAATAATAATGGAAAACGTCTTTCCCTTTAAAACAACACTGGAGCTCAGTTGATCTTGCTACTTCTAGAATTCCTTCTCCAAAGAACTACTAAAGAAAGCTTATAGGAAATGGCAGTAATAAAGTTTGACTGTGCTCATTACAGAAAGTTTGATTAATTGCTATCACAAGCTGGTGAGAAAAGTTACATTTTCATTTCCTTGCATTTTCTAATCTGAAGAGAGATATGGGTGAAATGCTTTAATCACTTGTGCTTACATTTTAATCAAATAAGTGCTACTGTTTTGCTATAAGATACTTTTCAAAGAAATTAGATCTCTACTAACCACAGAAAGAAGCATGTCTTTTGCCCTTGTTAAGTGCCAGCATTACAGGTCACAACTCACAAAAAGCCATCACAACACAAACAGATCACAGTTCAAAAGTGAGGAGGTGTGGACTCCTCCTGAACACCAAGGCCTCCCCAGACCAAGGAATCTGTGTCTGAAATGCTTTGGATTCAACTACGTAATTCTGTTTAATCAGACCACTGTCCAAAATGTACCTATAAAAGGATTACTAGCAAAAAACAATTCTTAGTTAGTCACTGTTTTGTTCATCTACTACTTGGTTAAAAGCCATTCTCACAAAAATTGTTTAGATAGGAAAAAAGTTCACCTTTTTCTTTAGTTCTAGAGAGCTTAAAAGCCCTGCAGTAGCAGGAAACTGTTTTCCATTACAGGAAGATTAATTGGTAAGACAAAGATTATTAAATTATAATTTTCATCAAAATCTGCTACTTTGAATAAGTTTACCATTCTAAATGAGAACAGGGAGAAGAAAAAAATAACATTTCTGACTAACAAAGATTTTTGTGAAATCATTGCTGCTTTTTCTCACAGTTCTGAGAGAAGGATAAGATTAACTTCGTTTAACTTTTTATTATGTTTATTTCCACTGCTCCTTTCCCACAAGTCTTTTTTCTTCTTTCATTACCTGGTTTCCTCCACTAGTCAAACATACACCCAGATGGGCAGCCCCTTTCCTCCTGCCCTTGTTCCAGCCTATCTGCTGTTGTAAAGCTGCTCAGTAGAAAGAAGTGGTGTGAGTCAGTGTAGCTCAGCCCTCCCAGTGCCACTGTCCCCAGCTCATGCCCTGCACTGCCAAAACTGGCCAGCTGCCTCCAGCTGAAACAAACATCTGTACAACACAACTGCTCAAACCTGACCTCCAACCCCCTTTGGTAGCCTGTTACACAGAAACTCAAACTCCAAATGTTTAAGCCTAATTTAATGAGAACAACTCCCAAAAGCATTTATATGGTGAAAACTGTAATTTTTTTATCCTAATATGTAATTATGTGGATGTTGTCTCTTTATTTTAAGTCCTGTAAGATTAAAGAGTTTATTGCAGTTTAACTCCTTGAATTTGTGAAGTTACCAGAAGGACTGATAGAAAGTTGGAGAGAATCTCTGAGCAGAACAGAAATTAAAAAAAAAAAAAAAAAAAAAAATCAAATCCCAACTGAAATAGAGACCCCCTGTCAGATCACATATGAATTTTCCCAAATAAGTGGTAACCATCTCTGAAGACCAGAACATCTGTTCATAAAAATCAAAGGCTAACCAAAAGACAGCACAGACCTTTGGTGGTTTCAGCAGTGTGATTACTTTTGTAAAATGCCTTGTTGCCACTTGCTCCAGCACATTTCATCAAAGTATTAAATAGCTGCACTGTGCTTGGCATACTAAGCCTATCTGACTTACACTAGTCACATTAATTTAAAAGTAATAAACCCAAGCAGAGAAAGTCACATTTCTTTTTTTTTTTTAGGAAATAAAACTGCCTTCAGCAACAGTCAATCCATATAGATTACTTAGTGAAAATCTAACCATAATCTCATTTTACTGTATCTCCTAGAAAGGCTTCAACTTTAAAAGAAAATCAGCTTCCAGGGAACAAGTCAAATGACAGTTCATGCAAGAATTTAAGAGACAATAGCCTAAGTTAGAATATACAGGGGGTGTGCATATATATTTGTGCAAATTATATATGTACATGTCATATAGGCACTATTATCACTTATTAGAGGTCAAGGGGAAACTGGAATATATGAAGAAACACAACAACACAGAAGAGGTTTCATTGTACACATTTGTTTAGCTCAATTAAAGCTGTTTTTTTAAACTGTAAGGAAATCCTTGTGATTACAAAAACCAAGAAAGGAAACTTCATATATAAGACAAAATTAACAACTGAAAAAAAAAAATCAATAAAACATATTTAAAGATAAGGACTAAGGAAATTAGAGTATCCATTCAGTTTTATTAAAAGGAAGCAGAATTGAGACATTTGCAATGCAGGAGAGTCAAACAGACGTACAAAAAATACCAGTAGCATAAAGGTCAAAACAGGATGATGAAAAATAACGAAGTCTTTATTTTCTTTGCCCCCACAATTAGAATTTAGCAACAATACATAATGTGTGCTTGATCAAATTATTATTTTGACCAAGCACTCGTTATATTGGTGATTATATATTTGTAATACCATAACTTCCTGGCAATCCAAAGTTTCCATAAGGTAGAACTAAGAAGAGTTGGAGACTTAACTATCTGATCTTCCTCACTGAGGAGAAAATGGGAAAAAAAGAAGCATTTTATGTTCTAAGGTGATTTTACTCCTTCGTTTTTCAAAATCCTCAACAACTAACCACACACAACATTAGCAACACCTCTACAAGCCTGGAAACCTGGGAAAGTGCCAAGAAGGATTTGTTCCCTATTGCAATCATTTCATCCCAGACTCCTCAAAGCATTTAATACTCAAGGCTAAATTTCAGTTTAAATAGTTGCAATGAAATGAATGTAACTGTTCCCTGTTCAAGTTCTTTACTGAACAGTGCCTACAGGGAAGAAATCACATATTTTCATGTGCACAGAAATACATGGAAGTCTTCTTTAAAATAAAAAAGATGACAGCAGAAGCAGGCAGAAGTAGAGAAACTGCCCATATTTCAGGGTACCCTCCAAAAGCATCCACCATTACATAAGAAACAGAAACCATAAAAGGACCTAAATGCCAATAGTGTGCCAATATTCAACCATGATTATGAAGTTCACAGTCTCATGAATTTGGGCAGAACTATGGCTGCTGAGGCTTAATAACATGCTTTAATTCTATTCAGTTGGGAAATTAACAGTGCCTCATTTACTGTGATTGGATAAGTAATACTCAAATAATACTCATTGCACATTTGCTTAGAAAAGACAAATTTCTGATAGTGTGTGGTTATGTAGGTCGCATAAATGATGGTTTTAATCACAGCAATGATTTCTTGTTTCCATCTTGTAGTGAAACCTCTCTCAGCTGTGCGACCCCCACCTCTGACCCACTCAGCAGCTCAGGAATGGAGGAGAAACTGCTCCTTTTGAGAGCCCTGCTACTGACACTGCAGTGCTTGAGGCACATGCAATTTAGAGCAACTCATCTTCAAAGTCAGCCACAAAATAAGACAGTTTTGATCATTTTCAGAGGTCACATAAAGCTACTCACTCCCAAGGAGAAGGGCTGGGACATGTGGCAGGTTCAGTAGTGTCTGACACACAGCATGATATTTACATATTTATACAGACACCAAATAAATAAAGGCGACCCATTTTAGAAGTGTCTCTGTTTTCAGCTCTGAGAAAGGAAAAATATACTTTCCTTTCCTGATACAATTCTTTAAAAAAATCCACATGCTTTGTGGTTTTTAATTGTGATTATGCTTTTCTAAAAAACAGTATTTTTTTCTGAGATAATTTGTTTAGAAAATATATTTTCATTGTCTAGACTTAGAAGACAGAGTGACAGGGATGTCCTGTAGCCTGTCTGAGACTGCAGAGGGTGTTCTCTGGAGTCACCCTGCATCCAAAGCTGAGCATTGCCTGCTGCAGCAGCCACACCACAAGGGCCTTTGGGAATGGGGCTCAAAAATGTTTCCTCCAGGCAGAACAGAACCCCCACCCAAGGGTGTGCTTATGGGTCACTCCATTAAAGCCTGCCCAGTGAGTAACACACTTAAGGCAGCACACCTATGACAACCCAGCCAGCCTGTGAGGTATGGGGAAAGATCCCTGACATTGCAAGAGCTTGCCTGCTTTTATCCATTTATTTGCTTGACTTAATAATATCTGAGAGCACATTTGAATTTAATTTCCTTTGGTTTAAACACGAACATCTTCTAAAAGAAAATCACATTTAGAAAAAGCCCACTGTAGCTGGTGCTCACAGATAAAATCTCAGCTAAGCGCACGAGACTGCTCTGCTCGTGACACCACAGCTTCCCCCAGCAAGCATCAGGACAATCTCCTGCAAGTGTCTGATACCCTCCCAGCCCTGCATGGCTCTCAGTGAACCCATGCAAGGTCAGTAAATAACCTTCTCTAAGTAATATCCTGCCTGAGCAGGAAGCCACGGGGATGCAGAGCCTCGGATAGCAGAGAACACACCCAGCCAGCATTTTTAGAGGTCTTTGGAGGTGTTTGTACTCCATTATTGCTGAGTGGCACAAGGATGGAAGCACAGACTCCCAACCAAGCAGTACCTAATAAAACAATGGTCAAGAGTCAGAAACAGTAGCAGCAGAGGGAAAAGTCACCCAAAAGTGCATTCTGTATGTACATGGGCAGAAATGCACTTGCATGCATTTTTTTTTTATCCTTTTGTATGGTTGCCTAGGATGCACTGCTTTTTCCTTATGAAAAGGAGAAATATTTAAGCTTATTACATTTCTGGTTGTCAGAATACACAACAGAATGTTCAGAAATAAAGATTTAGGCCCTTATACAAAACAACCTGAGTATACATACCCTAAAACATTTTGGTTCATTAGGCCTCAAAGAAAAGCATTTGTACAATCCATTCTAGATAAAAATGGAAAGATACCATGTGAAAGAAGTCAAGTTAAGACCTGTCAGCTCACGCTGAGAAAGCTGAAACAGAGGCAATTCTCTTACTATAGGCTATTAAATATATTCTTCCTCTGAGTTGTCAAGACCTGTCAAACCATTTTTTTTCTTAGCAATACCCCACTATAAATTATTTTCCACATATTTAAAACAAATACATATATACACACACAAGTGAGGCTTTCCATACATCTCTACCGTTCCAGATTTTTTAATGCCTCACATAGCAGACAGATGTAGAAACCATTTTTCTTTTGCTGTACAAGCTCAAATATAATAAGTCTTTATGGCCTGAAATATGAGCTTTTAACAACATCTGTGCAGTTAGAAAATATAACTCAGCTCCCTAATCACTGTATGGAGAAAGAGTCTTTTCAAAAGTACTACCTATTGTAAATACATATTAGTGGCACAATGTTAAAATGATTATATTTTTATTTAATTACAATCCACTCTACATGACAGTTCAGGTAGCCTAGATCACAATTAATCTTGATTAGTGAAACCTGCAGCATTATACTGCTCAGAGTAATCAGGATGATTACACAACATATGATCTTTATGTTTCTGTTTTGTCTCTGCAGTGGTTATCAGATACTTATCAATTTTCTAGCCCGGAAGAAAGTTTAGACAGGATGGCAACATGGGAACCAGCTAACCTGAATATATTTCACTAGGCCTGCAGAAAAGCCATAAAACCAGACAGACTGAATAGGCAGGGCTTCTAATGTTTATGTTTTTGAAATCTGACAGGACCTATAGGAACTGATTCTTCAGAAATAACAGCAACTTTTAGTACTGTTTAATTGAGATTATAGTTTCCTGTAAATATCATCAGTTGCTAGGCATGTTGATTTTATTTCCCTCTTATGCCAAGTACAAAAGCAGCACTTTTACTAATAATGGTATCAAATTTACACAACAGGAAAGCAGATAAAAAAAAAAGAAATCTTTTCAAAGGCGATAAAGTGAGGAAGAGATTAGGAACAGATAAATAAAAGGTCCTGAGTAAGAATGAAGAAAAGGAATTACAAGATAAAGGAGCCAAGACAAGAGCAAGACAAGATGGAAGAGGTGGGAAGGGAGCACATGGAATATGTGAAAGGGGCAGCCAACATTTGAGCTCTTCTACAGTCAATTACTGAAAATATTCCTCTTGTGTACAGCACTGGTTAAACATGAGGATTATTTCCTGCTTGCCTGCATGCAAAGTGAGATTGAAGGAAATATCAATGTTGTGTTACAGCATTAGCAGAGCTTTGGGCAGCAGAACTAAGCTCTCCACAATCAGCTGAAACCAAACATGGTTTCCAGTTTACATTTCACAGAAATTAAGAAGAAATTACACTCACAAAGGAAAAATTTTATAAACTACTGTGTGAATGCTGAAAATGTACATAAAAAGCCTTAATTTTAGCATTGTATCAGGGAAGTGATTCATTCAGTCACATAATTATTTTAGTCATATTTTGTAATTATTATCATTCTACCTACTAGTCCCTATGGATTATTTATACATAAAGGTAGAGGTCGTGTGTAGGAGGAAAACAAACAAAAAAACAATAGTGAAAGACTAATTTTACCATAGTCTGAAGTTTTCAAGTACATATATGTGTGTATATATATATACATATACACACATATGTGTTGTGTATTATGAAAGAGAAACACAAATACCTGTTCTTTAAATTTGAGAATGAACACTGAGTGCCTATAATCTTTTGTGCCTATATTCCTTTGATAGCAACGTTTCTCCCAGGAACACTTTATACCATAGATGTGAAATGCATCAATAAAATGTTGTATTGTTTTTGAACATGGTCTGACAATAAAACAGCATTAAAAGCATTTTCTTTCCTGCCCTTAGCTGAACCTCAGAACTTCCAGTAGGACGTTTCTGCATTTATGATCAAATCAGCAGGGTCAACAAGAGCCACTGACCATGAAATGGAAAGGAACGTTTCAGTGGTTATATAATGACACCTTAACGTGCTCTCGTTAATCAATTACTGCCATTAGCAAGCCTCTGAAGAAGAAAGATTTGCAATGACTCTGCAATTAGGCAGCTAACTGCAACTGTCATTGTGAAAAGAAACCAAAAACACAAAACCAAAAAAGCAACCAAACAAACCAAAACCCAACCATCTAAGGAAACAGGGAAAGAATTAAAAGTCACAGAGAAACAATTACTCCACAGATGTTCAAGTCCCAGGCAGCCTGGTAACTTAAAGCTATGTAACTGTGTTAGCAATTTTAAGTTCCTTGAGAAACTGCAAGTAATATAAAACAGATGTTAAATATTTTACCAATATATGCATTATACATTATGTACATCCCCTGAAATTTCATTTTTTAAATCTATCCAATCGGTGTGTCATTTAGCTTTGCTTTATTTTTAGACTTTTTTTTTACTATCATCCTACCAAGGGACAACAGTTTTATCCATATAGGAAATTCATTGTGTAAATTCTTGCAGTGAAACAAGTGCTCAATGGGATGGTACAGTCCAGGTCTGTGCATACCAAAAATATAAAGCACAATATAGAGGAGTTTAATAGTTTTTTTTGCACTTTTTATCATTCTGATAATTCTCATTCATCTGCAAGTTAATAAATTATTACATGTTAATTACATAATTAGAATGAAAACTCCTCTGACCAAGAACTTCATTCCTATAAAGTGCTGATCTCATTGACTGTGCCCTATAAATGACTATTACAAAGCTTGACTATGAACAGTGACATTAGAACACCAGAATATTTTGCTCTTCTGGGAATCATAGTCACAGTTAGTATATCACACCTTAAATATTGCAATAAATACACCCTCCAGAAAGCAGCCAATTTCTACAAACCTCAGTGACCTCTGGAAAGTTTCTTTATCCTAGCAGTCAAGACACCATTTCTCAACCTCTGCTGCACTTACCAGCATTTCCCACTAGCAACAGGCTACACCATCTCCAATCAATAAACTGGAAACCAATGTAAAAATTAGTTATGTATGTGTTATTGTCAGAGACTGCATGACAGGAGTTCTCCCTAACAGCAGATACTCAGAAACACACACTCAGGCACTTACTATCACCACAGCCCTCAGCACAAGAGATGTTTTGAAACAAGAGGTTTTCTTCAGGTTAACCTTGAATTCAAAATCTCCTAACACCCACAGACAAGACTTGTCTTATGTGCTTTGTAAAAGAGTGCAGCCAAAGAGAAACTTTGCAACATAACCACTAACTCTAATATTAATTTGACTCAAAAAGCCATTCAGCTCCAGAACACAACATGCAGGACTGTTGCTCATCTTCCTCTTCTGCTGCTCTCTCCATCTCTCCTGCTGCTGCCCATTTCATTGCAAGCTCTTACTGAGTTTCAGCAAATTTCCCTTGGGATCCTCCATCTGCCATAGTAGGTCTGCGACAAATGCAAGTATTTGAATTGGTTAATGGCATAAATCAGTGTGCCCTCTGATCAAGACTGATCCTTCATAACTGAATTACCTATTCAGTATTTGGTTTATTCATAAAATATGAAAATAGGAAGGTATTCCCATACATGTTGTTATTACACCTCCTCACCAATTAATAACTTTTCAACTTAAACTATATTGGATTGAAGCAATTTTTCAGGGCTCCTGAAAAAGGGTAGTAAAGATGAAAAGTGAATATTAGAAAAGCAAAAACATCATTAAATACCAGCTACAAAAGTCTACATTAATACACATAAGGAATATCCAAAATGCCCCAAATCCTAGGAAGGAAAGGCTGATATTCTCTATAAGTAGTAGCACTTTCCTGTTTATCTTCCCATGTGTTGCCTTTGTTCTGTGTTAATGAAAGATCCCATGCAAAGATAACAATTTTCACCCCAGGCACCTTAAGGCAAAACCCGCTGCTTTTCTCACATTCTTAAAAGAACACCTAACCTTCTCCCCAAGGGTAGAATTTTGCTGCTCCATTATTTTTGCCAACTTCTGAATTGAAAGATGTTCCCTCTTGTTTGTGTGGCTGGGTGGGAAAGGAACACAGCCAAGAGAAATGAAAATATATCCACACCCTATTCAAAAAACAAAAAAAAAAAGCCATAACATGGATAAAAAGAAGGGGAAAAAAGACATTGAGAAAACAATTTTTTTTTTCTATTAAATGAAAATTCTGTTAAACTCCATTTACTGTTTTCTAACATAAAGCAAAAAGTCATTAATAAATCTTATAGTTGAAAAAGAAGGTGGCCCAATACTTAGGAAGCTGAATTGACATTTAAAAGAGCATTAAGATCAGGAGTTTTGGGGTGTGATTTGCAGACCTGATCCTTGGCACCCAGGTTAGTTCAAACGCCCTTGCTCAACACTGAGGCCAACTGGAACAGAGACTGTCATTTCCTAAAGAGCAGTGATAAAACAAATGACAGGACTTTCTACAGTGATCAGTTAGCCTTTCATTAGAACTCCAGCTGCAAACCTATAACAAGAGTATTTCATTAGCCAATTGGGTTTGTATAAAAATACACATCACAAAAGGCCACATGACTACCAAAATAAGGGTACTAGAGGAATTGGAAGTGTACAGATCCCTAAGAATAGGAAGAAGTATGCATGTATTCAATGTTCAGCATCTCAGGTGACTCATAAATCTCAGTATTAAGCCATCTGCTCAGCTCTCATCTCCACTAATTCAGTCCTTATGTCAAATTATGCTCCTTAGTTATTTCTGTAAATAAGGCACCAAAATTTTGTCCAAAATGTTGTAGCACTCCTGGTATGTGTGCTTTGCAGTCTGGAAGAAATTGGGCATGTGGTTACTGCTGTGGCTTAGAGGAATCAGAGGAGAAACCTGAATCTCCACCTGGGGCAGACTCTACTGCACTAAGGAAACTGACAGCCCAAGGACCCTGCAAGCCGAAGGAAAGGCAGCAGTCAGCCCATTCCTGTCAAAAAGTTTATGATGCTAAACAGTCATACTTATGATGCTTGGTTGCAGGAGGCAGTAGGAGGATAAACACATTTGGCTGCAAATATGCTAGCTAGTTTAAAAGCAAATCCATTTAGTCCTGACAAACATACAGAGAGTATGTACATATTGTAGGATGACAGACACTTCCAGAAATCATTTAGCCTTCTCAGAGAAAGTAGTTCTTTGTTGAAGAGAATTTTTGACGGTTTTTTTAAAGATTGCTGCCATGGTATGCTACCATAGCCCAGGCCAGCCTTAATGCTGAGCTGTTTACTACCTTAATTTGCACATTAATCACCAATATCAGACAGTTTTCCTTAGAGGTTTTTGGTTTTCCTTTGTAGGTTTTCAGAAGAATCTTTAATTTTCTGATTGTTTTGAAAGCTTAAGAATGCATGTAGTAAGGCAACAAACATCAAAAATGAGAGAAAAGAAAGAAAGCCTTTACCTTCTCCACTGAGAAAATTAATTTCAGCAGATCAAGCCTGTATTCCACACAAAGACATTCCTCCTTTTCCCAGCTTAGCTGATTTCAAATTTTACCAATGACCTTGCCTAGATTAAATTTACAGTCAAGCAATCTTATCTTTTAAAATGAAAAATTGGATTAGTGATACTCTGAGCTGTGAAACAGTTTTCACACACCTATCAAATTTGGACCAAAAAAATTTCCTAATTCTATTCAATTTATATATAACTACCTGAAACATCCAAAACTTCTTTCAGAAGACTATTTCAGAAAATATCATAATTAGCTACAAAACCTAAGTTGAGACATTGCTTGAGAACTGCTACAAATCCTCATATATACACAAATAAATAAACAAAGACACTTCCAAAACAGCAGCAAAAGTAATGTTTGGTTTTGAAAGGAGAATCTGTAATTGCTTGGAAGGTTAGTTCACTCCCAGCTCAGTATCTACATTTGAAAAGGTGTAGAAAGCACTCAGTACTATCACCAAGTGGAAGTTAAACCACAAAGAACTAAAACCAACCCAAGCCCAGAGGAGCTGCCCTTTTATTTCTCCTTATAACTGGCCCATATTTCTTCTTATGCAAGGTTATTGCTGGGAAGAATATGGAAGGTTTGCATAGATTTTGAATTCTCTAGCTTTTTGCATATTAAATATTAATATGTGATGGATCACAAAAAGACAAAATGTCAATAACTAATCAAAGTAGAGATAAAATGAAATATTTATTTCACTGCTCATCACCATTTCAATACTTTGCATATCAAAGGCCACTAAATATACTGTTTTGAAAGAAACACATAGTTTTGTAATAGAGGGAATTTAAGAAAGCAAGCATGTGGATTAAGCCTCCTTTTTTTGGAAATTGCTTCATCACTTTTCTCAACTGCCCTTCACCTGAATCCTGGGCAGCATCTGGTCACCAAATAATGGGATGGGGAGGCTCTTATTTTATCTTTCATAATTTATTGCTAAACAAATAAGAATAAATAAATAACAATACTAATGAATTACTCACTACATGGATATGGAGAGGAGGAAGATGGGATTAGGAAGAGTATTTCATGTTGCAGTGCAAACAGAAGCAGCTGGAAGGCACTGCAATGCCATGTCTCTGTAAAGGCTGCCAATGTGTGAGATTCTGAAGATGCTCTCTGCCTTATCTTTGTTAAAAGACAGTAATAGCATGGCTGAGGTTGGGAAGAGGATTCACCTATTTGGATAATCAACCATATTACAACTGTGCTTTGAAGCACACAACCATTGCTGAATTTCAATGTTTTTTGAAAATTGTTACTTCATATTTGTCTTAGAACTATGGATATTCACTGAAAAGACTGCAGAATCACACCATAATGCTAACAGTTATAAAAATAAAACTCAATAAGATAGTTACAAGCTGTTTTTCTATAAAACTTATTCACATCTTAGATGTGTCTAATGCACACACAGTGGGTACTAGTTCTAACAAGCAGAATGCTCTTTACCACTAGTGTCATGTACGAAACATTTTCAATTTATTTTTAACAGCAGTGCTAAAATTATATTCCTGTCACAATGTTCTTCTCCATACCTTAGCATGAATAAGATAAACTACTATGATTTTTCATCCATCTTATTCAGAAAAGCCAACATCATGGCCATTTTCCATAAATACAGCACATGTGAAGGGGTTCTATTTTGTTTACTAAACTTGGGAATTGGACCAGAAAACAGATACATATTTTATCACAAAGTAGAGGATGAGTTGGCAATTTCTGTTTTAATATTTCAGAATTTTCTGATTACTGACAAAAGATGAACAGAAACAACTGAAAGGATCACCTTCTCTGAGCTCCTGATGCCATGCAGGCAAGCATTGATCAATCTTATGATGAGTTGCTGCCTGTTTCCAATCCTTATGTTTTCTTAAGTTTAAATTAAAAAAAAAAAAAACATAAAAAATTAAACTTCAAAAACAAACAGCAAGCTGGCCAGACCAAAATCTTTCCATTCTGAAGACACCAAGACTCCAACAAGCATTAAGCTCTTTAACAGAGAAAAAAAACAAAACATAAATTAAATTTTGTCAAGTCACTATGAGGAAGATCAGCTATTTGCACCTGCTCAGCCACAGTTATTTACTTCAGAAATACCTGTGCCAGGAATTCCAGCTGCACCTGCACAGCAACATCTGAACCATTACAAGCTGAGGAATACTTCAGCACAGGCTTGCCACAGAATGATGCTCTGTGCATGGAATAACCTGTTGTGGACAACAAACCCTTGTCTTTATTCAATGCTTTGCATAAAGCCTTTTTTTTATCCATGCAGATATCTCCAAAAGTGCATTAACTCTGTCCCTTCATCTTTAGAGAAACAATCATGAATATTTCATGATGACAAATCAACAAGGATATTTTGCATCTTAGTCAAAGGAAAAATGATGTGGTCTAACAGTAAAGTGTGGTCTAACAACAAACTCTTGATCCTACTGAGTTACAGCTAGTTACTACCTTAAAGTTATCCTAATTAGTACAGCTCATCTTCAACTGGAAGGCACCACACAATGTTCAGATGTGACATAATATATAGATATAGTTGCAGAGAGGAAACGCTGGGGGGGAGGGGGAAACTGATATAGTTTTATTCATAATTTTCAAATATCCTGGCCACAAATTTTACATAGATGTTTAACCCATTACTCCTATTGCACTTTGTGTTAGTTGACTTTACCTCAGTACCCTGCAGAGAAAGGAACAAGGACAACACCAACCAACAATGCTATTTTCAAACCACCCATTTTGAATCATCAGAAGTTTTGCTCTGATCACAGCTGCACACACCTGCCTTGTGGTACCTGTTTCCCTCAAAAGGGATGAGAGCTTCATACTCCACCTCCAACCTGCTGGCTACAAACTCCCACGTGGCCACAGGGGCTCTGCCCAAGGAGGTTATTTGTAACTGCAGATTTTGTCTGAGTTTCTGAGTCCTTACCAAAGCTGAAGCCACAATTCTTTGTCCTGTGAGGGACAGATCAACCCCTTTGCCACCCATCTTTGCCCCAGATGCTTCTTTGAGAATGAGGCATACTCAGAAAACTTCACTACAGAGTGCACACAAAATGCCATTGACCACTACATGTCCTTCCACCCTCAGGACACTCTTTGAGGTCTTTTGGTATTCAAAATACAGTACTATGACTAAACTGGAGTAGAACAGAAAAGCCACAGAACCATACAGAGGCTTGTAACTAATGATACAGTTCCTATTTCTGGCAACCACCAAAATTGGTTTTTTCCAAAGTCACAAATACAGGCATGATTTATTGCAAGGCTCACCATGCTGGGCTTCCAGTTTACTTCACCTCAGTGCAATGATAAAAAATAAAGCTGATAAAGGCTCAACATAAAATGAGAATATACGTTCAGACAAGGCTCTGTTTGCTGATCTAACAAAAGACTCCTAGTGTAAATTTCACAAACATCATTTCCACCCTGCAGTGTCTATGCTCAAATGAACTCCTCCTTCCTATACTTCCTTGAATGAAACTGGAGCTCCTTGTTCCATCCAAACATGTAGCAGCAATCCAACTCCACCTGCTTTTCTCTGCTAATCAGCTTCTGGAGTCTCCCATGCCTTTACAGTGATAGAGCTGCAGCGGATGGAAAATTGCGAACATCTGTTGGCACTATTTCCATAATAAGATTATACAAGCCCTTGAAGAACTAAGATCAAGTGAAAAATCCAGAAGACTTGAAATCCTCATTAGCTTCTGGTTAATCAGAATCGGAAGTTGTCTTTAGAAGAAGGGGAGCTCTTGAGATTTCTCCAAGGACTTGTTTCCAAGCTGTAATTAGCAATTGGTAGCAGGAAAACAAAAAGCCTTAAGACAGCATTTTTCAGAAGCTCTAAGAGTGGTTTAGTTTGTTTCTAACTTGAAATCATTCTTCAACAGCAGATGAGAACTACCACTGATCCCTCCATGACAATGGCAGGGTAGAGGTACACAGTTGAGGGGGTAAACAGCAGCAAAGGTTATTTTGCTGCCATAAACTTAAAAAGCTTACTGTGATGAAGGGAATAAGACAAAACAGACAGAGCTTGGAAAACAGATGAAACTCACAGCTGATTTCAATGCTGCCTTTAGTAAGTCAACAAAGAAACAGAAAACCACGCTCCTTTCTTGGGGCTTTTAAGCACAGGGAAATGGAGCTTCAGGAAGGTGTAAAACATTTGTGCAAGGGACAGACACACCTGACTGTTGGGTGATTTGGAGGAGCAACACATTTTAGAAGAAAGAGGAGGAACAGGGACTTCTACAGAAGTCATCATTTGGATAAATCTTGACAAGTAATATTAAAGATTATTAAATTCTGGACACATGTCACATTTCTTAAGGCTATTCAGGTTTCTTTAAAATCTTGCAATCACCTCCACGTTCTACTTTCAAAAAAACAATCTTTCTTAAAATGCTCAGTTTCATTTCAAAGCTAATGCAGGCACAAGAATTTCCTAGTCATAATATTAATATTTTCAGTGCTACATTTTGATAAGTTGCATTAAAATGTCTCAAGCACAAACTCACAGTGACCTCTGCTGAACAGTTAGTGTATCTTCCACACAGAAAATGAATCTGCTACCCTGCCAATCCCAGCACGTACAAATCTGTCACACAAGCAGCATTTTGAAAAGAATGTCACTGCCTAAGCTACAAAATCCACAGCTCTGTTTGATATGGAACAGATAAAATTTTATGCAGAATATCAAGAGGAATCTTCTGATAAGCCAAAACCAAAAGACTGAGTTTCACCAAAGCCCTATATGTCACTTTGTGAGCTATCTAATGCTATTGGCTACATCCAGTAATTTCAATTATTCACTAAGGGATTACGCTTATTTCAGTAAATTAAACAACAGCAGGCTGCTTGTGCTTTCAGGGGCTAAATAATGACTGTGGTGAGAGCAGCACTGGCTGCAGTACACTAAGAATACTTTGATTTTATAAGTGAGAAAATACAGAAATCTCTGTCTGACATGGTTTTAAGACTACTGCAAATATTTCTATTTCTCAAAATCCTCTTCCTAGGCTGGGTGCAGTTGTCCAAACCAGTATTTCCAACACTGGACAGCTGTTTCTCTCCAGCTGTGACCCCCAGCAGAGCAGTGTAAGCAGAGCTGTCCTGGGCATCCATCAGCCAGGGCTCTGCAGTGCACAGCAGGGACAATGGGATGGGGATTTCCTCTCCCACCTTCTCCCTGTGCAGTCTCCTACACTGCCTGCTACGTGGGAGCCCCAGTGCTATTGCAAGTCACAGCTATCCAGGAGCCTATCCAGGAGCAAGGGATAACAAAAAAAACCCAAGCTCAACAAAGATTATGAACTTCTTCTGGACTCTGTTTCCAAGGCTAGTAGGAGCAATGCCCCCTCAGCTCCATCTCCCTCCATAGCTCCCATTTTCTTCCTGTCTTGAGGCACAGCAACCATGTTCTGCTGATGGATTCCTTTTTTTCCATTAAGATTTAAGCCCATCTTTTTTTTTCTTTTCTTTTTTCAGAAAGCAAATTGAGTCAAGTCTCTCTGGCCAAATCAATGATATTCCAGAACATTTACTCCAGGACCCAGAAATATTAGAAGAGGGGTCTCAGTGCATTCATCCCACACAGGGGTACTGAAAAAGTGGTTCCTCTTGGTGTGTATTAAAAATATATACATATATATATATACACACACACATATATGTATATATGTGTATCTCCTGTGAAGATACTGGGGCTTCTTCCTACTGAGAGGGATCATTAAAAACCTTTTGGATGAATAAACAGTTGCTTTGTTACTACACCTCTCTTTTTATGAAATACAGAGGAAAAACCTGTACATAAAGACAGGTACATTTTATTCACAGCCAGCCAAACTAAATGCATTCAAAATCCTCTCCTAGCTTAAATAAATTTTGCTGGCTAGGATAAGGCATCCCACACCTCCCTACTTCCTACTTTTTTACTTCATAGCAGGTGCCTCCACTTCTGAATATAGAATGGGGGAAAAGAGCTCATTTACTTGTTTCTGTCATCAGACAACCACATACATTTCAAACTTACCAGTGTTTACCAGAAACAAGTTATTATCACTACTTACAAGAGCCATTTCATCTACTTGTGCACCTCCATATGCAAACTTGCTTTTATTTAAACAATATCCAGTCAAATAAACCATATTAAACTGTGAGACCAACATAAATAGCTTAATGTTTAAGTCTCTACATTGCTTTTAAGTTATTATGCATAAAACTGGACTAGTTAAAACTCCATCTCAAATTGCATTACACACCATGTTGCCAAGCACATAATTTGCATATTAAGCCACCAAACTCTAATACTTCCCTAAGAGCCTTTCCAATTACTCTGTTCATTTAGACACAACAGCTCCCAAGGCCATGCTCCTGTATCAAAGCTACCAGACAGCACCTCTGCAGTGCTCTGCAGCTCTGAACCATGAAGATTGTGGGATTCCAGATTTTATTATCCTGACATGGCCTCGCCAGGTTTCTGTTTATGACAAGGATGAGACTTTTTATTTTAATCTTAAATACCAAAATAATTGTGCGATAAGAAATGCAGCAACAGGTAGAGTAGCCTCAAGTTAAGAGTCACAAAATGAGCATTTCAAAACAGTATTGAAAGAAAAGATATACATCAAATCAGAGCTGAACCAGGATTCATTCAAGTCCTAACTGAAATTTCAGGATTTTCAGTCCTTAATATTTCATCAGACTCTTGTGATTCTAATCCAGAGTTTCAAAACATAGATTTTGTCTTAAATCCTGAATGCTTCTTCATTTTATGAAGACACTTGTCATTATGAGAACAATACTCTCATGATGAACTTCCAACAAATTCCCAGGATTTCTAAAAGGTAACTTCTAGAATTTTCACTCAAATTATGACCTTAGTACATTAAGAGAGAACAGAACTAAAACTTCCATGATCTAGCACAGAATTAAAGACAGATTTAAATTTCATATCTCTAAGCAGAACTAAAGCTCTAAATCAACAGACAGCATATTCTTCACATTATTTCTGTACAGATCATATCAAGCTTTGTGATTCTGACACTTCCAGATCTGACATTAAATGCAAGATCATGGCTGTAAACCAATCCTTAATGTATCCTATGGAGCCCATTTAACAGTATTTGTATAGCATAGAATGATATCATATACAATTAGAATGTGTATCATATGCAAGTTTTCAGCTGCTGACTCAACAGAAGATGGTAACTTACAAATATTTTATGGTATTTTACAGTAACTATAAAACCACAATATGATTTCCTTATTTTTACGACTCTAAATAAAACTCATATTTGTTTTAAGCAAATGAAAGTGATGCTCCCACAGGAAAATACATCTTTAGTTTTTACAACATTCCATAACACACAAGATGTACAGAGGGTTTATTTAGCTTCAGAGACATATTTTGACATCATAAAAATTCCCATCTTTGGCAGTTCTGAGTGACTGGAATTAACTTATTTACTTGGAATTAACATAATAACTTAACCAGATGGTGTGAGAGTTACAGTTGATTAGATCAATGACAATAATGTCACCAAGTCTGAGCATCTGACCTTGGCAAAACAAATATTGCAATATTTACAGTTAAAGAGGCAGACAAATCTGTAAAGAATGGCTGTTGGTAAATTGTATGAACACAGAGCTCCTCATTAAGAGAATATGCTACCAGAGGAACTGAATGTTATTTTGTCACCTATTCAATGAAGCTTCCTCTGTTATGAAAAATATTTTTAATATGCATTTCAAGCAGCATTCACTTATGTATATGTACTAATTCTCTCTTTTATTGGTTCATTTCTAGATTTAACAGACATGTAGATAATTGAAATTTTATATAGCACACTAAAGGGAATGTAAGCCATGCACTGATTTTAACATTTTTATAAACCAAAATTATAATCAGGTCATATACATGTATCTTTTATTTATTGCAAATAGTTTAAAAAACTTACTTCATTAATGTATTTTTACCCTACAGCCTTCTTGAATGTCCAAATAATTTCCCAATTGCATCTCAAAATTAAACCCTTTAGTTTTCATCTCTATACCCAAGGGCTTTACTGCACAACACAACATATTTTAATATGGTTAAATGCTACTGATGTTGCAAAATGCTATTCCTTATTGAAAATGGTCATTAATATCACTTCATACCTCAGAGAGTATGGTAGTAATTTGGCAATAAAACACACTATTATCATCGTCTTCTAATAACCTGAAAGTGTTGTAATCCTAGGGCCCTAAATGTGTTATGGAATATTATTAGAACAAGCACATTCTGGTCATTATTTAGATGGGAACATTTCCCATGTCTCTCATACCTCATTCAGTAATTGCACACTCCTGCTATAATTAAATCTGCCCATTTTAAATTGTCCATAATATTCTGAGGTTCATTTTCTGGTCCTGTGGGACACATCATTGACTCCATTTTGGGAACAACATACTTTTTAATGATGTATTTTAAATTGTTTATTTTTATTTAAGTGACTGTTAGAATAATAACTTGAAACATCCTGAATTAGATAAAACAGTTAAAAGTGGGGGAAATGAGAAAAGCAGCAGTAGCTTCCTAAAAATATAAAACAAGACTGAAATATTCTTTGCCCTTGAAGAGACTTTACCTACTTGTCCAGCACTAAATGTACTGTCTTCCAGGGGAAAATATTGCTTTGAGATGAGCAGCATTTACTGGAGACAGGTTCATAGGAACATAAATGCTATTTCCAAGGCTTGGCAGGAGCCCCCCTACCAGAGCCACATGCACACAGCAGCCACACATTCCACTGCTTTCAATACAGACTGAGATTTCTAATATACTAAAAAAATAATGAGTGAAGGGCTTAAATTAAGAAAAGCCCAAGACTGCAAAGCAGTGTATTTAAACAGCAAACAACTAACCACACCCAAGTGTAAACTGCTTACTGTGAATAAATTTTGAAAATATGTATATTTGAAAGTGCAAATGTTGCAAAATTGGTGTGATTTAACATGGTGAGCCCATGGCATCTCCATCCTGCCCTGCCAGAGCCTGGACAAGAGCACCAAAGGAAAGCTCACTGCTGCCACATCTCAGCTGAAAGCAAGTGTTAGGCCATTTTCCTCACATCTAAATAAACCTTCACACATAAATCTCACAAGGGATCTCCACTGGATTTTGTGCATAAATAAACTGCAAAACTTGCACACACCAGGCAAATTTTGGGAAAGCCACAAGCAAACTGTATCCAGCCAAAAGTAAGGAGTGAGCTCCTCCAGTCAGCACCCTGAGCTGAACTGTGCAGCATCAGCCAGGGACACACCACACCAGAAAACCACAACTCCTCAAGAATGGCACCTGGGCTCACCAGCTGTTGTGACAACATAAGGAAAAAAAATTGAGTTTATATTTAGAAAAATAGTAATGCTTAAAGTGTATTCCAAGGCCATGTGAAATACACACAAGCCTGTATACATAAAGATATAATGTGGCATAAATCTGTGTCATATAAAAATGCTATAACAAATAAAGAACTAAAGCAATTCTGGTGTTTTAAAATGCACGGAAAGATCCAGCAGAAATATTTTGCACTACATTCCTGCTACACTGCAGGTAACAAAAACATTTCAGGGCTCAAATAAACTAGTAAGAGAATGAAAATTTTCTTCAGCTACCTGTCAGTAACAAGAAAGCAAAAGCATCCAAGAGCAAAACAATAAGGATAAAAAGGGGATCAAATTACTGACAGGGATAGCTTTAAACATCTGAGAAGTTAACCTCATACATAAGCAGAAACTGCTGGGTTTAAACTATATTAAATAATCACAGAGGAGACTGCAGTCAAACACTCCAAAGTCCCTGTATTTGTGATATTTTCCATACACTGTTAATATTTTGCATTCTCATTTACAGCTGGTACTAGATATCCACTGAAGAAAACTCAGTTCCAGAGTTACAGAGAGCCTATCTTCATGTTTACACACATGTGGATGTACAAAAATTGGAGAAAAAGAAGTCCCCAAATCCAACATTCACACAAAGAGCAGAATATTTCACTCTTTGTCTTATGTGCTACTCTCCAGCTGCAGGAGGAAGTTCTTTGCCACACCACCATGCTCTCAGATATTTATTTAGACAGTTTTATGGACCAGTAGCTCTATTGGTTTTGATCAAGTGCAGTGTTAGAATTCAAGTAATAAACTTCCACTTGACACCAGTCATAATCCTGGTACCTTGCTGTTCTGCTGACAACTAATTTAGAAATAAGGCAATATTTTTAGGTTTTAAACGGTCTGATTATTGAGATAAACATGTTATGAAATTGCTTTTCCAATTACACTGTTATCACCCAAATCAGAATTAGTAGTCTGTGTCCTCCAAAAACTGTAAAAAATTCTAATTATTTTTTCCTTAATTTCAGATTCAAAATAGATTCATATATCTGATATGTCTCCAACAGTTGGAATAACTGAAGAAAGAGAAAGAAGCAATTCAGAAACTAAAAAAGGAAAATGTCTAGGAGTCCACGAATCAAGAAGGCCAAAGAGCTGTCCACTGCAACAACATTTTCCTGAAGAAAAAAGAAAACCCTGAATTTTCAAGCAATGACATGACTTTGATAGCTTAGACCATGCTATAATATAAAAGCTTGTAGCATTATGTGTTCCTTTTACAGAAGATAAAGATATTTGAATCCTTTAAGACAAAACAGATACACTAGTATTACAAATTAGCTGGCCAGATTCTTCTTAAACAATTTTTAAATATAACAAAGATTTCCCAAACACCTAGGGAAAAAAAAAAAAAAAAACAAAACTATCAAATACTCAGTCATTTGTTGGCATTTGCAATACACTTTTTGTTGTGTATTGAACAAACACTAACAAATGTATGCCATAAATCTGCATCCACAATTATTTTATTCATCTTCAGTTATAGTGACCTCCATGACTCTGAAGAATTCCACATTTTGCAACATTTTAATACAAAGTTTAAAAAATAGCTTTGTAAAGCTATTTTCATTTTTTTTATATCTTTAACATATACTATACCAATTTTCACCAATGCAAAATGAAGACCAGCTCCTCCATAACAAGGTCTTTAAAAAAAACATGTATCTCACTAAAAGACATACAGGTAGAAATGCTGCCTCATCTACCTCTCTGAACAATAGCAAAAAAAAAAAAAAAAACAAACCAAAAAAAACCAACCATAAAAAAAAAAACTATATAAAAATTTTAAATTTTTCATAAAATTATTTGAAATCTTAATAAAAACTAATAATTGCCTAGCCTTTTGTGGGGAAGGGAAAAAAACAAAAGGGGGAAAAACAAACAAACAAACAAAAATTTTAAAAAATAAAATAAACTAAAAGAAAGCCCCTGGGTGTAATTAAACAGATTGAACACAAGAGGTAGCTCGTGTCTCCATGTTCTTCATTCCACTAAGGAACAGGAAAGCGAAGAGAAAGGCAAATACAGCTGCCACAATGAAAGATGTGTTTTTAAAAGCAAGATGGATAAAGGGCTCAAAGAATTCACAGAGAGCAATGAGTGGGTTATTCTGGGTGTACCTCTGTGGAAAGCACCCTGTTCACTCTGAGTCATTTCATAGCAAAGCCCTGAGTCCACAGAGAAGAGTTCCTTTTCATCCAGGCTGATGCTTTTTTTTTCCCCACTGCCAAGGAATCTTCTTCACATATAACCCCAGTATTTTCTTTAGGATCATTAAACTTACCCTAATTCTAGGCCCTTTTTTGTATGGTAAAGACACCTCCTGAAAGCACAATGATGTTGATATTGAAGATTTAATTATAAATGCACAAGTCTTCATATCTGCTTTCAAATAGGTTAATTAAATATGGCACAGTTGTAGGGAAAAAAATCAGCTAAAAGGAGTGTGATGTGTAGAACATTATCAAGTAGACTACAATTATTACCTCTTCCTGATAAATATGTTTAGAAAATTAATGCTTCAACATTGCACATCTAATCACTTTAATAATCTTTTAATACAATGGACAAATCCATCAAAATCTACAGAGATTCCCTCACTGTAAAGTTTCTAAAAGTGCACACCAGGAACTTGCAAATGTTTCCTAATGACAATAATTAGGCAGCTGGACACAATACCCTGTACCTGTCTGTGGCTCACTCTCAAATAGTTTCTTCCATTAATTACACTCATGCTGGGAACCAAAAGAGAATATTCATTATGGACAAGTCCAGGATCAGAATTCTGAACTGGCAGAGCAGCTCCTCTCCCCTGACTGCTGCACCTCCCTGGCAGTGCCACGCTCAGGTGTCAAACAGAGCAGTGGTGAGAGCAGCAAGCTTATGCTCATCTGCCCATGGTAATTATGCTCCAAAAACAGACTTTTATAAAGACCTCCTAAAATTGCCTAAAAATATAGATAATCTTAATTTTCATACAATTTGCACACTTTATTATTTAAATCCCAAAGGATCAGAAAATAATGCCCAGGATCTTTCTAAACTCAAATTTTGTCTTTTGTAAAAGACCAAAAAAAGCCTGTATGTAAATACTACAGGTACAGTTCCCTACTTAACCAAGATAGAGTTGCAGGTGAATTTTAAACAAGTAACCTCTCACAGTAGGAGTGAAGCTATCTCTTCTCAAGTTAGATGTAACATCTCCCGTGTGTGTACACAGACACAGACAAGCAATCATAAATAAATTTCAGATTAGGATCTGTTCTTCAGGGTAGCATCTCTAGGGCAGATATGCCCCTGCAATGGCAGGATCCCAGTTTTAGCCAACATTCTTCAAATATATGAAAGCAATCAACATGAAAGATCAAATTAGGACCTACCAGTTAACTTTTATCACAAAAACAATGGAAAGAACCATGAAGAACTCTTCACTTTGAATTAAATCTGTTCTTAACAACAAGAGATTTCCTATGGGATAAATAGAGCTATGAAAATTTTGCCAATTGCTACAGTAAAGTGTAATATTCAGTGCCATAACAAATCAGATCTCACTGTCATCTCAGTACCCAGTTCCCACTCAGAATCTTTAAGTAACAGATCTCAAAGCAGTTAATGTTTCATGCTGAAAGGCTATCTATATAACAACATGTAATGTCCAGTATGCAGTGAACTGCACATATGATCTCTACAGTGTAAGACTTACCAAAGCATAAGAAACCACACATACATAGACACAGATATGTATATTCCCTGAAATGAGCAAATAATAAAACACAGAAGGAAAAAAAATACACTATAAGTGTATATTTGAGATAAAATCCTCATACCACTTTGCTCCATGTTCTTGAGAAACATATAAATGCAGCTAAAAACTGTACTAGTTCCCAATGTTTACTGAAAACAAAATTAAGGGTACTATGACCTTAGTTTCAATCCTGATTTACTTTCATGGGTCATTAATGTTACATAAAAATATGCCACTATTAAAATTCTAAGGAGAAATAATATTATAAACTAATATCAATTTCATAATTTGTAAATCTATTATAGTCTAAATTTCTTTTTTCAGGTACATGTTGGAAACATCTGAGGCAATGATTCACTCAAAAAAAAATTTATTTAGATAACTTAAGTAGACTTAGTGAAATATTTAACCTAAGCAGCTCAACACATTTAAGTTTCAACACAGCTGTAGCACTCAATGGAAAATACAATTTTGCCAGTTTAATTGAGTGTACAGTACCTGTGAGAGAGTTGGCACTACCTGTGTGAACTGCCAGACTGCTAACAGGGAGAAGCAGATACTTCACCTAATGCTCTTACCCACCTAACATCCTTAAATGCTGATGTTTATTTGACAAGACAAACCAGAGGAATCCAATCCTACAACACAGAGAGGCTGAAGCACCAAGGGAGATTAAATATCAACTAGGTCAGCTGGATGCCATTTCATTTTGGCCTGATCTCAAGGAAAACAGAACACAGGTAACCTGACTGGGAAGCCAACAGAGAAAGCCCAGAGCAACAGCAGCCTTTAGCCAGGACCTGCATCACCCCCCATTTAATTGCATGCTGTTAATGAGAACTGCTGTATTCCACCCCTCATTTTTGCATGCACTCCTTGGGCTCCTTTGCCAACAGGGAGAAATGGGAGCAGGAGATGGCTGAGACGGCTGAGGCTGGGCTCACCTCCAGGGAGGGCTGTGAGACAGAACCAGACACAGATAACAAGCATGCTCCTACAATTTAATCATTTCTGAAAACAAAACTTCACAGCACCAGGTAACACGTCTGGAGTTTGTCAAAGCCAAGGGATTTGGACATTTAGGCACCCAAGACACTTGTTTAAATTGGAGCTTTGACAGCATCTGGACACAAAGCTTTTGCAGAAGCTGATTTGAGCTCCACTCACTAATCTGCTCAAGCTCCCTTGGTAGCTGATAACCAGAGCATGGCTCAGGGGGCCAAACCACAGCTGCTTCTCCAGCAGGACTCAGAGACAAAACCTGCCATCCAAAAACAAGGAGAGGAACCTCACACTAGTCACAGTCATGTTCCAGGGAGGGACATCACACACTGACATGTTACCGTCACATTTGTGAATATCTGATCAAGGCAAACATATCTGAAAAGGTTTAAATATAATTTAATTACTAATATTAATGATGTTTGAAATACCACAAATTAGGCCTATTACAAATCATAAAATCACAGAATGTCAATGGGCTTGCATGGATCTTAAAGATTATCTAGTCCCAACTCACCTTGTCATGTGCAGAGACACTTCTCACTAGGTCAGATTGCTCAAGGCATTACCCAACCTGGCTTTAAAAACTGCCAGGGTTGGGGCAAAAATAGACAGTGAGGACAGGGAGGTACATCTTATTGGGTCATGAATCCACTTACTCCAATATAATTGCCTAGACTACTTCAGGTCTTTCTCAGTTTAAAAAAAAAGGAAATTGAAGTACTGTAGTCTTCTTTTATTATTTACTTATACATCACAATAAATATCCTAGATGAAGAAGTCCTCTACTACATTATGGACAGAATAGAAACAAATGCTCATATTTACATTTAGTGAATCCATTTCCATGCTGCTACATCATTAGATGGTAGAAACATCTCTCCATCTTATCAATAACAATTACAATGTAGTACAAGTAGGGAAAAAAACCATTAAAATAGCTGTTAAAAATCCACACCACCATAAATATCAATATAAATTTAAAATTAAACTAGTCACTTAATGAAAATGTGATTAATATCATTCTATACTGTAAATTGACAGACAAATAACATCTTTACTTGAGCATATAAAATACCGAGATCAGCACTACAATCTTAGAAAAGTAGAAAAGTTTATGTTTTTAAAAAGTAAACTTATAATTTGCAGATTTATCTATTGATGCCAATAGAGAAAGCTAAATGCATCTAAAGTATCATTAAGAAATAATTTTTTTCTACAGAAAACATGTACAAAGAAGTTACCATTACAAATCATTAAATGCTGTGACGTAAATGGAAAAAAAATACACCTACCCCCATTATGGATGACAGAGATACTTTTGTTAAGTTATAAACTTTAAGCACAGAATATCTGTCCTTAGTTCCAACAGTTATCTCAAAGCTCATCACTTTGGTTATAAACTTGAAAACACGAGAAAAAAATCCCCTACGTTTAACTGAACTAATTTCATCTATCATTGTAATACCCATCACACAGTGTTCTGATCTCCAGACATGACAGACACCTTCTCAACCACCCCAGACAGTTTAGGATCATCCCTCAGTGTTGCCACCTCTTGATTCTCTCTACATCTCATTTATAGTTCTAAGAGCACAAGTCTCAGTTACCTCTGAAAAGCTGGTAACCTTCTACTGTTGGCAATAAAACCTTGATATTTACCCTTCCACTTAATATCCTCTTTTTTTCTTTTTTTCTTTTCTTTTTTGGTAGCTATCAACAAACTTCTCCCTTATTGGCTGTTAAGTGTTTAGAACTTTGGGGGACAGAACTTACAAACATCTTTCAGAAATCCAGGTGAGAAATACCATATGCATCATCCTGATTCCACCAGAGTAACCCAAACATATTTACGAAATGTGACTAATAGTAACAAACATATGAGTTGGAAAACACATCGACCCTCCCCACAAGATCAGATTCATAAAAAATCAGGATGTGAGAAGAGCAGCCAATTCAAAGTTTTCCTTCATGTGTGTTCCTTTCTCAGCTCAGACTCTACTCCTGCTAACGAGCAGCTGTATAACAAAATCCGAGCTGGCTGTGCCACATTCCTTCTCCTCATTACCAAGGTGTACCACAACAACAATTTCTCCAAAACAGACTTGCCCAAAGTCACACAGGATGATTGTGACAGAGTCAAAACACAGCCAGCTGCAGGGTGAGTGGAAGATCACATTTTTCTCAGAGGTCCTCCAGTCGTTCCACTGACTTCCAGAAGAGAAATCTGTCTCTCCACACTTAGATTTCTGTGTATTCTACTTATATAATGTATTGAAATGCCCTTTTTAAAAAACTGGGTATTTTCTACTTTCTTTCACCATCTATCATCCTAAAAGTTTTCATTTAAAAAAATATATAGGTCCTCTCTTAATTCCATCTAGACTGAAGCTCTTTGCCATGTCACTAATTTATGCCTTCCAAACTTTTTCTATTAAATTAATTCACTGTGTTACAGATGTTGCTATTGATTTATCTACTGAAATCAACACATAATGAAGCAGAAAGTAAAACCAACTAAAAAAAACTATTGCTTTTTTTCCTCTTAATAATTTTGTCATGGCTCCAAGAATAATTCCCTTAACAGCAACAAAAAGCCATATGCTTTTCCACTTCAGTCTCTCTGTAAGACCAGCTTCCTAGCAGTAGAATTAAGAAAATAAGTAGTGACAAAAAGAAAGGATAAGTTGTTTAAAAGTTCAGGCTGCATTTTAAAAATTAATATATCTAGAATGCTTTCAAAGGGACAATTTTCTTCAGATTATGATTCTTATGGTACAATTTTAGGATTATAACAGAGAAATGTGAATCAAAATCTGTAAGCCTAAAAGTATTTTTTTGTTTGATCAAAGCATGAGATACAGCATTTTATGAGTCTAACCCAAATGCTGATCTAAACAGCACGAGCAAAGACAAGCTAGGCTCAAATTTGCAACATGTTTTCAATTTCAGAGTATGAGAATCATGAAGTGTTTACTAAAATGCAGCAGAAGATTAATGTGTTAATCTCTGCAAGTTACCAAAACATAAATTCACTGAATGCCTCAATAACTACCTATCAACTTCTGAAGTGATTTAAAATGAGTCTGAGCTCCATATCACCAAGCTGTTACATTTGGAAATGATTAAGAACAGGTAAGAGCAGTTTCAAGTATTTCTTTAGCCTGGATTCAATATCCATACAGTGTCTAGGAGGTCCTATGGAAATCTGAAGGAAATGCTGTCTTTTCCATGAGACAGATGCAATGCATTCAAAGGGGCTAATCAGGCACTTTATTTCCCAATAAAAGCAAAGTGAGTGTACACACAACAGCCCATTTTTTAAATTATTATTTTGGCAAATGAAAATGCAGTTGCTTTTTGGAAGCCATAAAAAGGAAGGAGGTAGGGGGTGCATCATGATGGTTATCCTGATCTTTGCACCAGCATCATCATACACCAACTCCATAACACCTTTACAGACAAATACCCTCACTCTTCTGCATTTGATGGCCACTCAGAAGACTAAGAATGGGAATTAAGAGAACAGAGCCAAGAGGCAGAGGGCTAGACAGAAATGCTCTGAAGAACTACCCTGCTTGGGTTGTACCCTGTTGCCTACAGTCACAAACCTTTAACTTGCAAGCTAGTTGAGCAAGGATGGCTCTATATCCAAAGATTTAAATAGTTTACTACAAAGTTTATTTGCTTACTAAACCACCACTTTATCACTTGGAAGGACTAAAGTCTTACATTTTTACTAATTAGTAGATGTCAATTATTATTCTTTTAAGATGTACAACAGAGGGAAAAAAGTTTAATTCCCTGTTCTGTAATCTGCATGTAGCTGTTCAGGTGCCTAAATACAGACTCCAAGGCATTAGGCCAAAGGCAATTCTCAAGTTATTTAGCTCATTTGCATCTGAGTTAAATGTCTGCATTCAACCCCCTAACTTCTGATGCAGCATGGAAGGAGGAAGAAAATTTAATTATATTTCAGTAACTGAACGTATTTTTACATGTACAGAACTGAAGTTCAGTGAATTGTTTTGTAGCAGCAAGCATCAACATTTGTAATAATTCAGGAAATCATTGTCATTCTAGGAAGACAAACTATTACACCACTGCTCTGCATCTGTTTCCCCCAATGCAAATCTGCCCATGTCTGTGAGCAAGCACCAGTGCCAACACTCCATCCCTTGTCTGTGGAACAAACAGGTGCAGGAGCTGATAGGGAAGAGTTAGGAGTCAAAGTCTGCATCTGCAACACTGGTATTGTGCCTGAACAATGTCATAAAGTGAAAAAAACACTGCCCAACATCATTCATCAAAGCACTACGATGGGTGTCAAGAAATGAAATATGTTCTCTGCTGTCAACTTGTTTTAATGAAAATTCATTGCAATATTTAAAAAGTTTTCAAAGCTGACTTCTATTTCTGACAGCTGACAGATTTATGAAAGCTATTTTTGATGAAAAATGAGCAACAAGTTTAACAATATTCAAAACAAAAAAATCAATGTAGTCTGCCTGAACATGCTAAAGTACTAATAGAGAAAGAGAAACTCAGTAAAGCAGGGACTATAGAAGAGAACCTAAGGCAGTTTAATAGCAATGTTTAAAGTTTGCAATATTTTAAAAATTGGAACAGTCCTTAATGAACAAATTGACTTCAAGTGTGACACACTGTAGAACACTGTGGATCTCTCAAGTACGAACTTTAAATTTGACCTTGCTCTCAAAAACCAGAATTAAAGCAATGAAAGACAAATGGCACAAGCTATTGCCACCTCAATTTTCTTGGGTTTGCTTTTCAGGAAACAATTATGTGGAATTTCTTTGGTTTTCTGAGGTTTTTCTTTTGTGTCTTTTTATTCTTTTTTTTTTTTTTTTTTTTTTTTAAGGAATTAGCAAATGAAGTTGAAAGCTACATTATGAAAACTGTCCATAATTTATTTTAAACATGATCAGCACTGGAACAACTAAACTGTTTTTAAGTTTATAGTAATCTTTCTAACCATCTCTTTAATATGTACAGCATACAGCAGATCTAAGTTGAAGAGGCTGTGTAAATTTTTTTTCTGACCAGTAGGAATAATCATAACCACCATCCTGTTCTGCACTACTTCTTTCCAACTTTTGGTCATGAATTCTATCCTATGCTTTAGAAACCACTCAAGGAAAGATTTTTGAAACCATTCCCATTCCTACAAAAGTTCTGCCTCTATTTGAATATATAAACAAGAGGAGATAAAAGCCATTGGTGCAGGAGGAAAGCTGCCATATTTTCTATCCTGGAAGCATAACTCACACAACTGGATTGCTGAAAAAGTTGACTGTAAACTCTTCAGAAGAGACAGGCAAGGAAGGAGAAGCCCTATCTATGTTTGGAACAGTTTTAATTGCTTAGAGCTAAATGATAGTGATGCTAGAGCTGAGTGTTTATGAGGAAGAATCAGGGAGGCCAACAGAGCAGATAACATGGTGGGAATCTGTCACAGACCACCTAACCGGGATGCAGTTGCAGAGGAAATATTTTTACAAGCAGCTGAGAGAAGACTCACAGTTGCTGACCCTTGTTCTCATGGAAGACTTCAACTCACCAGATGTCTTCTGGAAATACTGCACAGCAATAGTCCATGAGCCACCTGCAGTTTATGGAAGGTGACCTCCCTGACAGCTGGTGAGGAAGTCACCTGGGGAAGGTGTCTGTTGGTCCTGTTGTCCGTAAACAGAGAAGGACTGATGGGTGAGGTGATGGTTGGAGGCAGTCTTGGGTAGTGAGATCACAAAATTATAATTTTTTATTCTACAGGTACCCAGTCCCTGAGCTGGAAGAGAGGGATGAGGAGGAAAATGAAGCCACCACAATCCAAAGGAAGCAACCTGCTACACCACTTGGACACACTCAAGGGTACCAAGGGAGCTGAGGGAGATGCTCAGTGAGCCCTTCTCCATCATTCATTAGCACCCATAGCTAACCAGGGAGCTCCCAGGTCACTGGAAGCTGACAAATGTGATGCCCATCTACAAGAAAAGAGGAAGGAAGATCCAGGGAACTACAAGCCACTCAGCCTGACCTGAGAGCTGGGAAATGTCATGGAGCAGGTGATCTTGAGTGCCACTACACAGCACACAGAGGATAACCAGGAAATCAGGCCCAGCAGCACTGGTTTATGAAAATCAGGTCCTACTTGACCAACCTGATCTCATTCTATGACAAGGTAACCGCTTACTGCACGAGGAGAGGCTGTGGATGTGTCTGCCTAAACTTTACTAAGGCCTTTAACACCATTTCCCACAGCATTCTCCTGGAGAAACTGTTCATGGCTTGGATAGGGGTGCTCTTTGTTGAGTAAAAAAATGGCCCAGCAAGGCCCAGACCCAGTGGTGCTAAACGGAGTTCCATCCATCTGGTAACCAGTCACAGCAGGGCTCCCCAGGGCTCAGTATTATCTCTATTGTCTGTTTAATATTGTTATCAATGATCTGGATGAGGAGATTGGTGGCACCTCCAGTCAGTTTGCAGGGCACACAAAGCTGGGCAAAAGTGTTGATCTGCTGGAGGACAGGAGGGCTCTGCAGAGGGATCTGGACAGGTTGGATCAGTGAACTGAGGTCTGAGGTTCAGCAAGACCAAGTTCAGGACACTGCACTATGGTCACAACAACCCCTGCAACACTCCAGGCAGGGGGAAGAGTGGCTGGCAAGCTACTTGGAGGAAAGGGATGCTGAATATGAGCCAGCCTGTGGCCAGGTGGCCAAGGACAGTGACATCCTGGCTTGGATCAGCAACAGTGTGGCCAGGAGGACCAGGGCAGTAATTGTGCCCCTGTACTCAGCATTGAATCTTGAAGCCTGTTTCCAGTTCTGTCCACCACAAGGACATTGAGGTGCTGGAACGTGTCCAGAGAGAGGCAACAGAGCAACAGGCAAGAGAGGGGAAAGGCCTGGAGAACAGATCTTAGGAGGAGCAGCTGAGGAAGCTAAGGGTTGTAGGATTCTGGTGAACACCAGGGAACAAGAAGGCTTGGATTTTCTCAAGCTGCTCAAGGAAAACATGAGAGAAAGAATTATAACAATGATTAAGCACCTGGATGCGTGATGTTTTTGTGAAAGCATGTGCCACCTTCCTCACACCAATGAAATCAAGTCTATCCTTAGTTCCACGATCTACTCTATAAAAATTATTTGTTTCTTTAATAAAGGGTTTTTTTGCTTCTCTTCTGCATGACAGAAGTGTTGTTGCTACATCCTTTTCCCTGTTCTTCCAGCCCAATAGCAACAGGGGGTGGTGTTTAGGCTGGAGAAAAGGAGCTCATGGAGACTCATCACTCGCTGCAACCACCTGAGAGCAGGTGGTACTGAAGTGAGGGTCTGTCTGTCCCCCACTAACTAATGCCACAACAGAAGGGAATGGCCTCAAGTAAGGCCAGAGGAGCTTTAAATTGGATCTTAGGAAAGATCTCTTTACAGAAAGGATTATCAAGCATGAGAACAGGCTGCTCAGAGGAGTGATCGTGTTACCATCCCTAGAGATACTTAAAAAACATGTAGATGTATCACTTAGGAACAGAGTTTTGTGGTGGCTTTGGCAGTGCTGGGTTAACAGTTGGACTGATGATCTTAGAGGCTTTTTTCAACCTAAAGGATTCTTTGATTTTATGGTTCTAGATCTGTAATATACTATTTTTTGGGTTTTTTTATTTTTCATTTCTTGACTCTATCTAATTCATCTGAAAGTTAATTTTCCTAGGATTGACAAGGAAACTAAGATCTTGATTTTTCAGTTTTAAATTTAGACCACATGAGACATCTCACTATTTCTGACCCTGCTGAAAGCTAGAGTAATAAAGCCTATGGGAGAAAAGAGAAAATTAAAACATCGATTTTTCACAAAGAAAATACCCCAGAAGAAAGGCTGTCAGTCACAGATGACAAGAAATCAGTTGCAGCAGAAGTGTGAAATATGAGCACCACTGTCTCACTACTTTCTATTTATTTTAAATAACAGATGAACAGTCATTAATATTTACTGTATTTCAGATTAGTCAGATAACACAATATTCAGCCTGAAGTCAGATTAGGCAGCAGCTGGTTAGATGGATGTCATCTGTCAGGGGGCTGTTCTTCTAAAAGCCACTAATACTGTCAGTGAAAATTACAGTCTACAAATCAAAAGAACCTAAGTGTTTGAACTGAAACACATATGAAATCAGACACTTCCCACTGGATTTTCCCCATGTGCTATTACCTCCATGATCAATTCACACTTCAAGTGACAGAAATTGCTGAGAAAGCAAAACATTGCTTGCTTTCTATCTGAGAAGTATACTTTGAGCCAGGGAACATATTTTTAGATAATTAAAAATAATTTTCTTTCCTTTTTTGTCAAGAAATATTAAAATCAACCTGCTGTAAAGCAAAAAGCTCACTTACTCTTGTACAGGACAACAGGGGCAAAACTTTGTTGCTATTACAAAACTGACATCTTGGAAATAAGATAAAATTCTTTTCCATTAGTAAATTCTTTAACATTAAAAATGCAACTTCTTCTAATAGTATTGAAATGAAAACAAAGACTATTCACTCAGAACTTCAGTGACTGTTCAAAATTCATGTCAAAATACTGCTTATACAGCACAAAAAAATTCCCACAAGTTTGATAGCATGCAAGGATCATCATTCCACAAAAACAGCAACGTAGCACTTAAAATGTACTCTTAAATACTGAAGGGTACTAAAACCCTAATTTTCTGTTTCTGCCAAAGTGCTAAGAATACGAGCATTTTGAAATGGAGTGTTATGATACTTATATCCAGAAATAATTTTCTTTTTTTTTTTCTCCCATCTAGTTTGTATTTGGCAAGACTTTTCCCCCTTAACTGGAACAAAATGGCTAAACCTAGGAAGGTATTATTGCAGCTGACAAGAGTGTCTTTTGAAATGCATCATCCCATTCTGAGGATATAATGCTGCACAATAAGCAGCATGCATGCTGTTTCCTTGCTAATCAGGGAATGCCACCAAGAAGTTTAAATTAATAATCAGAGTGCAGCAGAGCTGGCTGGGTGCCAGCAGGATGCTGGGTTTGTACAGAAGGGTGGGCAGATCCCTGCTGGTCTGCACTGGGAAGGTGAGGCAGGAGTGGACCCTCGTGGTGAAGGCAGCTCCTGCAGACCAGGCTGTGACAGCACTGAGTGCAGCTGGAACATCCTGTGACACCAGCACAGTGAAGATTGGACCACAGGATCTGCAAGGAGATGCCAAAAAAGCTGGGCTTAATCAGTTTAAAGAGGAGGCTAAAAGAGAAGATTGTTGCTGTCATCTGTGACCTAATGGGAGGGAAGAAAGAGCTGGGATCTTCTGAGAGGGGGCCAGAAGTGGGAGGAGATGAAACAGTCACGCTAATTACAACACCAGGAAGTCAGATGAGGCTTTGGAAACAATTTTTCACCTTGTCAGCAAACACTGCAACAGGTGCACAGAGAGGCTGTGCAATCTGCAGTCTTGCTGGTGCTCAGATCCAGACTGCACGGGACATGTTTGCAGCAAGGGGTTGGACTTGATACCTCCAGAGGTCCCTTCCAGCCTCAACCATCCTATAGCTCTGGGAGTGCTTTGTTTCTTTCTCTCCTCAGTGCCTGCATTTCACAGCAGATCAAAAGCATTCATCAGAGGCAGGATGAGTATTTCCAACTGTGAGAAGTTGGGTGAATACACCCAGAACCTACCAGCTCAGCATTTGGCCAAACTTTAACCAATCTTCTGTGGGTCACCACCAGCCCTTTGTGGGCACAAGAACAAGGACGTGCCTTCCCTCTCAGCATTGGATAAGGTCATGCACTGCCAAATGGAATGGCCAATTGGCCATTTTGCTCCCTTGGCTAGCAGGGCTGGACCCCTGAATGTCTTTTTCACCCAGCTTTGCTAAGGGAGATCATTCTCTTCTGTAATATTCAGGGCTCTGCTGACAGCAAAGCTGCTCCCAGCGTCCAGACTGCTCCCTGCAGCAGAGGCCATTGTATCACCCCTTCTCCTATGACCTGTCCTTTCTTTCTGGCAGTTGTCAGTACACTGACCCCACCTGTCCCAACCAACAATGCCCAGTGCTGAAGCCAGGGAGAGATGGGAAGCACAGCCATGGCCAGGGAAAGTCTTAGATCAGCTAAAATCTGCCACAAAGACCCACTTTCAGGAACCAAAAAGTGTGGATAATCATGTTAGCTCTTACATGAGTTATAACAGCAATTACTCAAACAGAATTGAAAATAATAGCTCCATTTAGATGAGATGACCCTCTAAATTGTCAAAATAAAGCCTAATATTTTGCTTGCATTAAAGAAATCACCAATTAAGTCTGAAAACCTCCTGGCAACATGTTGTTATTTTAACACCACAACAAAATATTTCTTGAGATGGTATGACTGTATGTAATACTGTAATAATTTCCAGGACAAGGCACCAAGAGAAGGAACCCATGACTCTGGTAGAGAATAACTTCTGTCTTAGTGCACTGGAAATCAGCAGCAAGGAGGGCACTCACCAACACCACCACAGCAAATGCCATCAAGGCACCATGATTTACACTGCTGTATGGAGCACTCCAACACACACATCTACCACAATCTCCACGAACAAGCCTCAGTAAGAAAAGGAAAACATGAATTCAAGACTCACAATGGTCAAACCTCTCACTATCATTCCACTCTTGCCTCGATTTTACCCTGTTTAACTGAAGGTGAGCTACTACTTCACCAGCTGCAACCCACCTCACCCTGCTGTGACCACAGTTTTAATAATAATAGCTAACCACTATGGTTAACAGCATGCCAGGCTCCACAGGGGATGAGTTTTGCTTGGCCAACTTTCTACTAACAACCCAGCTGCCAGAGGAACCTACACACTCTTATCTCCCAGTGCTCTGTTACACATCACATGCTTTTCCTCTTTACATGCTTGTCTGGTTTCATTTTTTAAAAAACAGGATCAGATTTTTCACAACAAATCCTCAGGCTCACACTTAAAGCTGATTTCTTTCTCCCCAGAGAATTCAAAATAAACTCTTGCAAAAGATAGGAAGAGAATCACTAGATGAAAAGTACTCATAGATCACGGTTTTCAAATATAACATCTGAAAATTAAATTAGATTAATAATTTTTCTTTACTGCTTAGTTATCTTAAGTGATTACAAGTCATTTGCTGGTATCTATGACTTTGCTCACCAGACCTGTCACACACCAACAATCCTGATCCTGGCATGTCTACTGTACACTGATGTGAAAAATCCTTTTGGGCAACCCCCTTCCCTCACATCCCCGACATTCTCAGTGCCATTTTTTCCATTCAGTGTTTCTTTCTATTAAGACAGCAGAAAGTAACTCATAGGCCTTTGTCTGCTCTCAGATGCTCAAAACAAGGGATCTGCAACACTCCTATTAACTGAGTCATATTTAAACACAGGGATTAGAAGATTTTCTAACAACACCCTCTTTGTATGTATTGTTCCACATCTGGGATAGCGGGCAGTGAACCCCACATAGTTCAGGATTTATAGAGCTTAAAAGAAAAGAGAAAAAAAGTTTGTTGTCTCAATTCTGTATCACTCCATGCAAAAAAAATAGGAATATTAGTGAATAAACCACAAATCTGCAGTCTATGCAAGCCTTGTATGAGCATGGAACTCTGCCAGGTTCCAAAATGCTGTATGCAACACATAAGTAGTATCAGGAAAACAGCTTCAGATCTTAATTAATCCACTGAGGCTCCAGCCCATGTCCCAGTAATCAGTCAGCTGGCAATGACAAAGAGAAATAAGACTTGAGAGGCTCTCACAAAACAGCTAAAAATAAAACTGGATCTGTTTTTTATGTTCCCCTGCACATAAAGATTTTGCTCTCAAATTTTTACTTATTTATAGTTTACACTTCATGCAACTGACTTTGTTCTTCATTCAAAAGGTAACAAGAGGCAACCAATTCTCCTAAAACTATCAAGTATTTTAAACATGTTGCATAATACTTTTACACCTAAGAAGACCAGCCTAAATATTTGTGGAATGTGATTTCTATCCAGATCAATCAATATGACAATATCAGCAGCCAGTGAATGTAATTATCAGATTTTCTACCTCAGAACAGATAAGCCCAAATTAAAAAGTGATCTGTACTAATAAATAATTTGATGGGAATATTATCTTGAAAGAGCTTCATGGCTACATCAGATAGGATATGTGATATTGTTGGATTTGAACCCTTTATGATTTTCCATTCCTAGTAAGTGAGCTAAGCTAACAAAAACACCCATGGAACAGCAAGAGAAGTGCAAAAATTTGCCTTAACATTTTTTTTACATCACTGTAATTCAGAAAATATAAAAAATGTTTTCTCAAAAATGTTCTCAGATTCTTATTACTATCTTACCAGTAATATAATAATTTTCATTAGGGGGAAGGTCAAAATGAAATTTTACCACAAAAAATAAAAATAAGAAATTATACTGCAGAAAAGGGAGGTCAGTGATACTAAGGCCAAGGAAGCAGAAAAGGATTTTGTAGCATAATATGATTTTGAGAGAGACTTTGATTGATATCAATCTACCAAAGCATTTAAGAAATAATTTTGGCTTGCCTTCTTGTATAAGCAGAAGCAGAGTCTTGTTCCTCCAGGGAACCACCCAAGTAAAACCACATATATTGTGAGCAGCAAAGTCTACTATTGTCTCCTAAAACAGCAAAGACCAAAGCAGAGTTTTAAATACTCTCAGATGTCAAACATCTATTAGAAAAACGTTTTTTTTAAAAATGAGAAAGAAACTCAATCAAGAAAGAAAAAGCATTTTTAAGTAACATTTCTCCTGGTGCTGTGACTGAACTACTGCTTGCTCAGTAACCCAGCCTGGAATGAGTCACACTGTGCAGAGCAGAGTTAGGTCTGGCTGGTTGAAAACTGAGCAGATTCTGGTAACTTCAAACCCATAATTTTTAAAGTTAACAGTAACAAATGCAGTGGTGTTTTGTGTTCAACAGCATTTCCAATACACAGAGAAGAAGCTGCCCTTGCAGGAAGAGGGGGAGGGCAGGGAGGAGGCAAAAATGATTTTGTCTCACTTAATTATAATGATCTGAAGATTGAAACAAGACCAAGCTTGCAGGAAAAATTAACATTTCTTACAGTTAACCGGAGTATTTAGAAGGGGAAAAAATATGTTTTTGACTTAGAAAAGTCCTTATTCAGATCTTTCCAGTACACAAAAGTTGATCAAAATGGACCTTTGTCTAGAGTGCTTCATTTCAGATGTATCACCCACTAATGTGCTGCAACCAAGCCAAAGCAGTAAAAGCCTCTTAAAACTACTACCCTACTTCTGCATCTATGAGTACCACAGCTCATACACACATTCCAATGAATAAGAATTTTCAGCAAAGTACTTTTTCTGGAAGTGACACCATAAAAGCTTTAGCTAAAGCAGATCATGTTTTTTTCTTCTCAATAAAAATAGAATTTAGAAGATTAAACAATTAAACCAACAAGAATACACATTCAGGATTTGTTCAAGCAACAGACTGAATTCAGTAATTGAGCATATTTTTCATTAACCACTAGAGGTCACACAGTAACCATGGCAGACATCCAAAAGATGAGTGGACTCAAGAACCTTATGGTCTGTTAAAATCAAAATACAGGGACACACACTGATTTGCAGCCACAAATGAAATTCTGAAATAGAGTAGCCTAGTTTCCCAAAAGATTCAATGAACTTGATTGTTCACAGATGTCATTTAGTATTTAACATCTTCATAAAATTGAGATTTATTATTTTTACTTCTAAAAAACACATCAAATAATGGGTGGGGGTGCAGCAGGATTGTCAGAGCTTGCAGTGCTTTTGAAGGTTTTCCTCATTTCTTCAAATATTTCCTCATTTGAACTTCTGGAACTTCAATTCAAGCAAAACAGCTTCAGCTATATCTATAATTAACACTAAAGAATCACACTAGGCTGCAATATTCTAATATTTTATAGTGAATTTCTTGCTATGTAAATAGGCATTTTAACATTTCAAGAACAAGAGAAACAGTAATGAAAATAAATATGATCCCACATACATGAAATACATTGTATCTTTAATCTCATACCAAAGTTTACACTGGACACAATAACTCTCATTCTCTTAAATCTGAATTGGTATTTGCTCTCAAAATTTCTGAAAGCTACTTGCTTGCAAGAAATTCACTTTAGTGCTACTGAAGATCTAGTCTATTTCAAAGCATTTGAAGAAACACTATTTGCAAAGTGTTAAAGTGTTTTATGTTGTACACAGCTAATTAAAAATTCCCTGTAAAGTTCATTGAAACCCTTCAACAAGTTGCACACAAGTGCAGAGTGAAAGATGGATCAGAGTTAGCGATCCCATACTCCTTCCATATTAGATTATATTTTAGGGATCAGTATACAAAGATATTTCATGAACCAATTTACTTTTTATTCCATTTATGACCTTTCACACAAATGCATCTTCTCTTTGGAGAAATTTCATTTAACTAGAACCCAGCAATGAAATATAAAGAAAGACCTGTGTATGAAAGTCTCTTGCTCTGGCAGAGCAGCACTGCCAAGGCATTAAACTGCCCTCTAACCCAAGAACTGGTCCCACCAGAACAGGTGCTTCTGTTGACTTGCATTACCTGTTCTGGAATAAGTAAGATATTTCACTCCCTAAAGCTCTCAGTCTGGTACATTTCAACATTAAAAAAAATAAAAATAATAACAACAAAGAGCAGAGGAACAGATGTAATCTGAATAATAATTTCAAAAGTTTCAGCACCCATCATTTTTCAGACAACAAACAACACTACCAAAGCTCACAGGACACATATTGCACTACAGGAGCAACTCTTCAAAACAAAACAGAAATCATAAATCCCATCTTAAAACCAGAAAAGATTAAGACTATTCTCAGCATAAAAGTAATACTATAAATCTACGTAGCTCTTAAGAAATATTACAGGAAAAAATCCACCTGCACACAAGCTTGTATGTACACACATACCCACACACACAGGTTGCAAATCAGCAGAGATTACTTTTCGCTTCAACTACCAGAGCAAGATTTACAAACTCCATAAAAATTCAGAAAGCAAGATTTGTTTTTAGAGGAATATCCAAATACAAACCTGCTTCTTCTGTGCCTGCCTTTTCTGAGCACCCAATGTAGCAGACTTAAAGCTAAGAGACTTGGACTGTCTCCTAACTTTCACTGAATCTCTCCGGCGATCATATGAAAAAGACGACGACTTCTTTGTAATTTTCCTCTTAGGTGTGTCTGCCATTTCATCCAAAGTATGGTTACCTTCAAGTTAGCAGCATCCCAAAAAAATAAAACTCAGGATCATCAAGCTCTCACCAAGCTTGTATGAAATAGTCTTCAATCCTACAGGAAATCTAGCAGCTTGCAAGGAATGGAGCCCACCAAAGAACAGTTTCAGTTCTTCCAACAGGTTGTAAAAATAAAAAAGCCAATGGTGCTGCAATGCTGTATGTCACTGAAGAGCAGGCAGAACTCCTTCCTGCTGTATAAACTCAAACAGGCTTCAGCAGTGATGCTAATCTGAAAACGTAGTGACTATGCTGCTGAGCACGCTAAAGGTGAACGGGAGGTAGTTCCCTGCACACCAGCAGGGTGTGGAAGTACACCAACAGGGTGTGGGGATGAAGCAGAAGACTTCGGGTTCAAAGCATCTTCTTAACTCCTTCCTCTCTGGGCTACTGCTGGGAAGTCAACTGAAAAGTCAGATTGGTGAGAGCTCCCCCAAAAAAAAACCAACATTATTTTCTTCTCTTTGGATCCAAGGCCTTTGTGAAGAATCCTTCAGCATGCAGTAACAACCCCATTAAAATGCTTAAGGGACCCTGTTTTAATCTAATTTAAATATTCCCTTCTCTCTCTTTGTCAGTAAGACTCTTCATGCTACAAACCTAGGAGATATTTCAACTTCAAATCAACCAGAAAATAAAGTACCTGACTCTGAACCTCACCATCCTTCCTGGGAAATAACTGTGGAGTTGCAGCAGTTTCTTAAGACCTGTTGGTATCAACGGATAAGAGCGTAATGAATTCCCATCCTAGTGACAGTGGAACCTTATCAGAGAGCTGAGATTGCAACTTTTGTACCAGGACTGTGTTTAAGTAGGAATGTTTCTCTTGCACAAGGTATTAGCCAAGGAACTCTACAAGGCTGTAGAGCCCTGAGAGTTGCTGCTCCTGATTTCCATTAAGCAAAACACATCCAAAGGGCCAAGCTCTACAAACCATTTAATCCATGCTGAAAGACAAGGAGGAAAACTACCTTTGACAATCTTAGGCATTGTCCAGGGTCTTTTCAGAAACTTTTCCTTATTTTATTCATGATGTTACTTCTTGAGCAAAACAACTGTGAATAATTTATAGTTGCAGGATTATCCATTACTATAATTAAGCTCTAATATGGGTCAGTCCTCTGGTGTATGAGTCTTACCACCTCTGTTAGGAAATATCTGTGAAGTTGGAACAGCATTTCTTTTAAGACCTGCTGATCTCAGGGAGTAAGAGAGTAGTGTTAATGAATCCTTATAACCAACCTGTCCTGCAATTTCTCCCTTTGTTGTAGGATGAATAATATACCTCTAGGACATAGTGATATTGCTAAAATTAACCAAAAGCTATCAGAATGTAAGTATTTATTAGCCATAATGGCCTAATTCTAGATTCACTGCACATTTTTGTGGAGATTTACACTGTGAAGGATTAGAAACCACAGCTTCATATTATCCACAACTATATCTAACCAGTGAAACAGTAATTATTGCAAGACAGAAAAAATCCACTATTAAATATTTTTAGTACAAAGTCTTTTTTAATTGTGATGTGCTTCTAATACTGTAGAAGTCATTATCCATAGCCACATACTGACCTCCAGTGTTACTAATATTAGACACTCTGAGACAATCATCATTTCAACACACTCTATGGTTTTCACCAAAGTTTAGATTAAAAAAAAAACTTTTTCTCACAAACTGAAATCCTACTTAAATTACCAGTTTCCATGATTTAAAAGCATCACTTTTTGAAGAGTTGTAGTAAGCAGAGAATTCAGTATTATGTGCTTGCAAACCATGGCATCTCAGGAAAAAACATCCTCCAAAACTTCATGAAGTATCTACAGGACTTGATAAACATCACAGATATTCTGATGAAAATTAAGATCTAGGAAAGTTTGAAAACCTTTTGCAGACAGCTACTCTTATGACAGTTTCACTTGATGCCCCAGACCTTGCACTGAAAAAACCAAAGAACCAATTCTCAGTATCTCTGATTCTATAGCCATCTAAGGTTTGCTTCTTACATCTTTTCAAGGCTGCATTCAGACATTGCTGGTGGAGGACATTAGTCTGTACCTGAAGTCAGTGTTGACATTTGCTCTGTGCCTTTTGCTAGTTCCACAAAATCTTTTTTTGGTTGCTTGGTTTGGTGATGGAGGAAGCAAGGCTCACCACCAGCACACACAGCAGAGAGATCCCACCACTCATTCCCTTCTGCACCACAGGCACCAGCAGCCTTGCAAGGTCTCAGGCCACTCATGTTCCCAATCTTCCTCTTCTTCCTTCATACCTCAACCACTCCCAGCTGCAAAGTCCTCTCCCTTTCCTCTCCTCAGCTTGCCAGGTCCTTTGGTGAACTTACTATATTCATGAAATTGCAGAAAAATACTCAGTTTTGCAAGGAAGAGTCTTCTGCCACTTGAGTGAGCAAATCTGCTACAAGATGGGATCCAAAGAGCCCTCTGGTCATGAGGCCAGAGCCCTCATGAGCCAAGGACTGGGATGAAAATACTGGGGAGAGGCAGAAACAGGGCAAACTGCTGGAAGCCTTCTGACACCTGGTCATGTACCTTGCACATAAGCCACTGTGTGGAGAAGTCTATTGAAAAATCAGAAACATTCTCCCAAATGTAAGAGCTAGCTCAGAACTCAATAGTTTGTGTATTCAGTTAAAGCAGTCTCTCTCCAAAAGCACATCACCTTTGCCAAAATGACATTACATCCACCATGTTGTTGTCTATTTCCTGGATGCTTCTGCAGCTCTTCATGACCAGCATTCACCATCCATGTTCTGTTTCCCACACAATAATGGAATTTGTCACTCCAGTATTCAAATCTCCCTTCTCTTTTTTCAGAACAATTGCAAATATATTGAACAATACATGCTCTGTTTTCCATTTTCCAACCAGTTACACATCCATAAAACCCTTCCTCTTATTCCATGCCAAGTCTGTGGGGGTTTTTGACTGTACTAACCCAGTCACTGTTGCTCAGGTCTGTCTTTCCGCTGAGAATACAGAATAATATTGTGAGATACGACTTTCTTGACAACACTGTCATGATCTTCCCCAGCATATCATATTCATGCACGGGCCTGCTATTCCTCAGAGGACAGTTTTTACCAAAATATTCCATTTTCAGAAGTTAGATTTACCTGCAGATCTTCGGATCTCCATGGAAACTGACTTGTGGATTTATAAATGTCACACGTCTCCTACCTGGGAGTTCTTTGTGCATCAATACAACTGTTTCAGCCTTACAGGAAAGGAATTGGAATATTGCAATTTATCCCAAAAATACACAGGAAATCATGAATAGAAATACTGTCACCACATAGTTAGAATAAATTAAGTGATAATGAGATTAACAATTTGAAGAACAGTGCTGAAAGAGTGAAAAACTAAGAACTACAGTTAGGAGACAACATTTAGTTACATCTAAATATATCTTAGGGATTGAAAAATGCATGTTCCAATATTGATGTATTATGACCTTTATTTCCTCACTTCCATAGATACATGATTATATATTAGTCTCATCCATTAACACTGAGAAATTAAAATTCAGTTTACTATTAGAAATACTACAAGAATTTAAATTCCATTCTTTGACTGAAGATAATATTTATATTTTGAGTATGCTATTTTCAAATATATTTTCATTAAATAGCAACTGGGAATAAAGGCTGTGTAAATACTTTGATTTTCTGCTTTAGATTCATCAGGAAGACAGACCTAAAAATCATCATGTGGACATCCCAGCAATCAGTCAATAGTATTAATGCAAAAACACCTGATTTAAATGGACACATTCTGGTTTTACCAATTTTTCAGAATTTCAGTAATATAAAATTTTCAATCTCTAAAAGGATAAATAAAAACCACTGTCAAATAGTAGATGACATTAAGAGCCCATTGTTCAAAAACTCAAGTTTTTGAACAGAAAATCATGATGGGTTTCTTTCCCAGTATCAATACTTTCCCAAGCTTGGTGGCTCAAGCAGTTATTTTAAGCTGTTACAAGAAAAGAATGCCTTATGCTCAAAATGTGTTTTGCCAAGTCACTTGTGAGTAGCAACAAATTGTTTCAAGGTCATCTTGTTTTCCTGGGATACTGGGAATGAAGTCAGAGAACAAGAAGAGAGAAGCTGCACACTATGGCAGAAGGTAATCATGGCAATAGTTAAAATTAATTTGATAGAAAGGTTTTGAGGGGGAAAAGGGTATACCAATCATGGTATTGTAAGAACCATATTTCTGTGGGGTTTTTTTGGGCATTTTAAGGTTTTGCTATCAGATTTGCTGCATTGGACCTGGAAAAGATGTTCCTGCACACCTCCAGGGTGTTAATCTGTTAATGGCAGAAACAATAAGCACAAAAAGTTGTTATTCTCTACTCATGGTTTTAGGGTTAAATTCTTAACTTGAAGAATCAAAGAAAAATCACATGTAAATTCAGCTGCAAGTTTGCTTAAATGAGGCAGAGACATCCAAAACTTAGAATAAACAACACTACTTTGAGTATTCTGATTATGTGCTGATGGAAATCTAAAGATAACACAACTTTATCTGCACAGCTTTCATTGACTTCAAAAGCTCTTTAACATTTTTGAATGAATGAACAGGCACAGGGTTACCAGAATCTCATTCTTTCTAACAGCATCCTGCTGTCACTGGCCTATTCTGAATTTACTACAGAAATAGGGTCTTGTATAACTGGCCTGAAAAATAAGAGTGAGAGAGCAAGAATCAATAGCAGCAGGATACTGTAATCACAGCCCTCCAGTCCCTAACTAGCCTTTAACCTTAACATTATAATGCATTTGCTCAAAATAGCCTTATTTCTGTGTTTCCAGTTAACATTTGTTACAAACAAAATATAGTCATCCTTTCCAAATCCACATTTTGTGTATCACATGCCTCTCTAACTCAACAGATCTTTCCAAGAGGAAGTAAACAAAACAACAGCATTATTTAGAATTGACCATCTGTTTTAATACAAAAGCCCAAAGTTCATTTCCTTTCCACTACTCTGGGAAAAGGTCCTAATGTGCCTTCATATTATGTGAAGAAGCTGCTCAGACTTTTTCCCACTAGAAGTCTCACACTTCCTCACACTTGAAGCAAGCAGGCACTAACTTCATCATAATATTAATAGAATCTCTGTAGGTCTGTAAAAAGCAGATGCAAATGAAGCACAATTGATTTCCCTGAATTTCAGCTGCAGTTTGCTTACTTAACAAAGTCTAGCTCATCAACGTTTACAAATTCCATTTCAGCACAGGCCCATGAAATTAATCTCCATCCCATTCTCACCAGAAGTGTTCCACTCAAACCAGAAACTTCTTGTGTGCCTTTCTGGGAGGTTCAAAGTTTGTCTAAGCAGCACTAAGCACCAACATCACCTTGAACCCCCAGTGACCTGGGCCAGACCTAGCACCACACACACACACACTGTGGGAAGCCTGAGACAAGACCAAACCATACTCCTCTGGTTTTTATCTCTGCTCTCAGTGGGTGTAAGCATGAATTATGCAGGGTGAAGAGCTGGCTGAATATTTGAAAATGTTAAGTCAAACAAAGAAAGCCCATGACTGCCCTAGTTTAGAAAAATAAAGCCAGGCTGCAAATCTAAGCATATACCAAATTACTGTGGTTATTTTTAAGAACCAGTGTTGAATTTATCAGGATAGTGACAAAGGAATTTATAAAATGCCAAAGCCTTTAACATTTACACACTGTTAATCCCAAACTAATCTGGCAAAAAGTAAGTATATTGGAGCAAATGAATTTATGAATAACTGACATTAGGTTCATACCTACATTGTTTCAAAGTAGTTCTATTTTCCTAGCTGATCATCACAATCAGTGGCTGTTAATGGCAGATTGTTCTTGTTCTCTTGGGAAGAAAAAACTCCTTTTTCACCAATACAGCTATGCCAAACACAGACATTTTAATCTCTAAAGCTTCCCACTGAGCAATAGTCTGAGCATTTCTATTCATAAAAAAATTACATATAATTGCAAACAAATTTTATTTTCAAGTTGTTCAAAATACAAATAACTATTTCAGTGAGAATTTAAATGCAAGCAAGTTATATTCATACAAACACTTTGGATTTGTTGGTTACTTTTTTTTTTTTTAATGAGATTACACCACAACTTCCTCAATATTTTTTAATGGATAAACAAGGATCTGTGAGATCCCAGGATAAGCACTTCAAGAAACCACCCAAAGTATGAGAATTACTGAAGTGTCTACGTGCCTCAGTCTAGCTGAAGAAAATAAAGTTCAGGATGGTTGGGTTCTGGGGTTTTTTTCTGCTGTTGGGTTGTTTGGTTTTTTATGGGCTTTTTTTTTTTTTTTTTTTTTTTTTGCTGCTAGAACGTCTGCCTACTAAAAACTGAACTGAGGTCATCCAGTATGCTATCATCAAGTTGGAAACTTATCAAGATGACATATGTTTTTTGAGAGTCTTCATAGAGAGGGCTACTTTTGTAAGTTATAGAAATCTGAACAAAACAGGCCATTAACCTATCTTGAAAATATTGGTCTAATCACTAAATGCACAAGAAATCTGTATTTTTAAAATAATGGAAGCACACAGCTGACTAAATGCTAGCTGAAAATAGAATCTTGCTTCTTGTAGCCAAATATTTTTCAAAAATAATAACAAGTCAGTCCATTTGTATTCACAGACTATGAATGTAAAAAATACTGGTATGCTTCCACTGATAACTATCCATATTTCCATAGTAAAACCTGGAAAGAATTACATTTCAATACATTTTTAAAAGTTTCCTAAAAAAAGTTCTTAAAATGAGCATTTATTAATTTTTTTTTTATAAGGTTATTACCATTAACTGCATTAAACAAGCAACTTCACATGCAGTGATATTGTGTAATATAAATGTCCACATCCTATGCTGGCTAAGTTAGAGTGCTTTATGCACTTTCTCAATGAACTATGCTAAAAGGCTTAAGAAAACCTGTTTCAGAAAGGAACAAAGGAACAAACAGCTTAGCTAAATCAGTTTTTCCATGTAGTTTGTTTCATGTTTTTTTCCTTTTTTTTAAGGAGGAACAACACTGAGCATCACAAATTATTCCAGAAAGCAATTGGCTAACTCTTATTCATTCTGTTTTAGTAAGTGACAAGAGAATAACAAAATATAGGGACAGAAGAAGCTAAATAAAGTCACCCTACCAAGCTGCATCTCAATATGAAGGATGCCTTCAAAGATACTTCTCTCATTCCATTCAGAACAGCTGCTCTAAGGGTCTTTGTATTTGTTATAGGACAGAATATTTTCTCCATGGAGACAGTGGAATAGGAGGAAATATATTCTTCACATCACTTAAGTGTTTTATTTTACTATGGCAGTTGACTATACAGAGCAATAAATCCATCAAGAGGACAAGTGGTCCTTAGCTGCTCTGCATTCTGCATTGTGCTGATATGACACTGCACATTTATAGCATAAAAGCATCACCAAAGACAAAAATTATATTTATCACTGATCCTTAAGTCTAAAGAACCATGGTGAGAGCAAACAGATTTTCAAAAATGCAAATGTCAGGTAGTAAATATCACAACAAACTTCTCTTCAAGAACGTAAGGAAGTTCCTTGTAAAAACGAACATTGAAACATTAAATGTTCACCTTTCCAATATTCCAGACGTTTTTGTCCCAATTTTAAAAAAGAGAGATATAGGCAAATGTTTAATTTTAAGCACAGCTAATCCTACAGACCTCAGTAATCATTTAATTACATGTTTAGACACCATCTGCTTAAATGTTTTTTTACAAAGTACGTTTAAGTGCAGATACAAAATATTCCTAACTGGAGATATATTCCAAACCTCACATTAATAAGGCCTGCATAAGGTTCTAGCAACACAAAACCAGTTGATACACTTGCTACAGGGGCCAAGCTAATAAACCAAAAATAAAGAGAGCCAGGAAGGTCAGCTGTAAAATACACTACAGGAAACTAAAAAACAATGACTAATGACCAAAATACTTAAAAAGACCCGAATGTGAAGGTCAAGTGAGAATGACTAATTCAAGGTTATAAAGCAGTACAGTGCATCAATGCTTCAAAGTCCTTTAAAAAAAGGAACTTTAACTCCTAGGTGCCATCAGCGGAGATGAGCTTGGCAAATGCAGAGATAAATACGACTAATTGCTAAGTATCTTGTTCATCTATACACAAAAACAATATTGTAATAATGACTTTGCTTGCTTCAATTGCAGTCAGACTTTTTCAGCTATTAGTCATGCACATAAAAACACCCACAGAGTTTCACTGTGAGGGATTACCCCACTTGAAGGCAGCAAGGCAAGGTAACATCCAAAGAATCAGGCCTTGAAGTCACCAGAATTCAAACTTCTGAGGGGCAGAGCATGTGAAGAGCTACTAAGTGCGTTATTCAAATAAGTCTCTGTGTGTGGATATATATAAAAAAATATTTATATTTAGTGACAACTTGCACCAGCCTCCCTGAGGCCTGTAAGCAAAAGCTAAACTAATCACACAGCTGAGCACTTCAGCATGAGATAACCAACTAGAGGTTTTAATTAGCTTTTCATGAAATCTTATCTGGGCACTATTTTTATGGAAGAAATTCCTGAAAACTCAGCACTGATACTCTATACAGCTTGAGTAATCCCAACATTTCAGACAGTGAGGAGTCTTCGTGTCCCAAGACTCCTCACATAATTTTTCTTTAGAAAGTCATGGTTGAAATAGCCATGTCAATTCAGTTTTGTCACAAGAACTAACTACAGGCAAAATATCCAATTCTGAAAAATTAGCCTAAGAGTCACCATTTGGCCAGTTTTCAAGGAGCCTTGACAGTGCCTCTTCCAATAGAGGCAATTAAGGATGCTCTCTGTGAAGGAGTGTGGTCCTGAAACATGTTTCCAGACTAAATTATATACCAGGATTAGATGATTTCAAGGGCTTCAGCAAACATGTGTGGCTTTCCAGAAAAGAAGTGGCATATTTACATGACTTTATAGTTTGCCACAGTGTTTCTTATGTACATGTTTTTGAACAAGAAATTTAAAGATTCATGTATCTATAACTTAAAACAAATAGCCAATAAACAAAAAGCCTCTTAGTGACTGCAATCTAAATCTCTACTTAGAAAAAAATATAAGCACTCAAGGCCCAGTAGTGTATAATTACTGTCTCAAGTTCTGTGTAACTAGCAATTCCTCCAAAAACAAATTTTGGGAAAAAAAAAACCAAACCAAGACTCAACAGTTTAAAACCAGCATGTTTTAACTGGTAACACTAAGTTACATCAGCTTACAGATGCTTTTTTTCCATATTAATATTCCACAGTTTGAGGTTTTTTCATCCTTGCAGCCTCCTTTTCCTATTTGAACTGTTAAAGAACCAGATAGGATGGAAAACCCATTATTTTCATTAAAAAAAAACCCGTAAACCCCAATTTTTCACATTTGTCAGGCAAACTACATAAAAAATGTCTAAAATCTCTGTGTTGACTCCCACTTTGGGACACGTGCAGGAAACACAAACCACTGATGTGCAGTTTGTGCCACACTGCTTTTGTAGCCATCTGTACTTACACGGTCTTTGTCATCAGCTACATCACACAGAATGTCATCAAGATCCAAGATCCCACCATCCCCGTGCTCCAGTCGATGCACTTGTATCCAGTAGTTTGGATCCTGCATAAAAAAAGAAGAAAATAGGATCAGATTATCACATGCCAACAGGAAAATGTCATTCCAACATATAGTCTGCATCACAGTCCTACAAATGCTTGACATCAAATATCTATTTAGGTCATATTTCTGTAAATAAATGTAAATTGAGATGTAAAGCCCAAGTTCTTTTTTTAAATTGCCTCAGACTAGGTATGTAGCCTTCCCTCTTCTATCAGATCTGCATGAGTCACAATTCCATCACTGACACATAGGACTCTGACACATTCCCAGTATTACTGCACATTACATTCCCAATATTCCTTGCATAGAAGGAAAATACATTGTCCTCAAAATAAAGCACATCAGACAGTGGTCAACAGGCACAAAAGCATGCAGCTGTAAAAGCATGTGAGGTTTTTACAGAACAGCTACAAAAGGCAAAAACCAATATTTAAACACCATCAAAATGCTTTCTACCAGTCCTTTGCTAGAGATGGCAAACAGAATATCTAAAACTTATACTAAGAACTTTCCACATTTAAAATAAAAAATTATGCATACATATGGATATATATACACATATATGCATACAAATGTGTGGGTGTGGCTTTGTGTTTATACAATGTCTAGCACTAACTGGGAAGACTGGCTTTATATTCTTTATTATTATTTTGACACTGAAGGAAGCCATAGGGAATAAGGCTGTGTCCACAAAGTGTCTCCAGCATATGACCCAAGTGCTGGTTAGTACTCAGCGAGCTATTCTTAAAGGATTTGTTTCCTAATGGGGGAATGTTGCCCTGTAAACACAGCACCTGATCATGTCACATAATCCTGCTGCTCAAAAACACCCCCCAGTGCCCTGGGCTGTTGTTCAGTGTCTCACAGTAAAAGAGCTCCCCTGCATTTCACTGAGAAGGCATGGCTGCACAAAGCTCTGCTGGGAGGACCATCAAACTTGCATCAACTTGCAAAGTTCCTGACTTCCTAAAAATAGCAATTAGCATCAGCCTTTTCAGGTACGGTGTCTAGAAGTGGTGAAATAAACAAACAAAAATAATAAAAACATTGCACCAAAGCCAAACCTGAACCTAACAAAATCCCACCCACACTAAAAATAGAAGTCATAAATAACTAACCTCCACCCTAAAAGACTTGAAAATATTTTGATTTCTTGAAGATGAAACAGGACAAGAAATGGGACTACAAGAATTCCTCTAAATGCATATATGTATTTAAATCCTGACAGAACATGCTGCAGAAAAGAACATCAAGAGATATTCATCTTGGTTTCAATATCCTAGAACTTTATGTATTTGCACATGATATGTATGCATAGGTCAAATATTTTGTAGATATTTGATAATTATGAGACTTACTTCATTGTTTGTATAAGTACATATTCCTTAAATACAGCTTCAAGTCATCATCATCAGATGATCAGATTTCAGAATTACATTTTACAGTCATTAGGCCAGTAATTAAATTACAGATTTTTTTCTCTGATTTTCTCTGATTTCTCTAAGTATTAAATATCATTAACTTCCACTTCCTCTAATCAAGCACTTCATATACAATAAACTGGATTTGTAATATGTGGGTTTTCACATACTTTCACTAAACAGACTTGCTGTTGTAGCATATTACAGGAGATAACTCAGTATACATTTTTTACAAGTAAAGATTCAAGAATAATTTAAAATGTCATTATTCACATTGTCATGCATACAGAGGTGCCTACATAGCTAATACAAAAAATGCTCTGTAAAAACGGTGCACAGTGCAAATAATAGGATAAACTTGTAAAGTTTGAATACTCCACTAGTACAGACAGGGCTGGACAAAGTCACCTGTGTACACCAGAAATCTTTCAACATTTCTTAACAAACACATTCAAAGGGAAGTGCATTGAAGAGATGCCTTTGTAAACTCTGCTCTCAAATTTAAAGGAAAAATGATCCTTCCTCATCCTCCAGCCCATTAAAAAAAAAATAAAAAAAAAAAAAAAAAAAAAAAGTTTCTTCTGCCTCTCATATCTACACAAAAGCCTGCAACACATTTGCAAATAAAACCAAGACTCAGAAGACACAATCAAACAGACAAGCTGTGAAGCACCTTGCACTTCTAAAGGATTTGATTCAGGTTTCCTCTGCTTAGATTCTCCATCTCAAAGCTAAGCTAGAATTGAACCATAAGCCAGCCTTCACTGCAAAATCATAGATGGAAAACCTGCTTTGGGCTTTAAGAGAGCCTGATCCCTCATACGTCACCCAATTCACCATTTTTGTTTGCAACAATTAATCTTCTTACTGAAGAACGGAAATGTTAAAAACAGGTAACTGCAATACTAGCTCAGTGACCTGACTTGACATCCATCAAAACAAACAGCATCCAAGCTGAAACTACAACTTCAATATCCATGTATCCTTGTTTTTTGCTTCCTACCAGAACCATTTCCTACCTCCAAGGCAAATGTAAAAAAACATTCACGATTACAGAATCAATAGCAGAAACACCCATTTCTAAATCACTATTGTACTATTTCAGCATGCACAATCTACTTAAAAATAGCTTTGATATATAAGCTGCATCACTTCTGCTAATTACTTCCTTTTAAAGTTTCTCAATATTGCATAAGAAGTTTTAGATATACTTCATTTCTAGTGCACCACCTATTAGTACTGCCATAGCCTGAACTGCTCTGGTTGCTTTTCCTGTCAGACAAGGTCCTGATACAAAACAATACGTGAGCAAGACCAGACAAGAAATATATAAAACTAGTTTGGCAAGGATTTACTCTGGCGGGATTTGGTAAGTAAATATGAAATAACAATGCAACTTTTCATTAAAGCCCTCTCCAAACATCAGAACACTCTTCTCTTGAGGCCCTTTTACTCTATTAAAGGTTTTGCATAAATCAAGGATTTGGTGGGGGAGGATTGGGAGGGAAGAGAGGTCTAGGAGGGAAAGGTGTACTCACATTGTACAGAGATTAGTTACACCATACTGGGCGGGGGGGGGAAAGAAACTAAAAAAAAAAGAAAGCAACACTGAAACTAGTGATTTTACCAAGTTATGAAAATTCACAGCTATTTATGGTTCCCAGTTTCAGCAATTATTTCTATACACTATTCACCAAACAACATGAAAAACCAAACTGCATAAATGTTCACATTTAAATTCCTATTCTGTGATCTGTCTAAAATGAACATAATGTTGTACTAGAGTCAGCTTATATGCACTGTCTGCTAAATATGAAAGAAACTGAACCAGACTTGACGCAGATTGGAATTTAATAACTCCTACAAGGATGCTACAAGTGCATCTGTATTCATGGCTTGGTCAAGTTGTATTTCTCTATCTCAGCCATTAAACAGATATTCACAATTCCCTACACAATAGCAATAATACAGTCCTCAAACATTTTCTGAAGCAATGAAAAAGACTGTTTTGGCTTAGATCCGTTCCTAAAGTGGAAACTGGCTATTTCCAGAGTTTACTGAGGTTTACATAATTTCATCTGAGGCAAAGTGGTCCAGTTACTCCTTCAGGTCACCTGATCATTTTCAGGATCAGCCTCTCTGGGGGGCAGTGCAGGGCTCTCAAGTGAGATGTCAAAAACAAGAGATTGCCACCAATATTTACTCACAGCCACTTGCTCAGGGCATGTGCAACAGGGTGCTTACACAAGCTACAAGGAAATGTATTCTAGTTATCAAACAGAAAAAAAATTCTAAGTATACCAAGTCTATAAAATGCTCAGTATATCAAGTTTAGTAAGTTTCTGTAAAAAAAATGGGGAAAAAACATGAAACAAAATTTTTAAAATCTCCCACAAGTTTTTCAAGAAACCTGCTTCAGAGTTACGGTTTAGTCAGACACAGATTTTGCTGTTCCAAAATCTGAATTTGTGTATTAGAATCAGATTTTCATATTTTGTCAATAAAATAAAGCTACATTTATCTTCTTTCACTGCTATCATTGTGCAAAAAAGTAATGCACTCTCCAAATCTGCAATGCATTTAGACAGAAAAACAAGTGGTGATAGAGAACTCATTAGCTTCACTGCTCCACCAATGTGTAAGCTAGCAAAGTACAATTATTTTGAAAAAGCTGCATAGATGCCTTTGTCACTAGTTCATGTAGAAGAACCAGCAAGTTCACTTCATTGACTACAAGGATAGAAGTAATGCTAAACCTGATTTATAATATCTTCATTTAAATATTGCATCACTCAGCTCAAGTCTAAGCAAGTCAGATCTCCTGTTTCCTGTCTACACCCATTTAACTCTTCAACTTGATGATGATTATAAAGGTAGTCATGATTTAAGCTCATGAGCATCACATTTTCTAATCCTCAGCAATGGGAGATAAATATTTGCAAAGTGAACACCAGCACTGAGACTGGAAGCAAGAGCACATTACTAGGGCAGTTAGAATGCAGCCATTCACATTCTGTTTATTACATAAAATGACTTCTAAAAAGCACAAAGGAAAAACTGAGAAAACCATTAGTTTAAGTAGTATCATTCAGTGTTCTATAGCTAACAATTTCATGTTCCCACATAATGGAAACAAGGACCATATGTGGAAAACAATATCTAGAAATCAGAATGGGAACAGCAATGTGTTCTTATTAATGACATAGGAAGATGTCTTATTCCTTTACATCTAAATAGGTGTCTTGGTTTTCATAAAACTGCCCTTTCCAAAAATACATTTAAATACTTAACATTAAAAGTAACAGTAAATAGAATTATTCCTTAATATACATTGTCCCTATCTTACAAGAAGACAGTACCACAAACCTCTGAGAAGGAGCAATCTATTTAACAGAAAGCAGAAAATCAGGCTCCTAAAAGCCTGATGAACAATGCTTGATGTCTACTAATTGTGCCCACTACTGTGATTTAATCTCACCTGTCACCAGCAGGATGTCCTGAAGCATCAGAAAAACGATTAATCTGCCTGGCTACAATTACGTACTTGGAGCTGGGATGGCAGAGGAGTGTGTGTGTGTGTAATTTCCTGTGTGCTGTTTGAAGCCTGTGCAGACAACACCACTGAGAGAAGAGACCAAAAGGTCTCTTTGTACTTCTTAACTTTGCCCATATTTCCCTCCAGTTGCAGATCAGTTGCCACTACAATTTGTAACACATCTGGAAATCAAGTAAAACAGGGATTTTTTCCCCCCCACACACTCCTGTATTTTCTAATCTGTTCTTGCCCAAATAGGAAGTGTATTTTTTACCACACAACACTCTTGGGAAATGGATTGGTTTTGTCTAGCTGAGCTCCCTAGAGGCTCTCTGTGCCTATCAAGACCATGTTTCTAGAACTGAAATTATTTCAATTCAGATATCATTTATAGCTTTTTGCTTTAAAACATATCCTTGTATGATTTTTAAAAACCACTACCAGCTGGACAGTTGTAGACAGGTACTTCAGTGTAACACTCAAAGGAAAACAGACTCACCAACAGGAGAAAGGCCAGAGCAGAAGCATATCCAAGTATGTCAATATAACTTCTCAATTATAGATCAGGAGATAAAGGGAAAGTAAGTATATAATATTAGTTTCTGCTTAAAATCATCTGGAATTCAAGATTAAAAGGCCATGTGTGTGGCTAACTTCACTGGATTGAGTTTTTTGAGAACAGATAAAGCCTTTGTGGCAAGAATACACCCAGATAAAAAACAACTAAATCACCAGGCTGGGGTGTGTACTGAACTTGTCTGTTCAGCAGCATATGGCACTTGGGCGTGTTAACGCAGTCTGAAAGGAAACTATGGTTAATAAAAAACTAATATATCTGAAAATTTGCCAGTGAATTCATTCATTTCCCTGTCTAGCTCCGTGCTGCAGGCAGGAACCATCCAAACAAGCAGAAAGGTGCCAAAAGACAGCCATGAAGGCTTGCAAAGTCAGCTGGCTTCCAGTTATGTTCCACAGCCTGAGATGCCAGCAAGAACAGGTCCCTGGGTTTCAATTGCATCTCCATCCCATCACCTGTCTCCTCGAATTTCAGGCAGGAAGATCTGCTGCATAACACACAAGAGCAGCAATGGGAGAATAAGCTTCAAAGCCAACAGTGCTCTCTAAAGCAGTTGATGCTGCAGCACGAATGGCTGGCAATACTGGTACAACAGAAGTGCTTTCACTGTCTCACGAGGGCACAAGTCATAAAAATAGTTAACATTAATGAAAGCAGCCCAGCAAGGCTCAGAAAGCAACTGATACCTGTAGCAACTCTTAAGTTACCAGGTGATGACTTGAAGGGACAGTTATCTTTTCCATTTCTGACCTCACTCCACCTGCAATCACTCCCTGTACATAAATTTTAAAGCACATTCACATGAACTTTTCCTGTATTACATGAAATCAAGAAAAAAAGGGCTACAGACTACAACAGAAAATAGCTGAATGCTGTACAGCAGAAAATAAGCCTTATCCCTTTCATCTTTTCGATACTTAACCTATAAAACTGCTCTTTGTTCTGAAGATGCACCACAATAAAGCTAGTTTCTTGCTAGTCTGTATTACTGAGAAAGAGGAACACACATTCAGGAAGGTAACATATCATGATGTAATGAGAGGGTTTGGTGTAGGATTTGACATTTTTCAAACATTCCAGATTACATATAATGTCTTCAATGAATGGATGGTTGCACCCTGATCTGATATGAACCAGTTACGAAAAAGAGAGAAACAGACAAGCCTGATCGCTGAAGCATCTTGTTCCACTTTTGCATTCACCAATGCTTTCCCAGCCTTGCTAAAAGGGCTTTAGCTTACTAGAAATCCATCCAAGACAAAATCTGAACATATGGCAAATATCACTCTTCCTGACACACTGAAACGTTAGAAAGGGTGCTCATGAAGGAAAAAAAAAATTAATATTGGGCTTTGCATGTATCCTGTATGTCCAGTTTCAACGAAGATTTACTTAAAAATTAATCACATTACACTATCAATGTCAGTCTGCAGTACAGAAGTTTGATAGCAAAAAAAAAAAAAAAAGAGCCAAATAGTCATCCACTTCAGCAATTAAATGCCTCCTAAAATCCATTAAATTGAACTAATATGTTCAGCAAACTGCTGAAACACTACTAAATATTTAGTTGCACTATATTACCACTGGAGTAAAAAAAAAAAAAGCATCAAGGAACTACTTAATCTTGCTTAAAGTGACAAAAGCTTGCTATTAAAATGGCAAATTTGGCTGTTAGCCACTTCTCTACTTATATAAACTTTTGAATATATATATTAAATCCTTGCTTATCTGAAAAGAAATGGTCATTTACTAATCTGTAAGGAAAGTAGTCCGAGATTATTGTAGCAGTAAACTTCCTGTTTTCCTACCCTACAAGGACACAAAAGTTATTTCTATTAATGCATTACCCCTATGCATCATGAAAGCCTGGAATTTTTATTTAACTCATCCACTTTACCTAGAAGCAATCTACATTACTCCAGGAGAAATTGTATCACTAATTGCTTTAAATCAACTTTCCCATGTACTGCATAATTTCATTGTCTGTTAAATAGAATAGAATCTCTGTATGCCCAATTAACTTAATGTCAAGGAATAATTCAGATTGGAAGGGACCTCAGGACACTCCAGAATAGGAGTGGGACCATGCTGAGAGGAGGGGGTGATCCCTCCCTTTGTCTCCTGGATATGCCCTGCTGACACTGCCTGCTGCCAGTGTGCAGGGCTGGCTCCTGCCCATGCACTGTGCCCAGCCCCAGCCTGTGGCACTGCATGGCACTCCTCCCCTAGTGCAGGACTAGGCAGAGAATCATAGAATTGCTTAGGAAAAAAACCTCTGAGATCATCAGGTCCAACTGTTAACCCAGCACTGCCAAGCTGACCACAAAACTACGTCCCTGAGTGATACATCTACACATCTTTTAAGTACCTCCAGGGATGGTGACTCAATCACTCCTCTGGGCAGCCTCTTTTCATGCTTGATAATTCTTTCTGTGAAGAAACCTTTCCTAAGATCCAATTTAAAGCTCCCCTGGAGCAATTTGAGGACATTTCTTCTCATCCCATCACTTGTTACCTGGGAGAAAACACAGGCCCCCACTTTACTACAACCTCCTTTAGGTACTTGTAGAGAGCAACAGTCCCTGCTGAGCCTCCTTTTCTGCAGGCTAAACAATCCCAGCTCCCATGCTGCTCATCCTCAGACTTGTGCTCCAGACCCTTCACAGCTCTGTTCCCTTTCTCTGGACATGCTCCAGCACCTCAGGGTCTTCCTTGCACTGAGGGGTCCAAAGTAGGACACAGGACTCAAGGTGTGGCCTCACCAGTGCCCAGTACAGGGGGGCAGTCACTGCCCTGGTCCTGCTGGCCACTACTGCTGATACAAGCCAGGATGTCACTGGCCTTTGGCCACCTGGGCACACATTGGCTCATGGTGAGTCTGGCTGCTGATCAGCATCCTCAGGTCTTGGGGAGAACTGGCTACATTGCACATGACTCCTGGCAGTCTATTGCACTGAACACTGCGCGGTGTCTAAACTGATGACATGACACTTCTTCACAGCACACAGCCCTCTAACCACTAGGAGGTGCCACCACCAAAGGGCAGGTCCAGGTCAGCACCTGGACTCTGGTACTAGCACCAGGTCAGGCACCTGCAAAAAAGGAAAAGTTACTTTGTTCTGCCACTAGAATGCACGCAGCAACCAAATGAGAGAATCATTAAATGAAGAATAAAGCTTTACATTTGGCTATGAAAGACTACCACACTTTTCCGCCACAACTACTGGTAGTTTTACACTGTGAGCAACTATGTTCTGTTTACTAAGGAGAAGAAGTTAAATATGACACTGCATCTCTCAACTCCATTATGCCCATGCTGTAAACACCAAGTAACCCTGTCCTGCCCAAACTGCAAAATAAAACTTCATATGGGCTTTATTTCAATCCCACGTAACAAAAATCCAAGATACCTATTGAAGCACTGCCACAAAGTCCAACTGTGATAAATTCCAAGTAAGGAAAAGTAAATGTTGCCTTTTCAGATTATTTTGTTGCAACATAAAGTTTGCTTCATAATCTGCATCTAAATACAACAAATAAAGCAACAAAATTGTTTCTTGACTACAATTTTTAAATATTAACTTCAGATGATAGATACTAATTACAGTAACCAAATCCACATCTCATGAATATGAAGTGAAATGTACTGTCTACAATGCTGCACAATTTTGTATGCAGGGATTTAGAATTTGGGCAGCAATGCTGAAGAAATGCAGAACATTTTAGGATTGCAGCTTGACAATTGAACCATAAGTGATTCTGATGAAGAAGTGCTTTCTGTTTCTTCCAAGAGTTTATTTACCTCCACCCATCATTGCAGCATTACTTGGATTTAAGGAGTTCATTGTTTTTTTCAGCCACCACAACAGCTCTTCAACTACAGTACTAGATTTAGACCAGAATGATGAGTTTTACTGGAATAACCAACCACATACATGTGCGTACATGCAGATCTGTATGTTTCAGACCAACATGTGTTATTCCTGATAGATACTGATTAAACAAAACAAAACAAAAAAGTGATTCTGGTAAAATGTTTCAAGGGAAAATTTAAGAGGGCAGAGTTGTCTACCCACGTGACATGCATCTTAAGAGGAATAGCCTAATTTATTTCAGAAATGCACTTAAAATAAGATTTTCATTTAGGGGCCATTAATCTCAAGGACCATGAAATATAGAAACAACCAGTTCTGATATATGTTCCCAAATGGGTACAGTCAATTAACTGTGTAGTACGTGAACTCTAAACAATGATTAATATACAGAGAGTTGCAAAATCATTATTACATACACTGCCTCACATTTCCAACACACTGTAAATATAAAGTTAAGACAAAATATTAAATACCACTCTCTGGCCTCATGGTTGTATTACTCCCCAGGGAACTTCAAATTCAAGGGTTGGTGGGTAGGACTTTGCAATATAAACAGCTTTGCTGAACCATGTGGAAGGAATGCACAAGTTACATGAATCACAAAAAAATTTATCTCAATTTAGGTCAGCTATGATATTGTATGTTTTTGATAGGATTTAGAGTTTCAGCATGCCTGGTGCTTTACACCCTGCCAGCCATGCACTGGGGTACCCAGGAGATCCCCCTGCCCCTCTGCAGTTGCTGTAAGTGGGGTGCACATGGGAGGAGATCCCCACACCCCCTGCCCCAGGGTGCTTGGGCACTCCCTGCTGCCTGCACAGCAATTCCCTGTCTGCTTTAGAGGAGCAACCTGTCACCTGGGGCTGTTGGATCAAGCTGGCAAATGGAGCAAATGAAGTAGCAAATTAACACATGCTGAAAAACACCTACAAATCAACACCAGAATAGATATGTGGAGCATTTCTACTGATTTGCGTTGTAGGAAAACCCTGCTAATAGTGAAAGTTCAGGAGTTTCCCCTGTACTCTGTAAAACTGTTCCCAAGACTATAACCATATTCCCATCTTTGTCCTCCCCTCCTGTGTGCACATTCTAGCTCATGGACAGAGCTCTTTACACTGCCTAAGGAGGCTGACATGATGCCAGGATCTCCACACACCCCCACTCCACCATCCAAAGGGCACCCATGGAACAGGATCAGTGTTTAGCACACTCCTGGACACACAAGCAGGTATCTCCAGCCAAACACACCAAGGAAAACTGGCTTCCAGTAAGCATCTGCAAAAGCAATGTGGAAATAATCATGGTATCCTGTTAATTTATCTCTTAAATGCTTTTCAAGATACTTTAACCAAAGCAGGCCTTATTTTCATCTCCAGGGAACAATTTGTAGCAATAATATTTAGCTATTACTTTTCCAAATTGCTCAATCTTTTTTGAAGGAGTGTAATTTCAATTCCTTCCAGTGGCACTGATTTAAGTATGTAGAAACTCTTTTCTAAACATGCCTAATGCTTTTCTGGAACTTCAAGAACAATCACTATATAAATTCAACTACTATAATCATGCTTATGTTATAAGGTTAAATAAAACAGATCTGCAATTCTCTTTGAATTCAAGGTTCTAATTGCTGCTAACCCAGGGCAGAACCTGCAATGTATCATTTCACATTAGTGTGAAGGAGAGGAAGTACCTTAAAACTAAACTTCTATAAACTATACTTTCAAGGATTGTTTGTTTTGTTTTCAAATATATTCATTACTTCTGAATATAAATACTGGGGTTTTTTTATTGACCCTAAGTTTTACTATGGCTGTAGTCCTACATACCGACTGTATTCCAATGTTTAAAATTAAAAAAAACTAGCACCATACCTGGCTGGAGACCTCACCAGGAAAATAAAGGCAGAACTAATGCTAATTGGTACCAATTCCACATTTTATCTTTCCTGCCATTTTAATTCACATCTATGCTTTGTATAGAGATCACCAGTAACAGTTCCTCCTCACGAATCAGCAGTAATCCTCTTTCTCAAATCAATACCTAGGCTCAGGTCTAAGCTTGAGGCTAGCCCCAGTATAATCAGAATCCCACTGCCACACTCTTGAGCAGCCAAGAGAGCCCATAACAGGAAAACTCTAATGAAGGAACCTCACTCATGACTTAATGAGGACTCTTCATTTTCAAACTCCTTCCTCAATCTCATTTCCAGTTACAGAATTTGGTACAAATATAAAAAAATCACCTGCCAGCTGCAGCTGCACCACAACCTCCCTTTTTCCTCTGGTTCTCAAAACCCCCTCCTCTCCTCCATCATCTACATTTGCTTATGACTCCCCATCACTTCCATACCTGGCCAGCAGCAGAAAACAGAAGGCATTCCAAGAGGTAAAAGCAAACACAGATGACAGCTATTGGAAAAAACTTATTTCAAAGTATGCCCCTTCCATTTACCAGAGCAGATTCCTCCCAAGCAGATACTGCAATCCCCTCCCACACCCAGCTGCATTAGCACCCACCAACATCAGCAAAGTTTAAGCCCTGAGAATGAATCCACTAATGTAGGAAGATGATGATCAGGACTAAAAACCTCCTTTCACCTCTTTAGTTATCTTCTCCCTTGTCACCCCCAGCAACTGGGAGCAGCTAGCAGCAGTGCACTGAACTCCAACCCATTACACTTCTTTCAAAATCACTTAAATCTCCGATGGCATGTCTGCACTCGTCAAAATTCAAGCAGAAGAGTTTATTAAGAGAGAAGCAAAACCAGCTAGTCTTCTTGACCAGAAAAGAAAGCAATAAAAAATAACTATTAAAATCAGTGCAGCAATGCCAAGCCCTATTTTGAACAAGAGCTAAACCTTCAAGTCTTTTTCAGCTGAGTTGTGAGTATATAACATTTAAAATTGTGAAAACTATTTAATTTTTTGAGATCAGAGCACTTCAATTTGCATCTCCAGAAGTTTTGATTAAAATAAGAATGATATGACAGTGGTGTTTTCAGCCATAATTTATACTGTAGTCTAAATCAGAAATTCCCATCTTTGTAACAAAGTCAACTTTGGCAGAAGGTACATAGAAATTACTACAATTCCATGCACTGGGACAATGTTAGAAATATACTCAAGCACACCTTAATATTCCACCTAGAATTATACCTTCAAGCCTGGTAAAACTCAAGTAATTATCTTTATTCTGTTCTGCTAGACAAATGAGAGAGTATCCTCCACTTAGTCAAACCTGAGTTTGAAACCTCCAATTTCTAGTTCTTTATGTGCCTTCAGAGCCTTATAGAAAATGTTTTCAATGTAACAGCCTAATTATATTGTATACATACACAGAATCTAAGAATTATTCATAACTCACAGCAAAAAAAAAAGTCACATGCAGGACTGATTAAGAACTAAATAAAATAGAAAAATTTATGATTCACTTAGGCACAGCTCATTTGTTCACAAAAAGCAGTATTTTTAAAAACACTGCAACTTTCTGCAATTAACTCCAGTAAAACACATACACTATGCTTGAGACTAAGAAGAATAAGCAACAAACCCTGTCTAATAAGGTGTAGAGAATAACAAAAAAAAAAAAATCCAAACAAGTTCTTAGAAACTGCATAACTTTTCATTCAGAAAACCTGTTTTTATTAAGCACCTAGGATGTCTCCAATGGGTTTCCTACCCAAATGCAGCTAGAAGAAGGTGGCTGTACTATCTCCTAACTAGCTTTGAATGATCAGTGCATAACCAAGGCTGTAGGCAGGTACATGGAGAAAGTGTCTTAAACTCCACTACAGAGAAAAATCTGCATGTTGTTCTGTAATGGAGCAGAACAAAAAGATAAGACTTTAATGAATAGAAAGAGACTAAAATATGGCATCTTTTTTTTGACAGGTTTAGCATATGGTTTAGACAGCATACACAACAGTTCCCCAGCCAGGACTGCATCAAGCCAACAGTTTTAAACCATTTCATCTAAACACAAGGCTACAATCCATGTATTTTTGCAAAACACTTCAAATAAATTAACTTCTCCAGTTTTTCTGTAGCAACCACCAGGCCTTTGTTTTGTCTCTTCTATATCAATAGCAACTGCACTGTTAAAAAGACAATGAAAGCATCAATAACTGAAAGAATTTATTTTTTTATAAACCCCTCATACTTTTTTAAGTATCAAGATGTCTGGACTGATAAAAGCTTGCAAGCTTCAAAATAACAACCTTGTGTGTATACATACATACATATACACACACAAACACCCACTCTTGTATCTCAAACCTGCTCTCCTGTTCTCAAAGCCAAAAATAGTGTTCTTGAAGAAGCCTACCTCAAAGTCTTTGTATTTGGATTGTCAGGCTACTCTTGTACTCTGTGTACTCTATTTTGATTCAGAAGAATAATTACATACAATTACACAATCAAAAATATCCCATTAAATAACATAATTTTTATTTTCCAGGAATAGGGAGCTTTGCTTTCTAAAGGAGAAACCCTCAGCTTGGTAGAGGGTCCTACAGCTGCTTTCACAGGCTTTTTCCTAGAGAAACCAACTCCCAGCCACGCAGAGATTAAAGCCCCAGCACACAAACAACTGCACACAGCAATGGATTACACACAGCACCTGCACCTGGGCACTGATCTGCTGCTGGGAGAATTCCCAGGGAACATCCTGCTCTATATATAGTGAGCTGTTCAGATACACAGAGGTCACGAACTTTCACTGCTTAAGACTCAGAGCAAGATGCACCACAAGAGACTGATAAAGCCTTTGCTGCCCTCCAAACAGGCAGCATTTTCAACACACAGACCCCAGCTCCTTTAAAACTAAAGCAGGGAATCAAAGCTTTGCTATATTTTCATGCATTAGTGATGAAGAAAAGGGAGAGGCAAGAAAGCCATTTATGTATGCCTCAGTTTAAAACCCAGACTGTTTATATGAGCAGATGTAATAAATCCCATGACTGTAAGGTAGGTGATGGGACACAAACACAGCAGCTGGACTCTCCCAGCTGCTGGAAATCAGACACTGACTCACAGCAACTCCCTCTCAGCTAGGCCAAACTTCTGTTCCAAATCCACATTCATCAGGAGCTTTGAATCATACTGTAAAATTTAGCCTTAATAACATTTTATTTCGCTGGATGACTCACACATCTTCTACTCTTCTGATTTTGTAAAAGGCTGATGTCATTTCACTCTGTTCTTCTACACACCTTGCAGGTTGCTACACTAGGAATGCAGTTCCTTTTCATCAAGAAAGACAAAGCAAAATACAAAAATTAGCAATCAATTTTGCCATTTGAAAAAATAAATATTTCAGCCAGCTTAGAGATACTGGGAATCCTTCTCACTCTGAGGAGAAAGCTTTCTTAAATGCCAGCTTAGTGCAAACCAAACTTGAAGTAAAAATGTCAGCTTACTCAAAGCTTTTCTTTGATCCAAAGCCTTTCTAGAAGAGACTTCAGTGTCAGTGATTAAGACATTCAACATCTGTGTTGAAAAAGCTGCAGGTTTATGAAAAACTGCAGAATATGACCTTGCTGCCAGTCCTCCCTTCTCCCAGCTGAGCATTCCTGTCCCATGGAAACTTCCTCTCCCTGAAACAGCCCTCACAGGCATTCCAGAAAGTATTTTTCACAAAAGCTATCCCTTTCATTACAATGTTGGGGGGGGGGGGAGGCCTTATTTTCACCCAACAAAATATGTGTTCCTTAGCTAATTCTATTACTTGAGACCACGGTTGTTTCAAAATTCATTTGCCTTTAGAAAACAAAAAAAAAAAATTAAAAAAAGATAATTTAAACTGCCTTGGACTCAAAAACTTTTAGAATCTCAAAGTTTGTATAAAACATTATTTTTGGACTATCTATAGCAGATGAGATCAAACATAATACTTTAACAGCCCAACAATCTCCTAAAATATCAAGACAAGGGAAAAAAAAAATACATATTTCTCTGGAACTGGAGATTTTCATGCTTCCTATGAGAAGTACAATCTTGTTGCACAATGTAATAGAACATATTCAAGCTAAAGCAGACATTTATGCTGATAATTCAGAACAAGCCATATCTTCTAAATTAAATCAATGTGAATTTAGCACACTGATGTTTTAAAGTGGTAATTTATAACCTGATGTGATAAATCTAACAAAATTCCTCAAACTTTAAATTTCAATCTTTTCTGGATTCCTGTTTCGTTTGGGTTATTTTTTATTATTATAAATAAGACGTCCATGAAATTTTTAGTTGTTTAGCACTTGTTCTTTGATAAGCTACAAGCCACCTTCAAGATTCACAGGAAAAAGATCATGTTTTCAAAACAGCTATTCTTCCAAACACCAAACAAACAAATAAAAAAGACTGTGCTTAAGTTTTCATTCTCACCTGTTCAAAAGACAAATTAATTAAGTCAATATACAAGTGACAGATATCAGAAACAGTCCCATAAATAATTATACCTGCATATATCACTCTGCACAGAGATACAATTTGGGATGGAAAATTGTGAGCTTGGTCACAACAGAAAATGTGGATGCATTTTTATTCACACCACCATGACAATCCAACAAGGTGAAATAGAAAAGTTACATTTCTTTAGGAGTTTCAAACCTCAAATATTAGACATGTTGATGCAAAGCTTTACTTTGAGCTCACCTTTTCTGTGAGCATCAAAGCCAGGTGAGGCTACAGGTGCTTATTGAAAGCTGTGAGGAGAGGCAGAGCTGGGTGGGGTGTGCAGAGCTGGCGAGCTCAGAGCAGACACTGCAGGTGAGCAGTGCAGGGGGACACACAGGGGAACCTCCTGCCCCTCCTCCACCCCCCCTATTACTGACACCACCACAGAAGACAGAGATTTCAGCAGGAACCAGAGGTCCTGCTTTGCCACACATGGACCATCTGCTTCAGAAAATGTACAGCTCATAGTTGATCCAGTTGAAATTTTACTGATGTGCCTCAGTGGATTTCCTAAAATTCATTTTATTATTCCCAGAGAAAAGTGTTGACAGGGGTGTTCCACAAGTAGGAGGGAACCATAAGTTGTCAGTGCTGATTTAGCTACTTTTAAATTCTGGAACACCCTGGTTTTTGGTGCAAGTTCAATTAAATGAGAAGCACTTTGCACTTCTCTGAAAGAAATGAAGTACAGCCTTCATGCCTGTTAAACTGCCTGCACTGCGTGGCAGAAGAGCTCTTCTTCTTTGCTTCTCTCAGCCTGGCTGCTTCTGAAGCCAAAAAAATAAATAAATAAATAAATAAAAGAGGCCTTCAGACCAGAAATAAACTTTAGTATACTCTAATCAGCAGCAAAACAATCTCTGGGAAAATTACACAAATCCCTTAGAGACTCTGGGGCTTTGTCCCACACCAAGGCTTAAGAGACTAAATTATATGGATGAAGCACGGGTTTGACTGGGCAAGCTGGAGGGAGGATCAATTCAGTGGGTGATGTTCATCCATCTTTTGAAGACATGCAGAAGAAGCTCTAAACACAACACATAAATGTTACAGGAAAAAAAAAATTAAAAAAGAAAAGGGCATGGGGAGAACTCAGAATTTGTCATTTCTCACAGACCACCATCCTCTAAAGAAAAAACTCATTATCATTTCAGCCAAACTCTGGAAAATACAGTTTATCTTTGGACTACAACTTCCAACAACTACAAGTTTCAGTTTGCAGTTCAAACTTTCACAGAGCAGCCCAGAACAGTGAAATAATAAGCATTTTGTACTATTACTTTATATTTAGCTTTAGATTATTTCTGCCTACGTAAGTCTCTCATTTCAATCTTACAGGCAAAAGGAAAAGGTTATTTGAGACTTCTGTTTCTGACATTCTCTTTTGATTACAGACTAAAACCAGAAGAGACTACCCTGAAAGGCCAAGACAAACATGCAACCACATAATTGGTCTGGCTCAAATGGCACTGAAGTCAGGAGCGAGCGTCCCCAACTCCAGAGAGATTCAGTCTGTGCTGAAAGCCACATTAGACTCTGTTTACTGTTTGCCTGAAAAGCCATATGCATATGCTTCAGGAATGTTTTGCCAAGGAGCTGTGATGGTGGATATACTATAAAAAGCCCTAGTCTTCTGCCAAGATGTGTATAGCACATCTGCATTGTTTTTCCTGCACACTCTCAGAAAGCTTTTTAACTTGGCATAGAGCATCACATTTTACTCTAGTGAAATTCTTGCAAGAAGTACTTGAGAAGCAAAGCAAATAAATGAAGTTCAGAAATACATTTGATTCCTAACCCATGAAATCTGCAAGAGGAAAATGTCATTTGCTATAAAGCAGGTATTGTGCTATGACACAGGGAAATTGGCACATATGCCTAACTAGTGAAAGGGTGCCATAATATGAAAGATGTCTATACAAAAGCCAGCTCATTAGTTTATGTGACCACCTCCCTTCAGCAGATGAGAGCAGATTTGGTTTATATCAGAGAACAACTAAAATAAAATTCTCAAACATATTGCATATGACTTCAAGGAAAGAAGGGATAAATAAAGGAATTTCAGTGTAATATTATTACTAGAAGTTTTGCTCAGCTACAACATACAGAACAGAAAAAACTGCAAGTCATATATTTCATTCCCCAGCACAACAGTATTTCCTGCCCCTGAAAAAACACCACTGCCAAGATCTGAGCCACCCAACCATTAAGTCTTTTTATACACATTGTTGTTTCTTATTCCGTTCCTGTTTATGTTGATAAAAGTGTTTTATTTACTGTAGTTAAATTGAAATTGGAAAATGTTTCATTTAAAAAAAAAAAATCTAGACTAAAATTACTTTGTAATTCATGATACAGATTTTTTTTTTTTTTCAGCTTCTTTTGGAAAGGGAAAGGGAGAACCAAGGCATGCTTAATAATCTAGTATTTACACAAAATTCTAATGCTGGCATACCTGGAGCAATGTCTTCATGCCCCACCACCACCTGCAGAATTCTGGCCTTCAGCAGTAGGGTGACTGTAGGGATGGGGCAGAAGAAGGACTGCCTCAAACCAGAGCTGGGGCAGAGGTTCCTGGCAGGCTGGACTAGGAATCACATTCCCCTTGGAATGGCACCTGCAGGGCACAAAACACCATCCAGAGCTCCATGGGACCCACCTGATGCTGACCCACAGCCAGTGTGACTTACCCAGCGATGCTGTCACCAGTGGCCCCTGGCAATTAAGGACATCAAGCAAGCTCAGGCATCCCCAAACTCTCTCCTACACCCCTCAGTACAGCTTGGGTCTTTCTTTTTGCTATTTCTTCTCTCCTTAATTGGATTTCACAAGGTCTGCAAGTAAGCAGCTCCCAAATGCTGCCTCTGCAGCAATGCAAAGCACAGCAGGGAAAACAAGGTGGGGAAAGAAATGCCAGCAGTAGCACTGGCTCACATTGTTTTCAGCAGCTATAAAACAGCCTCAAATTCAACTCACAGGCACTTTGGCCAACAGAACCAACAGCCCTTGGTGTGCTGGATGGCAACTGCTACTCCTCTGGCCAGAGCCTGCACCTGGCACCTCAGGTAAACAACACCAATGAGGCACAGAGACCTCCTCCACTTCACCAAGGACTGTCACTGAATGTACAGGGTATATGGGAGGCTCACTAGACAAATTCACTGTAGGATGGCAAAGGATAACAAGATTCTTCCCAGCTTCCTCACCTTTCCTACTGGAGAGGAAAATAAAAATAAAAAAGTCAAAGTTATGTAGCTTTTCCAAGCTCTCTGTCAAGCACGGTTTACAACCACACAGACCAAGGAAAAGATACCACAGCAGAAATCATGGATACATACTGTCTATCTCTGGGGGAGGAAAAAGCCCATATGCCACAGCCACCATAAACCAGGAAACCACAGATAATCAGGCCAAAAACAGTCTTACACATCCTCACAGACATACTGCCCAAACACTAAGCTGCTGTCAACCAGCCATTTCTGTACATTAAATCCCCACTGTTTATATGAGAGAATAAGAGGGGTTATTCCCAGCATAATACACTGTTGAGGCTTGTAGTACGGACCAGCTCCTCACATATCATTGCTGGAAGGCAGGAAATACAGAGGGGAAGGCAGTTCCTGTGGCACAAGGAAGTTCACTCTGCAGCCCTGTGCACCCAGTTATTTCAATGATTCCAAGACAAAGCATCCAACCACTCGAGCTCCAAAATTCCCTCGTCTGCCAACACCAATGGCCAAACCCTTCACACTTGCAACAGTTTCTTGGCATTCACCCCATCCATACCAAAGGGCTCCAGCATCTGTGCCACCTCACACCAAGCCATTCAAACACTCTGACCAGCTCCTGTGAAGCCTTGACCATCCGGCAAACAGGCATTACATCAAAAAAAACCCAAGAAAAACATTTTGCAAGACTTCTTGTAGGAGAACACTAAGTTTCTCTGGTAACTTACTCATTTTGTTGATATCAAACCTCCTTAAATAGTTAAGGAAATTAAAATGCACAAAATCATAAATAAAAGCCATTTCTACAAAATTATGCATCTGTTCTCCAAGAAACACAGGAAATTTTTGTTGGCTTTATTTTGGGTTTTTTTCTATTAAGTGTTTGATTGGGATTCTTTGGTAAAGGTATTAGAAAGCAAGAAAATCAACTGTCAAATGACAACAATGGGAAGTGAATCTGTGGACAAAGCAAATAAAATATTTTGTCTGCCTTGCTTCAACTTTTAAGAGTATTACATGGCTTTCTCTATATACACTAGTCATAAAGCTAATTACACAAAATGCTTAGCAAAAAATATCTGATTTATTACAGTCTTTAAAATAGGAAAAGTTAGCTGGAGAAATAGCTGTTGGTGCATTAAAATGTAGATACTGCTGCACAGTGTAGATAGCTACTCCATACCCAAGAATTTAGCTGCTACATCATGTTGTACAGAAAGCATAACAAAAATGACGAAAATCAAAACAAATGTAAACCAGCTTCTTTGATCATCTAAGTTCACTGCTAAAAAATCATATTCTGTTGAAAATTATCTTGTATTCAGCTGTATTTAAGATTGCACCCCAGTCCAGTCATTCAAAACCAGTAAGAAACCCAGCAGGGTCAAGGCACTCCTCCCCTCTTTGTGAAGCATTCACAAGCATCCAATCTGCACTTTGGCTCTTGGCACTATGGATGTCTGGTTTGCTGGTTTTAAAACCCTCTGCAGACTACTTTTTTTTTGTTTTTTAATCATCATCCTGCATATCTCACCTTGTTTGTAACACCCAGAGTTGCTGGACTGTGAACACAAATACACCTCACTGTAAATGCAGTCTGAATTAAGGCAGCAAGGATGGGTAAAGGAAATTTAAACACGGGTGACAGTGAGTTGTTCTGTTCTTCCAATTCTCTTTCATTCCCCCAGCTGCTTTCCTTAGGATAAAATTATTCCTTTGATTAAAAATCTGGTGCACCCATATATCATAGTTACATTTATAAGCCTTCTACTACATCCTGACTCAGGTTTGTTTTCACTAGCTTGACTTTTAAACAAGCTCAGCTGTTTTGTTTTTTAAAGCTTATGATTAAGCAATTCTTCTTGCAGGAATCAATGCTGTGCATTACACTTAAGTGGGATCAAGGCTTCCTTTCCTGGTGTCCCTCAGTGTACATTTATACTTTCCAGAGTATTGTTTCCAGTGCGGATCTTTAGGAAAGGAAGTTCACTCTGAAACACAGACAGACTGTGTTCAGAACTGGTGCCAGAAACTTTCCACAATGCACTGCAAAAAAGGACTCTGCAACAGCCACATACATTCTGCACTCTCTCCCATTTTCTAAATATTCCTGCCTACATTAAAAAATGCATCATGCACTTCCTAACTCACTACAGTACATGCAAACACTTTGCTTTCTCAGTATTTTTTTTCATTCATTTAGACTGAAAATTTCATACTTCTGAAGGAAAAATTATGGGCAAGCCTTACCCATCTTGGCTGGAAAGAATATCATTCCTTCATTTGAGTGGGAAATAAAATATGAGTGCAGTGGGAACAGAGGGAGAGGAAAAGGGTATAAGCAATACATGGTGGGGGGGTGTTGGTGTTTCTATTGAGTGTTGGCTTTTTTGTGCTTTTCTTTAACCTCCTATTGGTGTTCTGTTGGAAAGATTTTTTAACTTCACAGCTATCCTGAAGTATCAGAAGATTTAGGAGCAAAACAGATTTTCTCTGCAAGAGTAGACTTGGGAATACCTGCTTTTCATTTCAAAGTACATTTAACATAATGCTATACATACATAAGTAGTAAGAATTGCCTCTCAAGAACTCTAGAGAGCTCTGTTCTAACAAAATGGGCAGGATGCTTAGTGCCTTCTGTGGTTACAGGGTGTGTTGGGAATACTGCTGCTGGAAAATCTGGAACAATACTCTCACTTTTATGACCTCAAGTGAGAATTTTGCAATATAAGCAAAATATCACAAAGCAATTTTTCATTAAATTCTGTGCCTTCAATAAGCTTACAAATGCTTCCATTCTTATCAAGAGTGTTTATCTTCTCTGTTAATGACATGGGCATGGTAACTAAACAGATGGAGTACCAGTGCAGGGGCATAAGTGATGCTCAAAACACATTACAAACTTTAAAAGGACACCAATGCCACTGGCCACAAACACCAATACTTTTCAGTGTTGTGGTGACTCTCAGCAGCACACCCAGGCAGCAGCTGCTCTGGGCACCAAACATCAAACACATCTGCAAATGCAGGTCAGGAGGCAACACTCTGAATAGCCCCAACACTCAGCAGGGAGATGGGGTGCAGTTCAGTACAGGGTAAAAGGTAAGGGAGCACTGCTGGTGCTTCAGGTGTCCATAAAGCAGTGAAGAGCACACAAGTATAATCTCCATGCTTTCATTATCTGCCCCCATGGGATTCGAATGAGCTTCTGTAAATCTTGACACACAGTAAAATTTCTGGTAAAACAAACCATACTACTCCATGGAATAGATTTACCAATTTTTGTTTTTTCCTGAATTAAAAAAAAAAAAAATACAGACGATTATCTCAGAGTTTTTCAGTGGTTGAAAGAGCAATCTCCTCCCATCCTAAGGTAACTACAGATTCCACTGGAAAAAAAAAAGTTACATCAGAAAAGCCTTTTTGCAACAGTTAATTTTATACTAAAATATTTTAATAGCAAGATTTTGAAATTTTTCATGAACAGTAGAAACCTCTGGAGGTAACTACACAAATAGTGAGACTGCCTCGAATAAATGAAAAACTGATGTAATTGTTTACACTTAAATGACTCTGACAATAAACAAACAAAAGAATAAATAAAGTTAATAAACACTTGAGCATTTATTAATTGAGAGGAAGGCAAAGAATCACAGTTGCAGGCAGGATGGGGAGAGGCCCCACCTTCCAAATGCTGTGTGTGCATTTCAGTGGGACCATGCAACAAAACCTCATCCTCTCCTATTGAGAGGGGCAGTCACACTGCCATGCACTGCTGGGAGATGGACAACACCCACCTCGAAAACAGCAGAAAGCAGAGTCATTAATTAAATTACAGATCTAGCATTGACACATTTTGGTGTCATTTGTTGACTTTGACAGACAGCAGCATAAATACTGGAAGAGAGGTTTCTGCAGCTGCATATCCTCTGCACTGGCCCTTTAGTACTTCTCACTTTTTTAGCTACATCATTTAGGTAACAAAATACCTGTAGCAAAATAAAACATTTTGCATCTGTCCTTCATGATTTTATTACAAAATCAATTTACAAAGCAAGAAGAAGGGAACATGGAAGCTAAGCCAGTGCAGCAATGCAAAAGCAATGAGATATTCACCTCAGGGAAATTGCTTTCTACTGAAACAAGACACAATCCTCTTTTTGTTGCCATCAAAGAATTAACTAGAGAACATGCCAATAATTTATAAGGAAGCAGACATGAGCATAAATGATGGGAGGAGGGGAGGATCTACTAGCTTCTGTGCTGAAGAAAGGAAGAAGACAGTGATGGACAAAAACCAGAAATTTTTACACCCATGTTTCTTAAAAGAATTGCAGATGGGTAACACACAGCTTGGACTTGGACCTTAATATATTTTTTTATATATTTATATATTCCTCCTGTTGATTTCACTGAAGTCTGTAGGTGCAGAGTATTTGAAGTAAGAGACCCAGGATTCTGCTGCCTCAGTTTTTCCTTTGTGCTGAAAGAGGAATGTGAATATTAAGCATTCTTATTAACTAGGGGACAGGAAATAAGTGTGCAAGTGTTTAAATATAGAAAAATGTTGCCAGCATGAATTAGGTGTTACTAATGCCCTCACTACCAGAATGTGAATCAAATGGAATGAGGAGGTGCCTGCAGGGAAGGACAGTTTTTCTTAATGGTAGTTTCTGGGTCATGAATTTATTTTTTTTTAACTACTCCCATCAGCATGATAACCCCTTCAAAAGCTCAAGGAGGACTTGAATTGACTACATGTTGCCTTCAACTACAAATTCACCCTGGTGCATTTAGTCAGGCAACTTCTGCTTTCCTCCAGCTCTGCCATGACTACAAACAGACTCACAGTTTTCAAATATTTCCCTTGCTGGTTCCTGTCTCTTTTTTCATACACAACACAAATGCTTTTTCAGTCCCACTCCTTGAAGACAGACTGTTCTCCTTCCCCCAGCCCTCTACAGTGAATTCTTAAGCAAAAAAGAAAAAAGAACATATTTCACAATTGTTTTTCTCGCTAATTTTGTCCAAAGGCTACAGAAGTTTCTGGTCCACTTCAAAGTGTTGCTGACAGGACCATAACTGAACCTTCTTCCCTCTTCAGTACAGGCATTACCAGAAGGATGATTATCCTTGGCCTTATTATTCCTTGCCTCTGGCTACCCTTCTCCATTTGGGAGCTAACCTACTTGCTCATCAGGTTCTTCCCCATTCTTGCCACTGCTGACATTTTCCAAAGCTTCTCCTAGAGCGACCACTTGCTTGCCTCACCCAAAAAGTTCCATTTTGGTTCCAATGTGTTCTCAGCAGAAGGCTCGTCCTGCCCTTGAGCAGTGTCCCCACAGCCCTGGGGGACAGCCATGCACAAGCTCCCTCTCCATGTCCATTAAGTGGGGAAGGGCTGCTGCTTCTCCAAGAGTCAACACCTCAACCTGCAATAGGCTCCAAGTACAAGTGAAAAGTCAATGGGTCTTGTTTAAGGATCAAAAAATACTTTTAGGACAATAAATGCATACAGCCTAAAACTGCTATTGATTTCATCATCAGTGATGGTATTAAAAAAGCAGAAAAACAAACAACCTAAAACTGAGACTCTCTCACACTCCAGTTACCTACTGGTTCTTCAAGTTTACTCCATTTTACAAAACAATGCCAGTTTTTAAAGCACTATTCAAAACCCTGACTCTGAGGCTGTGAAGGCACAAGATCATTCCAAATAAAGAGCAATGGTGGGAATGAGAAAGACAAAACTTATAGTCATTATAGGAAACTTACATTAACCTCCCTGATGAAGTATGAAATTATTACTAACAGTTTTTCAGTTTCTCCATGTTGGTTATTTCCAAAACAGTATTTTAAGTTGCAGTGGAATAAGCAATACCTGAATTCAGTGTAATTTAAAGAGATTATACATTTTCCCTGGAAGGATTTATTTTTCTGACCAGTGTTGGTACTGATATACATTTTTGCAATGCTAAATAGCCCTATTTCTTTCACTCAGATAGCAGCACCTAATGAGCACAGATATATTTTTACTGTGAATTATTTAGAATATCTTGAACATTCACCATGCAGAACATAAAAGATTTTAGAGTAGTCTGGTTTAAGGCTAGAAGTTTCTAATTTGAATACTTCATTTCAAACCACTATTAACGTCAAGATGTTCAAAGCCCACTTGTATCAGCCTGGCAATGTTGGCACAGCAGGACTTTCAAGAACCTCAGATTTGTGCAAATGTCTGAAGCAAATACTCTGACAAATTAAAACTTCAAGGAAGTAAGTAATAAACTAGAAATTTTACAACTTACCTGGTGTGAAAGTTCACTCTAGCAAGGCCTGACCAGGCAAGCTTTGTGCACTGAAAACGTGCTTGGTTTTCTGTCCTAAATACCCAAGGCACGAACCAACTGCTTTACAGGTCACTGCAGGTGGCAAAATATCTTCTACCTTTCCACAGAATTTGGCTGAACCAATGGATTCTCTGATATTTCATCACTAACTCACCATATCCAGATTTAATGTTTCATGGGAATTGCTATCCATGATACTTTGTATTTGTTCACACTAGGCAGAGATAAAATGCTAACAATTCCAACCAGGATTCACAGAAATAAGATTTCCCAGCTGTGAAGCACCTTTTTAAACACCAAAAGGAGCTCCAAAGTAAAAAACTAATGGTGTCATCACCACATAAGCAGCTCCTCTGGCTTCTCAACATGTTAACAATATTATACCTGAATTTCAGTACATGCAAGTTTAAGTATCAGTGTTCACCACAAAAATATGGGAAAATGCCACATGGAAACTGAGGAAGAACTGGCAAAGCTCACAGGGCTCTGCACTGAGGAGCAGATTTGCTTTACAGTACCCACTCTCCTCCTACGTGCCCAGTGCCCACCAGCACCCACCCCATCTACCAACCCAAAAAACACTCACTTAAATACTGCAGGGGAAAAGACTGGGTAAGACTCACACTGGAAAAAACAGTAATAATGACAATAATAAACCAGTTAGACACAGCAGAGAATTACTAAGGATTACAGTGAGAAGCAGTGCAGAAACAAAAAAGAAGGCTCCCTGGTAAGATACCAGTACCCAGTCCTGAGAAAGAAACTGGATCTTGTGCAAATTTCTCCTAATTAGGGAAGAAAAAAAAATAAAATAAAATAAAAAAAGGCATCTCTAAACAGATTTTATGATCACTTGACTAAGAGACACCTCTGGCAGTTCAAACTGTTTCAACAGAAGAGCTAGTTTTGCAGCCTTGAAACAATTCTCAGTAGTTTGCTGAGCAATGGCAAGCCATAAATATTATAACAATAGGGATTACAAAAATCTCAGTTCAATAACACTAGAAGTAATACAAAGCTCCTGCTGCCTGCCCATCCTGAACTGGAAACATTACCCTTCAAGACTGCAAATGAGTATTTCACCTCTTGGTACGTCTGCATCCAACATATTACAACAACCTGTTTGTTTGTGATAGCGTTCATTCTATGAAATGAACTGGAAAAAGTTTTACTGCCAAATTTACCAACACTGGCAAGCTGTTAACATCAACTTTACTGCAAAACAGTGCAAGTAACTGCCTGCAAATTTTAAACCTGCTTATCTTTGTAACAGGCTGTCTGCAGATTAGGGTTACCTGAAACTGACTGCCTCCATAAGGGTATCCCACTACAAACTTCCTTTTCTAAATTACATTATATAAAATTGCCAAACAACACACTTTGTTTGCCCCAACAACCCCCTACTTGCAGGAACAACTGTTTTCTGCTTATACTTTTAAATTAAGAGTTACAAAATGTTTACAGTAGTAGGAACAATGACCCTGATTTCTTTTCAAATAGCTTCCAAGTTGAGCTGCAGCATGCCTACATATCTGATTGTCACTTTTCACTACACAGAAGTGGTGACACAACCCTGGTACTTCTCTTGCATGTTTCCAGGGTTCCTAATATTTATACTTCACTTCCCATCTGTAAGAGTAAGGTATGTGCAAAACCTATTTGCCTCTATGTGATGACCATTTAGCTGTCTGCTTGCACAAAGTGTGAAGTTTTATACAACTAGGAAGAAGTAAGAGGAAAAATTAGATTATATATATGAATAGGGTCATATGTTCCTTTTCTTTAAATCTTTGGGTTTGGAAAGTTTATCTGAGCTTATTTTAAAAAATATATGTATGACTTTTCTAAGCAATTTGAAATTGCTGGTCCTAAAAAAAAAAACCATGAAATTATTGATGGAATAGGAGTAAATGCCTTAAGTGGAAGAAGCTGGAGTGTGCCAATTCCTCCTCCCAAGAACAGATACAAAGAAGCCTTTCCCAACATGGCCCAGCTCCATGAAGTTAAATAGTCCCCAGAGTAGAGGGAAGTTTGTTTTTCAGGAATGAGTTCATAAGCATTGTCTGGCCCTTACAACATCCTGCAAGGCATCAACATTTCTATCCCATGTAAAGACAGTGCAACCTACCTATGGCCACACAGGGAGCTAGCAGCAATTTTCAGGGAGGTAGCTGTGTTTTTCCCATGCATATATTTACTTTTATACACAGCAGCCACTCGGCAAGATCACCCTAGTGTAAAAGTGGCCTTTACAAATGACCACATGGAATGATTGGGACCCACCTGGACAGTTCACACTGGAAATGTGTGTGCCAAAGTGATTGCAGCATGCTGCAGCCAGCCCCCAAACTCTAAAAACTGAGCTATTTCACATGGCTATTTCAGGACAAGTGAATCACATCTTAAAAACATGTATTTCTCTGCACTGCCTCTAAACAGAATGTATGCAGACTGTAGTCTTGTAGGTTATCTGTTGGGCTACATAAACTCTGCCCTACATATCAAATATAACCAAGGTGAAGGAGATGAAGATAACTTAAATATAAGGATATCAATTTGTGGAATAAATAAGAGCTGCAATAAGAGATTTGTGCATAGTCTCTGTGCAAAACAACAACATTTAATATGAGAAATTGTGCTACAAAAATGTCTTAAACCATCCACAAGAAGCTGACAGTTACACAAAACAACCTGGTTAAGTTTCCAAAACTGGGTTTTAATTCTTAGTATGGAATATGAAACAAAACCAAGGGTAAGGGTTTTGGAGATTGCAGCATACACAGCTAGAGCAACAGCTCTCACACACACTGACATTAAATCTCATGGGGGCAAACACTCTCTGTGGCTAAACTCTGACAAGTGCAAGCCTTTTCAATGAAAAATTCAACATCTTTATTCTCCCTGTTCATGCAAATGTGACCTTTGTGTTCTTCCTCCTTGGTACACACCTCCACTTCAGCGTGAGTATGCAAGTTCAACATATTCTCTGAATACACAGCTGAAGCTTCAATGCAGCTTTGCTGTGCTCAGAGTCCACACACACTCCATCACATGAGCAGGGCGGCTGCCTGACTCAGCTGTCATCCCAGCTGATTCACTGTTTCATTTATTGTTCCTTCCAAATGCAAAGAGACACCTTTAACCAGCAGTGCATAGTAAAGAACATGAGATATGACAGTACTCTAATACAATAAATGATATTGAAGCTTGTTCCATTACATTTTTTAGCTCCTGAATGCTAAAAAAGCATTATTTCTTCTGTGAAAAATGATTGCTCAACAACAAAAATATCATGCTCAGATTTTCTGTTATTTCTTTTGCCCTTGAAAATAGGTGTGTGAATCACTAACACCATCCACCAGTGAATGGGCTACTCTCAAAGAATTTTAATATTTGCAAGCCCTAAGCAACAAAGGCAAAGACACTTCAGAAAGCACATGCAATGATCAGGAGTATGAACAGGGCTCAGCAGAACTGCAGAAAACAAAACTCTGAAGATAAGTTACTGGTTTACACCACTGTGGTTTTCTTTTGCTAGGAAGGAATCCAGCAGATCCTTACTACTCAAGCAATTATCAGCAACTGAAGAGCAGCCCCCTCCCTTGGGAACCACATTGCCCAGACAGCTGAAATCTCAACCTTTGCCCATGAAGGGCAGCAGGCTACCTACAGCAACTGATGTCAGATCACTCAAAAATGAAACTTCATACTCATCCCAAACTACTACAGAGGGACTTCTGAATAACTAAATACTTCTATGTATCCCCACCAAAGAGAAATGCTACCCACACAGTTCTCTGCCACAGGAAAGCATTTCTGGGGGCCACTCCAAACACATTCTGGAAACACTGGAGGCTCTTGAGGACAAAGTTCAAATTGTTTCTTGACAAAACAGCAACTAAATTCTACTTCAGAAAAATTTTTGTGCGAGTGTGACAATAAAAGAGATACCAAAATAAATACAAACCCATATAAGTTCCACCTATGAACAAAAATTAAGCTAACTTAAGTAACTCCTCAAAATATCAGTAACCTGGCTCTCAGCATACTCACTGAACTACTTAATTATGGACTCTGTTACTGTAACTGAAATACAATGAAATTTAATCCTGTGGTTATCCAGAAGATAAACCATTGGAAGATCAAATATAGTCTCTTACTACTTTACCATTTTTCTCTTCAGTTCCATATCAATTATTTGTTCAAAATATTTATCTGGAACAGGAAGGATTGTCATTACAGGGTCTGCAATTACCCATAAGTAAAGAAGAATTTGATTCATGAGGATCTCAAATGACACCAGGAAAGTTCAAATGTATTCTACTCCTGAAAACCCAAGATCCACCACGTCAACTTCAACATACAAGACCAAAAAGTCTATGTTCTATGTTCAGACTGAAACTACAGTGCACATAATTGTAAGAGAACCACTCAGCAGGGCATTTACTCATAAATGCACTGGCATCAGCTTCACTTGAGGTCCTTCAAAGGCCAGCAAAGCCAGCTCTGGGAACCTCTTTGCCAGGTGATCAGGAGGGGCTGTCATTCATGCATGGCAGCTTCAGAAAGGGCAATGACACAGGCAGGATAACACAGCAGTTCACTCTGTCCATGGATGTCATAATCACCCAATGGGGCAATTCCCTCCACGAGTACTACAGCAGAGTGACCCAAGCAAGTGACACTGGTGACATTCACCATTTCCAAAGAGCAGGTGGACAGACATGAACCACCCAACACAAATACACCCTCCTTCTGCCTTCTCTCCTTTCCATCCCCATTGCCTGCTGCAATCCCCAGTGATCCAGTCATACCAAAGCACCAGCCTTGACCAGAGCTGAGAACTGCATGGGAACAAGGCCACCCCTGCTCATGCACTGAGCTGCACTGCACAGATTTTGTGACACTGTATGTATCCAACTGCAGGGCTGCTACCTGAAAAAACTGCAAGTCACAAAGTGCTAAATGGTTATCATTAAGGTTTTAGCTCCAGAATTTTACAAGTAGCTGTACTGGCAGATCCCTTTGCCTGGACACAGCTCTGATGATTTCAGGGTATTCCCACCCAGTTTCCAACCAAACTCTATCACATAACACACAACAAAGTAACCATCACCCTGAGCAGCCTAGCACCACACACACTCATTACAAGATTCAGAAGTATATTTACTAAGTGTGGCATTGCTACAGAGTACAGCAAAAGAAGGGTTGAGACAATTTTCTTTTTCATATTTCATAGGTAAATATCAAATTCCAGACACACAGCAGACTATTTTCTCCATTGATTCATACAGCACAAACTATAGGATGCTTGCAAAGTTTTTATGCTTTGTAGATGAGATATGGAGAAAAACGTGAATAAGTTTTTTAGAACAGAAAAGCAGATAAGGTGTTTCAGTGGCCAGTAGAGCTGAGATGACTCCTATTTATTCTTTTGTACAAATATAACTGAATGTTAACAACTATGCCCATGCACTGTGCAAGTGCAATGAAAAGGAGGTACTGTAAAAAAATGGATTAACAGTTTGCCCTGGACTGATAAAGCAGCAAGCAAATAGCTCAATTGTACAGAAGCGTGCTTGGCTTGTGCCCACTGCTACAATCAATTCCAGATGAGGGGGGAAAGTAAAAAAGAGAGGATGGAGAAAAATGAGGACATTTTGCTTTCCACCTGAAACCGTAAGATTCAAAAAAAGAAGTGTCCTTCAGGGTTTCAGATCCCCAGGATATGCTAGTTTCTCCTAGGAAAGAAATTCAGTTGACTCAGATCACAGTCATGCTTGAGTGATCTATAAATCAATGAACATAGCTGATTTTACAGGCTTTGTCCTTCAGTGACAAGTATATAGCTATACAATACACACCATTATCAATTTGCATTTTTTACTTAATTATTTCCTCTACTCCACATTGCTCAGTGCAGGTTTTATTCTAATATTGATTCTATATCCAGCTTGCTATGCAATAAGCTCATCAAATGCATTTTCTGTCTGTTGTTGATGAAATGCTGACTATACACCCTCTTAATATTAAGTAAAAGTGTTTACATGAAAAAAAAAAGTATCATTAGCTTTTAAATAAATATTTTAAAGTTATTTAATGGTGTACAAATTCAATATAAATGCAACCTGGGATAGAACAGAAACAGCCTTTTAAGTCATTATCAGAACAATCTCATTTGGAAACATATTCCACTTACAAAGTACAGGGCAGATAAAAAAAGCAACATCTGAATTGGCAGAGCCCTACCACCATACATCCATTCATCACCACTCATCGCAATTCAATTGCTTTCAATAAAACTCAACTTTCTGTTAAAAGTCCTGACTCAGTGGCATTTGCAGGATTGCCATGCAAATACCATTGCTGGTAGCTTAAAAATCTGTCCATGTGAATCCTGCTCACAGGGCAAGCTCAGGCATAAGAGGACAGAGCAGGAGAGTCTGGAGTCTGCTGTGATCATTCCTGCACTCCAGCCACCCCTCCTGTTTGCTATTGCATGCCTTAAGGAACAACTCTCTAAGCAGCTAATCAGCAAGATTAATAGGACATAATAGAATTCTTCAATTACTGAACTGGTATAGGGAATGGCCAAAATTTACAACAGCTAAAAAAAAAGCCCCAAGACAGCCTAAAAGACAGCTAGGGAACAGCCTAAAAATAAAACATATATGGTACTAGTATATTTCCAAAATATCCTTATTTCTTTCCATAGCATCATTATAACTCAGAAATGCAGGAGACAAGGAAACATTCTAAACCAGAATCTTTGATGCACACGCAGCACATTCAAAAAAACAGGACACTGTTGTGCAAAAATCAATTGCAAGAATCAGAAACAACAGAAGAAAACAATAGAGGCTAGAATATAGTAGAACAGAATGAATTTTTCTTAAAAAAAAAAACAGGAACAGAGACACAATTGAACAGGTCAGAAAGAGTTGTTTCCAAAGGCAGCAAAGCATCAGCACTGTTACCTTCAGGACTGTTAAATCTAAATATAAGCAGATTTTTTTTTTCCCTCAGAGGCATTCTAGCTGTCTAAAATAAGAGGGATATGTCAAAACAACAAGAAACACAAAGTAATTCATGTAAATCGTTAAGAGACACATTCTACAAGATTTCATGGAAATCTCTCAGGCTCTCCATGCCTAGTAACAGCATGTTTATCAAAGCTATACAGTCACTTGAAAATACAGATCCTAGAGGAAAAATATGAAAAACAGTTATAATGTCATGCAAAATTATTTCATAAACACCCTCAATTGTATAGTCCACCAGCCACATTTTTGCAGAATGCTGGAGACAACACAATGACTATTACAGCTATTAATAAAATCCGAAGGCTTCAACAAAAGCAGTATCAATAAATGGCAGTTGTGCTGCAGCATGTTTTTTAAAATTAAAAAACTAAACCACTTGCTAAATTCAAACTAATCATTCTAAAATAATTGGTTTAAGTTGGAATTTTAATTTGCAAAACCCCAATTTTCAGGGTTTAGTATTATTATTATTTAATTTGTACTACAGCAAGCACTCTCTCTTTGCTGTCTCTGGCCCTACTGTAGCCCTGCACATTTCCTTATTCATAATACAGAGATCCTAATATGACATTATAATCATGAACATCCAACAAGGGGAAAACATGTTTTCTTCAGCACTGTATGCAGAAGGGATTAAAAAGTTTTGGTAGACTGAGTTCCTTTTAAATCAGCATCTGTAGCACAGTAGTCTACAAGCTGAGACCAAGGCAATTAACCCAATCAATCTAAAAAAAAGCATAAGCATGAAGACAGCTCTTTCTTACCAGCATCAGCTGAACACTATTAGAGCACTTACCAACTGTCCACCTTATTTACAAAACTTCTGTATTAGGAGAGTATTACAGAACGTTAACAAGGAAAAAAAATGAAAAATATATTTAAGTTCTACTATCATGGATTAATATTCTCCCTTCTTCACCTTTCTCATATTTAAACCAGATACATCACTGACAGACCTCCTCTGGCTTCAGTGTGCCACTTAAAAAAAAAATCACTACTCATAAATCCCTTTAGATAGCTATACTGAAGTCAAACATAAACATTTTCCTTTACTTACATTCTAAGTTACAAACATTTAAACAATACTGGAATCAACATCCTACACTGTCAAGGACAGATATTATATGAAAGTTTCAACCCAAGTTTAAAAAAAATTACTTAAGAAACAGACATTATTAAGCAGTTTAACATGATGGACACCACACTTTTCTAAAATGAAGAGACTTTCTTTTCAACCCCCAATTAGCACAAGCTGCTCTCAATTCAGCTTGGAAAGCTTGGTGTGTCTTTCCATAGTGTCTGAGATGCAGGACAGGAGGACTAAGTACAGTAATTTTTTACCACATCCTTGCTAGAAAGGAAAGACAGTCTTGCAATTAAGGAGTCAGCAGGTCAGCACTTTATTTCCAGCTTGGTTCTGAACTGCTTGTGTGGTCCTGGATGAGCCAGTGACCTCCTGTGCCTTCATTCTCCATACACCCTGCAGGGATAAACCCATGCTTGCCAATCTCAGGCTATGACATTTGTTTACCAGTTTTGTTTTTGAAGGGAAAGGTGGCAAAGCAAAGAAGAAAACTGTCCTGTAAAGAGGAGTAGGTGCTGAAGAGCACCTGCAGATGGTTTGGTGTAGCATGCTGTTACAGCTGATGGATGCATCACAGCTTTGCTGCAGCACAGGCAACCAGTACAGCAAAGCACTTTTCTCTTTCCTAAGGTCAAAGAAACACACAGAGAAAACCACAGGAGGACTTTATGCCAGTACTCACTTGCAGCAATTAACATGTGCTGTTGTGAAATGCAGTTAATGAGGTCTTTACAGAGAATGAGCCACTGCAATACACAAAGCTGCTCCCAGGTGAGCAATCCCATATTTTACCTGTGTTTGGAATAAACCACACAGCTTCCCAGTTAATGCAGGCCTGTCTTTGGTAAGAGTGATAAAAAGGAGCCCATTCCTACTCTGTGCCACTCTTTCACACCTGAAGAAGCAGGGCACTGATACAGACATTTTTCTTCTCAAATCACAGCATAAGGGAAGCAAAACTAACCAGATATTTCCTGTATATTCACCACAAGATTCAGCCAGTGCTTCTGAAAGGAAGCAAAAGACACTGCAACTGTTTCTGAAATCTGAATCACAGAACTTTTAGTCTCCCCTGTTCACTTCTACTTATATATATCTTTCTACAGTTCAAGCTCCTGTGCACCAGGAAACTTGCTAAAAGGGAGTAAGCAATAGTTTCCACAAAAAAGTACCTCTCATTTTTTTACAATATACTGAAGTCACATTAAATTTCTCTGAAGATGCTCTGACTTCTCAATTAGAGCCGAGTTAGCACATTTTTTAACTGTGTAGGGACACAAAATATTCAGTCTTTTCTAACTTGCACAACCTGTATACTTAACCTTACCTCCATGTTAAAAATCAGGCAATGTGAAGTAGTTCATTCTATAATGAAAGCAAGTTATAAAAACTGTTCATCTGCTACTGAGAAATATACCATGGCAGCCCAACCACAGAGCAAATCAGAGCCTCTGCTTGCCTTCCAGTAACAGAGTTGATGCCTGCAATGGGACACAGCAAGTGCAATCCAGCACCAGGGAGTCTGGATACAGATGTGGAAATTCAACACCAGGGCAACAGTGCAAGCCACAACACAAAGGGGAAAGTTTTATTCGTGGAGTTCTATACCAATCATAATATGTATTAAAATTCATGCTTTAAACACCCCCCCCCCAAAAAAAAAAAAAAAAAAAAAGGTAAAAAAACCCACCAAAGTGGCAGATTTTATTAGTTCGCTTTATCCTTCTGCATATTTACCTTACTTTTTTTTTTTTTTCCCCAAAATTACTCTGTTATTTTGTCTCTCCCTTGTCCATTTAACAACATTCCCAAAGCAGCAGAGCCTATCAAAGCTAAAAGCCTTGTCCTGCTGCTGCTGTATCACCAACATATGTTAGCAGCACTTACATTGCAAGGCTGCAATCTGCTCTCTGGAGGAGGCTGGTAGCAGGTGTGACAGTCTGATCTGCAGAATGAACTATATATAAAGATGCAAGCAGTGGGGGGGAGGACTCCACAGCTTTGCTTTCACATATCATGCTGTATTTGTAATTCTACTTGTTCAGAAAGAGGGAGAGTGGAGTCAGACAGACCTTGGCATCTCAGAGCTCAGTGTTTGATTTCACAGCCCCTCCATCTCAGCAAAGCAATGAACAGCACCAGGCTGTCAGTGATTTGCTGTTCGTGCTGAGAAATGCACAATTTGCAATTGCAAAGAAGCAACCCTCTTATCTACTGCATCTAGGCACATTCACACAAACCCAAAGCCATGTGGTCTTTCCCAAGGCTGGCTTCCCCAGCAGCCCATCAGGTGAAAGGCAGGCTGCAAAGGGCTGTTGGTTGGAAGCTGAGTTCAGATCTCTGCTTCCTATCTCAGCTTCTACCTTACACTGAAGAGTAACACAAAACACAAAGTGAATTGTCACACTGCACACTTAAGTTCAGAGGGAACAGCATACTTTTTGAAAAAAGTGACAGGAAAATTCTGAATGATAAACAGCATGTTTCTAAAACACTAATTAACTACAGAAAAACTATTATTTTTTTTATTTGAGTATCACACACAGCTTTAATTCCCAAGAGTGATCAAGAAAAAATGTGGACTCATTGTGTCTTAATTCTCTCTATTCACCATGTCTCTGGCATCCACCAACCTTTGGAAACAAAGTCTTTGAGAAGGCAACAAAACACTGGCTCATGAATCAGAAGCAGCTTGTGAAGGCTGCTAGAGTTAAAGCAGTCTTTACACACTGTCTAATCACAGACATAATGCATGGTCTTAAAGAGGGTAACACAGACCACCCGTGAAACCCATAAAATCTGCAACTCTCTGCTGCCCAGAGGAGCTGCAGCTGCCCCATCACTGGTAATGCTCAAGGCCAGGCTGGATCAGGCTCTGAGTAACCTGGTCTAATGGAAGGTGTCCCTATGATAAGAGGATTGGAAGCAGGTGATATTTAAGGTCCCTTCCAAATCACTCTATGATTCTATGAAAACAAGACATACATTTTACAAAATTAGCTATTGTGATTTACAGATTCCACATAATTTCACTTAAAATTTAAAAAGGCACTTTCACATAAAATTTAAAAAGCCTTCTTTTTATTCTGTTCTGATATGAGACCAAGCAAGTACTGAACTATGAAATTTAGGTAATTTAGAATAAAACAGATGAATGGATGATACTAACTGAACTCAAGTAAGCAGACAGCCATGGTAAATTTTTAATTGAGAAGAGTAGTATGCATGCATAAGCACTTACAGCTCCACCCTGACAGCATTTCTAGAAAGGGGACAACGATGTGGATCTATCTGATCACCCTGAACAGCCCACAGAATAACACTAGAGCATGGCCCAAACCTTTCCTCGACCATTTAGCTCAGCTCTTCTCCCACAGCTCCCTGGCCACTGAGAAAATACCACCACAAAGAGCAGATTTAGTCAAGTCTAAAATACAAATTTGCAAAAGAAATATTTTGGAAGAAGATTTAGGATATAGTTCCCTTCAGCAGATTGTTTAGATTTTTCCAGATGCTAAAAGGTAAGCAATAGTACATTAAAGCTAATTTCCTCATATTTTGATATTTCATTCAAATATCAAAAGAATATTTAACTCAGCAGAAATTAGCTTTCCGTACAAGCTAGCTCCCATTCACTGCTGCTTGCATTCCTCAGCTAGGGAATTTCACCAGCAAAAGAAACTTACTACCTCCACAGAGACAGGGTAAGGCACAGGAGCCTTCAGTTAAATATTTCATAAACACCAGAAGACACAATACAGGATTTTCATTACCTTTGGCTTCCAATTTATCAGGGGTTTCAAGCTAACAACAGCTATTTTATGGCAACGCCAAAGCAACAAAAGGGTCATCAGGAATTTACTTCAAACAGCTTTACTAATAAAGGAGAGACTTATAAGACACTGATTACAGTCATATTTCACACATATTAGCATCTGGGTTTAGTTTATCAAAGCACTGTGCTCCTGAGTGATCTCTGGCTACACAGAGAGGAGACTTCTCCATTGCCTAACATAACCACTAGTTAAATATGCTGTTTCACACACAGAGCATAACATTTTCTTTTAAGACCAGGTTAGCCAAGTCCAGAAAATACAGGTTTTCTCTTCAAATTGAAGCTCTTAAACACACAAATATTTTGCATACAGTGATTGCCATTTAAAATCACATTCACTGGTGTTTTTACAAAGAGAGCCTGTGCTAACAGAGTATTCTCAGTTTAAAAGCTCTACTTTATTTCAGCCAGTCCACTTTTTCTTACCATTTCTAAGTTCAGACTTGAAATTTTCTAGAATTATTACAGACAGTATTTATTTATGCTACTTTGCATTTGAAAAAAAAAAAAAATAGAAAGAGCAATTAAAGCTGCTGTTAAAAAAAAAATCAGTGAGAGCAAAAACCATCAAACCTACCTTCTCAAATCAGTATTCTTAATGAAATTTATAAAAATGTTCAATACAGGATTTGGCAACAATGCTCTGAACTTGAACCATGCTCAGAAGACAGGACTCAGTTTGACTGAGTGAGGGTGGAGGAGTCTCTTGGGCTGGTCACCTCGTTCCTACAGTGCCAGGAGAGCAGCAGCAGCTCTGTCAGTGTTTAGGGATGCACCAGGGCACATCCTCACCCCAGTGCAAGCCTGACCTGCTGCCTCACACTGAGCCCCTGGCACACACAGCCCTGGCAGGAGCCCTGCAAACCCAGCTCACCCACTCCAGCAAAGCCACAGCCATGGCTGGGCTGCCTCCCCTCATCTCCCTGCAAAAGCAGCAGCACTTCTCTTACCCAGCACTCATCTCTACAATAAAAACCAGAAACAGGCAGCAGAATAATTGAGGTGTATAGAGATTACTACTCTCCTACTTCTGTAATACTCTCAGAATTACTACAATTGCACAATACTTTCTAACTTTTAGCAAAGTCTAACACTTCAGGCTAGCAGTCTTCCAGCAGCCTGCTACTGCCAGAGACAAATTCAAGGAGAGTAAAAATCCCTCCCCTCTTCAGGCTGCACACAGTGCTGAGGCCAGAACTCATTCCCCAGGAATGGATTGCCACCACAGGCCTGCTGCCTAAATTCTTATTTTGGTACCTGGTAGCTGGCTCTGGTGCTCACAGCTGCTGAAACAGGGTCTTCACAGGAAGGCAGAGGGGCAAACCGACAGCACAAACAAATGCACACTTAAAACAATACAACATATGGTCCAACAGGTTCTTGGAGAGGTCAAATTAAATCAAGCTTTGTTATTTCACTTAACAGTTTATTAAAGAAGCAAAAGGCTCTAAAGCTTTCAAATTACTGGGGTTTTTCAACTGTCATTTAAGTTGTTACAGCAACAAAACTTTCAGCTGTGCGGTGTCTCAGTGGCACTCCTGCATCCCCAGAAGTAATTTTTCCAATGTTTATTGAATTCAACTCCTTCCTGTTCAGGTCTTCAGGACCTGGAACAAAGTTGTTGATTACATGCACAAAGAGGTACATTGCTGCAAGGTTCTCACAAGAAAGATATTGCTTTTGACATTTAACAGAGGAGAAAAAAACATTATGTGGCCTTTGCCTAGGGGGAAGATAGAGTAACTCAACAACTTTGAAAGCATATGCAAAAATGATGGGATAAGGTGAAACTACTTTTCCATTTAGCAAATGTGGCTACGTTTCTTCAAACAAATGAGAACAGCTAAGTGGGTGCACACACAAACATACAGGCACTCCCAGCAGTTCTATCTCCATTTAAAATACTTTATACCACGTAACCTCTTTTTTTCTGGTAATACAACATCAACACAAGAAACGTTTTAAATTGCTATTCTGAGTTTGTAAAGACATGCACACCCGGAAAAAAAAAAAATCCTATAAATGTTGCCACTTAAAAAGAAAACTGCTAATGATATACCAGCTTGCTCCTCCTGCAACCAATTCATAATTTCACTGCATCAGCAGCAGCCTGAGCATGAGTGAATGCGTAGAGTATGGCCAAAAATGTGACACTGCTTTTCCAAAACAGAGTCTATTTTCCCTACCAAATCAGGGATACTCTACTTTCACTAAGCTTATTGCCCAGAAAGAAAAGCTTCCTGTAATAAATTCCACAGGTTAATTTTTTTTAAAAAAAAGCCTTTGGGTGATATCTGTTGCGCCACTGAGGTCAATTTTTTGTCCTCTTGCTAAATGGACCACTTGCCTCCAGGGCACCAAGTTAACCCATTTCTTCCCATCCTTGGCATTTTCTGTTTATCTGTCCTTAATGTACTGTGTTAGTGTGGTGCTTCCATACAAACTCCCATTTCCCACATGTGGGGAAAAAAAAGGAATGGGAGTCATAGCAGTCTATCTATCTATACTTCAAAAGCATTTCCTTTCACCCAACTCCAAGGACATCCCATCCTTTTTTCCACCCCCACAGAAGACCATCCTTCTCCCCACAATCCTTTCCCTTCTGCCAGTCCTATTTCTGTCACCATACTAGTCCTGACAAGCTGGAGGCACAACGATCCGGGAGGCAACACCAGCCAACTTCCCCAGCCCAGAGCATGGTCCTGGCAGGAACACAGCAGCATCTCCAGGGGATGCTCATCTGCTCCTGGGCAGCAAGCATCATTGCACAGAAACTCTTTTGGTCTTCATTCCTCTTCTTCTGCACCAGAGACCCCAGCCTTGAGTTGCAGGGTGTGGGATGCAGTCCAAGAGTTTTAGTAGGAAAGTAGAAATGCATTTCTCCTTTTGTTTGGTACCAAATAGGTGAATAGTGTACATCACCTTGCCACAGGGAACTGAAGTAGAAGTAAGTTACTAACAGGTACCTACTACTACCTGATTACAAAAAAAAAAAAAAAAAGAAAACAAATACTGCAACAAAATAGTTATTAAAACTACTTCAAACAAATAACAAATACCTGAGATCAACTTGAGAAAACACTCACAGGAAAAAAAAAATTGATGTTGCTGAGGTATTGTAACAAGTAATGTGATTCTCTCAAAAACAAAAAGGCCTTAATATTTGCTGTTAATTTAAAATTATTTTCCACAATTTAAAATTTGACTCATTTCTCTTTCACTAGTAATCTTAGTCATTTCGACAAGTATTATGTATGTCTGTGCTGCTGTTTTCTTTTTAACTTTCTCGGTTTTTTAAACAACCACACAGGATTATGTAACTTAGCTCAAAGGCAGTTTAGTTTTTGGTGGTTTTTTTATCCATTTTCCAGTACCAGACTTGCTGAGCATTACATCAAAATGACCTCAGAGAAACAAAGAAAATGTATAATGCATATTAAAAAGGAGGGGAAAAAATAAAGCACAGATGCCCTAAAGTATCTTCCAGAATTTTTTAATACTTTTTGCTTCACTTTTTATTTTCTTACTGCTCAGAAAATATTTCTGAGTGAGAACATCTGTGCTATATTCTGGATTGATGTTAGAAGAATTCCACTTTATTTTCAATATACATAAGCACTGGTTCAGCATTGCTGCATGTTTTATCCATTCAATTTATATTTGGATGAAACGGTTTGTTTTCCTTTGAAGAACCAGGAAATTGTTTTAAAGCTACATGAACCGTATTCTGTATAACTAAGATCACCAGCATTTCTCCCCCATTTACTCCATCTTATTTTACCAGATTAAACGTGCCACGACCAAAAGATGTCATAGTCTGGTACAACTGAGAAAGTGTTACTTCCAGTGATGTTTTTATAACAGAACTAAAACATCTGTGACTGCTGTAAGTGAAGTTAAAGTGCAAAAAGCTATGAGAATCAGATGGCTTTCCACTGGTGGAAGGCTATTACCCAGGAGAAGAAAGGCTGGCAACTCCCTAAACCCCAGACTGCCCCCAGGAACTGCTCCCCAAACGCGCCGAGCGCTTCCACAGGCTCCTCCTCAGTGCTCCCCTCAGCTACAGGAATTGCTCAGCAGCTGAATGAGGCTTTGCTCAAAGGGAAATCACTCTCAAGCCACTCTTCCACAACCACAAACTTCACTTTGATCACTGTTAATTAACAGTGAGAAACCATATAATGCCAAATTGAAATCCATGATGCATCCCGTCCAGCCGGAGATTGGCTGGCGTGAGCAGCACCTATCTCAGCAACATCACACACATCCTTCACTGAAAGCACCTCCAAAGCTGAAGGGCTTACATGCTGTCCACTGCCCAAGCCCCTCTTTTTAAACACTACAGAATTCAGCCTTCTTTATTAGCTTTGAATAATCCCAGGTGCCTGCTTGCTCACATCACAGGGGCACAGCCCCAGTGTGGCTCTCAGGCCTTCCTAAGATGAGCCTCCTCCCTCTTTCCACGGATGGCTGAACACAGGCAAGAGCTGGCAGAGAGGGCATGGCAGGGCTTGTGCAGCTCCCTGCTTGCAAGCCACAGGTCCCTGGGGCACAGCACTGCTGTACAGCAAAGCCCCCATGCAAGGGACCCCTGCAGCCACTGCCACACTCACTCCAAAGGTTCATTTCCACCTTCATCCTGCAACTTCTCTTACAATGTGCAAGAGTCACTTGTATTTACACATGAGCCAACAACAGAAAAACATTGATTTGGCTGAAAACACAGAGGGAAGTGGAGAGAAGAGGTTAAAAGAAAGTTTTCCATAATGAGCAGAGGGAATTTATCACTATAGCCTTTACATTTTGCTAATGCCCTGCATTTCCAGCACCGAACCTGCAGGATCACACAGCAGCTTTCTAAACATGAAGCAATCATGACCCATTTCAGTACTTCTCTTTCTTAAATTAGCATCTCTCCACTGCTGTTCACCAAACCCCAGCAGTAGGATGTTTCCCATCAGCTGGGTTTCACTGCCACTGCTGGGAGCCCAACACCAGCAAAGAGAAAACTGCCAGGAGCCCCACGGAACCCTGGCTGACCTCAGGTAAATCACTGAAATACTACCCAGCCCACACTGAATGCAGAGCCCAGAAATATCATCCTGGGGGGATCAGCTAGAACTAAACTGATAGCCAACTGGGCAGCAGGAGTTTTTTTGGCATTTTGGCTCCTTTTTGGGGTTGAGAGGATTCCTGTGCATTCTGGAAATGCCTGTAAGATTTCTCCCTACTTAAAAAAGGCTTGAGATTCACACATATAGAAAAAATACATCCAAATTAAAAAAAAAAAACACACACACAAAAAGAACTTCTTTTTATGCTAAATTTAGCCACTACTGTCCTTGAGTATTGCCAAAGGGGTCACTGAAAGGGCATTGTGGCAGATCCATTTAAGCCTGTGGCAAAAACCTAGTGGTCAGGCTTGAGGAGGGAATGTGCCAAGAACAACACAAAGCCTAAGAGACATCAGCAGATTTTCATACCAACCCACCCATGCATTAGGCTCTACAAACGATGCCCCAGTGACACAGTCATGAGGAGCTGTGCAACTGTTTGTTCCACAGAACACAACTTGCATCAAAGCTGCCGTTGTGTACCTGGCAGAAATCCTGCTGTCTGAGAACTGACTTTTAAGCAAATAATCCCTGTTAGCTGGCACTGGGGGGGATAAAATCAAAAACAGAAAAAAAAAGCAAGCTTCACAAACATAATCACTCAGGCTACAACCTTCATCCCTCACAATTCCCTGCTGATGAATGTCAGACCTACCAAAGAGATGGAGCTTTAAGCTCTGGGTGGCCCAAGCCCCCAGTGTACAAATAAAATGAGAATATGGTCATCTGACACCTGTTACCTTTGCTTACACTGCCAACGTTCCTGGAGTTCTGGTCTCTTATCAGCAACAGCCTCTAACACTATCAAAGAGCAGATTACCATTTCTTTTCACAAATATTAGTGCACTGCAGTTTTCAAATTAACAATTGAAGTATTGTTCAATGCAACATCAAAACCCCCACAAAACTTCATCTCCTACAGCATTTGGCAAAGGGAGAGAGGAAAGGTGTCTTGAGACTTCTATTAAAATCCTTTTGATTCAGGAGGAAAACTGTTGATTTACTTATTTTAACTGGAAAATGAGGGTTATATATAAGGTCTAGGAACACCACTACAAGCTCATGACATGCAGGGCATCAGCCTGAACTATCATGGAGACCAAACAATCCCTCTGGGGACTAAACATAACACAGAACAACTCCAGCACATCTACGATCTCCTATTTCATATTCTGGCCTACTATGCTCATCTACATCGCATTAATTTTTTTAAAGTTATATCTACCCATTGCTTATGCACACTTGCAAGAATGAGAGCTTAAAATGCTTAGAATATCCTCCCCAAAACCTAAAGCATGAGAGATTATGCTGACAGTCAAAAGCCAACAAAAAAAGTCAGTCTAGCTAAATCTAGATCAAACCAAAGTTACAAGACGCACAATTACTTCCTTTTGATAGTCACTCAATACATAATTTTTATAATAATCTTCCACCTTTTAACACTGTTCAGTATTTGACAACCTGTGTTTCATCTCAACTGCCTGTTCTTCTCCATTTTGGTGCAGGCCATCATCTCCTGCCATCAACATTAAGGCACTCAGGTGTGGCTGACCTCCCCTCTGTTACCTTCTTGCAAGTTTCTGACCATTAAATTAAGTGCTAGTACTACACCAACTCCAAATCTGCACAACAACCTTGGATCAGCAGGGTCTGGAAAATGCATCTACCATTCCTCAGGCCAGCTGTGCCCTGCCCACGTTGTACTCCTTAAAGACTCAGGCAGAGATTGTGCCAGAGGCTGCATCAGTCCATCCAGCCACACAGAAGTGCACCATTAGCGTGCCCCCATGAAAACTGGGTTTCATTAAACATGATCGATTTTGCTGACTCCACTTGCCCTGAACAAGGTGGACATTTCAAATTCTCGTATCATTTGCTTGTTCGTTTCCCGCAAACACAACCTGCAGAAAGAATGTGTCGTGTTCCAGTCACAAAGCTTCTCTCAGAATAAAAGCAAAAGAACAGAAGAATTTATACACACTGCATAGACCAGCCTTTAAACACAGCCCGTCATATTAATAACTAATTCCACACACAAAGACTTAGCATTGACAGCAGTGTTAATCCATAATTAACTTTTGGAGAGTTTTGAATCCTGATCAAAGACATTGCAGTTATCTGCAGTTGTGTTATCTGCGTATTTTGAACTCCTAAAACTTTACAGAGAGGAGAACTGTACTATTATGTGGACTGCTCTCCCTAAGTACTTTTTCCATTCTCGACATGTCTCTTGAACCTAAATCATACCAAGGCAAAACACTCAGATCAGATTTTGAAGTTCCTAGCACTCTTCAAGCACAGTTTTGGGCTGCCCCACTACGACTGCACAGGAACATCATAAGTGCATTGTGCAGATCACTTACTGCTAATCACAACTGGAAAACCATGACAAAGTGGGAAGTAATCTGGGAAGGGCTGACAACTCAGTTCTCAAGGAGTTCTCCTGAAGGAACTGCTGCATACAGTAGACACACACATTCTTGCAGGATGAGAAATGCTGGTTTTCCTGAAAGTATGAAAACCATAAACTTCATTCAAATATTTTGAATAATCTTCCACCAGATATGCTTCTTTCCATAAGAGCATAGTGGTGGTGAAGTAGATTTCAGTGTCAGCTTGAGACCAGCTGCTAGACTATAAGTTCACATGGGCACATATGATCCTCTCAGGGATTACTTTGTCCTCTTTTTTGTCTGTTTATGAAGTGAAGATTTGCTCCTCTGCTACACTATCACAGAAATGAACCATCTAACTGCTACAAAAATACAGTCATCTGGAATTCTGGCATACAAACCATAAAATTACTATGTTGCTCTACTGAGAACACAGCAAACAGCACTATACACCTACTTACAAAACTAACTTACAGTAAAATCCAGCTCCTTACCACCTAAACACCACCACAGAAAATGTTCAGCAAATTTAAGTTAAAAGTAAGGTTTGACAGTGACCATACAAAACACTCAAAGCCCGTGGACACTGCTACTGTTTTCAACCACAGAATTTCCATATAAGAGAAACAATCTCAGTAATTGCAGCTACCTCAAGTCCATGCCAGTGGCATTTAGCACAACCACCATATAAATACTAATAAATAAAACCACTGTGTAATTTTAACCCAGAATGCAGAGCTTTTGACACCAGGGACCAGTCAAAGTCTTGCTGCCCCTCTGCAAATGCTCTTTTTAATAAGTACAAGGCCATATTCAGTTACTTTCTTTCTCTCCCGTGCTTCCACAGATGGGCCACTTTTTTTTTTTTTTTTTTTTTAGAGTGAAATTTGCAATGATGTAACCTTTTACTAGTAACTGTTGCATGTCTCCCCTGTACTTACAACTTCAATCCCTCCCAGGTTTAACAATATGTGCAGAACACAACTGCCATCCCCTAATAGTTAGAAGTCAGGATGCAGCGCACTGCCACAGGAGTTACATGTGCTACAGTTTTGGAACAATACACAGCAAAATAATTACTTTTATTAATGTTGTAACACTGATGAACAAATGCTGCAAACACCTCTCATCTGAATGGCTCAATGAGGCATTCAGTGTCCCTCTAAGAGTCTCACTTTACTGTTCAGGGCTTTCCCTTAACCAGAGAGGTACTCAGTCTCCTATACGCAAGTAGATTGCCATGTGCTTTAATTGCTGTATATGAATGACAGCTGGTATGCAGCCACAGACATATCCTAAAGAATATTTTTTCTCTTTTTCCAGCCAGAATCAGAATATTTGGCTGTCTTCAAAGCCATGTTCTTCAGGAATCAGGTGGGAAGGTGATAGGAAACTCAGTTACTTTTCTCCTCCCAGCATCTGAAATTCTCTACGAAAAAAGTGATTCTAAAAATTTTCTCGGGAACCACTTCAAGCCAATCAATGAACCGTTCACAATATTCTTTTTATTGAATGTTTCAGGACAGCCTGCCAGTCTGCATTTGCCAAAGCAAAACTTTCAGGATCAGAAGTGTAAAATGTCTCAGAAAGGCTAAGGAGGAGAAGCACACCCAAACTTCTTGGATCAATAAGGCAGAGGAAAGGGGAAGGGCACTGCTAGAAGCTCTCAGCAAACGATGGTCAAACCAGTTTATTAAAAAGAAGTTTGCAGCAACAAGAAGAAAAGGAGGAGGGGAGGAAACAGAGAAAGAAAAATCAGAAAAAACTTTAAAAAAAAAAGGAAGGGAAAAAACCTCAAAGCCCAACAAGTTGCCCATGGAGGGAAATCCAAGTCTGCAACTGCCCTCACACGCACAGACAGGGATTTCAACATGGGCTGCGGCGCGGGCGGCAGTGGGGCTCAGCCCCGCCGGGCCGGGCCGGCGCTGCCCGCAGCCCGGGGCGCCCGGAGCGTCCCGCAGCCTCCCGCGCTCTGCGGGCCCCTCGGAGCCTCGCCCGGCGCGGGGGGCGGCCCGCGGGCCACGGCCGGACACCCCTGCGGCGGGGACCCCTCGCACCGCCCTCCCCGCCGGGCCTGGAGGGCCGGGAAGCCTGGAGCTGGATTTCCAGCCCTCCGCGGCGCCCCGGCCCCGCCGCCCGCCCCGGGGCAGAGCCGGTACGGCCGGCCCCCGCGCGGCTCTGCCGGCCGGGCTCGGGCGGCTCCCGCACCGACACCCCCGGGGCCGCCGGGCACCGGCGAACAAAGGGCCGAGGCCCGCCAGGCGCCCGCGGGGAGCCGCGGAGGGGCCGCGCTGGCCGCTGCGGAGGGGCCGAGCCCCGAGCCCCCCGCTCCCCGCCGGGCACACGCTCCCCGCGGGCTCCGCCGCCGCCGGCCGCCCCCGGCCCCGCTGCGCCGCTCCCCCCGGCGGGGCAGCCCGGACTTTCCCCCTCGCTTCCCTCCCCACTCCGGGAAGCGCCATATTGATCGCGGGCGCCGCTCCCCGCGCCCCTCACCTTGGCGATCGCCTTCTTGTACCGGGTCACCGCTTGCTGGATCAAGCTGAAAACTTTCATGTTCCCGTCCCCGCAGGGCACGACCACCCGCGTCCTCCCGAAGCACACCGTGACTTTCATCCTGCGTGGCCGGGGGGCTCCCGCGTCCCTCCGGCCCCGCACAGCCTTCCTCCTCCTCCTCCTCCTCCTCTTCCCCTCCGCCCTCCGCCACGGCCGCCCCCCGGCGGGGCGCGGCGCTCAGCCCCCGGCCGCCGCCGGGCTGCCGCTGCGGGCGCGCTGCCTCCGCCCCGGCTCCGCGGCCGGCGCGGCGAGGCGAGGCGCGGGGAAGGGAGGGCAGCGCAGCACGGGGCCGGTGCTGCCTTCCCGAGGCCCGCGGCCGCTCACATGCCGCGGCGCTGCCCGCGGCCACCTGCTCGGCTCCTGCCCCGGCGCGCAGCGGCGGCGGGCGGGGCGGCGGCGCTGGCTCCCGCTCCGGAGGCGTGGGGCGGTGCGGCGGGGCGGGGGCAGCCGGCCGGCTCCGCGGGGCGCCGGCAGCGCGGACGGGGCGGGGGAGCCGCGGGACCGCTCACGGTCGGAGCGAGTTCCCCCTCCTCGCTAAGCCCCGCCGGTACCGCGGGTGCGGAGCCGCGGTGGCACCGGCACAAGGAGCCCCGCGAATCCCGGTCCCTCGGCCCCGGCTGGGGCGCGGGGGGGAGCGGGCACCGCTGCCGCCCTGCCTCATTCCGCGGGGCCGGGGAAGGCGAGGCAGGCACCGCAGCGAAGGTGCGCGGCAGGACCCGCGGGGTTCTGGCTCCTCCGGCTGTGCGGGGGCGCAGCCACGGCGCACGGCCGGCATCCGATGGTCTTCCCGGTCTTTGGGGCATCTGTTAACGCAAGAGGACCAACGCTGTGCAAAACCCTGGTGCATCAGTAACGCCAGCATCAATGGAACCGCTGAGCTATCTCCTCCGCAAACCTGTCAGAAGTCATAGAGGTTTATAGATATCGTTCACTTTTTTTCCACGGATTTCATCGAGGACAATGGAATTGCACAGTTCATTGGTCGTTCAGTGTGGCCTGACAATATGTATCTTTTGTGTAGAAACAGTAAAACAGTTTAACTAGAGTGAAAGTAGGGTTTGGAGGACAGCAAGGCAGTTAAAAAAAACTGTTCTTCCTTTTCTTTTTTTTTTATTTTTTTTTTTCTGCTGAACTTCTACACAGCACTAAAGATGTGAAATTCAAGTAAACTTTGTAGCACATAATGTCAACATCCTTCTACAGCATCGGACAACTCAGCACGTGTCCTCTGGTGCTCCCTGCCCAGCAGCTGTCCCAGCTGGCAGTCTGCTCTCGTTCCCTTAACAATAGTATTAGTAACTTTAAGAACTTCAAGCCTGGTACAAATGGCAAAGCTGTCTGCGGTTTAGTAGGCAGAGAACTAAGGAGCAGGATTAATGATGTTTTCAAAACATCAAAGGTAAAATTATTGCCCAGTTAAGTCAAGGGTGAGAATGGCATCCCTAACCCTTTAATTCTAGTTAGGAGTTTCCAGTATAGAAAATGGAGGAGTCAGTTTATATTAACTCGGTTCCATGCATATTGTCCAATTTCATTGAAATCCATAGAACTTTTCCTAATAAAGTTTTGGAAAGCTTCTTTGAAAGTTCAAAGAATCCATTTGCTGACCTGCAGATAATTTTTAACTTAGATGCCATTATTACCATTACCCACCTGAGTTATCTGGACTAATATATCTGAATTTTATATGAGAAATAGTCTGTCTTTTAAAGCAGGAAACAAGCACACCTGCCATGCTATATTTTGTCATATCCCTAGTGTTCACTTGTGTGGAATAAAAGAAGTATGCAGGAGTCCAGGAAGGTAGAAATGAAATAAAACTGGTGTAAACAGTTTACAGCTCACGACTGAGACAACTGAGTACACTCTGCAGTTTTATGGCCATAGCTCATCAAGTTTATTATTGGAAAAAGATGAAAATGTCCTCTAACCTGCTGCTTCTGTACTTTCTAGGTGATCATAAGAGCTGCTGGGAAAGGATGAAAGAGCTATAAATTCTTGGTTTAATATACATCACCTGAGAAACTTGCAGAAAGGACTGTGAAAATGTGAAGTCAATAGAGGCTCTTTCCAGGTTGTTTTTAACAAGAATTTTACAATGTCATAGACTTTGTAATGTTCCACATTATACTTCAGTTGTCATCTGTATTTATCTGCTAAACCATAATGTTGCATATTCGAGGCTTTACCATACTGCTCTAAAACTTGATATTGTTATATTTATAAAGCTTAATACTTTTGCTGGTCAACAGCAACTATTTCACTGTTCAGACACAGCTACAGGTTTTTCATGTTTTTCTGTGATCTAATTCCTGCTCTTACTGTCTTTAACAAGTTTCTTGGCAGTTTTCCCAGCTGTTCTAACAGTCTCCTGGAAAAAAAAAAACTACAACAGTTTAGAAAAAAATATTGATAGTTTTTCCATTAAATTTGTGAAACAGGAAAATTTGGTAATGAAGTACAGGAAAACAAGTCTATCTTGGGATCTGATTTAAGGCCAAAACTTAAAGACCTGCACAAGAATAGTGATAGACCTAACAGGAATGAGAACCTCCAAGATTAGAGTTTCTTCCCCACTAGATACACAAGTTATAAATACATCATTCTGAAAACATTTTAAACAAAATTTACCACGTATAGTGTTTGTTTTGTTCTTCCTTAAAAGGAAGAATGAACTTTAAAAAACAAATGTAACAAGGTTGTGGAATTGTATGAGGTCTAATTATGTAAGGTAAATGAAGTATAAAACATTATTATAAGAGATTATGAGAAAAGGATTATACTAATCAGGAGAAGAATTGGCAAGAGTTGCTGGTTTACAAAAATTATATCTACTATCCACCCTGCAATATGGGTGGCACATATACAGTTCTGAATGTTGAGCTTTCCTAACATACTACAGAACCTGTCAATTCATTTATTAATGGTACATTGCTGGAGGATCTCCATGAAGACATCATCTCTCTTGCAGGAAGAAGTAGGTGGCATGGGATGGAGGGAATCAGAGCTTGTGACTACTAATCATCATTAGTTAAGTTCTGTTCAAAACAGCCAAACATTTAAAAGCCCCTGCATAGACACTGCAAAATTGCAAGGAGTGAGAATCTTGCAATTAAATGCAGATTATCAAAAGCCTTTTTCATGTGAATATTAAAATATTCCAACAGTGGAATGCTGCTGATTTCCAGAGCTATTTCAGAGTTTATCCTACTTTTATACTCCACATCAAAGAATTTTTATGGAATTATTCTCGATGTGTTCAGATTTCGTAGTCTGTTCATGGCATACAGATATTCCCTGGTTTCACAAGAAAATACCTATTCCATGTACAGTGTGTTTTAAGTTCACTCTATTTTAAATACAGATATTTCCTTAAGCCAAGTAAAGGTCATTCAGTACTGTAGAAAGACCAGTGTCAAACTTGAAGAGCAAGTGTATTACTTGAAGAATTACAGGGGTTTTTTTAAAAGTGGCATTTGTGAAAATGCCTTAGGGATATACCAAACAGTACTAGCTTTTAATGATGAAAGACAACCACCTGCTGTAACACTTCTGCTGAGTTATTAGATAAAGCCTTAACTTCTTTTTCAAAAATCTGAATTGAAAGATCTGAATCATTTACATTTTACTCTGAGGTAGAAATCTAATCAAAGTAAGTGTGTCTGTGACTGATCTTTCCATGGATGACCTTTCAGCTATAGGTTGACTTCTCAGCTGTTATATTTTGTGACTTTTTTTCCTGCCATACTGGTGGTTCTTCCACAAAGGAGTAAGGAAGTGTTTCCCATCATTTTCTTTTGTGAATGAGAAAATCATTAAAGCTTATTAAGTAATTGTGGCTAGCCATGGTCTGGGAAAAAAAAAAAAAAAAAAAAAAAAAGAAAGAAACTGAATAAAAACATATTTTCTACAACTTCTCAAAAGGGCTGGGATTTGGAGACTGAAAAGCCCTTAAATCAGTAAAAGGTAGTTATGGAATCACATGTGTATTAATGTTAGACTTAAAGGATGCAGACAAACAAATTTGGGAAGACAAGAACTTTCTTTGTGGTATAATAGGAGAAGGAAATTGTAGCAAAGAACAATGTATGATTTTCAAGAAAAGTCACAAGACTGCTACCCTTTCCAGGGGCTCTAAGCTGTGTCTCAGGCAACTTTGGGTAGTAGGAAGGTGTTTAGGGCTAAAGAATGAGTATAGATAAATTCAATACTCTTTTTTTTCTCTATATATACTGGTCTTATACTGTTTTTAAAAGAATTATGTTCAAAGATTTTAAATAGTTTTCTTGATAATGCTCTGGTTGTTTTCAGGCATCATGGAACTGTTTAAATGGAATTGCTTTCTCTAATGGCTTATTGAGCTGTGGTCTGGGAAGGCTTGAACTAAAATATATTGAGCTTCTTCTTGGTGTGGGTCCTTAGAGGCAATCCACAGGCAAGGAAGCAGAATCATTAAAGGTTTAAAAAATGAAAAACATTATCTGTATGAAAAGAGTGAAGTTACTGGGGGTATCCAGAGCACACATGGAGGCTTTGCCAGGAGATACCAAAATAGTCTTTGTGTGTGCTAGAGCTATGGAATGTCATAAGGAAAACATTCACACCAATTGCTTTAGCCTGCTCTCATACCACATACTGTAGTTATGGGCTGAACAGAATTATATCCACATAATGATACAGGCAGGGTTCTAAATGTCCCTGTACTGCAATGCACGTATCCAAGTCACACGCTGGAGCTGGCCAACTCCTTTTATTTGCCCTTAGGGCTGTGCAGAGTTTGCAGGTCTGTGCCTGCCATGAGGGACACCCATGCAGGGATTGCACAGGGAGGAGAATGATCTGTCACCTCTCCTGCCACAGAGCTGTTCTGCACCCACCCTAGAGTTTGCTCTGAAGACACGAGGCTGGTTATACCCCAAGTCCATCATCAGTTATAGTTTCAGCAATATTTAGAGAGGAAAGGAAAAGGGAAAATGGGAACACTGAATGTCAGCAGCTGAGACCAAAAAATCCCTGTATAATTTCACAGGATAAAAAAAAAGCACTTTTACAGATTTGGAATTTTATCTCTGACCAATTTCAAAGGGCAGCTCCAAGAATTCAGTTATCAAAGCTTCCCAACACCTAAAAATAAAAAACTACACAATATTTTCCACCTTGGAAAATACTAGATAATCTAAGTAGAGGGGTCATTGCTGCCTAGCCCTATAATATTTAACACAAACACAAAACCATATCATTAGTAAAATTAAATTTGTAGCGATTTTCGACTACCAGCAACTATTAAAAATTTAAAAATTGTAAAAATAAAGCTGCTTAAAATACCAGAATTTGAGAGAGTTAAAAACAGCATCAGAAATCTAGGTGAACCTCTTCAATATACAGAAGACTGAACTAAAGAGTACTTGTAGAATACATGATTTTGCGATTCCAGGATATTATTTCATTTTTGTCTTAAAGCTTTGAATAGCCTGGTACTCTCTTGAAAAGGCTGAAACCTTTTTGTCAGAGGTTATTTCACTTTTAAGCCTCACCTATAAAAGCTACTTGGAGATATTTTTTTACTGAAGAGAATTTATTGGATGTTTTCCTTCTCCTTTTTTTTTTTTTTTTTTTTTCATTCTGCCTGTCCAGAAGTTTGCTCTTTGCTCTTCTTCCAGCTTTTCAGATATTGATGAAGTTCTTGGCACAGATTTACAAACTCTGAAACACAGAATACAGAATTCCAGTGACTAAAAAAGGCTTATTAAGTCCTTTCACTGATTTCTGTGGGCTTTGGATCAAGCCCTCCAGCTTTATCTAGTTTACCCAAATAACGAATAAACAACACCAACACAGAGCTACAGTACTGGGATCATTTGTCAAGTACTTGCCAGAGCTGGAACAAATTCAGATACTGCCAGAGGAACTCATTTGCTGAAAAGAAGCTATGCCAAATTATTTGCCACTATCAGGTTTTATCTATTGATGAGCATTCCTGAAAAAATACCTTCCTGTGACATGAAGAGGAACACCCACAGGATATGTTAGTCAAAAGGCCTATCAAAACATGATAGAACATATATTCCACCAAATAAATTATTCATGTGGTTTATAAACATATTAAGAATGTATTTCTCAGCTGGTGTTCCTCTGAAGGGATCTCTGTTTAATTTCACACCCTGTTCTCATCCTCGTTGGACTAAAAGTGAATGGGATAGTGTCATGGCTTTCAAAACATGTTATCTTGATGTTTGCAGGAAAACACTGATAAAGCTTGAAGGGAAATATATCCTTTGCTCAGCTTCCCTCTGTGCTGATGGTAACAGGGAGGTCTGCATGGGGTAAGGATATTACAGCAGAGACTTTCCAATTTGCACAGGAATTTAGAGGGATAAAATACAGACATGTGGTTGGAGCACGTTCATCTCTGTTACACATGGAGTTAAACACACTCCTGATGCAAACACATGCTATCACTCCTGCATAAATATTTGCTCCTGAGCAAAGTCCCATAGCACCTGCAGAAAGCCTTTTCTAGGGCACAGGCCAGCAGTCAAGTGTCACAGCATGAAGAACTAGCAGGGAATGTGTTACACATTTCCGTGCAGGGAATGTGACCAGGATACACACAGTCAGTTCCATGGCTGCTGCAGAACTAGTCACTGAAGACTTCCAAAAATTTCCAAATGCATGCTATGATCAGGGCAAGTACTTGAAAGAAGAATGGGGCAAAAGCAATCAGCTGAAATACAAATACTGCTTTTAAGATAGTTATTGACTTAGAGGAGAAAAAAATAAGAAAAAATAAATCAGAAATAGCTGGCACATGATCTGTTTCTCTCTACGATTTCTCTTATTTTCCTTTCATTAACCTCAAAATCTTTCTTCCCCTCATATTTCTCTATTTTACTCTCTTTTCCATACTCAGTCCCACTTCTCTTTCCATCTCACATCCTTTTATTGCCTTCCCTGCTTGTTGTCTTGCTAACAAGTATTTGCAGCTGCTGAAATCAGTAAAAAGGAAGACTCACATGAAATAGGAGAATCCCCAAGAGCTAAAATACATGACAGATTATGACATGCCACCAGTCATCTATTTAATTCAGGACTGAAAAGATTATGACAGGATATGTGTAGGTTTTCCTACACTCAGTGCAGTGTTATACAACATAAGGATGTTTTAATTCCTCACAGAAGAAGCCCAACAACTTAAATTGATCTGCAAAGATTCCAAATCTGTAAGCAAAGCCAAGCTGTCTTCTCCAATACAAAGGCAACTAGCTAGCCCTGGCAGAGTTGGATATCAGGCCTATCAAGGTGCAACAGGTGAGTAGAGCTGAAAGCAATGACAAAAAAATCACTTGATAAGAACATCTTTTGGGTTTTAATCTGTACTTGACCATGGTAATGCATAGACTAGAGCACACTGCAGGAGTGTCTCTGCAGAGAGCAGCAGCAGAACAGCTTGACAGCCACTGCTCAGTGCCAAAAAGAAGTCTTCACTCAGGTCTGATCTTGTTTCACTGGGCAAAAAGGCTCTTCAGAAACTGACATTCCAGGGCTCAAGGAAACACTTAGGAGTGTCTTTAAAAACCAAGATTTCCCACACATTATAATTACAGAATGGTCTTCAGGACCACACCTGAGCACAGGTCCTGCTACTGTCAGCAGGGGCTGTGTGTTCAGATTTGAGAGAAGAATTTAAAGCAGATTAATTAATGCATCCAAACCAAAACAGATAGGTCAGATGGACAAGATTAGCTCTACCAATCTTCCTGCAGTCAGAATTAGCAACTCAGGAGCCTTCTAATTTGCCAGAAATTCACACTGTGGCTCCACACTAATCCAGCTATGCTGCACCTCCATCTATCATGTCATCTGTTCTAGGATTTCAGTTTATTCTAGGTTTAAAAAGTCTCCCTTCATATGGAATAAGTGTGCATTATATATACTTCAGTAAGTTATCTAAAGTTTATTTTCTCTTTTGAAAAAAAAAGAATTATTACAAATAAATTACTAAGAATTTTAATTTTGCCTCAGATTGATGAGTTGAAGTGCAGAGAATCACTAGTACAGGATACTGCTTCATACAAAAGGGCAGTGGAAATAAAACACTGATGCTTGTATTCAAGTGCATTATAACCAAAGAAGCTATAATTGCTCTCAAGGACCCAAAATTGTCTTTCTCACAACACAGAAATTACAATTTTACCTGTTTCCAGCACAAATACAAAACACAGCCCCATACCAACTACTATGAAGAAAATTAACTCTACCCCAGCCAAAACCAGCACACAGGGAAGCCAACAAAGAGTTTAGTTACATACAGGCTGCTGTAAGAATTCAATCATTTACATCTGCTGGGGTGAAACAACTATTTTCTATCAGGGAAACAATTTGTGCTTAAGCTGTTAAACTGGTAACGTGGTGATTTTTTTTGACGTGGGGTTTTGCAAAAACGTTTTCTTTCTTGCAAGCAGTGCTAAAGTTTTTCATCTTTTTCCTGCAGAATTCAATACTTATGCAGCTCACAGCTTGAAATAAGAATGCAATGAATGTTGCTTTCTCTCTCTTTTTTCCACCTGAAATATATTTCAAAGTCTAAAGTACTGAGCAGGGATGTGGAGGGAGCCCATGTTTTTCAGTTCTTACAGTTGCAAAGTGCAGCTGTGATGGACATGGGTACCTAAAAGCACAGTTTACCCTGCCTGTGGATTTCTCCCCCTGCTCCCAGGCAGATGACACACTCTGAATCACAGCAGTGTCACACACTGTGGCTGAAGGCACCTGAAGCAGCCAATGCACAGTAAAACCCTGGCTACTAAACTGGAGCAGCTCAAGAGCTGCTTTTTGTGTTGCTGATTTGTCCCTGTCCATGGCAGGATGTAGAGCAGTCACCACTTACAGCTTTGGGCTGCCTGTCCCATGAGCCTGTCCTTTCTGTGAGGGTGTCTGGTTTGGTCTTCCAAGATTAACAGCTCTGATACTTCACCCTGCATCTTTCAGCACTGCAGGGAGCCACTACAGACAGGCACTCAGGCCAAGACAGAGTCTTGCACACCATTTGGTTTGCATGGCCAGACAAAAGAGAAGGTGTTAGCAATGCTTGAGGGTCATCTATTCAAGTCTATCCATTCAAATTTTCTGAAACACTAAATATTCAACACTTAGCATCCGTAGATCTCAACCTGGTTTAGATCTAGTAGGATTTTTTAGCATATTTAGTGTGTACTTGACTTCTGCTTTCACCTTTTCTCTTAGGTGTGCTTTATTTTTTCCTGACTGCAACCAACATATGTGAATATTTTTTTTTCCTTATTAACAATGTTCTATAAATGTATTTTTTTAATGGTGAGTTAATTCTGGAAAAGAACTGTCTCTGCATATTTTCATATACTTGAATCTCTACCAAGAGAGCCCGAAGCACTCAGGTTGCACCAAAAAATTGAAAAAGTGTATTATGCAAATTTACCCGATAATTTGATGTTTTTTAGCTCAGTCACATAAGCATTGAAATTCACAGTAAAATGTCTGATTTAAATGCCTATACATGGGCATATTTGAATGCCATGTACACAGGGAAATTGGTAAAGGTAAGGTAGTCAATGTGACTGCACATGCATTACATGACACAGGTCAGTTCTTAAACTCCTAACATTTGCTTAGGATTACACCTCTGACACAAGGCCCACTGATTAAATAACAGCTCCATCAGAAAGCTGTTATTTATGCACACTCTCTGTATACAGGGAGTGACTTTTTCCTGAGAAATTTTTTGGGTTGATCTCATCTTCTCCATCTTCTGTCAGATTCTTCTATTCATACACCTGTTGAAGATTGGGGGTTTTTTCAGAAAAGAAACATCTACTAGGTGTAGATCTCTTCCTTCCTCCATACTGCCTGGCATCCTGTTTTGCATATAGCAATTACCTGAACTTGTTCTTCTCTTGTGGTGACTGTGAATTTGGATTCCTGCTGTTCATCATGAAAATATTTAATATATTTTGCCCATGTTTACAGGACAGCTTTGTATTCACGGCATCTTCTTGCATTTTTAAATACTATGCACTGAATACACTTTCTTGTCTCTTTTAATGTCTCAAGCTTTTAGGACATTATGACTTTTTCTAACCTTTTCTAGTTGCATTTTTCTCTGTCTCATCAGATCATAACTTCACCAATTCCCTTTGACATTTTTTTCAGCTTTTCTGTATTGCTTATGCAATATTGATATTCCTTTTTCTATTTTTGTTTCATCTTTATGTATACTGATCCATGATATATTCAATAATTCACAGCTGCTTACTAAAAAAATCTTTTCATCCCTAATGCAAACACAAATACACAATCCCAGCTGAGGGATGTGAGAGCTGTATATATAAAGCCCTTGCAGGAGCTTCTTTTTGCTAACATTGCAGCTCTGGACTCCCATCACTACCATGATTTCTCTTTCTGTTCATCTTTTCAAATGCAGCCTTCTTCTCCTTGGGCAGTTTTCACCTCTCTAAATATTTCTTGCAACTAATCACCAGCACTGAGAAATAGCCATCCCTGCAGCAAGCCACAATCCTCTGTGGTCTCAAATTTCTTCAGCTTCTAAAGAAAAGGTAAAGCTCCCTTTTAATCACAGTGCCCACAGAAGGGACACAGAACCAAATATCCCAACACATGGGCTGAGTGAGGCCTTTCCCTGGGGCTGCCCAAGGGGAAGCAGGAAGGATCCAACACTTGTCTCTGCAAATACAGACAGATAAACTCAGCTGTAGTTGTTGGCATGGTTAGGAGACTCTTCTCACTGGCACTTGTGGAACTAATTGTAAAGCCCTGTTTTAGTGCGTGGGAGGCTGGAGATAATTTTAGTGATGGTGAAAAGTGCCAGACTTATCAGACATGGAAGATGTTGCTCTAGATTTTGTTTGTGTAGTGCTTTATGTCTACTCTAACTCAGTGGAACAAAACACTACTGGTTTGACTGGAGGGGGGTTGATTTAGTAATTGTTAGCACACTTGTTTTGCAGCACTAATGACTAGGCCAAGTTTTCTCTTCACAGAACCAGTACTGTATAGGCAGAAGAACTAAAAGCATCATTTTGCTGGTGTCTGCCTATTCTGCTGTGGAGTCAGTACTTCCATGCACACAAAATTATCCAATATATCTTTGGTACCACAAGCAAAAAAATGAATAAGCTTTCTTATACATCAAACCAGGGATGTCATTAACTTCTCATTGGAGGGTATAAACTCAGCTCTGTATAGTCTTCTGTTGTACTTTCTTGGAGACAAATACACTCTTTTAGTATTTTCAAACTCTGGAAAGGCTTGGGGAAAAGTGCATATTGTGTTACCTTACTAATCAGAGACAGGATAGTTATTTGAAAATTTATTTCTTGCCTTGCCCTACAGTATTTTGATAATTGTAGTGAAAACTTTAAACAAATAGATGAAATGCGGTATATTTTTGTATCATTAAACTCTGGGGATTTTATTGAAGGGCAGAAAAATAATCTATTAGCTTTTGCACTGAGCTTTCACTGGTCAAAGAACACCATCCAGCCATTAGCTCTGTTTGGAACTGTCAGTCAAAGCTTTACTGATGTGAAATACAAGACTTATCAGAGCTACCAGTTTCCTCAGCCACAGCAGAGAGTGTGGGTGGTCATTTTCAGTAAAGGTGTCCCCATGACAATGCCTTCAGTCCAGCACCCTTATAAGACAGCACATCTTCAACTGATCTGTAGCATCCACAGTGGAGTGGAATGGATCCATCATGAGTCTGATTGCCTTCACACTGCAGGAAAATTTGGCTCACTGTCATGAGGCTCAGGCTCATACTTATATTTGAATATCTGCTCTGAGGATTACACTGCCTACCCAGGAGTAACTCATACATCCAGGTAGTCCTGCCCTCCCAGGAACATCCCTGGGGGCAGATGTTCCTCTGGACTCCAGAGCTTTTGTTCCAGGAGCTGCCTAATCCAGTTTACACTTCCAGCTTCCACCAGTGCAAATACTCTCAGCAGTCATTTTATAGAAGCATTTCACCTGATGATGAAAGACACCTGGTAAAGCACCACTGTCCTCAAGAAAATGAAGCCAGACAGCTGCCTGCCCAAAACCCCAATCTATTACCTCAAGCATCTGCTTTTCTTCCTGCAATCCAGAGAACAACAGTGATCCCTGAGGCTTACAGGACCAGTTTCCTTCTTCCTCTTGACATCTCTCTGGCAAAAATCCTCTCTTGCCAAAAGCAACTTGGACACAGGTTTTGGACTATCTGCCCTACCTGCCTGCTCTCTCCTGTCCCTAGAAATGCAATGATTTCCCATCTGACCATGTTAATATCTGTAATCAAGTGGGCTGAATAGGAAGAGGAGCTGCAACTCTGCTTTATGATGCACAACTTCCATTCCATATATCTCTACCCAAAGTAGAGACCAATGTTAAAGGACTAGTTTCTTTAGTATTATTTTGCAATGTTGGATGAAGAGGGATTGGAAGTTCACAAAGCTGAGAGAGCAAGCAATAGCAGCATATAAGAATGTATGGACCTGAGAAAAAGCCTCACAAATAGTATTTCAGGCTTGAGTGAGCCTGAAATAGGATTTAGATATGAAAAATTGTTGCTGCTTAAGATCTACCCTATAGTAGTGGAAAACAAGGCTTTGATTATAAATAAACAGGACTGTGCCACAGACACACCTGATTTCATCACCAGTTTCTCATCAGACTGTGAAATAACCCACAGCACTGAACTTGACTGTTCATGTCAACCAGAAGAGTCCAGCATGTTTAAAAGAGAGATAATCACAAATAGTAAAGATCCTTAGCAGTAACCTGAATTCAGACAGTTTTAGTAACTACTTCACTCAGCCTGTTTTTGGATACAAGCAGAGCTGGCAGAAGAGAAAAAAACCTCAGCTCTGGAAGCCAAGGGCAAAGAAACAATGTGGGGAACAAAATGAAAGTTACCTCATGAATGGCAAGTTTTGGCTTGCTTCTAACTGCAGTAATAAGAAGGCAAAGTGATTCACTCTGGCAGAGTTTCCCAGCTTGAGGAGTTTGAAATAAAATGACCGCCCACTACAACTGCTGCCTGTGAGAGAGCTCAGGGAGGGGGCCAAGGGCAGCCTGAGAGTATTGGGGTGATATGGGGATGGTAGAAATGGAAAGTTCATCTTCAGCAGATAAATGTTGACCTGCTGGGGAGGAGAGAAGTGAGATAGTAGCAACGGCATTGCATTCTTGCAAAAATAAAATTGAGTTCTGTGAAAGAAAAACCATTCTGCTGTTTTACAGAGGTCGGAAGATGAATGTTCATGTGTGCTACATATCACTTGCACCTTGGACCTTGGAGGAATTGCCAGGTCACCATATGAAGTCTTCATTTTGTCAGCTGCTGAGGGAAAGTGTGTGTGTGTGTGTGTGTATATATTTATATATATATATATTAGAGGTGGGTAGGAAGGATGGCATGACCTGCCTGTGGCAGTCCAGTCAGAGTGTCAGAATAAAGCCAATATTGATTTTCTACCTGAGAGTTGTTAATATTTATCTGTATCTTCAACCTGGATCAGGCTGCAGCTTATAAAAAGTTGGCCAATCACAGCAAGATTTTCCAACAAACCTGTTAACTAACATTTTTCAAGTACAGACATGCTGATACAACTTAAAAGAAAGGTACAGAATTGCAAGTCTCATTACTGTCACTTAAATAAAACCGCCAAGACAATTAATTATGTGTGTATACTTTTAACTTCGTGAAAATGTATGCAATAGGTAATAAATGTTTCTTTCTTAACCTATATTTAGGTGGGCACAGCAAAGGGGTTTTTTTATTATTACTTCCATATCACTTATCACCAAAATCATACTTTGGCCTCCGGCATTTTCCTCATTTCTTTCTATTCTGTAATTCAATGACCACAAAATTACATGAGGTTAACTCCAGAAGGATTAATTTTAGGTTGTAACCATTTCATCTTGCTTGGGCGTTTCTCTCTGTGGGCCATCTGTGCTTGATAGCTTGATACCTACAGTCCATTTGCCTTTCTTAAGGGAACTTACATTTTAGTGGTTTCAGTCCCTTTCAGTGTGTGGACCCCAAACAACTATAAATGGATCTTTAGATGCTTCCATAAAAGTGTAGAGCCTATTGACAGTAAGTGGGGAGTTTTTTACCTGCTACTTCTTTGCAGTAGCACCTCAGATATCCACGGACCACAAACACAAAGCTACTGAAAGCCTCTGTGACTTGCACAGAGTTACTCCACCTGTTCTGCAAAGGAGTCTGACTTTAACCTTGAATTAATGAACAACACTAAAGCTGTGGGCAATATATGAACTGCATGGGATGTGAAATGCATCAGCCATTTGAAATATGAGCACAAAAATGGTATAGAGGCTCTTGTATAATAGAGGTATGAAGAAATGCCAAGGTCTATGGTGGTATCCAAAACTCATGTTTCTAGTTACTTCCTTCCTGTACATCTCTAGGAAGAACTGCCCATATTTGAGCCTAAGAGTTCATTGAGAACCATTTTACAGCCTGGGTGTGTGAAACTTCACTGCAGCGTGGTAGCACAAGCTCACAGAACAGATTCCTCCTCCTCCTGCAGCCTGCCTAGCCCTCCAGCCCTGAACAAGGGCTTTCCCCAGGGGTTGAGTCCCAGGAAGAGAGAACTCAGAATGAGCTGAACCCATGGATAATTGAATGAGCACAGCCTCATATGAAAAAAAAAAAAGAAAAAGGCTTGAAAAGCTCGTGCTTTGAAAGGTCCTGGTCACTGGCATGGAAATTTTTCTCCTCTGATGATGTTTCTTTCTGATTTGTTTTTTGTAAGTTTAAGCAGCTCTCTTCTGGTACAGCTGCTGCCAGAGTCCTGCCAGAGGAGCCATAATTTCTTAATAGCCTCCACCAATGAGCTGTCGTGTTAACAAAACAGAAGAGAAAATATAGTTGTAGAGCAGGCAGATGTAACCTCAGGCTAAGGAGGCAGCCACTGGTAGCACCTTCTCTAACATGGCCCCAGAGGAAACCTGGAACTGGTGCACCCAGGAACAGGTGGGATGTGACCCTCCCTCCTGAAACCACCAAGTTTCTGTCCACCTACTTAGATATGTAAAGCCAAGCTTCAGCTGTGCACCGAGGCAGGCAAACAAACCCAGGAGATTTCACGTGCCCCATTCACTTCTGAAGAGGGGCCTGATGGTAACACACTGACAAGCCAGGCCAACAGCTATTCAACATGATCAAAAGCAGTGACATTTCCACATTTTCAGAGCTCTCAACAAACATAGCTAATTAAGTCTTGCATCATCTCTGCAGTTAAACACAAGTAAGTATTCATCTCCCCTTTTGACAGAGGAGGAAGCTGAAGTCTGGGGGGTATTTAGGGCCATGGAGTGAGTCACTGGCAGAGACAGAGATATTTTAAGACCTGTAATATCCATGATCACTGCCTTTTCATTTAAGTTATTAGACTCAAAAATGCCTCCTTCTCCATGTGAATTTTAAGGAAGATATCATCCCATTACCAGTAAGAGCTGGATGACTTTTTCCTCAGTGTGACACCACTCCTGGAAGTATTGTGACTTATTTGCAATATACAGAATATTTCTCACTGCATGTACTATCCAGGTAGGAAAAACAAGAAGAGGTGATAGGAAGGCCCTGAGTCTCCTAGGCATGGCTGGCATACAAGACAGGGAGGGTTCATAAAGTGCCCTGCTTTCCTGCCAGCCCCTTCACTGGCTGCCTCCTGCCCTGCAGACAGTAGAGTCTGTGGCTCACAATGAGCAGCTGCACTGGGTGCATTTCAAAGTCTATAGAAATAATTCCTGCCACGTAAGTGTTACAAGAAGACACAACAGGTGGATGAAAGAGAGAACTGTAGAAGTTATCAGTGAAATCAGCCTCTCTCAGGTCTTTTTTTTAAACTTTAAAAAAAACCAAGCCCATTTCCAAATATAACATGGACACACAATTTCATTCAAATTTACTGAATGTATGTCATAATTAGGACTCAGAGTAATCTAATGTACATATAATTATTTATGGACAAAGCAGTAGGTGTGTGCATGGGCGTCTGAAGGCAATGACTTCTCAAAGTAAGTGTTGCCTAAACTAACCTGCCCCAACTTGTAACCACGCTTTTTCCAAAGCAGAGCAGTGGGCCAGCTTGCTGGGCGTAGCACAACGGGACAGTGCAAGTCAGAGATTGGAAAGGTGACATGAGGATCACTTTCCTATCACTCTAATCTTGAGGTTATTTTCTGAATTTCTGAATGGGAATGTCTCAGTGCTGTAAACCCAAAAGGTGCTCAGGAGCAGTATCCTGGGAAGGCATCTCCCTGAGCAGTTCCGAGTATCTCTGCTCTATCTCCCTGACTCGGTCAGGAGAAGCAGGTAACAAGAATCAACAGTACTCAGAACCAAAATTCCTACATGACATTCATCCCAAAGAAGAGCCTTTCCAGGAGCAAATAACTTTGTGGAGAAACAGCACAGCTATATTGTATTAAATTACATGTTTTAATGTAAGTTGAATGATAGCACTTCAGATAAATTTTGCCCTCTTTTATTTCCTGGGGAAATAAAAAGTACACAGGAAATTCTGAAAAACTGGTCAGCACACTGGCTAGCAAGCCATAACATAAGTTGACATTTTTGCTTTAATAAAGTAGTATAAGCTTTTGGAACTACTAAATATTACAGATAAGTGCATATGCTGACAGTTATGTTTCTGTATTTAGAACACTTATCTAAGCTGAGCATCTTTTTCATCAGCTGAATTTCGTCAATGGCTGTGATCTAGTATGTTACTAGTTCTAAGCCTGCCAATTCAAAAGTAACTCTGGGTGCAATTCTGTTCCCAGCAGCACCATCTCTATGTCTGTACTGCAATTAGAATCCTTGCTTCCCAGGTTAATACCAGGAATGCAAGCAAAGTGTGGTCCAGGCTAAAAGAACACATGATATATGATTCTATGAATACCACCGAGATTCAAGTACAATAAATAGTAAAATAATATTTCTCAGTCAAAAGACATCTTTGACTACCAAGTAATATTCATGAATTTGTTGCACACATCCTTTCCATTAACAATTAAATAGCAATTTATGCTGGATCCTCATCCTCCAATACACGTTTTGCTCACTCCTCCTTTGTTAATTCATAAGCACTTTGGAAATACACCACTGCCACAAGCCAGACTAAGCCAACACTTATGTATAAGGACATAAAATCTGCCATACTGTGTCAAGAATCATGGTCCATCTAGCTCACTACTGTAATCTCAGAACTAGGAGCAGATGTTTTTTGGGAAGACTACAGAAGACAGAGCATTTCTGGTGTGAATCTCCACATGGCGTTTCTTCACAGCTTCCAGCACCACATTAAATATTTATGTGACTGATGTAATATTACATGTTTCTATGTTTCCAGATTCTCCAGTGCTAGAGGATAAAATGAAATGTCTAGTGCAGACTTAAAACCTCCAGGCTAATCAGAATTAGCCCATCTACTTGTCATTCTCATCACCAAACTCTGCACTGTCACACTCATTTTCTTTAGTCCGTTAAAGTGATTTGATTAAGAGGCTGGATATGTGTCCATAAAACACTGGAAAAATCACAGTAAAGAGGGCATAGTCACAGTTACTACATTATTTATACATACAAACCTCCCAGCTAACACTGCACATAGACATCTCTTCCCAAGTATCAGCCAGTGACCTTCTGCTCAAGGGCCCCAGAGGTGAAATCCTTGGCTGTTTTCTTATTCAGCCCTTTGTCAAAGTTCGTGTTTCTGTCTCAGGACACTAAAGTTTAATCTATGAGCATAAGGCTGTCTTGGATTCAAGAAAATACTGTCAAACACATGGAGGAAAATAAAGGAACTGGGCCAGTGTATAACAATGTATTTGTTTGCAATGGGACATTTTAGGAACATGCTGGGTTACTGCAGCACATCCCAAATCCCAGTAATTAGAAGAGCTACAGTGAAGGGGAATTGCAAATCACATTTTCCAAGCCCCCTGGTTTTCTCTGTGAGAGCAACGCTTCCAGCTCCACCCATCAGCAAAGTACAAGCACATGACACAGTGACAGCCTCACTGCCACCAGATGCTGGGACAAAAGCTTGGTGCTACCAGAATATCTCAGCTACCTCAGGGCAAGGGGGATATCCCGTGCCTTCCTGTTGCATAAAAGCAGATACTGAAATTATCTCCTAATGAAATGAAAGCATAAAATGAAGCAGCTCTTGTCTTCTGAGCTGACTGTCTAAAATTTTCTAACATTGTCTATACTTTATAAAACCTCAGGCAGACCCTGGCTGAACATCAATGATTTGTTATATATAAAAGTTTTTAAAGTTTTATAAGTTTTAAAATCAGACTGAAACAAATATTTTTCTGAAACTAATGGCAAGTCCTACCTTTCTGCAGGGATTTTTCTCTAAAAGAGGATGCCATATGCACATTTTTCTTGGTGCAGATGGTCAGGTGGTTTCTTTACCCAGCTGGGTTTTCTTTCTTACTGTTTCTCATGTATCATCACCCTGTCTACAGCCTGTTTTCCATTTCAGCAAATGGGCTTTCTTAAAAAGATTTTCTCCTTTGCAGATTTTATTACCAGAAAGAGTTCCATCATGCTACTAATATCTCATCTCACCTTGAGATCTTCTAAAAGATGGTTTCCCCACTCTGTGCCATACAGCAAGATCTAATGTGTCCTCTGTCACTTTTACTTATCACACCTTACTGCACACTCTGCTGCAAGTCATACTCTTTTAAAAGAATTTAAAGAAACACAAAAATACTCCATCATCTCAAGACTTTCTGTGCTCCTACTTTTTATTATTAATTTTCTTATTTTTCCTATAAAGTTGCATGTTTTCCCTTTTTTTCTATGCAGCCCTGCACTCCCAAGGCAGACCAGGACATAGCAATTTCCCAGCCACACAGCAAGGAGCTTCTGCTGGCATACAAACATATGGCAAGGGCCTTAGGGGTGATAAATGACAACCTTTGACTGTTTTTCCACCAAAACCTCCTTTGAATTGGACAGGACTGTGTCTTTATAATAGTCTCATGTATTCAGAACCAGTGGCAATAGTGGACACTGGGAGAAATTTGGAGTGGACTAACAAGCCCCATCAGTATTGGTTTAAAAGCAACAAGAACAGCTTGGGTGGACACTCTGGCAGCCCAAGGCCAGGACAGTGCCCAGGAGCTGCCAAAGCTCTCCCCAGCCCCACTCTGCTGGAACTTGGAACTGGAAGCAGAGAAAATGAAGGCACTTGGAAGGCTGGGAATACACAGGTTCCAGGTATTCTTTGCTGCATCTGTCCTGACAAGCACAGAATGTCTGATTATCACTGACCAAAAAATTTCTCAGCAACTTCTTTTTAAAAATTATAGCTTTTTGTTAATACTGTGAAGGCTTAAAAAAATCCTGGCAGAAGCAGAGCATGGACACTACAGTTGTCTTTTTTCAGAATAAAAACAAGAAATTGCTAAGTTCCTTTTAGGAACAAGCTAGCCAAAATGAGAAAAGTACTTCATCAGGTGGTTGATGCACTGTTTGGATTTTTAACAATGTAGGTGGTGGTAAGGAACACTGTAGAAAGATGAAGCCTATGGCTTTGTGGGAGTATTCTGGGAAAAGCAAAAAAGGCAGTAAAAAGGCCAAAATGGAAAAAGACTGAAACTATTTACTTAGAACTTAAGAAAGGCAACAAAAGTCCATATTGACCAGAGGACTGGGAGGACAAATACTGAGGCTGTCAAAAGGAACCTCCTCCTGTTGTTTCATCCCTAGTGTCTTCCAGATAACATAATTTTAGATATTATTTCCATAAACATAAAATAGTATCACAAATTTATGTAGTATATTTTACTTTTCAATAAAAGTAATGAAACTAAGTTAATATAGAATATATATAGCATATATAAAAATATATATGAAAATATAATATATATACATAAATAGATATAAAAATATAAAATATGCAAATATTTAAAAAATCCCCCAAAGTAATAAAACTAAGGACCTGGGTATTGATTATGCACTTCATGGGCTGCTAAATAAATTAAGCTTGTCTCCCCCTCACCAACTGGAAATAAACTCCAAATTCCACATAGTAGTACAAATATCACGAATCAATACAATCTGAAACAAAATTCTTAATTAGTTAATGTAATTTCAGGCAGGTTTGCAGCCAGACTGTGAGCACAGTGACAATACGTATATCTGCAGAACCCCATTAGAACTGACAGATTTCTCAGTTTCACATCTCTAATGCTCTGGTAGTTATTGTTTGATGAATTTGGGGATTTTTTGCCCATAAAGCCACAGCAGATAAAAATTCATCCCCTACCCCCTTTTGCTTATGTAAAAGCTGCCCTTCAAAGAACTTGCATTATTCTCAGAATGCTGCACTGCCCTTCCATGCCCAGCTCCTCCATTAGCCTGACCCTGCCCATCCTTGGCTGCTGCTGAAATCCTCTCCCCATCCACCCCCTCTATACATCACCCCCAGATGACAAAGTTATACATACCATGTAGAAAACAGAGTGACACAGACCAACATTTCTGCTGCTTAGATTTGATGCTTCACTCAGCTCAACTGAGCAATAATTTATAGTCTTATGGTTTAATCTTTCATTTTTTTCCATTAACTTGAACTCATTTCAACTCCAAACCAAAATGTCTATATTTCCTTCTCTAATATCTCTTTCCTGAAGAAGCATTAAGTAATTTCACAGTGTCTTGGGACAGCCCATTGAGAGTATGCTATATAAGGTATAGCTGGTAGCTACAGTGATACATTTGTAAACAGCAAGACCAGGAACTTCCCAATTAGGAAACTTATTTTGTCTTTCCCAATTAATGAATCTGCTTGAAAAGCCCTAAAATATATAATTAGAAATTACATGGCTTATATGCACTGCTTTATGTTTTTCCTCAAAGTCACTTCACCAACAGTTGCAGATTGGGATGGAAGCACTCACTGAGGCTGCACAAATTACCCACTGTAAGAATCACAAGAGCCTGCTCTGAGGGCAATCTCTTGTGATTTGATATTGGAATCAAATTAATCACAGATACTGTAAGCACAAATTTTGTCTGTTGGTTTGGGGGTTTGGATTTTGAGGGGTTTTTGTGTGTCTGTGTAACCTTACAGTTTTGCACTGAGCTGCCCAGCTCTTGGCAAATGTTTGCTCTGAAAAACTTCTTCTGAAGGACAGACCTTTAAATGTGGTTGACAACTCATTATGATTTACAAAAAAACCTGCATAGATGTGTCCAGAACCCACTTTTTAATAATTCAATGCCAAGTAATTATTGTGCTGCATTATCACTTCTATGCTATGTCCTCCCTACAAAGAACTTGTGTTTTCTTGTCAAGCTACCACTGCTGTTATAAAACACAAATGCAGCCCCAATGTGAGGGTTCCAGTGACCAGTTCCAGCTGCCCCAGCTACACTAAGCATCTCTTGTGGCTTCTACCCCAAGTCTGACATCTCAGTATGAAGACACAACTGAAAGACACAGCTGAAGGAAGGACAGAGGTTGATCTGGTGCTGCTGCTAAGTGAACTCCATGTCGCCCTTTCATGGCAGGAGACGCAGTACTGATCCTCAAATATCTCAGATATAATCATTTTGATTAATCTCCGAGGACAACCCATTATTTGGTTAAAATAAACAGGGAAAATCTACAGTAATATGATATTAACACAATATTTTATATGGACACAAATATTTTCCTAAATATTTCTTTCTACAGGAAATATCACAGTCACCTATGGAGTCTTTGAAACAAAACTTCTGCATGAAACTTGCTTTCCACAGCTACTCTCTTGCCAATAAATTTTACAGGGACCTCAGCAAGAACCAGCTGCTCCCTTCAACTATGTTACAAATATACTCTACAGTGGTGAATAAGCACTGTCGTCATCCTGCATTCCAGAAACAGACCCCATGGAATGACCCTGGTGAACACAGCAACAGCAGGAAAACTGCTTGCAACGCCTCACCAGGCTGAGTTTTGCTGCTGCCTGCTGCTTTGACAGGCCAGCTGCTGCTTGGAGAGCAGCACGAGACCCCCCTCACAGTTTAAAAACACAAGAAATAACTTCTAAATGCTTGTGCAGACATAGGTGAGATACTAAAACAAACTGCTGGCTAGTTTGTTACATGAGCCTCATGCTTTGATTAAACAAGAGTTGTTTCGTTTGCTATTAAAATAAGAAAACAAAAGAGGTAGATGTAGATCTATGAAAAGAGCTTTCCTGCCTCTAGCAATGTGATCCCAGGACCTGTGTCCAAGGATCCTGGTGGAGCAAGGAGAGCTTCAGCACCTGTCCATGTTGAGACAGGTGCTGCTGCTGCCTCCTCCGGGCTCTGCTGGCTCCAGCCATCATCTCACAGTGGATCCAGCCGAGCACAGACAGGTGAACTGGAGCGTGACGGGTCACTGAGACACACAGGCAGATCAATTATTCAGTGATTCTCTCCTGAAAGGCTTCACTCAGCCTAAAATACCATGTTGCATTGGCAGGAAGTCTGCCTCAATCTCTGTAAGGTTTGAATGTGACCACTGCGTCTATGCATCTTTAGTAACATAAGTCAGAGAGAAGAAAATGTCAATAATGTGGCACAATATGGAATTACTGTTTTTAAATATGTGTATTATTAAATACAAATACAAATACAATAGAGACACTGCCCAAAGCACTAGACAACTATTAAAAAATGCAATAAATATTTTAAAATATTAATAGCAGCATCTTGTGCTACTATTAATGAGACTACTAACTGAAATTGTTATTAATGCTAACATCTCATAACTACAGTACTAAAAGACAATTTTTAATCTTGAGATACTTATAGTTTGTCTAAATTCTTTATGTTTCACATTTTATTTTACTTAGCAATTAAAACTGACTCACTTTGAATTTGGTCCATTCTTATCAAGCCAGTTTCATTCTCTGAATTCAGCTGCAGAATCAGCAGTAGCCTCTGAGATGGAAGTTTAAATTTAAAATGCTTTTGCTAAAGCTTAATCAAAAATGTCAAGGAAATATTCTTACTGTGCAGTCAGTGAAATTCTTCCCCAACATAAATCCACCAGCATTATCAGCAAAGTATGTGGAAGGAAATACAGACTGTCAATGCTAGCTCATAAGAAACAAACTAAGAAAACAGCATCACACACAACAGTGTGGAATCAGACTTTCTCCCTCTCAAGCCTATAATTCCTTGTCTTGTATGTACTTAATAGTCCCTCCTTCTAACTTGCTATTTCTTGAAATTTGAAAACTAGAGGCAGAGAATCATAGCTATTTTTGCTACATGCTTTAAAGAAGGCATAAGGATTTAATCTAGTTAGATGGTTTGCTTTACTATGTTTTTCAAAATAATACATGTGTTTCTTACTGCTCTACCATGCTTTAACCACTTGCTTGAGCTGCTAGGGCTTTCTTTCATGCTGCAAGACCTACTTTTACTTGCAATATGCATCTCATATTAATAGATTCTACTTAATGAAGTTTAAAACCCCTTTGAAAGGATGCACATGCCACATTTAATAGAGCAACCTTCTGTGCACTATGATTATTATTTCAAATTGCTTCTCTTCATATTAGTTTTCCACAGGTTGATATGAGGGGGTCCGAGCTCTTAATGCAGACAGGGCTGGAGCTCTGTAAATATGTGCTGGGAGAAGGCATTTTAGAAAAACAAAATTATCTTGATAAAATTAAGGAAACCATGAAGGCAGAAAATTTTATAGACAAGGTGAGAGCTGGGGATGACATAAAGCTCAAGGGGGTGAAGAGGAATTAGGAAAGGACCTCACCACCAGGCACAATGGTTTAAAACTACTACAAGAACTTTTCTTTCTGCAGTGAACAAAGTTTTTTCCTTCTAGTCCTTCAGGCTCCTAGTCAGATGTGGTGACAGCTGCTCATGCTATGATGCAGGGTCAAAAGAATTTTAAATATGTCTTTTTTTTAGCTCTGAAAAAAGCCCCTGCTCTTGAATAAGCTTTCCTTTCTGGACACCTGAAACAGTTGGTTGCTGCACAATTTGTACAGCTGTGAAGGTCTCAATTTTAGAAATGTTTTAGATAACTACCCCTACACTGAGGAGGCAGAATTGGAGGAAGAAAAAATTTTGAAGAAAAAAAAATATTATAAACTTCAGCTTCTACTTTTCACATCATCTTATACCAGTACTTTGGCTTAAATGCCACTAAGGCTGATAGGCATAAATGCTACCTTCACGTCAGAACATGAGAAATATAAGAAGTAATTAGGCTCATTCTCTAGCAAACACCACATACAATAAGAAAACTTCCATTAACAAGACACTTCTGCTTGTCTCATATTGCCTCAAACTGGCAATCACATGGAAGAGAAATACAGCCTATTAGGGTAGAAAGGCATCCTCAACAGATCTTTCTCCAGAATCTAATCTCAGAGCTTTCAAGTAAACACTCAATCTTTCATACAGGGAAAACCACATCTTGCCAGAATCAGAAATGTAAAAGCTACCAGCCTACCCCCAGAAGGTCTACAAGAAATACTCTTAACTCCTCAGCCATCAGATTTTACAGCCAGCATGTGATGCACATTGTGCAGCATGCCAGAGGTCCTTGGAGAACATACAGGGTGAAATCTGTCAACCTCTATATACTAAAACAAACTCATGAGAATTAAAAAGCAGGGTTATCATTTACCCCTCCCCAAGACATGTTGCAAAACAGTAATTTCTTCTCACATCTGACTCTGAACTCTGAAAGGTCATTTGCAAAACATTTAGGTTTAAATATGACTGTAATATGATGTAGTATTGAATAGTACAGAATAAATAGGGACATCAAGTTTATGTTCATTGCAATTCTCTCAGCATCTCATCTCCTTCTGCCCTGTTCCTGTGCTGCAAATGCTTTTTCTTAATTTCAATCTGTCAACTCCCTTGGTACTGAAACTCTCTGGTAACATCACTTCTCCAACAAATGGACTAATTCATTAAAATAATTACAGATTACTTTTTCTTTTGTTCGGATACTTCAAAATGACTTGCAGAACTTCACTGGCTTTACAGTATAGTCCCATTCTGAGGGGACAGAATGCAGGGATGGGGTGAGGAGTGAAAAGCTCTAGAAGGGTGAAGGATTCCTAGATCTGCTGCTTCAACAGATATATCAGCAGCCTGGAAATAATGGCTTTCCAGTGTTATCTGCATCAGACATCCTGAAATGCACACAAACTGGAAAGCTTGACCACATTTTATATCAGTTGATCTATTCACACATATTTCTTGCAGTTAAAAACCTTCCTTCTTTTACAAGCCTAGTTACCAGAGTTACAACATAAATGGTATAAAATAGTGAAAAATAAAAAGTACATTGCACAGGCACCAGAAAATAAATAGTGGGCTCTATCAGTGGGGTTTCAGAGAGAAGGGAACACAGAGTCCCAGCTGGGCAGCTGCCTGCTGGCACTCTATTCCTACCTAATTCAGGGAAAGAAGCTGATGGATATTCTGAAATATTTGACCCCCCACACACTCAATTACCCAGTGAAAGTCGTACAAAAGACCCCTGCTGCTAGATAGTGCATACTACAGTACACTGGGGTGTACAAAAGACAGCTATGGAATTTAGCCAACCTATTAAGGTGACTCAGTCCCTACTCAAAAGCACTGACAGCCTCAGAGATGAGCACTGAATGGAAGCTTCCACACTTCAACTTCTGTCCTTATTTCTGCTGCTGTATCCCTCATGAAGGCCAGATCAAATCTGAATTTATCTGAATGCTGCCCATCTTTGCTTTTGTAGCTCTACTGCTTCTTTTCAAAATTCCTGACAAAATTACTTTCAAAATTTTTTACAACTATCCATGCTTTGATCTATGATATGCACTGAAAAATGTATTTTATATAACAAGTACTGGAACAGGCATCAGTGAGGGGTTTCTTTGACAACCACCACCTCTCCTAAATGAGAAGCTGGAGATACTCTCCAGAGCATCGCCAACAAAGGCCACATTGTGAGGAGGGTGACAGCTGGAATTCCTGTGGCAGTTCTATTTTGAAAACTTGTCTGATGGGAATGCCTGCACTGCTGCCATCACAGGCTGTTGCTGCTGCCTAGGTTAGGCATAAAAGAACAACCCAAAACCAATAAAATGCAAAATAATTTTTCAGAAAAGACAAACTTAAAAAAAATACTTTCAATGATTTTCTGTTTTCAAGCATTGAAGACAGATGTCATTTTATTTGACTTCTTTCACTTGTATTTGTTGTTATGAAATATTTCTGCTTGGGTGCAAGCATCAGAGTCAGGTCCCTACTGTGTAATGGGCCCCAAAAATAAATGCAATACACAAACCTTGTTGCACAAAATTGACTCTTTAAGATAAAAGAGATTGGAGGAGAATGACTGAGCATTTAAACTTAAGAATCATTACTCTCCTTACCCATCTAAACCATAAAAAGTAGCTTCTTTCATTTGTCCTACATTATGGTTATTAATTGTTTTCATATAAAGATGCATATTTTGGGAAGAGGGTTTTCATCTTGCTGATGAACTGGGGGAGGCATCTTTGCATATATAGGCAAATATGAAACAAATGTGTGTATATATTTATATATATACACACATAAACACATCTCTATATTAAAAAAAAAAAAAAAAGGCAAGTGGGTGGAAAATGCAAGTATCATTGATAAAATAAAGGTTATGGGTTAGGACAGGAGAAGATAAAGAGAGGAGCAGAACTGTGAAGGCATTCAAGGTGAAGACAAGAATCTTAAACTTTGTATGCTGAAATGAGAAAGAAACATTAAGAAGGAATGTGTCCAAAATGAGAGGCAAGGAGCCAAGCTGAGAAACTACACACTATAAGGACTGTGCAAGGCCTCCATCAGCCAGTGGAGGTTGAAGAAAAAGTTCAACAGCAGAGTTCTAGCTGGGCTCCTAATCCTCAGTCTCAAAACATTCTTCCAGTTTGCACATTCTCATTCCTTGCTGCTGTCCCTTGCTTTGCCTTGGCTCTAGTGCTTGTTGGACCCCATGCTCAGAATATTCAACTCACTAAACCAGCAGAAAACTAATCCAGCAACAAGCAGTAGAGAGTTTCTGTCAGGCTGAACCCAGTGTCTGGCAGGTGGCAGAATGGTTTAAGGAAGGGGAAGGAATCAAGGTGGGAGCACGTAGGGCAAAAACTTCTCCATTTTGGTGCTGAAGAGATGTAAGACTAACTTAGCAGTCAGACATAACTCCATCCTGAGGGGAGAAAGGTTACAGAACTTAAGGTGCTCAGATAAAGATTTTGGTAGTATGGTCACAAAGAAAATAAGGAAATTTGTACATGTCCACCAAATTAATGGATACATTATTGGTGTACACCTTCAAGAGCAGCAAGAAGACAAAGATCACACCTAGTTTTAGACTCCTGAAACAAAGTTGACAGCAGAGATGCCAACAGCAGCAGCTTAGTTTTGATTCTCAAATTTCAGTAATAGTCAGAGACTGATAAGAAGATTAGTGAAAGTCGTGATTAGCGTAGGGAAAAGAAAGATGATCATAAGACAATCAGGAACTGGTTTTTCTGACTGCTTTTACATCGTCTGTTATTTCAATATCTCAGCTGGGAATAAGAGGAGGGCTGGGTCATGAAACCACAATGGACAAGATTCCTACTTCCATGGGTTGCACCACACAGAAGTGGGTGGGTTTTAAAAAGATGAACCTTGTTTGTATCAACTGGAGGTATTCCTATAAATTTAGATAAACTGGAGCAAAGGAGGTGTGAACTTGGATATTTGTTTACTACTCATTCTGAAGTGTGAGTGCAGCAGTGTAGCCCAGTATTATTAACTGTGTTACTGTTGATCAGTCAGAGCAGGTTGTGATGAACTCAAACCCATAGCCAGCTGCTGCCTGCAACAACACCTTGCCAGTATTTTGTCTCTTACTGCCAGGTAGCACCAAGTACCCAAAACTGGGCAGCCCTTGGATTTAAACAGAAGGATTCAGCTATCAAGTGTAGTTTCAAGAGTCTCCCCTAGAAAAGTCCAGTTCCAAAAACGAGTTTCCTTTGACTTATACCCTGTGTACAGCAACTGGTGAACCACAGCTCTCAATTACCCACACACAGCACATGGCAGACGAGGAAAAAATTGCAGTCTAGAGACAGAATGATACAAATTACATGAAAATAAATGATCTCACTGACAACATGCTTACCTTCAAACTAATCACTAATCTATATTTGAACATTTTGAATAAATGCTTCAGCATATCAGGATCATCAGATGAGCTGAATAGCAGCTTCAGGGTCTCTGCTGAGGAACTCCAGACTATCTCATGGAGCATGACTGCAGGGGCAGCATGTGTATCACAGCATCCCCTGCTTTCCATTTGTATTTGATACAAGATCTTTTTATGACTTCTGAGACTTCAGTGTTGCATAAGCAGAATGACACCAGCAGAGAGAATTCAAAAAACCAAATATTTTTGAGTAATCACTGAACCTGTACTGCCTGTACCTGCAGTGCAGACAGGTTTTATGGTTTGTTTGTTTGTGTGACTATATCCAGAAAATCTCATCTCCCACACGATTGTTGCTTATCTACTGTAAGTTTTTCTTGTTTGCTTACTGTAGTGCTTTCAGGGGTTGTTTTTGTGTTCTTTTGTTTTTCAAACACAGAGAACATCTTGGTTTGCCTTTGAATAGAGCTCACTTTCCTTTGCATAAAAACAGACAACATGCACCTTTCTCAAAGAATGGAATATGTGACGCTGCTAGTCCGAATTGCCTCTGAAGGGTCAGTCCCAGATGCTCCTGGTGCTTTTGTTTCCCTGTCAGTGAGCAGGATGCATTCCAGATAGAAACACTTCTGACAGCAAGATATGGATGGAAACCCCATGTCCCTCCAACAGATTGCATCACTTCAGCCTAGAGTAAAACCCAATAGTCCAGTGATAACCCTACTGAGATTTTAGGGGCCTGCTTAAGCAGATTGGTGAGGTTTTTTTAGGAATGTCCAACTCACACCTTTTGGGTTTTTGTTTTTTTTCAATTGTTTGCACTAAGGATGAACCTCAGCCTGCAGCTGTGCAGCAAAACACAAAAATAAGGCAAAGAGTAGCAGGTGGGTGGTGAGGAAGAATGAAAGCAATGGTTTAGCGGACTGAGCAATCTCATTTCTTGGCCTTAAATCTGGTTTTGTTACATCACCTTGTCTGATATAATTGTATGAAGAATAACAAAGTCTGTGAGAAAGTAAGAGCTCTGCAGGATACAAAGGTCTCACAAGGTGATTGATTGTGGCATCTGTTAAAGCTCTGGGTAGCAAGTCCATGCACTTTCCATGAGCCTCAGAGGAAAAGAATATGGAGTGGAGTCTATACCATACATGGCATCTACAACAGTCTCACTGATTGCTAATTCAAAACCAGGAAAAGCAGCAGTCCAAAAATCATTAAGATGAATAGAAATTTTTTACCATATTGATTCAAACTGCTGTTGCATCAGAGCATCAATTTGGATAAAAAGGGTAATTTTCTCATTCATCTTCAAGAATTTGGAATAATTCTAATTCCTTCAGTAATACATTCAGCTGACTTTAAAACTATGCATCATGTCTATTTTTGACAGACAGAAAGACAAGTCAGATCTTCTCAAAAGTTATTTTCAGGAATTTATAGTTAATTGGCTCAGTACTCACAAACTAAATAATGTGCAAGAGCAAATAGCAAATATTGGAGCCTTAAATATAGAGATTCGAAGTTCAATTTGCATAAATGTCTCACCCTGCATCACCTGGGGGTTTGCATTCCTGCAGGGAGGACACTGAAGGAGCAGCAGTACTGGGAGCAGGTTCCTGCAACATACACCAGCACAGCACTGCAGGGACTAACCTCAATTTCCATCCTGGCTTTCTGCTGTCACACCAAAGGCATTTTACTCTGGAGATTAGTCAGCTCAGCCTACACATTCCTTGCTAATTTTGCTACTGACCAGGCAGAAAGCATTCTCCACCAGGAAAAGGAGAAATAAACATTTGCTTTCCAGGACAGCAGGTTGGTCTTTACATCTTGCCTGATTTCCAGACTGAGTAATGTAACACTGCCTGTGGGAGTGAGAGCTGAGGAGTGCCAGCAGGTTGTGACAACAGCTCTGCACACACTCTGCTGAAACCTTCCTTACACAGGGTAATTTTCCCAGCTATCACTCACCACTGGTATGTTATTACCTGCTGCCACCAAGGACAAAAGCTCCTTGCACTCTTGGAGGATAGCTTTTAACTCATGACAAATATAGGTTTGGTTTGGCTTCTTATGGTTTATTTCCTTCTGACTTGGGTGTACTTACATTGCCTATGCATTTATACAGCTCCCCTTTCTGCTAAAATCAGTACCTTTCCATTGCAACAGCATGAGCACCATCACTCCCATAAAAGAAGTATTTTAAATCCCTAAAGGCTTCACTGAAAACCTGTGTATCCATGTCCATAGGAAGGACATGTCCATTGGAAGCTTTTCTCATTGCCATTTTCAAATGCCTGTGAAATCTTCATTTCTGAAAGGTGGCAGAGTGAATAAAGTGTAACTGTATTGTCACAAAAAAAGGACAAATGCAAGGAGAACTGAGATTGCACAACCACATGGTGATCTTGTCACAGGATTCTTGAGGCACTGAATGCTTATTATCTCACTAAGGAGACATTCACTGCAGAGTCCCAAGCCCTCCCTACACTGCACTAGCTGTCTTTGCACCAGGCACAGTATTAGCCAAGTATTTATAAAAACTGTGTGAATACTGGCTTTTCTTCTCAACAACTCCAAGCTGAGCAGATAACATTACCCATTTCTCAGTGAGTCTGTGAAGCAGAGGATGACAAAGGCCAAAACTGCTGAGACTATGCTGATATTTAGACTCCCAAACAGAAATTCAAGCATCTCACTTGAATTTTGCACTTCATAGAGGATTTGCCCATCCAAAACAGGCATCCCAGGGACTGCAGTGCTTTGTGTGAGTACCCAGCATCTCTGTTACAAGGGTGCAAATCTGGACATTCAGAAACAGTTTCATTTTGGGACAACTGCTGGGAATTTTACAATTGTAGTTGCATAACAACAATTACACACCATATTTGAAATATTAAAAACAGATCTTCCAATTCAGCTCTTTTCATTGTGAAAAGAGATTAATGACACAGATTTGACAGATTTTTCCTTCATCCTGGGAATTGTGCTGTAGCCATGCTATCAGCCCTCACCTTCCATGAATTTGTATCCATCTCTATACTCTACCACCCTGTTTACCCCATGGAAATAGCAACAGGAGTCCTGATAGGCAGGATAGAAAGCTGAAGGCTGTCAATGCACCCATTGCTTTGTAACAATAATGTAAACAGTTCTTTGTAGCTTATTTTGGAAAACAAGATGAAAGTCTGACCTCAGCAAGTTAAATTTACTTTTGCATCTTCTAAAGTACAATAACAGATCTCCCAGAAGTGCTTTGGCATGAATAAGGATTTTTTTAAATGAGTTTTGTTCCCCTGAGATGAATATCTCATTTTAAAAATAAATATAAGTAAAGCCAGCAAAACAATCCTTATTTTAACATGACAGGGAAAGAAAACATGGTTCTACAGTATGAACAACATGTAAAGTTGCTCTGGAAAAAAAGTTACCAAGTTAAGGAAGATGTAATAATTTTCTGGAGGTGAGAGAACTCTTAAGAGTGGTTGCACAAGTTACCACTAAGGTCCCTCTATAACCCAGTACCTTCACTCCTTAGCACTAGCCCAGATTAGAGTGTGAGAACATGTAGTTCTGCCAATATTCTCCCTGTCTTCAGGCCTTTTCAGGGATTTCTTGGCTAGATGTGGCTTCTTTGGTATTAGCAGCCCTTCATAGAGTTCTGTAAACTTGTCTGGTCTCCTCCTGAGCCACAAGAACTTTCAGCAGTCACAACATCCTTTAGGCAAAGTGTCTAACCACTCAATTACCCATCCTATGAAAATCCACTTTACTATTTATTGCTTTTAGCCTAGCTCCTGCTAGTTTAATTTGGTGTCCCATAGTTTTTGTTGAAAAAAACTTAATTCCTGCTCATAATTTCCACACTATTCATACCTTCATGAAGTTCTCTTCTGCTCCCACCTCTTCCCTAACTCCTGTCTACAGATCTGTCCTTCCCACTCCAGAGCCACGGGCAGGTACAACATGGTGTCTCTGCAGCACAGGAAGGCTTGGTCAGGCAGGTTCTGTACCTGGCACAGCAGGTGTTTCTTTTCCATTATCAACCAGCCTTTTAGAGGATAAGAGTTTATGAGCAGTATCTTGTCCTAATTGCATTATTCCATTAGCTCAAAGAACAGACCTTTATCTCACAGTAATCAAGGCAGCAGCAGCAGCCTGAGCTTCATGGAGGATTACTGCCTTGAGCCCTGGGAGGAGCAGCCTACATCTGTCAGCTCACGTCCTCTTCTATATGTCCAACCCCAACAACCAAAGCCAATCACAACAAGCCCCTTCTCCTTACAGCATCCTGATAATTGATTTCCCACAGCTGCTCCTGGGTCTTGTTCCAGTCCTAAACATTTCCAAATGCTCAGAGAAATTGCAAGGTCTTTTCCAAGTTTTGGGCCAAGCCTTGATTTTGCCCTCACAGCATTCCTCATGGCCAAGCTCCTGCTACAGCATTTATCTACATAAATGTGGGTGTCTATGTGTAACCTATTCATCCAGTATTCCTCCCACTGTGGTAGAGATTCCCTCAGTAGCATCACTGGAACATTTATTCTCTGAAAGGAGGCAGAACAGCTCAGAGGAAACCACAAAGTACCTGCTTTTTCCTATTGACTACACAAGAATAAGAATGAATAACTCAGGTGCAAACCTTCACACTCTAGACTTCTGAAGTTAGACATCTCTTGACATCAAAAAAAGATTATACATGCTGCTAATATAATGTATTTTTTTCTAGATAAAAGGATATATTAATTCAACAAACACAAATTTTAATAATTCCTGTACACTGAGTTTAAAATTTTGTTATTAAATGCAAAACTGTTTATGATTATAAACTGTCTACTCAATAAAACAAAAACATAAATAATTAAAGAAGAGGCTTTTGCTTTAAGTAGAGATTTAGAAAATAATTGAGTTCTCTAAAATAACTGCAACTATTCTGCAACCCATTTAAAAAGACTCAAACAAGGGTAATTTTATTTAAGTCAATTAATCTAATTTCTTTTTGATCTCGCATGTAATATCTGCAAAGGACAAAGAATAAAGCTTCTCAGAGCTCTGTGGATGTTCTCCTGGAGCACCTCAGTCAAAATTTATTAGAAATGGTAGAGGTCTAGCTCACTGGAGTCTGACAAATGCCACTCTTGAGTGACATTCTTACTCTTTGTTACATTCAAGGTCTAAGTATGAAAAATGTTGGAATGTTGTTGCATAGTTAGAAATCATGGTAAGGAGGGTTTTCCTCATGTTCAGCTTGAAATTTTCTTTCAGTTCACCCAATCATCGCTTATTGCAGCTTTTTTATGTCCCCAGATTGTTTATATGTTGTTTATGCTCCCCCCCTTGTTCATATTTATCCTTCAAATATTTTTAAATCAAAGTATATCCCTCAAAAGTATATAATCTCAAAACCCTGAGGTGCACAAGGAGACTCTCTGCAGTCCTGCAGCTCTTCTATCAAGTAGGTCAGGGCTCAGGGACCAGCTTCTCTTGTAGCTGACACGACAGCAAAGCCATGAGGAACTGTGGCAAGCCTGCACCAAAGGAGAAATCCAACCCACAGCTAAGCCAGGGAGAGAGCTCTGGGTCACATTAATGCTATCTTAGCAGTGGTTCTAAAACCAGGATGGGCTCAGGAACCACCATGTACTCTTCATCCAGAGTAAGAACTAACACTCATTGCCTGGGGTTTTTGCATGCTGGCAGCAGATCCAAGAGCCCAAGCCTGACTCATAGCCACCTTCTCCAGCTGGGCAGCCACCATGGCTTCCTTCTGCTCCTGGAAACACCCAGAGGAGTAAAGGCACTCAGGGATTGCCACAATGCTCCAAGCCACCAGCAGATATGTGGCAGAGCAAGGTCATTCATTATGGCAGTACCTGATGGATGTTTCTTATCAAATCTTCATGATTTGCCTAACAAGTTTCGGATTAAAGCCTGGAGGCCAAATTCTCTCCTCTACCTGTCCATTTCCTTTTGGCAAAGAGAATGCATATGAGCCTGGCCTGGCAAATCTAATGGTATTCATTCTGTCATTCAGTTTTTTTTCTCTCTATTTTCCCTTTATCTCCTCTCACCTAGGATTTCATACTCTCATGCAATTGTATGCATGTTTATTTCATTATATTGTATTTCATCTTCTGAATATAATCACTGGCCCCAGCCCCATAAGCTAGATGCAATTTAGACAAAATTAAAGTAATTCCTCACCTGTAAGGTTCCATACAGCACAGTGCAGAGTAACATTAATGGGAACAGCCCATGTAAACCACGCAGTCCCATCCCACCATATGGTCTCAGACAGCTTCATACAACTTCAGCAATCCACTCTCCCACTGTGGAACCTACTGTTATTAATGCTACCATTCTTGTTGAAAAGGATGCAGGTGCCTTTGAACAGCTGCTAAAGAAACAAGCCAGAAAATTAGGTTGTACTCCTAAAGACTTTTTAATCTATTTCTAAAAGTCTGTAGTAATGCTAGCTAGACTCTGGTGAAGATGCACAGACTGATGTCTCTTGGTAGTGCTAAAAGTGCACAGAAGGCCAGTGCAAGCAAGATGCCCAAGAGAGACTGCTAAACCTGTGGAGTCCACAGCACAGACATGGGTGCAATTGTAGATGACAAAATTTGTGTGGAAAGGCTGAGAAATTAATCTCAGGAGGGTTCAGAAGAAATGAGCATGAGGTTTCCTAATAAAAGGGAAAAAAGACTGGACAGTGTGACTGGAGAGGGGTAATGATAAGAGCTGGAGGGTAGCTGGGATCACAGCAGAAAGGGGCCAACAGACTCACAGTCATCTCCTCCACAGACCTACAAGCAGTTCTGGGATATTTGCTTTGTTACAGCTTCCATCTAATACCAAACAAAGCATCCAACTAGAACAGGCTGTTCTCTTGCCTGTGGCACCCCAGCCTAAGACTTTGCTGGTTTCACGTGCATGTGTGTGTTTTTGTTTTAATAATCATATAAGAGGATTTCAGATATTTTTCCCTGGTGCTTTCACTCCATTTAGCATTGTGAAAATCTCCTCTGCTTTGTAGTTCAGCTCTGCCTAGGGTTTGTGTTTTGCACGCTCTGATTGAATGAGGGCACTAATCCAACAATGGGGTTGCCCATGAAAATTTGTTCAACCTTTGCTTCAAGTTACAAAAGAAAAAAAAAAAAATCTCTGCTTCTCACAGAGATGGAGATTGACTTTACTAGGTCAAGGTTTATTCAAAATTAGAATATTGAACCATATTATCAAACTACACCCAATAGTGACAAAAACTGTGATCCTAAAATTTCACACACAGAGGCACCTTACTGTTTTTGATTTCCAGACATTCTGGATAGGTGATGTCTCACCTCTGTGCATGCCCAGAACTGCCTCAGTCTCAGCAGGGCTGAACAGCTCAGCACTGCAGCCTCCAGAACCTCATGTTCCCTAAGGGGCTCCATCTGAAGGGTGTTTTCAGAACACACAACAAGATTAGGCGCTCCATGAAGTGCACTGATGGCAGATACTTCCTCTTAAAATAGAGCCAAAGGAAGCCAGCAACCTTCTCACCTATCCCTTCTATTTAATAGCCTGGGGATGAGAGTGCACACCCAGGAAAGAGAAGACCCAGGCTCAGTTCTGTACACCGAGCCTGAGGTAATCCAAAGCAGCCTCATAGGAGCACCTTGCTAAAGGTTCACTGGGATCAAGGCCTCTCCAGTCCTGCTACTGAAGCTGATGAACACAAGGGAATTCAGGACCCCATCAGGCCAATTGAAAGCACACTCTGCTACCTGGGGCAAATTTCAGCTTCTGCTCCCAGATGAGTCCTCACATTTCTTCTGATCCACAGCACTGCCTAACACAGTGACAAATCTATGAAGACAAGTATTCTGTAATATAAAAGGTTAAAATCTCTAAATCTTCTTACTATTGGGTTGCCCTTTATATTCCAACCAGGTTACTATATCCAGGCATCTAAAAATCCTTTTATAATATTTGTTTCTGCCACAAAAGATAGGAAAAAACCACAAATCTATAGAGACTTTGAAAAAAAAAAAAGCCAGCAGCTTTCAGGCAGAAATCTCAAAACAGTAAGGAGGCATTAAGTGGTACAGGACCAACCTTCAAATAACAGGATTTATTATACCCATTTTCTACTATCACACCTCCCCCCTCCCCAGTTAGCTGCAGCCTGTTTCGAATGGTAAGACAAGTAGAGATTTCTGGCTCCATTCCCAATCCGTTTCTCTGCTTCAGGGCTTCTCCCATTCTCTCCTGCTCACTTGGATCTCACATAACAGCATTGCTAAGCCATTTCAAAATGTTGGGAAAGAAAGTTTGGTATCTGCACCTGTAACTCTCATTGTTTTCACTATTTTCAGCTAGTTCCTTAAGCCAAGTTTAGATCACCCATTTAACTCACATGCAACATCCTCAGATGAGGAGCCCTTTATTTTCATTAAGGCTTCAAAAACTCACACCATCAGATAAACCACACAAAACTCAAAGAAAGGAGATTTGGGACTGAGGAAGCAGCTAACAGGAATACAAGAAATGAGGATATTAAGAGAGGAGTAAATTATGGGGAATCAGACATGAAGTTTCTTATCTGTTACTACTTGTGCTTTAAAACTGCCCAGCTGGCCAATTGTCAGTTAGGGATTTTCCTGCCTGACACAAAATTATATACCACACATCAAAACACACAACATATTCCTGCACTGTTATCTCTGCATCTGCCTACTCCTCCATTTCATACACCCTTAAACCTGAAAACTGTATCTTTCCCCACCTTTCTAGGGTCCTTCTACTCTAACAGCAATTTGTCTGTGAACAGCTTCATACCTATATTGTTTCTTAGCCCTTCTCTCTTTTTCTGGTCTTGGAAAGAGGATGATCAAAACTTTTCAAAAGCTGCAGTGCTCCCCCAGCCTCCTCTTCCTACAACAAATGGTTACCTTTACCCAGGATTCCAGCAGAAAGTAAAGTACACTTTTCTGCAAGATGTTTTGTCCTTGCACAGAGAAGGCACTTGATTGAGATGCAAAACACCTTTCCCTTTTTCTCCTTCCACCCAAATTTGCAAAAAGTTTGCAGCTATCTCAGCAGAAATGCATCACAGTGGGTCCTAATATTCATTAGGAACATTGAAATCACAGAATATTTCATTAGGAACACTGAAATAACACAGAAATCACAGAATCAAAGTCCAGTTCCTAGCCTTGCACAAGACACTCACAAGAATGCCAGCCCCACTATCCAAAATCTTAAGTGCATGGCAGCAGCAGGACTCTGTCTTCCCAACTTCAAGCGTGCGTGCACAAGTTTCACTCTGTGTTTCACTCTGAGCCCTCCAAGCTCACCTTGCTGCAGCAAGTGCTAAATTCTGGGTCCATAATGGAGAGCGTTTCCTCTCCTAGAGCACAGCTAGGAAGAGCTGGCTCTGCTGTGGGAAGCTGCCGCTGGACCCGCAGGAGGGAGCGAGGCTCGCTGTCCCTGCTCAGCTGCCGCAGCCACCTCTGCTGGCAGGAGGCTGCAGCGGGTCCTGCTCCACCAACACCCGCAGGCACGTCCAACGCCTCCTTCTGCCCAGGGAGAAGCAATACAATCCCATTTCTGCCTATTTGTCTTCCCAACATTCGGCCTTTTCAGCAGAATGTATGGCCACACCGCTCCCCCACCCTAGTCACTAGGGTTGGGAAGTCTTTATAGCAGCAGAGATTCTGCTGTAACTTTGAGGAAAGCACCCATGTTTCCCACAGCCACTATTAATTCTGCTGCTCGGAGTTATCAGAGGAATCAAATTGCAGTAGTGGCTCCAGGGAAGATGAGAGCTGCTACAAGCAAGTTTGATAGCTTTTCCCCTTTTTTTTCTAATGAGCCAATGATCCTGTTGAGTAAAGAACAATCTCACTGTGCAAAACCAGAACAGTGGAAGGATATTTCCCCTCCATGCTGCAACATAACCTAAAATTACTGACTTTAGAGCAGTTGACACCAAATGTAACTGCTCTAAAATTTCTGAAAGCCTTTGTAGCCTCCAGCAGAGTCTGAATACAGAGATGTTCTGTCACAGATGCTTCCTCCATTACCACAGGTGACAGCTTGAAAAGCAGTTTGCATTTATTAGTTGTCCATACTTTAACTTGCACATAGCTAAGTGGAAGTTTTCACAAGCATTTTATACACTCAAAAATTAACAATATATCCCCCAAAGGACTTCTAAAGACAACAAAAAGGTAATTCAAAATACTCTACTCTCTAACACACAAAGCACTAAATGCTGGTTTTCAGTGCTTTGTAGGAGTGTGTCAGAACTTTAGTCTGTATGGAGACAGTTCAATGGGATTTTTAGTTTCATAGTTAAAAAAACGTGTTATGGCACAACCATAACAACCTTTTGTAGAAAACCTAGTTTAAGTACCCAAGAGTTCACATAAGTATGACAGTAATAAAATTACATTCTAAGGCAGGCTAGGCCAAAGCACTTGCTACAGAAGCAGACAAGGAAGAGAAACTTGTAATATACCTTTATAGGCACAGATCCAAAAAAAAGGAAGCATTAAGGTGCTATGTACAAGTGTCATATACAAAATGTACTATGTAGCACTAGACCCCAGAAAGGATGGCATGAAAGGAGCTGGTCACAGTGAGGAGGATGCAGCAAGAACAGCCCCTGGAAAGAAAAACAACTTTCCTATGCCTGGAGCTCAACCAGGCAACATCTGTCACAAATGTTCAACACCACAATGGCCATTTTAGACAGTGTGGAAGGGAATTCTGAAGGATGCAAAGCCTAGAGTGCACATTGACATGAAATGTGGATTAAATATTCCACAAAAAAAACCCCTTCCAAAACAAACCTCTTGAAGACCTGCTTTTCAAAAGCCTGTATTTTATTTTACACAAGGCAAAAATGAAAAAAAAAAATCAAAGGCAAATCCGAGCATGAAACAGCTATTTCACCTGTCATATTTTCATTTTTGTCATTGTAAATGACCCACATAACCTACAGTTTCCTAAGCCACCTCAGCTAATACATGGTTAAGAAGTTTATACCATGCTTCCTGGTGTTTTTATGCACAAAGTTTCTGATCTTTGTCCCTATATTACAATGAAGTCCATGCAGATCACAGCCTCCTTTGGCACCTGTAAATCCCAGGGCAGTGTCCCAGGCAGCCCCGTGCCTTCCCCTGCTGCCAGAGGGTGACGGCGCTGCCGCTCTCCGCGGGCTCTGCTGCACAGCAAGGCTTGTCCCGACACGCGGCCCCTGTGCGCACGGGAGCTCTACCAGGAAGCCAAGGAGCAGATATTCCAGCTCTGCCTGTCAACTCTGCATTTCAAAGGTTGTGCCTGGGTGTGGGAAAGAATAAAGAGGGTCTGCCAGTCCACATGCAAAACTCCACACTCTGCTGCCCTAACTGCCAGGCTGTCGCTCAGGACAGGAGCACGTCCTCACCTATCCCTCCCCACTGAGTTAATACCAGCTCCATTTCTTTCCTATCTTATCTGCCAAACTACACACATCCTTCAAAACACACTTTTTAAAAACACTGAATGCCCAGTGCTCTGAAATAGAGAGAGCATCCAAAACAGGCAAGGTTATTGCCTTGAGGAAAGAGAGTTGAAGAACAGTTAGTGCAGTTTCTCAATTATGTCACTTAAAAATAATAGAATGTTTTTGGTTGGAAAAGTCCTTTAAGATCACCTTGTTCCAATCCCACTGCCAGGGCAGGGACATCTTCCACTACACCAGGCTGCTCAAAGTCCCATCCAGTCTGGCCTTGAACTCTTCCAGGTTGGATAACAGGTATTAATCTGTGGAGTCTTCTCCATGGATAGAATTTTTTTAATGCTAGAATCTATTTTCGTGGATGGTTTCCTTAACCCAAAATCAGACTACTGTTGCTCCCAAGAGGAATGTTACATCTTCCCAAATCTCTTTCACCAGCTGCAACGGGCACATCTCTGATTCACAGCCATGACTCAGATTTTAAGCAGGGAATATTTTGTGGGTGTATATCTATTCTCTTCAATTTGTGGCCACAGTACGGCTTAGATACACCATTACCAGTATACTAAAACATGTGCCAGCAGACAGTCATGTGGGGGAAGGGAGAATTTCACTTGGAATCACTGAGACAAGGCTAAAGATGAGGTTCACATGACTCTCTTTCATGGCTTCAGATGGGATTCAGGCAGTACATACAGGCAAACCCGTAAATGCAGTTTTAAAAGCCCAATTTCCAAGCCTTTTTGAGGTCACCAGATGGTGAGATGACCCCTAAATGTAAATGTTCAAATATTCATTACTGCCATCTAGATTACTAGCTATCACTTAAGTTTATTATGAACATCAACCAGCACAGAGGATGCAGATTGCATACAGAATTCTGGCTACTGCCACTTTCCTTCAGCACTGCGAAGCAGATGGCTCTTCAGTTACCAACCCACTGATGGGAACCCACACTCCTAGCCCCAGCTCCCACAGGAATGTACTAATACTAAATTACAGGTCCCTTGTCTAAATTATTGTTTTCTAGTCCCTCAAACATTGCAATGAAAAATACACAAAAAGCCATGGGAAGCAGGTAAGAGCTCACCCTTCTTTGATTACCCTCAAGCCAGTTTAAGTTTGTACACATCCAAGGTGACTGGCCTTGCTTGCCTTAAGGATTAAGACTGGGGCACTCTTCTGGTCAAGGAAACAATGAGAACAGACTCAAAAAGGCCAAGTTTCACATTTCTTGAATGCCCACTGGCATCACTACTCATGCCTCTCCTAAAAGAGAACAAACCTTGAAGAGAGCATATGATGTGCTGGATTCTGTGCACTACCTCAACTTCCAAAGTGTAAGGATCAGCAGATGGCTCATACCCTCCCACTGACAGCTTCCTCTTAATCAGCTCCAGGCAGCACCTCACTCCATGTATCTCACCACTCTGAAGGAGCCAAATGCCTGGCATTTTTTTAAACAAATCTCATACAACATCCTGAACTGGCTTCAAATATACAGATGAGTATACAGCATCGTGAGTTTCAGACTTTTTTTTTTATTCTCTCAAACTCAGGTTCTGATGATCACAAATTCTATTAAGCTGGTGACTGGAAACAAGAAATACAAATAAACCCATGAATAGAGTTTTTAAGAAAACAAGAAACAAGTTTTTAAGAAACCAAGTACATTTTATGAAACTCAACTGAAACTGTTCATTATAATGTGAAATACTACCAGAGAAGTACTGCACTTTTAATCATATATAGCTAGTAGGTTATAGATTATATAACCAACATTAAAAGACAGGCAACAGCAATCTGCCAAGTTTCAAGACTGCCCTCAAATCACTCCTTTTTACTAACTGTTGACAGCAACAGTGCTACTGTTCTCAGCTGCTGGAAAAACCCAGTTCAACACACGTCAGAACCACCAGCTTCCACCAAAAGGTGGTAATTATAGTGTTTGCCATTCAGTGATTATGTTAAACAAAGCCTCTTTCAGATGAGAACATGCTAAACAATCTCCTTACATATCCATTGCTCCTTTAAACACCAATATATTGAATGTTTGGTTGGATAAGAGTCAGACTTAAAGAACTGATGCCTTGACTATACAGATATTGGCAAGTATTTTGTCTTACGTTACTTTCTGTAGTCCTAAAATACATGATTTTCTGTTCATGGTATACAACTGCATCAGAGATTTGGAGAGCAAATTTTACAGAATACCAGTGTGTGATTTTATTTATCTCAGTGCAAGAGTGGAAGGAAGGACACATAAAGCTAGTATAGCCCTCCTTCTTAAAATATCAGATATTTCCAGCTAGTACAGAAGCTCTAGAGAAGGGTTCACATATACCAAGTTTGCCAGTAGTTCAAGTGTACTTTTTACCTGACACTGTAACAGACTAGCAATGCATGCACCCAGCACTGACCCCAGCTGAGGAGGATGAACTTATGGTGGTGTTAATGCCAGCTGCTTGTTACTCCAGCCAAAACAACCAAACGAGTATTTCAGTTTTGCTTAAATCACCACTCAGCTTTCAGTCAAAGGGGTCCTAAAAAGAGTGTAGACATGAATGGTGGAAGTAATCCCTTAAATTACTAGAACTGTTTTACAAGTGACAAACAATACCTTTAGGCTTGCTCTGTACTACTTCTCAGAAGTCCTTTCTCTAGTCCTTCAGCTCCCAGACGCCTGTGCAAGGCTGGGCTTGTTGGGAAGACTAAGGGAGATTACAGGTCTTGTGCTGTACTCCTGGGATAGCTGGTGGGAGCATCACCAGCATGACTGCCATGTGCCAAACAGCCAGCTTCTCATCTACCTCTCTACTTTTGTTGCCTGCTATTTTCTTCCCTTATTGATGCAATTGTCAATTCCACAGAATGGAGACAATAACAAATGCACATCCAAGTATCCATATGTATATGGATGTTTGGTTACTTTTACCATCAAATTTATTCACCCCTCCCCTCTTTAAAACCACGTGTTTATCAAAGTCTTGCACAGTTTCAAATTATTATACTCAAACACTTTTTTGACCCTTCCTCTTCCCTAACAAAATTGAAAAATGCTGTTTTCTTATCAGCTCAGAAGCGCAGTACAACTTAGCACAAACAAGTAAAGACAAATTCAGATTTGCAATAAGAGAAAATAATCAGTACAAGAACAATTGTTTCTGGAGAATATGTTTTCATACATTGTGATATCTTAGAATTAACTCTAAGTACTTACCAGATTTGTAAAGCATGGACAGACCTACTTATCTGGGGTATAAAGAATTTATGCTCAATATCAATACTATGTTGCAGTACTTGTTTTTAAATTTAACTTTTTTAAGGATAAGAGATGTCTTTCTAAGCATAACAGAAAGATATCAGTTCATAAAATCTATTTCTCCACTGACCAATTTCTGTACTCTGCTTATTTGGAAAGGTGATGTACTCATTGAAAGTAATGATACTAGCTGCTTTGCAAACAGTTTATGTTATGGTGATTAAATGTCTTTCACAGCTCTGCCTGCCTTGTGTGTATGAACACACTAAAATGCAGGCACACATTTTTTTTTCCTAAAACCAGACAATTAGTCTCAAGACAAATGTTCTATGAGAACATCACAGAAACACCTCTTCAGTTAGTCAAAGAATGATCAGTAGTACTCAAAACCAGAGGTGAAATGCATTTTGATATTAGGCATGCATGAGATGTATTAAACCATTATGTTTCCATTCAGCTCTATGGCTTCCTATACACTAGCAGGTCATACATGTCAACAGGCATATTACAAACAAACAAAAAAGCAATACAGTTAGGCCAGTAACTGTACCGGTAAAAAAATTTTCTTCTAGTAAAAAATTAAAACTGTATCATATTTTTGGCTAGCTTCTCTTTTTTACAATTTGCCCCTCCTGTTAATACCCATTAAGACTTTATATTTTGAACCTACATCTGTCAAAGATATTGGTTACCAGGTGAACCACTGTAAACTGCATCTCTGTGCCAGCCATGATTTCAGTGAGATAACCCAGATACAGAGGTCTGAATTTTGCACTACTTTTTCCTGAGGGGGAAGGTACGATTTATAAAGTAAAATTCAAAATGTTTCACAGCTATAAGAACATTTTCCTAAGAGGCACCAGAAAGATTGAGTTTGTGTGTAATTATGAAAGACATCATCTGGGGATGCCAAGTGCACTGAAATAGATGAATGTTTTTAACTCACTAAACATGTCTCAACTCACCAGCATGCTTACCTAAACCCCAAAATGATGGTTTAGGTATGCAAAAATTGAGAGATAAGGTAATGTTAAAACCTTGCACGTTTGGGCTAGAGCACTGAAGTTCTTGTGTTGCCTATGAAATTATTCTGAAAATAAATTGGCCAAGACTTCTTCAAACTCAGCCTTAAAATTTTGCTACTGGAATCTATATTTAAATAAAGCTCTTATTAACCCTTTTAGGAACAAGCTTAAAATCTGTTGACTCAAATACAAGTTAGAAGATAAAACACAAGATTTGTTTCTAGAAACTTTGGTGTCAGTGTTAGTTTGTTTTCTGGAGAAAGGATCTGCTAATTCAGCATTCAGGAAATATTTTTTCCTTTCTTTAAATTTTATTATGTAACAGAATATTGCCCCTAGTTTTTGTCCTAAGATGTAACAAATTATTTTTTTTTTGTAAAGCACAGAAATGCTCCACACTGAAATAGAAGTCACTCCAGTCAAAATCTATGCTGATGTGTCTCCTGTTTACTACACCTGGAGACAGTATAAGCACCTGTGCTGTCTTTCACCACATAAGAGACAACTCTAAACTAACACTTGAGACAATGATCTACAGCAACATATTACAATTAGTTAAAAATCTAACTTCTTGAAGAAATAAAGCTATGTGAAATATCTAGATCTTAGCATAGTGGGATAAAACACTATAAATATGAAAGGAATCTTTAGTGCCCTTTTTTTTATTGCCCTTTATTCATCCTTAGCAAAATCCACATGAGAAAAGCATAGCACCACTTCTTGATGCATTTCCTAGTTAACCATAGAAAGTTTCCTATACCCTCTAGATAGTAAATGAATGCAATACCACTTAAGAAATAAGACACAGCAACAACCTGAGAGCTGAGAGAGAAGCCTTTCAAACAAGAACTAGAAAAAAGAAAAAAAATAGTGAAAAGTCCCTCCAAAGGTTTCTTTTCTTTAAAATTAGTTACTGAGTGTAGATGTTTAGTAGGTGATACTACACAATCTAAAAAATACCGTGAGTAGTATATATGTGCATATGCATTTTTATATACACGCAAATAAATCTGGGAAAAATAGAACATTTAAACTTAATATTTACCCTGCCAATCATAATTGCCCTCATAGCCACGAGGAAACTCTTTTCTGCAGTAGGCATTCAGTGTGTTCAAACTCTCAATGCTCTTAAATTCCATTCACTTCCAGTGGTAGAGTTAGTACCTCTTAAAATTATAGTTTGCTTGTTTGAGAGTGAACAGTCACCATGCCAACCCTGATGAACAACACAGGACATGACATAGCCTGTGGATTTCTTGTCTCACCCTAACAGCTGGAAATCTAATTGGGGCAGAGGAAAACAAAACATGATAAAAACAACCATAGGAGTCAGGAGAGAAAACAAGAAACAAGCAGTATGAGTTTATGTGGAAACAAACACAGATACCCATCCATGTAGTGTTTCTGTCCAATACATTAAAGGAAAAATGTTTTTCAGTTACCAGTCTGCTACATGCTTTCCCATTAAGAAGGTGGTTTCACAAGCCACTGAACTCTATCTTTGATGCTCATCATTACTATTCCTAAGTGTTTGTGAACTACACCACTTAAATCCCCTCAAATGTCAGTTTATATTCTCTTGTAACGTATTCCTACAGTGTGGGATTACAGACACAAGGGAGGCCTTCAGGCACTGAGAATGTAAATTAGCCTAATCTCAAGAAAACAAGATGTGCACTTAACCATAAATATTTGTTATAATCACATCAAACATGACATACCTGGTATTCAGTTTTGTATAAATTAGTTGTTATGTCAGCCCTACTTCTGAGGTTATCCAAAATCCAAACACGTAACATTATTTCTACTCTTCAGGCCTGAATAATATGTACAGACATTAATGCTATATCCAGCTCTACAATCATTCAAGACACATTATATAACTTTATTTTTTTATTTGACAAGCAGCAGTATCATGTTCGTCATTTTTTTACATTTTAATGTAGATACAATTATTAGGTTATCTGTCATATTACAATATTTAGGTTTTTTGTGTGATTTTTTTTTACTTTGTCTTAAGATACATTAAAAAACATCAACTGCAAACGTGAAAGGGGAGGGGGAGGGAAAAAAAAAGCATGGTACCCAACCAATTCTCCACATTTCAGCAATACTTCACTCATTCTTTTAGTAAAGTTTTAAGAAATGTCGTAATGACATGAGCTTGAAATATCTATAGGCATTTTCATTGACGCTCATGACATGGCACTGGTGATGTTGTAAACAGCAGAAAAACAGGGGCTGCCAAGTGACCAATTATGGAGGCACAGGCCTGCCTCTTCCCACAGGAACACACCAAACAGTGACAGCAATGATCTCCTTACAATCATACCTGCAGGATAGCAACATCATGCTACATAACTGTATTCGTCTGCAGAGGCCTGGCTTCGCTCTATGTACTGTTTGTCTATCAGGACTTCAATACACTTCTTAATCATGCTGATACTTGGGTTAAACCTGGCTCTTGATTGGCTAATTACCTGCAAAAGAAACACACATTTTTAGTGTTAATTTGCTAAAGGTTTAAGGCAAATTCAGTATATTTTTCTTTTAAAGACAGGATTAAATAACCCTGGAATAATTAATTTAAAACAACTAAGGAAGCATCTCTATGTATTAGTGTCAGTGAAAATGACTAGTCAGCTCACTAGTTACTTTGGCCACGTTTCCCAGATCTCTTAATTCTTCTTGCTTGCTTCACTTGTCACATTACAGATGAATATCCACATTAATATCATTAATACATTTCTTCACTACTATCACAGTGGAGTTTCCTTACCACTAACCTCCTTCCCTATACATTTGGAGAAAATCAGGATGAATTTCTTTTTCTTCAGTCATTCTGAGTTCCATCTGGCTATGCTGGAACTTTTTAATACATGCAGCAAGAAGTTATTTCAAAAACAAATCTATATTTGCATTGTGGAAGAAGTTGCCACTTCAGGCAAAACTTTAGATGTCTCTTAGTAGTTCTCAGTTTTGCCCATTCACTTGTAGAGAAGAGGAAGAAATTGTGTGTAATAACAGAACATGCAAATCTATAAGTAGGATATCTTTTCAAACAGAAGATCTTACTACTCGAGTGTCACAATATATTTTGCCAGTAGTTTCTTATTTCTTCTGTAAAATAAATACTTTTATTTCAGCTGAATTTTCAGTTTTCTTTACAACTCCTCGTGGCTGGCTTTGTCCCAGCTCTAGAGTTTGCTGGGGCCCTCTGTGAGCCAACAGAACTCACCAGGTGGAACTCACCCAGCAAAGCAAACAAAAAGCTCAAAAGAGTGAGTTTTGTTGGGCTAACAGCCAAGGGTCTGGTATGTTCCACAGCAGTACAAGTGAGGAGAAACTGGGTGCTAACAAGCTGATAGATCTGCTCAGATTTCACCTAACTTAGCCCTCCACTGAAGCTGATTATCATCACCACACTTCATCTATTTACTTAAGACAGAGAGAAGAGAGAGAGAATTTTGTATTGCTATGGGTATTCTTGTTGTTGTTACTTTCTTTAAATCAAAGACAGTACAGATAAGAAAAACAGACATAAATACCTGATGGCCAGAATAAAACTTTTCTGGGAATAACTGCTCTGACTTCTCCCTTCCACTACTTCCAGACTTACTCATTTTATAGGAAAAGCTACCCCATCCTGCAGGTGACTGCAACATTGAGCTAGAATTGAAATTATCAGGGCGTATCTAACAGTTAACAATTCCACAAAGACCACATCCTGACACATACAGACTTACCAAGGGCCTGGAGTATTTTCTTTAACACCTCACCCTAAATGAAATGTGTGGTGCTGTAGTCTGTGTTAGAATCAGAGCTAACTACATTAGAGTTATAAGTCTCTCAAATATCTCTCTAACAGTATAATCTTGCTCTTATAGCTAAGAAAAAAAAATACTAACTAGGTGAGAAAATATTAACTATTAATAGTAAACAGACTCCTTTCAGAAAAAAGTCGTTCTTACTCAAACAGCACATTTGAATTGATACATTATATATAAGAAAATAAATAGCATAACAAAAATAACAATGGCATCAGAATTAGTAACAATTATACTCTCTACTTAGTTTTTAACTGAGTAACCATGAAAATATCCACCTTTCTTGCAAAGCTGATGAAGAAGGTCCTAATGTTACTATTCTGCAAGAGCCCTGCAAGAGCAAAACACAGCAGGGGCATTTAAGTGGCCCTTCAGTTACACAAAGGAAGCAACCAGAAAGGATTTGTTTCCAAAACAAAGATTTGTAATCTATTTCCCCCTTATAAACTGGTGTCAAGCAAAGTATATTTCAGGAAATTTTTTAATTATTTAAAAGTGGGCAGAAAAAAGCATTTTCAAAGATGAGAGGGCTTGCTTATCTATAATTTTCTATCAAATTCTTATATAATTTCATCATAATCACACAGATGATTTAAATAATAGGAAACCAAATAAACAAAGATTTGAGAAAAAACAGGACCTATGCTGCCTCACCTTTTAGATATTCAAAATCAGATTTCTCAAATCAAGCTCGATTTCAAAATATTTCAAAACACTTCTTCAACATCCAAAACCTTTAAGAGGTCTCACACTGCATCTTCTGGGCTTACAAACTCCCTGTTGCTGCTAGGGTTTTTTAAAAAATAAAAATTAAGTACTGGGTGTGATAAACTGTTTCCTCCACCACCACAAATTACTCAATGTCCCTCCATCTCCATGCTCTAAATGGTTGAATAAAGCATGAATCTTTATTCCTCCTGCCACCAGTCTTAGCTCTGAGGCCATCCAGCAAGGCTCAGAGACACAAAAATGAATTAAACTGAAGAAAGAGCTTTGGAAGTTTGAGAAAAGTAAACCTGGGAACTCGTTGGAAGGAGCAGATGTTAGGCTGGAATGAGAAATACAATTAGGCAGGCAACTAGCAGATGGGAAAGTGGGAGAAAAACTAAAGAAATAGCACTTCCTTCCAAGTCAGCCTGTGACAGTTCACAGGTCATTAATCTGGAATCTAAAAAAATCTAGAGAACTGTACCACTCTGTGGAAAAGGGAGATTAAAAAGTGGATTTCTCCATACTCAGACAACTTCTAAAAATTAAACCATGATTTATAATTAAATAATGATTAGAGCACAAAATTGGCTAAGTGCTTCTGTGGAAATTCCATACTAGAATAACCCTATTCAGGTTTTCAACTGAACCCACAGCTCTGGCAATGATTTTTATAGGATACAACGTTTCTTGGCATAGAACCAGCTAACAGGAAAGAGCAAGAAAGTAATGCTCTGGTGCTAAGACACATTTACAAGATTGAGGGATCCAGTACTGCAATTCAAAAATAACCCCAGGGAAGTTCTCACTAATTTCACTGGAGTACTGGTTTCCACGTGGTTGAGTTTTGCAGTCGGATGTTTTACCCTACAATCCTAAAGATTTTCATGAAATCCAACCCAAGGACTGTCTCTTACCTCCTGAATAAGAGCATTATGTCGCAGCACTTTGCGCGCTTTCATGATACGGACAATAGCAGCTTGCAGATACATTTTCCTGTCTTCATCTACAGCACTTCGGGTCTGCTCCATCTCCTGCCACACAGGAACAACAGTAATGCTCAAAATACAGTAAGACCAATAAAGATATAAGTATAAAAGTATCTTGAATCTGTATTTTTCACTCTACTAGAAGTGGTGAACGAATACAAAAATGCAGGTGTAGTTCAATTCCAGGAAAGGTATGTTCATAAATCAAGGATATCAGGTTTCATGAAAGTCAGTAGGAAGGTAGGAGAGAGGCATCTGAACCAACATTTTTGCTATGAATTGACTACAATGTATTGAGTTTGGCAATACCTACCTGTTTGTACAAAATCCTGTGTCTCAAGAGATACACTGAGAACATGGATTAACAACACAGGAGTTGATTTTAGTTGCCAAAGGACACAGAACCATAGGAAAGCAGTTGATTGGTTCTGCTGTTCTTGCAGTAAGTTGCTTTTATAAATACCAACAACAAAAAAGTCTTATGATATAGACTAAACACCAATACCATTTGGTGTATCTTTTTCTTCTACTTTCTTGTTCCCTATTTCATATTCTTTTGCCTTTTATTTATTTAACTAAAATATTTAAGTATATTTAAGTAAAAAAAAATTGTGTTGCTTAAGCTTCAAACCTACAAAACTTCTTCTGTAAATCTTGGGCAATCTGATAGCTGCTTACTACACCAAACTAACACAGTAAATTCCATTTTAGAAAAATAAGCTTTCAGAGCTATTCAGGCTAGAAACACCAAAGAATACTTGCCTGTGGTGTGTCTTTCTGCATTGATGTGGTAATTTTAAACTTTGTTCGTTTACTGCTGAAGTTCATATTTAATGAAAATGTAGACTCTGTCTCTATATCTTCCTGCAATAGAGAATAGTTTCTAAAAATCAGGAATGGTACCAGAAAATAGTAACAATTTAGTTTGAAAAGTCACAGTTAAGGTCTTACATACACAGAAAAAAATTAAGATTTGTAGTTGGAATCCATCTACAGATTAATCTCAATTCTTTTACACACACAGACGCTTTTTTTTTTTTTTCTTTTTTTTCCCCTGCAGTAAAAACACCTTTACATTCAACACAGCATGGCTGGACAGATCTCTGCAGTTTCCAGGTAAGAGTTTGTACAAGTATTACCAATTTCCAGCAGAATAAAGTTACTGGGATTCTGAGACCTTAGAATCTTGCTAAACTGTCTAAAGCACAAGCATATTAGTAAACACAGAAAATATTTATCTAAATGTGCACTCAAACCAATAGTAATTCTAATTTTATATCTTGAGACAAAGAGTCTTCGTTACAATATATATTAAAACCAGGATACCAGGCATAGTATGGAAAATATGAAAGGAGAAAGACCAAGATCTTCAAAAACAATAAGCTAACAAAAAATAGGCTAACATTAACTTTTAGTATTATTCTGCTGACATGATTGAATATAAACCAAAATAAATTGTGTATTGAGCATGAACCACTGAAGATTTTGCCCAAAGCTTCTCATGCTCCTTCCCCCACGCCTGTCCAAAAAATGAACAAACAACCAAAAGTAAACTACAACATTTATTACACTGTACTTTTCTGTTTGGCTCAGATGCAGGTAAAGAGAAGTTTGTGTATTGAATTCCACTGCTTAAGCCACCAAAGCACACTTGTTTATTTAATAAGTTGATAGACTGTCTACAGATCTACTATCACATTGCTGGATGAAGTGCAAAGAAAACAGAAATAGTAAAGACACTTGAATACAATAGTCTGGAAGGTAAAGAACTGGAAAATGCAGTAGTGAACATTAAAAAGTTAAATGGTTAGAAAGCTGTATTATTCCTTCTATGATATAAACTTTAAGAAACTGGGTGAACCTTAAACAATGGACATAAATAAATGTAAATCCTTTAAATAACAGGCAATGTTCTAAGATTACTAGAGGTCTCACTGTTTCCTGTAATAGCCCCCAGTGTTTTATTAGACCCATGTGGTTTAACAGACATCATCCCAGCAATTGTTCCAAACTGAGCTCATTTCTAGATATTGAAAGCATGTCCTATGCTTCAGCCAAGCATCAGATCTTCCTTGCCATCTCACTTTCCATTTTCTAAAACTTTCCTGGTTAAAAACAAAAGCAGCTATCAGAGCAGCTTTGGATCTCTTCTTGCAAGTGAACTGAACAGCTTATCTCAGTTTCTTCTGTCTGATGCTGTCTGCATAGTGAGCTTTCTGGGTGAACATTAGCACATGCTAATGTCTGTATGGGATGCACAGGCACTTCTGCAGTGTTTCTTATTTTAAGTCTGTGCCCCCTTTGCTATATGGGAAAAAGGGTTTCACGTAGGCTATACAGAAGGATGAGAAAGAAGCAGAAAAAGAAGTATCAACCACTCCCTTAATCACAAACAAAGCTTAGATATTACTGGAATTACAAGAAATACATGGAATGGTAAGTCTGTCAAAAATTGCAGCAAAAATCCTCTCACAGAAATCCTCCTTGCTCTCTTTCTTGCTCCTGTAAACTGTCAGCAAGGAAGAACATGGTTGCTGTTGCTTTCAGTCTCTAAATCTCACAAATATTTTGTTAGGATCACTGTAAGACTATGGTTTACTAGTTAGGCTCCTTTCTGTAGTTCAGTACAACTTTGAAAGCAAGGCAATAGAAACAATAAGGAGTCCCTGCATTATTACCTTTCCATGCTGCTCTAGGCATAGAAAGTCTGTATGACAGGTAAATTACTTCCTTATAAGTAGAGATTTACAATTTTTCACAAGGGTCAAATAAACCCTTGTTCATTTATTATCAAATAAATAAAGCTTAGAAAAACACAAGTAAACAGTGGGTATTAAAAAATAATCCTCATCAAACACCAGAATGACAAGACTGAAAACATGAAACTTTTTTATATCATTATGGCATACCTTGTCTGAGTCATGGTTGATCATTTTGACATCAAGCAAAGATTTGATGGTTTTTGTCAGTTCCTTCTCATTCATTTGTGTACTGTCCTGAAGCTCCTTGTAGCTGACAGTTTCACTGTTGTTGAAGGCAAGCAACACTGCCATTTGGTATGTTGTGACCATGGCTACATAAGGTTTGCACAAATAATTCATTTTTACTTCACCTGTAATGATACAAGTAGTATTTGATAAACTGAGTAAAGGTTCTGAAAAGTCATCTGAAGCCTTAACACCAGAGCTCCTCCTATATTTCCAGACATCCAACCCAAGTCTGTATTTAACACTTGAAATGGGAAAATGACAACTGATGCTGTGAATTTATCATATACAATGTGGCCTATGACATCCCCCTCACCCTGATTAACTATGAATACTAGAAAAATAGTGCAATATAATATATAATAATTATATAATAATAACAAAAAAAAATCCAAATACATTGCAATGCATAATTGTCAATCAACAGCTTACACAGAATCCTGATTAACAAGAAAGTTGTTTACAGGAAAGATTTAAAAACAAAGTAAAATATGTGTCCATCAAACTTTTTTCATATTCTTATATTTTTTATCCTATGAAAAACAAAAAAGAACTGAAGAAATCTACCTGAAAGCAGATTTAGATTTTCTGTGCAAAGGTGAGTGTGAGTTAACAGCAACCTCCTGTTATCAGAACTAGATTTTCATTACATTACATTGTTGTAGACTAGTATGGTTTTCACCTCCATGTGCTATGTTGCAGTGCTCAGTTGTTAAAGCCTGATACTGAAAGCACTTAAAATAAAACATGATTGACTGACACTTAGTAAAATAAACTATAATTTAATATACATCTTCTAAGGTATTTTAACATCTATTCCTATATAGTAAACATAAGTATGTACTTATGCTGATACTCACATACCTGAGTTAAAATAGTATAATATGTGTTCTTTAAATTATTTAGTATTTATGTAAGGAACATCTACACTACAGAAACAATTCCAAGGCAATTGCTATTAACTTAGCAGTTCTGCAGTGCTTTTTTGCAGTTAAGAACATACAACTCTAGTTTTACTAAGATTTAATAAATCACAGGTATGCAAGTTTACAAAACACAGATTCTGGAAACTTTAAGTAGTAAATATTAAATTAATTTGTAACACGAAAAATGTCTGTTGACTTAAAATGCTAGATAATGTTCCAACTCCTCAGTCTTTTGACTTTTGAAAAGAACTTTTAGCAAATATCTGTTAGACTATAAGTTTAGCAAAGCAGTTATTTTTACCTGTACAAAGATAATGTAACCAAGTAAGCTTCCTTCCACTAAAATGCTGACTGTAAAATAATTCAAACTGCAAAACAAAATGAACATCAATTAGTCATACATGTAAGTACTCACAATAGCTTATCATCACCCTACCACCCTAATGAAGAAACACTGGTTTTATGTCCATCACACTGGATGAAAACATTGCTGATGAGCTCATGACAACACTTTCCTGTAGAAGATGAGTGATGACACAGTCCTAATTTAAGGTCCACCTCTGGTAAAGAGAAAAGCTTAAGCAGATTCAAAGAATCTTCCCCTAAAATGGGATCAAACTCTCCAAACTCTACAATGTCAACACTGTGTACACACACCAATTTGGCTCATTCTGGTTTGGTATGGCAACTTTGATTAACATTGAAAGAAAACATAAAAAAACAGGGACTTTTGACCCCTTTAGGAATTAGGTGTTTCTCCACCCACAAGTTTGCACAGTATGAAAACTAGTATTTGTACATCTCTCAGATAAATATACATTTACAGGAAGCTCCAGCAGTCTCAGAAAAAGCAACTGAAGAGGTTGTCCAGTTACAGAAGTACTCACATACTTCAGAGTGCAATTGCAAAACTTATTTTTTTTTCTAAATCCTTGCCTGAATCCTAAGAGAACTCTCTCCATGGGTCAAATGATCAAATTGGACATTAAATAAAGATATTGTCAGACAATTTTCCAAGAGTCCTCCCTCAAAGTCATGTTCTGTTTCTTTAGGGAATTCTAATTTAAAGCACTGATCTCTAGCTAGGTGACATATGATAACTTTGCTCCTTTCAAATGTCAAAACAGTGAAATTAGGCAAGCAACCCAGACTGTGCTGCTTCTAATAGAAAATTATGTACCAATTTTCCAAGAGGTACAACTGATAATATTCGTATTTTAAACCCACAAAGACAGCAAAATCTCATCAGACACCTGGTGATTCCTGTAGTGTAGGTTGGAAACTATTGTATTGCTAAAACCAAGTGCCACTTAAGTAGAAATCAAAGCTGAATAAGCAGTCCTAATACTCAGTAGTAATACAAGAAAAAGATCCTTCACTACAGAAGAAGACATTTGCCATCATAACTTACATTAAATAATAATTTAAGGTATAAAAACAGCTATAAAAATTCCTTATGTCCAGCAATAAAAAATTTGGATTGCCTAAGTTGTACTACACCATAAAATACACATTAGCAAAGATCAACACAAATATTTTGTATTTTAATAAACTTTGTACTGGTAACATTTAGAACACAATAATATAATCAAAAGCAACTAAATACCTCTACAAAGCAGAAATAATGACAGAAGAAAATATTTGGGTAAAGCAAAACTTTTACTGCTTTGAGAAATCATAAAATGAGCTTTAGAGAAGTTTGCACAAAGTTTGACTTTGAACAGCTACTATGAAACAAGAAACCTGTATTTGCATCTTAATTTCTGTTAAGAGGGTTCCAACTTAATATTAGAAATAGAATCTTCTTTCATCTAAATATTAGGAGTTGGTTTTGAAGGTAAGAATCAACCCAGTTCATTTGATTGCATTTATTAGCATCTCTCTCAGCAATCACGAGGTGTAGAAGAGAGAAGTGCAAAAGCTATGCAAATATACAGACAAATTCAGGAAGGTATTTGGGTGACCCTTCCACATTGCATATGGACTGGAAACATGAGAGCCATCATTACAATCAAAATGTAGCAGCTCAAGTTTTGCTCTATTAGAGTGATGATTTTTCATTTGGAGTTATTTTACATTTTCCACATGTTTACACCTACTAACCTACCATCTGTACACTTTTTTCCAGTTCCTGAGGAATTGCAAATGTAGAAGAAGGAGCCTGAGTTAGAGGCCATGCACCAGCCTAAAAGTATTGGGAGAAATAAAAGCATTATCATTTTCATACAACATATATATGTTTAAAAAAATAACACCCTTAAGTGGATGTATAGTATACATTATATCATAAGATAATTAATTGACTCAGGAAGTTTTGCTGATCATTATTAGTGCACCTTCTGCACACCCCACTGAGCTATTAAATGAGATTGAAATTTTATATCACTATTGTTTAGGGACACAGTGGGTTGATTTTACAATGAAACATTAGGAAACTAAGTAATTCCACAATGATCACAAGCCATCAGTTTTCATATAAAGAAGGATTCATAATTAAAAAAAAGAGTATATTTGTTATCAGAACATAAAAAATAATTACAAATAACTCAGCAGCAATAAACACACATTAGTACCTGAAGAACATATATCTGAAAACTAATTCCCAAATCAATGATTGTGTCCTGGTTTTTGATAAAGTTGTTGAATTTATTGTTGAGATCAGCACTAACACTCATGTCTGTATACATTCGATGGAGCTTGCTGGTAAATTCATAACCACAGGCTTGCTGTGAAGAAAAATTGTAACAGGTTTCAAAGTGAAAACAGTATTCATCATATAAATTATGTTCTCTCACTAATACAATATGGAAATCTAGTCAGCAGAAGTGTTTCATATTTACAGAAAACACCAGTTACAAAAAGAAACAAACACTGTAAAATAAAATTATCACATTTACCTTAGTTTCATCTTACATATATTAATCTATATGAAAAATATTGTTTTATAAAATCAAAAGATGGACATGTTTATGAAAGTCCTTGGTACTTTTTGAATGTTAAAATTAATTATTTGAACACAGCTAAAAAAATTATCCAAAACCTCATAAAAATCTCAAATGTCTAGGTGATACTTAGACTTTTATTTTTCATAGACTACCAAAAAACCAGCTTTTCCCTTCAGCTATTGGAAACAGATTTACTGATTGTTAAGTTACCTCTGGCACCCTCTGGTGCTCCCTCTCAATACTACATACTCCTACATTTCTTTATTTTGTGTTAGAAGAATGTTTACCTTACCTTTAGTTTATTTATCATCGCTTCTTCAGAATCCATAGACATAGACAGACCATGAATTAATCGTTTTGCCAACATTCTGGCATAGAACTGCATTAAAAAAATAGGATGAGGATTTTAAGAAGCATAACCACATTCTTCAAGTATGCTTTAATTGTGACATTTTAACCATTATTGAATAGGAAAAGTTACCTTTTGGAATACATCTTTGTCATCAATGTACTTGAAAACAGTGATGAAACTTGTAAGCTTGTCTTCTACTTCATTCTCTGTCATTCCTTTTGCTGATTTCTTTAACAAGTTGTCACAGTATTTGGCCAGCTCAAATTAAAAAAAGAAAAATCAAACCCAAATCTACTTGTCAAGCTTTAGAAAAATTATATGCCAAAGTATTTCCAAATTTCTACAATAGTTCAAACACAAAGTAGTTACAGTCTACAGTCTCACATTCTATACAAGGGCTGTACTCATGGGCAAAGGATACATTCTACATCCACAGAAAATACAGTCTATATCAAAAATGAGAACCACAGCAATTTTGAAAACTCACAAAATGTGTGTGCATCTTAAGCTGCTGAAATACACACCTGAGTGTGAGCCAGTGTGAGAGTGGATATGCATGTGAAAGACCCTATGGCAGTTCATTTGATGGCTATATACAAGAATTATTACTTTCTGTGGGCATCACTTACCAACTCAGGTGCTTTGCAGATCGACTTGGGCTCCCGATAGTTAACTACTGATGTCAAAGCCTACATAAAAACATGCAGCAAAGAGAAAAACTGTCAATGACTTAAATTTTTTTCTTTCATAAAATTTGAAAAAATCCAAAAAATCCTCAGGACAAAGGCCATCTGAGATGCTATAAAACTGAACTACATGAAAGGGGATAAAAAAAAGAAACAACTAATAAAAAGGTTTAAAATACTGCTCTATCAGAATTTGGTTGTTGAACATTTTTAAGTTGAGAATTAAGTAAAAGTGGAAAGAGTAGAGGAAGAAAAATAATTACAGAAAACCAAAGAACAAATTAAGTTCTGATTAGAAATGTCACAAAAGTATGACAATTTTGGCATACAGCAATATTATAGTCCAAAGGAATGGATGGAAAGAAACTTAGGAGTAAGTGCAGAAAAAGTTGATTTGAGCAGCAGCATATCAACACCATGCATGTTGAGCTGAAAAACTTATATGATGTGTTCACAACAGTATGAAATGAAAGTGCTTTTGGTTGTTGGACTTTTTCATACACTGAAGAGGAGAAAAATATATTTTTGAAATTGGAAATTTGAAGCAGTAGAGCAAAAACAATATGGTGGCTGAAGAAAACCAGAATAAGAATGAAAGAGATAATGGCAATTCAGAAATGAAAAAAATAATGGCGTTTCTAAACTACATGTCACATTGAAATTAGAGTTGTAAACTAACAATGAACCAAAATCACTGAATGACCATAGATCCCAGAAGCTGTAGTTCCTCTGTAGAAGGAAAATATTGTTATTATGATATATGTTGTTGTTACCATTATAAGGACAAACTGACAAGGAACTCTTCTGTACAATACATCAAGATTCCCAAATTCCCAGAATTCCTGAGAAAAGAATGCATGACTTGACAAGAAATAGGAAAGTCTTTAAAGATGGAGCACTCTTTTGCAATAATACTGGAAGCAGCAATAGCAATTTTGATATCCACCATCAAAAATTAACAGAAAATCAGTATTTTAAATATTTGTTGTAAGAAAGACCAATGAAGACCTGATGTATTTAAGAGAAAGTACACTGCCTATGTGCCAGCAAATTAAGTTGTCAGTCTCACATAACTCCACCTTCTGGTACAAGACATTAATTGCAACAGAGAGAGAAATGCATTTGGTATTGAAGCACTTGTTTTAAAGTGCTAAATAATTATTTTATCAATGTCACAAATACAGATGGTAGCTACTATTGGTACCATCACTGGTACCTTTCCATTATGCTTTTCAGGTTAACCTTGACTGAAATTCATCAAAGCTTTGACTTTAATGTCAGGACTTCGACATTAGCTACAAACTACAACCACTATACACACCACAAAAGAGCAATGAACTATACGTGTACGTCCTGTGACAGGAAATTAAAGAAAGAAAATATATTTATTATTTATAAATAACAATTATGAACATTAAAATTTATGATAATAAGAACTATTATCTTGAATACCTGCATGGTTATGCATTTCAAATAAAAGAGCAGCAAGCCTCTTTCCCTATTATTATCCCTATTTATTTTTAAATTCAAGTGCAGCTGTCTTGTGGAAAGTTACCTATTGTGGCAGTGATTGAAGTAATATAAGTTTCCAGATATTCTTTGTAGTCAACCTGAAAAATCTAAGCAAAGATTCTGTGGAAGTAATACTAAGAGCATTCAAAGATAAACATTATTTCAGCAAGCAAATTCAAGTTCAAATGCATGTAAGAATTACCAATCCTCCCAAACCCTGCCAGTTGCTTATTTATTATCTGCACTTATATTTACACTAAATGGATAAGCATCATTCTTGTGTTTTGAAATATGATGAAAGGAAAGATCTTTCTTTCAGAAAATAAGTATTAAAGTGGTCTCCTTTAATGTATCTTTTCCCTTACACTAGACTGTCTTTTGCTTCATTGCAGTTCTAAACTAGAAGGACTGCATATGAACTATCATTGGACATGTGTTGATGCTGTGAAGAGCTTTGGTGAGCCTGAATCAGGGTCCTGGATTTTGTTTTCCACGCTTTGTTTACTAAAGTAAAAATTACCTTGTCAAGGGCACTCATAAAGTGTTGATCACCATTCAAAACAGTGTTGATCAGTTGAACAAATTTACTATGTACTTCCAAAACTGACTCCACAAACTGAGTTGGCATCTAAAGAGGGTAGATAAAACAGAAAGCAAGTTAGTGAGAAAAGTAGTAGTATCTAACACAAACATATCCACATTAGTTGTAGATTTTTTACTAATATATTTGTTGAGAAAGTTAATACCACAGTGATTTCTGAGAGGATGGATTCTGCATTGCTGTACTCTCAAGCTAGAGCATATTTTGGAAATAAAGTCTAGGCTACATTTACATTCCTGCTATGCAACCTAGATCTGAGTCTATACTGCTGTCATGCTATCTAATTTTTCCCTAGAATCCTTTATTAGCCTTCTCAAAAAGCATTAATGCTAGCATAAATACAGCAACCAAGCAACTGATACAATAAACTGCTGCTTCTCCTACACAGTGACTTCAGAGACTGAAAATCTGGATGATCCCTTTACATTTTTCTACATAGGGCAGTTACCAACTGAAATTTGTGCACTACTTTCCAGCATCACATTCTACAGAGAAATGACTGACATGAGCTGGAGGAGTCCCTGCACAGACAAGCTGGCACACAAGTGCAGCAGTGTGCAAGGAAGGCACTGGCTCTGTAGCATAACTCCCCAAATACATTCTCAGGTTAAAAATATTATTAAAATAAGGTTGTAAATTGTCACCACTCTCGTTGGTCTGTATTTATTTGTCTGTGTAGACACTCTTAGTTTGAAAGAATAAGTTCAATAAACCTAAATATAATTTGAAAGCAAACTATACTACTAGAGACTTCAGTCCCTTTTCAGTATGCATACAGGAGTCAAAGAATAGTAAGCATTCCTGTGCAGACAGTAACAGAGTGAATGTGCAACAGCTTGTGTTTATGTATTATTATAGACAGAAACACTGGATAGCTAAAGTCACTATCCTAAAGTGATCTAGCAAGATATACACATGCACAAATACAATGCCAAATGAAAGCTTGCTGTTTGTCTCTGAATGGCAATACTGGAGAAACAAAAACGGACTCGAGTAATTAAAATAGACATAAACGGAAAAAAGTTTAACACACTTTAGTAAAGTAATTAAGATAGTACAATTTTCAGAAATTGCATGATGATGTAAAGCAAAGTGACTACAAAGCTATTATGAAAACCCCCATATTGAAATCAGGTCAGGATGTCAAGTCTTTGCAAAATAGAATCACTGGTCCCTAATATACCAGAGCAGCAAATACCACTGACTTAAGAGAAATTCAGGAAAAAATGCATACATGGAACAAAAGAGTCTACTTTGCATTATTAAGCAAACAACAATGAGAAATATCTAGCTGCAGTTGTTTCTGGTTAGATCACAACAAGTACAACAATCAGCTCTCAGGATAGATAAATGTGGTGTAGATAACCATGCCGATGAGAAGTTACAACTCATCCATCACATTCCAAACCAATTTTATGTAGGCAAAATTAAAAAACCAAACAGGATATAAACTAAGAGGAAAAGAGCAAACTCTTAATCAAGAACGTTAATCAAATAGTCATTTCAACTGCCTGAGGAAACTCACATTTTCCTGAGAAAGATTGCTGGTTGCTCTAAGGCCCTCATCATGGATATGGTTTTGTAGTTCCTGAATCATATGAGGTAAACCACTTGACACAGCACGAAGCAGAGTATACATATTTGCCATGTCTGTAACAGAGATACATTTTTATAGAGTACACTTGGAAACACTAAAAATTAACAAAATATAGTATCATAATTTCACACAGAACTTTTTAAAGACTGAAACAAGACCAACGTTTTCGAAAGAAAAAAATTAACATACACTGTATCACAGACCAAAAAAATTTAACAAACATTGGATCACTGACAAAAGAAAAAAAGGAAAGAGCAGGCCTAGTAACAGTATTTACTGAGTCCTGCCATTGTGACTATCTCACTCTTCCAATACAGCTTCTTTAGGAGAGACTCTTAGAAGAGAGGTGGGCTAGTGTGGAGAAATAGTGTGCCAGTTTATTTTAAACCTTGGCCTCCCTAAATCTCCCTTAGCAGCAGCTGACTGAAATCAGTATAGTTATCTTCTTGACTTTTTATTTGCCTCCAGTGGTAGGTTGTAATTTTTTTCAGGTGAAAAAAGCTCTAAACAAGTAATTGATATTTTTATTATATTTTGCCTCCCTGTACCCCCAAAAAAGAAAACAAGTAAAACAGATCTAAACTCTGATCAAACTTGAAAAATTCCCTGTCAACCAAACACACCATTATTAGATACAATTTGAGTTTGACTGTGAAAAATAATTTGTTTCACATAAGAGATACCATCTTCCATGCAAGGATAAGCATCCTTTCAAAGGTAAGAGGCATGTAGTCATCAAGAAGCATGGGGGTTTTTTTAGTCAGGTAGGGAATATAACTGCAAGAGCATCTCCTTCTATAAAAAGGATTTGGGGTGAGAAGCCACAAAATATTTAGGACAATAAAAAGTGGCTATGAAAAATAACCAAAATATTTTACAAGCCTGACCAGTTAAGTGATGATAAAGAAATCTGTTAACACAGAGACATTGGTTTTCATGAAAATACATGCATAAAATATGATCAATTCTACAGTAGACAGGATTTCAGTGTGTTTTTAAGATGACTAAGATGAGGAAAGAGAAAGAGCATTAGCTTAAAGAAGGGCTGTTAACAGTAAAAAGAAGGTTTTGACTATATATTCGGAAGAACAAAAATTAGTTACATGCGAAAAGAAAAATGCCATTCAGGGTTTAATGGGGATTTCTAGATGAGTAACATCAGTTGAAAATGCTTATGTGCACAGAAGGTCATTGAAACAAGAGAGAAAATTGCAATGCTAAGTGAATAAAACAAAAATAATTTCTGTCCTCTTGTGACCTGTAAGACTTACCACTTCTTTTCTCTTGTCTGATAATATTGTGACATTCTGCATGTAGAAACTGCAAGTGATCAGCTACCATCCTCTGTTGGCATTCATGAGTGACTTTGCCATATGAACTGGGATTCAAGTACTTCCGACACCGCATTTCTTCATCTTTTAATCTACCTAAAACCTGCAGACAAGAGTTTAAGCTGTGAGCTGAAGAAATACTGACAACCAATATACAAAATAATATACAACAGTGTATGTATGCAGGATGAAAAACAAGAGTAAATAATAAAGCTACAAAAGAACTTGTGCAGGATGCTGAAAAGTTAAATTTATTCTTCTAAATTGGGCTATTACTGAATGAATATAATTAGTCTGAGCATTAAGTAGGATTGGTCACTAATAGATGTCTACCAGCATTCCATGGTTTTGATTCTGAAATTTCTTGTTCCCTTTAACCTTGTGACCAGTCTTCCCCAGTTTTTCTTACCATACTACATATTCCTTCTGAGAAAGTTTTACAATGCCTAACAAAAAGAGAACTCTAAGAATCATTTTACTATTCCAAGTCCATCTGCTTGTATGTACACATCTGCTCAATAGGTACAGGAGTACATCTGAGCTATTTAAAAAAGTTCTTTTTATAACTCAATGAAGGAAATATGCTTTATCATTAAGTCAAGTCATATGAATTCTGCCATAAAAGCAGTAACACTCTGTGAATGTGAGGGGAGTCTAGGGAGAGTAGTGCAGCTGCAGACTGCTAATGAGAGGCAAAACTGCTTTTGATTTAGTTGAAATGTTTTGAAATCTTAGCCTGCCCCTGAATTTTACCACAGGTGTGTAACCATTAGCTTAGAAGCAATTTCACAGCCCTCTTCTCAACTCTTCTATCTCGGTGGTGTGGACAGTACAGGACCAAGAACTGACTCTCAGTGTTGTATTAATCTTTGTTTTCTTAAACAAGATATATATAAGAATTACAAGTAAGTTAACCACAACATGTGGTTTCATGTGCCACAAAGCAAAATGAAAGAAAATCCACCTCAGAGTATGCAATTTTTAATAATGTTTTATAACAACTTTGAGTGTTCTCTGACCACATATTGCTAAAACTCTAATGTTACCTTATTCCAAACTGAAAGAAAATAAGGAAGGGAGATAGTAATATTGATAAACCTGATATGTTTTATTTTTTGTCTTTTTTTTCCACTTTTCATGCCATTGAGTCATCATTTATTATGAAATATTTTGCTACTGACTGTCCATCCATAGCAAGATTTGTAGTATATGTTCAGATTAACCAAGCCACTAAAAAGTAGCATTTAAATTGCATGAAAGCATAACACAAAAAACAACTATGGGAATTGTAGAGGACAACATGTATCATCAGTAAAATTATTTTAATAATTGCATATGTATTGAAGAATCCCTTACCTTCTCCATATACTGTGAGCAATTTGACTCTTGCAATAAGTTCGAAGCTTCTTGTTTATAATACTCCCCTGTTTCATTCAGAAAAGGACACTCAAAAATTTCCTGATAAAACTGGAACAGAGAATTTTTTTAAAGGACAAATAATGTATATCCTAGATTGACATTCCAAATTAAAAAATATAATCAGAAATGTGTATCTACCTTTAGGGGGAATTTTTTCTTATACTGTTCAACATGAACAAAGGAGTTAATAACCCCATGGATTACTTTCTGGTTTGGGTCTTCTCCACAGCGATCACTGAAACAGGCAAAGCAAACATTTGTGAGAATGCAGGTATCTGGTGTAACTCATCTATAGCCAAATGAAATAAAATTGGATGAAAACATTCTTCAGTAAACTCCTCTGCTCGAGCTGGCAAAATTGAAGAAGATTAATCTTAAAATAAAAAATGCACTTCTTTCTCTCATATACATTTAAATTGTGGAGATAATTATTCATAAAATGCTCAAAATCATTAAAGGGTCATGAAATTTCCAAGTATTTGCTAAGGATATAAATATTCCAAGTTACATATTCTAAGCAAGTAATTTAAAAGCTACAGTAATTTGCATCTTGTATTTGTAGCCTCTATTATATAGACTACCTTCCCACTCTTGTCCCTTTCAAATAATTTATCCTTTTTACCAGCATCACAACAAGAAGCATGCTGTTTTCTTTTTTGAATATCTCCTATTCAATGTAGATTTCAAGTGGAATAAAAAACACACCTGGCCCATTATCACAATGTTTAATCATACACGAGAAAAGGAAAACCTTACATCTTCCAGTCAAGTTCTTAGCTTCAAATGAAGGAGCTGAACTGAAGAAAATGTTGTCTTTAATCCCATTCAGGTGAAAATAGAAGTAATTAAAACTAGTGTTTTGCATGCTAAAAACATCAGTGTTCAGTCCTTTGCAAAGACTGGAAATAACAGACCCACACTCAAAACAGCAGAAACTTCTAAAACAAAAGTTCTAAAAAGACCACTTTGCATATGTACTTTACAACTAAGTAAAAAACTATTCCCTAACTCTTAAGGTGTTAAGTAGGACTAAAAAGTGATTAACCAAAGTGTATTTATGATTAAGCATCAAATACAAACATTATCATATACGCATCTAGGGTGGGGTGCAATGGGAGAGAAGCAATTTTGTTAATGTCATTTATTTTGGTTTGTAACCAGGAAAAACTCCAGAGGATGCCCATGAGCTGAGGAGGTTTACCAGGACAGCCACACTAGCAGACATTGTGTTATGCACACCAGACCATTTTCATGTATTCACAACACTGATAATTATGGATATTGCTTTCAAACAGTGCTGTTTTCTCAGTAGTGAAAACTTAAGCTCATGATGGGTGTAAAGAATTAGCTCTCTTAACAGATTGTGAACAGTCACTGCATGGTTTATGCAGCTTTATTATCCATTACAAATGAACTGAACAGATGGGTTCTATCAGGGATGGTCTGATTTTTTCACCCAGGGAACAGGAAGATTTCCTCTGGTTGTGGGAGCTGAACCAGTGGAATAAACCTGGGTTTTGGTACATACAATGACACCCTGCATCTTTGCCAACATCTCTCTGCAGGGTCTGGTTTATGATGGCAGAGGCAGCAGCACAGAATCATAGAAGGCAAAAGGGAAACATCTGCCCTGGTGCTGCAACTCCAACCCAGAGGGCCCCAGGAGCATGGAGAGCTGTGGGATGCAAGCAGCCTGTGAACACAGGGCTAGGCCATGGAGCACAGGAAGTCACAGAACTAAAAGCTGAGCACATTACAAAGCAGGACTCTGGCAAGAGACAGCCCAGCCCAGCTCTCACATGCAGGACTCTGAACCCGGAAAGGACCCTGGACCAGGTACACAAACACAAGCAGCACTACTGGAGGAACAGCTCAAGTTCCAGCTTCCCTCTGCTCAGTTCACAGTCAATTGGGACCTTAGCCCATACACATGTGGGAGGGCAGGGGGCAGCAATGGCCAGACCTAAAGGACTTTAAGGACAATGTGCATAAGGAAAGCTGTGTAAGTACAGAAGACATGCTCCATGGAAGAGCTGGAAGGAAGGAAATAAGCTTTTGAAGCAGAGGTCAGATGGCACAAAGGTAGTAAATTAAAACAAACTCAGCACAGAACAGGCTGCCTGCTCTGGCAGCCACTCCAGGTTTTTATTTATACCAACAGCACTCTGCCCCCAGGAATGTGTGGTGCAAATGTCAACAAAATTTTGACAGAAGTTTTAAGGACGACTTTCACAAAAGTTGTAGCAGTAAGAACAACTGCCACACTAAAATGGAATTGGTAACCCCACAAAGGTAGAAGTCTATGAAACACTTATTTTCATTCTTGGCAGCAGTCAGCAAGCAATACAGAGGCATATAGCCACACAGCAGCTGCAATACAGGTTGAAGCAGCAATGTCACAGGATATCTTGGGTATAAGGGTATGATGATCTTTGGAAAGGAACCTGGATAAAGAGATAAAGTGCTAGAAACACAAGTTCCACTAATTCAGGTGGTAACAAAGTATTTTCCCAAAAGAAATGGAGAAAGCTACAAAACATGCACAAGAAAGTAGCACTGATTTTTATTAACTCTACCTGCTCCTGCCTTCAGGCTCAAGCTAACAGTGGATGTTCAACATGCATTGTACAATGTATTAATTCAGCCCCAGAGAAGAAAATTTTAAAAATTTCAGTTACAATATTTAAATATCAGATTCAATATAAGAAGATTCCCTCACTCTAAAGAAGTGCTCTGCTGTTTCAGACCAAGAGTCTTTCAAGGCAAATTACCTAGAGAACTCTGTTCCAAACACTTTTTACAAAGTTAATTTCCAATAGCTTTAATTTCAAACAAATGGAACAGATAATGTATCAGCTTAGACAGGAATAGGTCCAGTTAGTTAGAAAGTGTTAGTTATCTTTGGTAGAGAAGCCTCTCTTAGTCTGTACTAATCACACTGTCATTTGAGACAGCACTTAAGTAATTTCCAAATTACTTCTGCGTTAAGAATTTCATGGACAAATTTTCTCACAATTCAAGATCTTGTCAGCTCCCTGTTGAGCTGAAACAAACATGCTTAAGTTGATATTCAGCTTGTCTTGTAGGAGTGCTTGGGCTAGAGGGAGTGGGATGAGTGTGTTATACTCAGAACTCTATATTAGGAGTGCACTCAGACAAGACAGGCTTAAGTGTTTTAAGAATTCTCTGCTGTTCAAGGGGGCTGATCCTGCTCCCTTTGCCCAGTCACAGGCCTCCATCTCTCTTCCTTTACTTTGGCACTCATCTGATGCTTTGCTGAATTGACTTGTGCCAATCTGGTGAAACACTAGCCAAAATGGTTTTCTGAGCTGGGTCACTAATGAACTAGGTCAGCACCAAATTCAGCTCATGAAAGGTAGTAGAGCAGAGCCTGCTCCTTTTTGGTGTCAGTAAACTCTTGGATCAGTTTAGCCAACTTGTTCAGCTGAGCCACAAGCCACTGCTTGTATTTCTCTCTTTTCATGTGCCAAAAAAAGTGTATTGTCAATTTTAATGCAAAATGTATTGCACAAGCTTATAGCTTCTAAAAGGTTGGTCAGCTGTAGTCAGAAGTCTTTTTAAAAATCCAGTTAAATACATTGATAAAGTAACATTTGAAAGAAGAATTTGTGGCTCTGCTTTCCTACCTTTGACAGTGCAGTAAGAAAGCTACTTTTATATGCAACAACTGACTACAGTTGGTTATCAACTCCACATACTGTTTGTTGTATGCTACAAAAACTTCCTGCCTAGAAACAGCTCAAGTGTCCCATCTACATTGAATTTTTTTAAGCATTGTAATAAATTGAACCATGCATAAACAAATACTATGAGGAAGGTGTAGAATAGAGGAGTTTTTGAGCATATACATGCATTAGTAATTCTATTTAAATTTTTAAGTTATATTATTCCCATGCATATCTTTGCATGTCTGACAGATATAGCTTACAGATATGCACCTTGTTTAGTCCCTGAATTACTGAACTCAATGGTAAAATATATTTAAGTCACTTGCAGAAGTGTCTTTAAAACTGCTTCTTAAAAGCTGAACTGACCACTGAAATTACAGCAAAGAACAGCAACAAGCCTGTTGTTACATGCAAAGGCCATCCTCAGAATCCCCACAGGAAGCACTGAATTTCATGATAGTAAGAGAAAAAAACAGCTACAAGAAGTAGTTATCTCTTATATAATTAATTAAATGATATGCAGATCACAAAGTGGATAGAAGAAACTTAATTTTGGATGTATATTTTGAGAAGCGGAACTGAATTAACTTCTCTGAGATCACACAAAAGACTCCCTAATAAAGAATGGGAAAAAAAACAAATCCAACCATTAGAGACAATGACCTAAGTTTTATTTCAAAGTTTCCAAATAGTAACAAATGATGATAACTTATTACAGACTCAAGATCTAATGCCTCCCAAAGCCAGTGACAGCCTTGATCTAAACACCCAGGGGAGGTCTGCAATCAGCTTCAAGCTAAGTACAGACCATTATTTTAAGGGCATCAGGTGTCTGTTGAAAAAGGTTTTCACACACATTTCCACTCCACCCCACCAGTGACATATATACATTAACACAGGAACCATGATTCAACAACTGGAAGTAAATAAATACTTCCTGGCCTCAGAAATGCCATCCAAAAGAGACATCATATCTGTTACTTTGCTGTCAAATATTTAATTCAGGAATGAAAAATACAAACAAACAATTAAAATTAGGTTCTCAATGCCTTACAAATTTTTTTCTGACCAAGTTCATATTCAAGGAACCTCAATCTGCCAAATTATCTGTCTTCCTCAGTTTACCTACACCAGTCTAGTCACCTGAGTAATCACTTAAAAAAAAAAAAAAACAGTCATTAGGCAGCTCCAAAACAATCCTAAACAACGGGAGGAGTGCAGAAACTGATGAAACATACAACTACATACAACATCTGTAGTAGATCACAGAATTTCTGTTTATTAATAAATTATTAGATCCTTTAAAAGTTAAATAAACTTTTTTCAATCAAAGCTTTGAAAATCCCAAGCTCTTGGGCTTTTTTAGAAGTTAAAAAAAAAAAAAGAAATAAATTAGTAACTTTCCCTGAAACAGCAAAAATAATTATCTTCATTTCATTCAAGTCAAACACTGAAAATGTTAAGTGAAGGTACTGATCTGAAATGCAGAAATCTAAAAGCTTTGTCTTCCTGGCAGATAAGCAAGAATTGTTCTGGGTTCTATGCAAAGCAATACAGCTTCGCTGGCTTTGGCAAATCTTTGCCCAAGGCCTGGCCTAACTTCACTGACAGGACAGAAGCTAAAGGCAGTCAGCATCAAGTGGATAAAAAAAAACAAAAGGCAGCCTATGGGACCTGGGCAATTATTCTAACTCATCTCCTCTCCTCTCTCATTGTTAAGAAGGTTTGCTGAAACAGAAAGATCCCTCTGTGGATATAAGGAATTCACTGTGTTTTTCTACAGATGAAAGCCACAAATACATAGTTACATTGAGCTACATCATCATCAGATAAGAAATTACCTTAAAAAAACCAACCATAAAAATTCTGTTGAAGTCCACAGATTTTCAAAGTTAAAAAAAAAAAGTGCAATAACCTGACATTATGTTAAAGCAAGAAGCAACCAAGTACTCACTTCTTTATTTCTCGGAGGAGCATCCGAATAAGGATGGCCTGCAGTGGCTCAATCATTAATTTTCTCCACATATCAAGAGCAAGCTGTCAGGACACAACACAAGTTCACATCAATAAAAAAGTACATTTAAAAAAATCCTAAAACCCACCACACCAAACCTAGAACAGTACCAAGGATAACACAATTCCCCATTCAAGATTTAAAAAATTGTTACATAGCTCTTCTTTCTTTAGTCAGGCAGTATGTGAATGCTGGCTTCCCAGCCTGCATTCTTCCTACACATCTAATAGAACTGATTCATCCCTTGGTTCCACTCCAACAAGTATTCTCAAATGCATATAAGGACCCTAAGCAAGTTCATTACAAGGGCAGATTTTGAGACTACAATTAAATAAAACATCTGCACGGTAATAGGACCTTTCTGCCCAAAGTGTGTGAATGTGTACGCCAGCATTTCTAACAATGATTGCAAAATAAGCCTCAGCTGACAAAAAAGAATTTCTCTTGGCCAATTTGTTAGAGTCAAAGATACAGAATCCTTTCATCCAACACACAAAGAACATCTCCAAATTAAGATGTTTACTTCTTAAGCAAAGTCACTGGCAAGCTAACATTTGGCTTCCAATGGAATTCAAATCAATTCACATTAGGGATAGGCCATTCTACTTCTAATATATCATTGGAGAAATCAGTCAAGTAGACTCAAATCTTTCTGATTCTTACTGGTGAAGCAGTTGCTCCCAAGACACAACATTTTTAAAAATAGAATTGCTAGAGTTCAAAGTTGAATCAAAGTCAGATTTAAAGCACAAAAGGGATGTGATCCCTTACAATGTGATCTCTTACATACAGATAATAACTGCACATAGAAGACCTCGAAAAACATCTGCCAGAAAATACTAGACTGGAAAAAAAATGAAACTGCTAAGTTCAGTAAGGACAGAGAGAATATTGTTCTAAAAGAGCTTTGACACAACTAACAGGTCATTACATTAAAAAATTAACAATTGGGTATGTCTTAACTGAAAGCAGGCACATAGCTATCAACTGCCAATCTGATCCACTCTGTGAAATAAATCTCTTTTTTAAAGAGCAGATAAATGAACTTGCTCCAGCTGTCACAGCTATTCAGCACCCCTGCTGCAATACAGGGTCCAGAAAGTAAACCTGACAGAAGCAGGTTAAAAGAGAGGTAAAGGTTTGCTTAAATCTAAAGATAGATCATGTTTTGAAACCAAAGTTGCCTTAGGAGTGATTTTCACTGCCTTGCCTTGTGGAGAGTAGTTGGAGAAGAGTTAAGTTTCTGTAAGACAACAGGAACTTATCCACTACAGAATGAAAAAAGCCAGCTGAAGGAAGCCAGCTCTGGAGAGAGAGAAGAAAGTGAGGGGAAAAAAGGAAAAGAAATGATATATTTTGTGACTATGAGGCAAAGAGAAACAACCTCAGGTCCATTTATTCTGCAATGCAGTCTCTAGTATGGTCCTTCTCACATAAGAGCTACCAGTGGGAAGCAAAGTTAAGTCACATATTGGAATTTTCTTGTCAAATAAACTATAGACAGATCAATCCAGCAATTTGAGGTATTAGTTCAAGTTACTCCTTCTTGAGGATAGGGACTGATCTTTTTTCTCCAACTAGACTGGCAATACTGAAGGTGGCTGTTTTCTCCATTTTCCAGAATCTGTTTCTGGGGAAAAAAAGCCCAGAAGGCACATCTTAAATACCTTCTAGCTCAGGATTCCCACAGAGCCATTGAAAACTCAGGAGTTTGGAATCAGTGATAGGGGCTCAACTCAGAAATGCAGTCTTCATCACCATGCATTCATAACACACAGGGGGAAAAGCAATCTCTTGCAAGCACTGGCAGACTATTTTCATTAACTTATCTCATCCTGTATGTTTCCTAGTACAACAATTACTGAATGTCTGGAACATTTGTGGGGATGAAGAACTGTTTGAAGCTGTGCCCACACACCTCTGCTCTCAGGTACAGACCTACTGTTACACACCTCAAAAGAACTGAGCATGAATGGACTTGTTTAAGATTACTGAAAAGTTTTCACAAAGTTTTGTTACCACACAAGAGTGATGTTGAGACAGAAACTTAAGAACAGAGAGTGCAGTTCGGCTTCTAAAAATATTGGGCATTATTTCTGTAACTTCTTGCTGAGACTTAAGAGGACTGTATATAAAATAAACATGCTTATCCTTGGGTAGATAAAGCCAGATCATTTCAGTCATCTAAAATGGCATAAATGATAATTCCTTCAATTCTAAAGTGATGAACAACAAATAATTTGACTTCTGCCAGAGCCCTTGTACAAGCCAAAGAATAAAAGATAGAATCCTACAGGAGCCATAATGAAAGAGAAAATGCTTTCAAAACAAAGGCTTTATGGACTTGCCAAGTGCCTTGTAGGTCAAGAAATGGAGCAATGAATTCACCAAAACAGTGCTGCAATTTAATACATGAATGTAGGACTCAAGTCTCCATTACTTTTCAGGACAAAGGAGTGACTGCCATAAACCTAATCCTACACCAGTCAAGAACAGATATGAACTTTACTGCCTTGAGATTCTCAAGAAAAGCTTTTTATACTTTGTCACATCAAGAAATAGAAGCCTCAAGTCTAATGTTTCAAGGGCTTCCAAAAACAAAAGTATACTGCTTCTTCAACGTTTTCTAGATAAGCTGTAACTTAAGAATCTAAAGTTTGTTTGCAAAGTGGTTCTATTATCACATTTTAAACCCAAGTTTTCCAACAGTTTTCACACTTGCTTTTTTCCCTTCCATGTCACTCTTATTTTTCTGCACCAAAACTGTAATCTCCTTTTACAAAGGGAGCAGTGCTTCCATCTACAATATTTCTGTGGCATAAAAAAGAGAAAATTTCAAAGGACAGAGCTGAACTCATGGCATTCTGAATACCTTTCATATCCAACCCCATTTTCAGAGATACTTACCTCTCCAATTTCCATCAATGGTTCATTCATATCCACCCCTCCATAACCATACTGAAGATCAGCTTCAGTCAATTTGTTCTTCTTAATAAACTGTGTGTTGAGGTACCTATAGAAATAAATATAATCTAATCAAAACAGGCAAAAAGAAAAGGCTTTAAAATATAAATTCAGAATTGTGGAATGTCTTCCATATCACAAAATATAACCTTCTTTAACCAATACCATTGCTATTTGTAGAAAAATATTACAATACAAATGACATTCAAAGAATTTACATCACATTAAAACAGTAGTGTTGGCAACTGAGAGATCAAACAGGAACATGAAATATCACTGTCAGCATTTTCTTGGTGAGCAATATACTCGTGTAAGTATCCAACCTTTTGACATGAATTGCTGTACTACTCATAGATACATATACGTACAAAATAACTCCTAAACTCACAGATTACTATTAGAGTGATAGGAGTTTATTTTAATGATAGAAAAACACTCCTACTATCAGATATTCTTAAGTAAAAAGTTATTTTCTTCTACCTGTACTACCTTCTATTCTCTTGTGTTTATTTTTTTTTTTTCTTTTTTTAATTTTTTTGTGTTTATTCTTTTGTGTTTCTCTCAGACTGGAACACAGAAGTACTGCTAATTTTAACAGGGCAAACTTTTGTCAGTTATGATCCCTTACTCAGGTCACAGTAACTAGCTAACAGCCAGATTACAAATTTTAAAGGGAATTTTCATAAATTATTTTAAGTAACAGTTACAAAGAAGAAATGCTATAAATGCTATTTTAAAATTCAGCATTTACTACCATATGCATAGTTTTTATAAAGAACACAAAATGGATTCTGTGCAAGACCTGCCAAAACATCCCTCTTGACTCCCAGTATTCCCATAAAACAAATATTGTAACACTTCTAAACTGAACCATCCTATTTTGTTTCCCAAGTAACTGGAAAAAAAAATCTAATATATTTCACAACTACACTTATAATATTTCTTATATTAGAAATGCTTAAATGAGGCAACTAAGAAGGTTCTTTAAATTTCTGATCTAACCAGAAGTTTTGAGATACTCAGTTTCAGACACTGAAAAAAGCCAGATTACTGAAGCACTTTAAGAGATTCAGGTTTCAGAGGCTGCACCAGACCAGAGATGTCTGAACACTCTCAGCATGAAGGCAAAAGTCAAGCAAAGGAGAAAAGGAAGAACATACTGTGAAATCCTGTGAACTTGAAAGAATTTAGGACACCAAAGAGTCCAAAGAAGGAAGACTTGTCACAGTGCAGTGATGACAAACTGGAGTACAGTGGCCTAAGCTACTTTCAGACTCAGGGAGTACTGTAACCCTGCCATACCAGCCATGAACTGTAAATGCAGGTCTCTCTAGAGGGCTACAGGCTTTCCATGTCATATAAAACCTGTAGGGACACTAGGAACAACTGGAACACCAACCTCAAGCAGGATCCCTAGTGGCATTTTCCCATCTTCCCCATGTGAACAAAGCCAACAGATGCCAGTCTGCTTTTCCCTATTTAACTTCCTAAAAAGGAAAGCCCTAACTGCCCTCACTTACTCCCTCTCTCTTCCATCAGAACATAAAGAAAGAGAACTAAAAGTAGCATGTAAAACTGAAAATTGTTATACCTTGATATGCTGGTACTATTACAAGTATTTTAAAGACAAAATGGAACAAAGCAAAAGTTACACCATGTGTGTTTAGTTTTCAGGATTTTATTATGAATAATTTTAATACTTCTTTCTTTTTTTTTTCTTTAAATAACTTAATTTCAATTTGCTGGATAAGAAAACCCTCCCGATCACTTGAAATTAAAGTACACAGACCAGATTTTTTAAAAGTACCTATGAAACTAGTTATAGCAACCAGACACTGGTAAGGCCTGATATCCAGCATTGCTTTTATCTATTATTTTCACCATCACAAGTACCAAAAACAACAACTGAGGAAGTTTCTTCCAGTGTTCCTTATTCCAACAGTTTTATCACCTTGGTTTAGTCAAGCACATGTGAAATTTTACTTTTCAAACTTAATCCAGATTTGTTTTCCTAGCAAAATGCACCAAGGAGAATGGTTGAAAAAAAAACCAAACCAAAATCAGCATTGAAGAAAGAAAAGATTTAACTCATTTGCCAGTTACATGATTGATCTCGTGTAAGATTGATTCTTTCAATTTCATGACTTTGTTTAAAAGTGTCTCACATTTGAGTAGTGTTTCAAATATTGCCTATCAGATTGGAAGCAGAGATGCAAGCCTAATTAAATTTTAAGGGATTCTATTTTAAAATAACTTTCAGATTACCACCTGTAGACAATCAGTTTTCATTGCAGGAAGAATTATACAAACTAGAATATGGGACAAAACAGAGTCAACTAAATTATGGTACTTTTTTCAGAGCAACCAAGGAATAAGTAAAAACCTCCAACTGATTTATAAAATGTAGAATATCTTAAAGCTTTGACTCAAGCCATGCTGGTTCAACTGCATACTGCAGTACAGTGCCATCCTTGTAGAAGAATTCCCAGGATTATTAGCTCATACACAGCAGGATTGATTAGCACCAACACATTCGGCACTGCAACATCAAGTAGAATACATTAGTAATGAAAGAACTCTAGGAACCATCTTGGATACCTACCTGTTGAGGCATTATTCCCTTTTTCTCATGTTCTGCTACCATAATTACATTCTCTCCAAAATTGACCTGAGGCATATTCATCTATTACTCTCTTTAATCAACACTCTTCAACTTAACCTGCAGATCATTTAAATAGTTTCAAAGGTTTAACAACTCTTTTGCAAAGCTTACCTGTATAAACAGTCCATATAGTCTGCCCCTTTGCTATACTCTTCCCAGTATCTGTGATACATAACCAGTACTTGTTCTTCAGCTTCCAGAACTCTCTGTGAAGGCACACATCCCCCACACACCAGAATTAGTATGAAAATAGCACACGGAAAGTTATCACGGGATTATCATTTTGGAATAGCATCTGCATGTTCAGAGTTGTGGCAATGACCAAAAAGCTACCACATCTTAATACTATCAAGGTTTGGTAAGCCAGCTAGCTCTCTCTACTGTATTATTTCCTATTGATCTTTTCAGAAATGCCTGCTTGTTTCATATTCTCACATCAATCTGGTGGGATAACTCACAGAAGTATTCCCTCACTGACACAGATCAGTTTTATATTCACACAGCCACATGCACTGCACACCAGAAGAATTGACCAACTATATCCATTTAAAACCACTACGCCTTACGGGATAGAGAAGTCCTTATACTTACCAAGAATCACAGAATAAAACAAGTTTAACAAAGCACAGATACATATAAACATAAAACACATTCAAATTTTTCAAACCTAGGCGCAAATATTTTGAAACTTAAACAAATCATCATCTAAAAAGCTACCTAACTTCTCAAAATAGATTCATATTCAGAGAAGAAAGTTCAACAATTTAAACTAATTAGTATGATTCATGGGAGAAGACAAAATCCTACGAATTAAACTTTAATTCTCTCTAGAGTATGTAATTTTAAAATCTGGCTCAAGCAGTGAAGAAGCCCATGCAAAAAATGGTAAAAAAATTATGAAATAGGAAAGCTGTTAGACAAAACAGAACTGAGAATGCTTTCCTTTGCTGTATGCATTTTGCAAAGGTCTTCCAACATTATTTCAGAGACAAGTGATGGATAGGCAATTCCAAAACTGGATGTATGTTTTCCACTATTTCCCACAGCTTTCACTGCTCTGGCACCTGCCTGATTATCCTAAGTGAGCTCAATCAGCTCACTAAATAAACGTGGAAGAATTTATTTGGTAGAGTTCTCCGCTAGTTTAGTGAACAGATTTAGTCTATCAGAGTGCCAGAATTATCCTGTGACCAGTGGAACTGCCCATTAGGACGTCCAGCTTATCTTGCCAGATACTTAGGTACCTAAGCATGAAGCCATTTAGCAGCACTAGGCAGAATTTGCAATGCTTTGCCCCCTATAAAGACACTGATAAGCATCTGATCTAAATCTACTTCTCTTTTTACTGATATAGGTGGAGACACCATTCATCTACCCTACCCATTAAACATGATGAATCATGATTCCAATGAAGTTTCCTGTCTCAGTTGATGAAACAGAAGTTAACTCACAGCTATATAGACATACAAATATTGCTGTCATAATAAATAATTTGCTGTTATTTCCTCTCCTCCCAGGCATGTGTGTTATTTCCCACATATTTCAGAATGTTTTTGTTTATATTTTTAACAGAGTATATACAATCAGTTTCCAAGACACTGGAGTATACTTTTCTGTTGAAACAGAAAACAATGACAAACTCCAGTATATTTACAAAATTAAGATGTTTCCCTAACTTGTTTGATTATAAGCATTCAACATAAAAGAACTTGCTTTTCAAGCCAATGAATATATTGCATAAACTGTAACTGTTTGCTTAGAAAGGCAATTATTTCTTTTGTGTTGCATATTGACAGATATCTGTTATACCTGCCTACATGGTTGTGTGATATGCGTTACATATTTCATATATACAAGTATTGTGTCTCTGCAGCTCTGTCATCTGTGATTCAGTCTCATAAAGACCTACAAAAAGTAATAAAAGGACAAAGAACACCTACATGGACATCAGTAATTGTACAGGTTACCTTGTGCAAATGGCGTACATGATTCTCCAAAAAAATTTTAGTCTCAGTATAAAGTCTCTCTCCGAGAGGTTCGGGATAGGCCACACACAAAGCATAAATGTCTCTGGGCTCAAAGTTAAGGTTTGTATTGAAGTGTGAAAAGATAGCAACAAACTTTATGATTTACAGAACCCTTTCTTCTCCACACATGCAGTTTAGATTTTGGGGTTTTTTAAACATTCAAGAAGGAAAAAAAAAAAAAAAAAAAAAAGGAATAATTTTCTGAAATTAGTGTAAGTATTGGCTTTTGCAGAATCCAAATTTACAGCACCAATATTCAATTTTAAATAGTGAATCCTGTGGCAATGTTAGGGCTAAGATCTTGAAACTTCTGATAGCCCCATACTGATGTGGCTTATACCTTTTATTTGCCACATACAATATATAATAATCTCAAGGTGAAAAAGCAGCTTTCATGCACCATTCTTCTATCTTTGCAGCCAACATGAACTGAAAGTCTTTTCACACAATGGAAAGAAGCACTTATTAAGTTAAAAACGTGATTAGTCAAGTACAGAGCAGAGCAAACACATGGTGAAGCTGACTTCAAGTTTTCCTTGCTGGAGTCCAAAACAACTTACTGTCCCTGCATTTTGCCCTCACCTCCACAAGTAAAACAACTTCAGGGGACACTGGAAATTAAATAAGCACAACAGTGGTGTGGATAAAAAGAAGTTTGTATTTTTTAACCATTCTTATAATTTCAGTAATCCTGTTTAGATCACAGCCACAAAAAACAGTTGTACTTGTTAACTTAAATAGGCAGCAGCAAACTGTTAAGCCACCCTTAAGGTGGTTTTGTCCCTAAACTACCTTTCAGAGCTACACCTCTAGTTTGTATTAAATTTTAAGAGTAACTTGAGGAAGAGAAGTTGTGACTGAGAAATTTGTTTTCAGAAAAGTCAAGCAAGGATTAGGTCAAGCTTCACATGAACAACTGTGGGAAATAAACTAATTTTGCAAAAATTAACACATTATGCTTAACCACTAAGCCTAAGCACTTTATAAAGCCAGCCATGGTAGAAATCAATTATTTAGTATACCACTTTAATAAAGGGAAGACATAAGATCTTCTTTCCTCTAGTCTACCCTAAAAAAGCACATGCCTGTGTATAAGGAGGTAAAGACAGACAATTGAAGAGTCATCTGCTTTATCTACAGAACAGTGTCAAGCTCTCATCACACAGCTTGTCCAAATGCAAGTTTTTCATTTTTTGTATGAAATTACTACTTAAAACAAAGAAGATTCTGATGCAGGAGAACTAATTAGGAAAAAAACCTTTATCTGGCAACTGGAATCTCAGAGACCCCAACCAGAATCTAATCTTGAGTAGTTTTTTCATTCATATAGATCATCATTATTAGAATTCTGCTCAGAAAAGTAAAAAGCATTAAATGGAAACACCAAGAAAATAGGCAACATTCACTGCTTTGTAATAGTAGCTACCATTGCTCTACACCAGCTTGTAAAGTAATGACCAATAAAACATTAAAATAAATTTAAACAGTGAAGAATGAAATATTCTATTAAAGAGATTATAAATAATAATTGGTTTTTACACTCTCCTCTCCCCAAACCAAATTTTCTCAGTCTAAGGATGGTGAGTAGTCAAATGCATCCTCAGTAAAAGTCAAGCCACAAGGCTCTTCACTGTGCAAAGATATTTTTGATAAATTAAACTCAGAATCAGAAATCTCCATAATTTACTCACAAGCAAAGGGGGCATGACTTTTTTTCCTATTTAGATCCACAACTATACTACTTGAATCACCAAAACCTAGAGATCTCTACCACAAGAACAACTTAACACAAATTTAGAGGAAAGAGGCAGTCTTCACCATAGCAGCACAAGAAAATAGCAATGGCAGTTTATTTGATCAAAGCAACAAATATCTCAATTTATCTTGTAAACAAGTTTCTTAGTTTTAATAATCCTATTTAAGAATGAAAATGGAATCTCTACTCCTCCATGAAAATTCTCATCTTTCAAACATGTCCCTTCTTATTCTAGAGAAGAAATTTCCTCACAAATGAAGAAAGCTGAATCTAGTATTCTTCTGTGACATTTGCCAATGTGTTTAGTATCAGCAGATACACAAACTAAGAGCTTAATCACAGAAGCACTTGAACAGGCATCTCACCCTCCTGCATCAACCAAATACTACCTGTTGGATATCAAGTTTCTCTAGAATTCTACAAAAGAAAAGCTATCATGAGACTGAAATATATCTGACTATATCAAAACTCCTTTTTCTTGCTCAATTTGTACTTGTTTCTTTATCCATTTTATCTTTGGGTCCAGAATCCAAATTTAAGTGTCATACTCAAAATGTTGTAAATCTCTCAATAACAATCTCGAAGGTGAAATCAATCACTAATCACTGTGTTGAAAGCACATTTTTCCTTAGCTGCTGCCCCTTAGAACAACAGGAAGAAGTCTTTACTGTTCAATAATTCATCATCAATGGTGAAAGTCATCTGTTTTTCCAGTTCAGCATGCAGTTTTGCAGGGTGAGAAAGGTCAGAAGAAGCTGCAGCCAAACTGCTGCCTAGGGGCCTTCACTCTGTATGGAGAACAAGAACATTGAAACTCTTCTGTGACTTAAGTGCTTTGGTAGTTGCTATTCGAAGGGCATTACCCAGCAATGGGAAATTGAAGCTCTTTCAAACTAAGAAATAAAATTACTATCAAACAGAAAATACTATATCCAAGGCTACAAAAGCTCACAAATATTGTCCTCGGGATTAAAAAAGCACCTAGTTAAGATTTCTCTAGGAGACCAATGTAGAGCTTTGGGAAAATTTCCATTCATTAACATTCTGTAACAGAACCAAAACTTTGTAGACAATTTCAGGACTCAGTCAGAAAGAATCATGGCCATATGAACTTTATTTACTCTTCCTTCTTGGCCAGCTGTTTTTCAGATACATGTTTAAATTTCTGGTTCATTATAGGAAATGGTAAATAGCTCATTAGAGAAGGGAGAATAAATTTGGAGAAAAAATGGTGGAAAAAAGCAGGTGGCTATGATGCATATTTTTAAAATAATTCTGTTTGAAGTACAGCTGCCCCTGGATACTGTTCATCTTATTTGCAACTTACTGGGTCGAAAACTCTTGGGGGTTGAGTGTTTTTCTGTTACTGTGTCAATTGTAAGAATTTTTCCCATTATCATGCCAATGGAGCTGGCCCGGTTACACCCAGGGTCCCTGATGGGTCCAGACAAAGGGGGTGGGTGGGGACGGCCCCGGAGGGGCCTCTGAGGCTTCCGGGAGGGCACTCGCGTTTCCGGCGCGCCGGGAGCAGGACGCGCGGGATCGTTCAGCCACGCGGCCGAGCACAGCAGAGCCAGACCCTCTGCGATCACCTGCCCTGCATCTGCCCCGTTCCAGCCTCCTGCCTCTGCGGACACAGCTGATCCCCCGGACACACACGGTGAGCGAGGAGCCGCCGCTGCAGCCCGTTCCGGGACCGGCGCGGCCGCTGCTGCCCCTCCCCCCTCCCTCCGTTCCCGTCTGCCCTTCAGCAGATCCGGGCTCTGGACTGAGCACAGAGACAGCGTGCTTGCATCTAAAGGGACTGACACTGAGTTACCTATTTCGTTCTGTTAGCAATTTTAACTGTTATTGTTTTCTGTTTGTATAGTTAGATATATTAGTAAAAGAGCTGTTATTCCCACCCCCCTTATCTCTGCCTCAGAGTCCTTGATTCAAACAATTATAATACTTGGGGGGGGGGAGTGGAACCAAAGTCTATTCCAAAAAGGGAAACCTCTGCCCTTACTGGCAGACACCTGTCCTTTCAAACCAGGACAAAACCACAAGACAACAGCAGGAAGAGCTTAATGTTCTACCTGTTCAAAAAGTTCTAGGTAAAAGACAGTTCACTCTCTAACCAAGCCTTAACTTAAAAAGCATTCCCATGCCTACTGAACAGTTAACAGCAGTCTTGAAAGTGTTACAATGTATTCACAATAACACCTCAAACAGAGACATAACTGTCACTCATTTACCAGTCAATGAAACAAGTTCATACTCATTTCTTTCTGCAGAGAATCTTAAAAGGAAATCTGAAGGTCAAAGGTGGCTTAGGATGACTCACATTTTAAATAACCTGACATACAGTCTTTCAGTTGATCTTTTCCAGAAGATTTTAACTCTTACACCACTGTGGTTCCCAGCTCATTGCCATTCTAGCATCTCAAGTATGAAGTAAAATGTTTATTTAAAGATAAGCCATGTTTAACAATAAAATTACCATAAGTTATAAAAGAAACACTATATTCAAGACAAACAAGTTCTGCAGACCTAGTGGTGCAAAATTTATGTCTAGAAGTGGATTATGTGCAGTGCAAGCCTGTCATCCCTAAAATACTGTCAGCTTCCATGCTCCACTAGAGCTCAGCTGCCCCAAACAGCACGAGGGAAAGCTAACACTTGTTAGAATACACTGATGCAGATTGAAACAGTGATTGTTTGCTGCATTTTAACCTTTGTTTCCATATCACTGTGTCGACCATAGAGTACAAAGATCAACTGATGCCAAAATCAATGAAATAATCTGTATGAGTTTTACTGAAACAGTTCAAATAATTTGTCATCTTTCTATTGTGCCAATTAAGCAATCATAAAAATAATTAATAGAACATTTCCTTTTAAATCACTGTAGATGTTTAGAAATATTATTTCAATTAAATTGGAGATAAAAAGTTAACAAAGAACAAGATGATGTATTTCTTAAATGCCAATTTTTTTAAAAAATATACTTAATACCACAATCTTCTCTATGTGTAAAACCTGGAAAAAGCTTTTATTCCAGGTGTATAGAACTACCAGTTCCACCAAGTTGTTGAATACTTATTGAGCAGCTTGTGTTAAAAAAGCAAAGTTTGGTTACAGGAAGCAGAAGTACTAAACAACCAACCTTCAAGCTGAGAGTTACAGAAACTCCTTGGGCCATTCAGCCCCAGCCAATAAGACAAAAGGCTCATGCCTGTGCCAAATCAGGCACTAACAGCGCCACTTTCCAATGAATGTAATTAAGAGATGACAGTAAGTAAGGTCTTAGGAATTACATATCAAATGATTGTTCCAAGACTGCTTCCTGAGTCCGCTATTCATAAGCAATCCTTTTCCAATGTTCAATCAACTGGACTAAATCCCAAAAGAGGATCAACAGCAGACTCGTGTGCAAGGTCTCCACATAAGAAGTTGTAAGCAAAACAGCATGACAAGAGGAATCAATACAACATCTCATGCAACAATTATTATTTTATATTTAAATCTATTTTAGATGCCTTTGTTTAAATTTTTAAGCTACAGAATTTAACCACTTGATAAAGACTCAACTATGTAATCCTCAAAAACTGCTTAGAAAGAATGACTGCAGAACAACTTCTCAGCATGCAAGTACCCACCTAATGAATTTAAAAATCTTTCTGGAGTCACTTGAACTTGACTTCAGTACAAGGTGGCAAGTCATTCCCCCAGAAATTAGTTACAAAATTTTCTAATGAAAGAGCTCTTAAAGATTATTACACCACAAAAAGTTTCCACAAGAACTACAAGCTATGTACATATACACATTCACACACTCAAAACACAGGCAATGCAGGAAAGCAATTCTGAGAAATGGTTAACATATTCAGAATGAGATGAGACTTTAGAGTGAAGCTCCTGCACACAGAATAAGCTTATGTTGTAAAAACTTATGTATAAGGATCTTCTCAGGTTCTTGTTTTCTTTCACCCACAATAATTAAGTCGAAATTATTCTTCCCTCTCGTAATTAAATCAAACTGTGTTCAATCTCTGCAAAACAGGTGCAAAGCCTCCTAAAATTCTTCAATTATTCACCAGGATGTAATGGCTAATGAATATAGACACATGGCACAGTGTAACTGGTTAGAAAGGTTATACTTCTTTCAAAAGTTCACTAAAACTTAAATCTTGTAAAATACTACAGGTCCATTTTACATGTAATGCACAAACCTCTCCACTACAACAATGTATGTACAGCTGTGACTTGAACAGCAGGACTATATGGATGCAGAAAGATTTTTAAACATAGCTTAACTGTCACAAGCAATGTGACAATAACAGTGGACGGAAAAGAAGAAGACTTTTTAATAAATCCTTGCTGTAGAAATGTCTAGCATGGTAGTTACCAGTACAGTTAGAAATGCAAAGAAGAGGGAGAAATCCTCATGCAGAACAACCTCATCACCCCCCACAACCCAAATTTAAAGATGTACAATCTCTGTCTTGGGTATTTCCCCTGCTACACACAAACACTTAAACATACAAGAAAACCTCATAGAATAGGTAGTAAAGCTGTAAGAACAGCTTTAGCATATAGCCCAAGTATTAGAGCAACCAAAAGTGACTAAAACTGGGACCAGTTTACTTTTTAACAGCATTGTGATTTTCACATAGAATAGTCCCCCAATATGCAGAATTTCCCATCCCTTCAATTTATTCACAGTCCTAATAACAGGTACAGCCTAACAACAAGCTGCTCATGATCACTGTTATATAACACAGGTTTACTCTGTGCTAAACACATCACACAAACACATTAAGTCAGATTTTTCGCTTAAAGGATACGAGAAGCGATCATTCCACGTTGCTCTTTCAACATAATCCAACATAACAACAGCCTTAATCGTCGTTAGAAGTTTGTTCCATGTTTCATCAAAGTCAACTACTCGTGGTTTCAAGGACATTGTGGGGCTTTAGTGTTAATCTGTAGAAGAATTAAACATGTCAGACAACATTGCACAATCACTGAAAAAATATACACTTCCTTTGAATTTTTCAATTTAAACTTCGAACACTGCTGCACCACTATTATAGAGCCACACAAAGAACACCCACCCCCTCCAAAATGAAGCTCACACTCCCCCATTTTTAATGCTTTGGAATGGAACACTAATGTTGCATTAGTAACCTATAAGAATACACCAATTAATCTAACAGCATCATGCTTTACAAAGTTCATTATCTCACCAAACTATTCATTTAACAGTGTCACATGAATAAAACTATTTTCCTGTAAATTTTGATTTGTTCACTTTTATTCAAAGACTGTTTCAACTGTATCTAAGAAAATTTGGGGTAAGAACAAGCTAAACGATTACCACAGTATCTGAAATTCCTACTGTCAGTTTGTAGCCTACGTTCACCTCAGGCTTTCATGCAACATTTTCAGTGTTACATTTGAAAAGACACAAGACCTGAAAGCTTTGATTGGGATGTGAAAAAGAAAACACAGGACAATATGCAAAGCTTGTGCAGCTTTACTGCACTATGCAGTAGGACAAACAGTGAGATCTTTCAAGTGAGACATGGCTTGAAAATACAGAAGCCATGTTAGCAATTTCATAAAAAAATACTGGAAGAGATTACTAAAAAACACACTCAATATTAAATTATCCACATAAAGCCAGGGGAAGAGTAAGGTGATTTTGAAAAGAGACAACTGTGAAGGCCTCTTGTTTCCACTAGTCTCTGTCCTATGCACCTAATCTAGAAAGGACCTGATGTGTGACATTCCATGCACAAAGCAAGTCTAGCTCCTGCTCAGAAACGTGACATTGTAAGACTACAATAAAAAGTGGAAATAATACTTCTATTTCCATTTCAAACAGACGGACAAGTGACTCTTATCTTTCCAAATTTTTAAGGTCAGAAGGGAAAGTAGAAAGCTAGTGACAGACTTTGAGCACAAGAAGCAGACCTCTGTAAGGGAAACAATCAAATGTCATGTTAAAAAACCATTTAGCAACCAGCTTATTACCTTAACCACTACTGGCTCTTACAGGATATATCACTTCTCAATTCAAGAAAAATGTAATAAAATCAGATGTAACTTTTAGCATGGATGCATACAACCTGCCCTACTGATTAATTAACCAAGCTCCTCAACTGCTGCAAGTATTGTCATATTTGTAACATTTAATTCATATATGTTGGCAGGACTTGACACAGAAAAATCATTGAGAAGTGACAAAACAAAGATCCATCAAAGAACTAAGCTGAAACATACACTGCTGAATGTTTCACAGAAACATGAAACTCAGCAGAAAGTGATAACAGCTTGTTTCCAGGAGGAGAGAGGGAAGTGGTAATCTTGAAAAAGACTTCTGGAAAACACAAGAGGATTTCCAGCTGACCTCAAGAAAGAATAATCATGGTTTACAAAAGACATTAAGAATCATAAGTGCTTGTGGTAATGAAGCTGTACTTGTGCTATATTAGAAGTTGCTGTCTTGGAAACACACGTGGCACATCCAAGGTAAAAAAGCCCTTTCTTCAAAGACAAGCAAAACTGAGGGGAAGAAGGAAGCATGAATAAAAAGTTTGCCCCGTAGTACATCCCAATGTCATTAATAAGTAACACCATGTTCTGGATGATTAAAACATAATACTGTAGAAAGCATTCACACGGTCATCCAACTATTCTGGAGTTAAACAGCTGAATATAATTGCTATTTGGCATTCTCTTACAACTTTCATGGCAACAAGAATTTAAATGTGTTTTACAGACATTTTAACAAATATGGTTATAACTCCTACTGTAAGACACTGGACTTTTGGGGTACGCTGTGCCCCAATGTTAGCAATGTTCAAGCTCACCAACTTTGACTATTAAATGTCTTGCATTATCACTGTAAGAACTACAGCAGGGCAGAATATCTGCCCCAGGATTTAGACTATTCAAGGGGTGGGAAGCCAAACTATTTGATAAGCCCTAAGGTAAACAGATGTTATTGAAACATATTTACTCAGCAGGATAATGAAACGACGTCGCTTCCATCGCCTCGTTCTTTAAAACATACGGCTGTCATACTGCATATATTTGTACATAAATAAAATAGCATTCTGTCCAGCATCAAAGAACGCCCCAAATTTCCAAGCTATTTAACCACCTCGACAAGCAGCATTACAAGCCCGTGGCGGGTGCGCAGCCACAGGCAGGAGCACTCCTATCAAACAGGTGACCAGCGATCCAGCGCTGCCCGCCCCCGCCCCGCTCCCCACCTTCTCCCTCCACCAAAACAAAAAGCGAAACTGGCTGAGAGCACAGCCAGCGGATAATGAGCGGCCCGCCAGAGAGGCCGCACCGCGCCCTCCCCGCGGGGCAAGGGCAGGAGCCGGGGCAGGAGGCGGCGGGCGGGCGCGGCCGCACCGACACCGACACCGCCGGGGATGGGGGCCCGGGGCGGGGGCAGCGCCGGGGCCGGGGCCGGATGGAGGCAGGGCCCGATCGCCCCCACGCACAGCCGGCGGGGTCGGGACCGCCACCTCCCCACGAGCGCGGCGCTCCTTCGCCTCAGCGCGGCCGGGCCGGGCGAGGGCGTTACCTGGCGGCCCGGGGCCCGAGTCAGCGACCCCCGCCCGGCCTCCCTCGCTCCTGCCCTCGGCCGCGGTCGCTGCCCCGCTCCGTCCTCACAGCGCTGCCATTACCCAAAGCCGCTCGCGCCCCGCCCCTCCGCCGGTGCCGCCACTGCCGGGGTCGGGGCGCGGCCCCACGGCCCCGCTCGGCGCTGCCGCCGCAGCGCTGCCGCCTCACCCGCGGCGCCGCGGCCCCCGGGCTCTGCCCGCCGGGCTCTCCTCGCCGGTCGCAGGGCGAGCTGGGACCGGTGGGTCCCGGCGCTCCGTGAGTTTCCGATCGCGCCCACCCCCGCCGGAGCAGCGGGGTTTGGTACAGCCCGCGCTGTACGGCGAGCGCGGGCGGCCGCACTTCCCAGCGGCGGGGCGGTCGCCGCGCACGCGTCACCCCGCCTTCCATGGCGGGACCGTTCCCGTCCCGCGCCTTCCCGACATGGAGTCGCGGGGCACGGGCGCTGGAACGGGCCTCTCCCCTGGGCGCGGCGTTCCCGGGCTTCGTGTGAAGAGGTCGCTGTTACCTCAGAAGGTGAAAGTGTCCCCGTCCCACCACCGGCTCCCACAGGGAATTTCCCCAGCCTCCAGCACCCCGCTCCGGTGCGGGACGGCCCGGGCAGTGACTCGGCAGAGCGCGCACCGTTCCCATGGGGGCCTGTGGCGGAAAGGGGCAACACAAAGTTGTCGTGTGCAAGTAACAAAGTAGAGTCGCTGTGGAGACCAAGTATCCGGGCGTGCTCACGTGCACAGGCGCACGCGGGATTCCCTGGGCGCCGCCTCAGGGCGGATCAGCACAGCGGCTATTCCCTTAAAACGCTAACAAAACAGGCATTCGTTTAGAGCTCGTAGTGCAGCTCTCCCTAGGAGACAATGGTCTTCTGGAAAAAACACATTTATTTCTGAAAATTGTCTATTGTTCAAACTACTCAAAACTCATGTCGAAATAATTGCTTTCCCTGTTTTCAAATCAAGCCCTTGCCCATTTCATTTCCAGGGCTTGCAGCTTTATCATTAAGCCTTAATGCTTTCCTTTATGTTCTGTTTTTATATTATTTTTATTAGCGCCTTCTAGACATTTTAAACACCATTTCAATTTTCTCTATTTTCATCCTAAACGCCTTTATTTTTCTATTCTGCTAATTAAAACTCTTCTATTTGCTGGGGGAGAGGTAGGTTGTAACTTCACTTTTGACTGCTTGTTATTTTCTGCAAGTGTTGAATTCTATCTGTGGCATTTTCTTCATTTTTAAGGACTGAAGGCTCTTTTTTAAACTCTTAGAAGCTCAAATATATGCTGGCACAATTTAATTATGTTATTTATGTGTGAATGTGTTACTTGTACAAGATCAGATATCACAAGTTAGACAGTCGTTAATGAAAAACATCCTTGTCTATACACTACCCAAACATTACACAATACATATTTTCTGAATTTCTGTTCTATGAGGAAGTTTAGTCCTGAGTTAACTGTTATAAACTGGAAACATAAATACAGAGTGGGAGGCATTTTCAAAACTAATAATTTGAGATGTTCTGCATGGGAGAATAATATATTAATTTTCAGAAATTATAAATATTTCTAATTAACACAGACTTTAGTTAGGTCCCAAATCCTCAACTATTCTGCACACTTTGTTCTAGAAGGTTGCAGTTGAGGAAGCACAGTTAGGGAGTCACAAGTCAGAGGAAGAACGTGAACATTCATTGCTCCTTTTACGTAAGATATTTGAAAATTGCCCTTGGATTTAAATGCATTTAGGAAATAACAACTCCTACATAAGTCACAAAACTTCAAGATCTGGATATCCTTTTCATCAAGTGTCTTTGTCAATGGTGTCCAGAGAAATACCAGCTAAGAGCACAGAACGGGGTATTGCAGGAGTCTGAGGTGAGCAAGCCGTGAGCATTACTGTGTGTGTTTCTAAGGTCATCTCGCCCCTTCCACGGCACTGCCTGCACTTCCAAAAGAACAAAGGTTCTCATAGAGTCTATTAAGAAATAATTACAATGTATCTGCCAAGAGCAAGATCAAAACTAAACGTAAGCACCAGTGCTTTATGGGAGTGGATATGTGATTTATGCATCAGTGAGTTCAGTTCAGTGTTAGCTCTTTGCTGGGGCTGCTCTACCTGCTGCAGCCCAGGTGCTGATGATCTGAATGAAGCTGCTGTGCAGCCAGCCATGGCCAAGCCAGCCAGCAATGAAAGCTGCACTTGGCAAAGCATGACCAATTAATGGTGTCCTCAGCTATCTCAGTCATGTCTTGATGCATTTCTTGATGACAGCAAATGTGCAGACCTACATTAAATCCTGCTTGAGCAAGGCTGTGTTGTCTTTCAGAAGGTGTAGATACAGAGACACAGATGGGGGACAGGTGGACATTCTGGAAGTTTTTGTAGGATAATCCTATGGAGAAGTCAACTTCTTCCCAGTAAATTCTTATCAGTTCTTCATATATTGTTGATTACATTAGATACAGGTTCTTTTCTACTACATGCATATGTCACCTTAAAACTTTGCCACCACATATACAAACTTATGCTTCTTTGATTACATGTGCTATCAAATCTGCTTACTGTCCTAATCAGTACTGCAGTATTTCCTGAGTTGCCCCATTGTTTATATGCATTTGTTTTCTCTCATCTGATATTTCTGTTTCTCTGTCTGTTTGCACTAGCATGTTTTCTTCTCTCTTATGTAATTAATTCTTTTGGAAGGAGCTGTATATTTTGTTTATGCTACATCTAACATTGTATTATTGTGGTAGGGAACTATGAATCCCATAGTCCTATGGTGATACAAACACTATATTAAATCTGCCTCTGTACCACCTACTGCTTTATTTAAAAGCCAGTTTAGACTGCAGTCTGAACTGATAGTGAGTATCCACATTCCCCACCACCATTTCATTTGCAAATGCCTTCCATGTTACTATCTGCTCTTCTTGTCTTAGATTTAAAATCCTGATTTTAGAGTAACATATTCCTTAGCCTTTGTCATGTAGAAAATGAGAATATTGACTGGATTATTTATGTTATATTCATGTTATATTAAGTTTTTAGTAGATGAGTTAGTCTGCATTATTGATGCAGATAATAATGTTTATTTTTTTTTAAATATTTTGCTTCTGAAAAAAAAGACAAATGAAAGTAGGAATGGACCTTTATTTCATTATAGCTATTTTTAATATTGTGGGTATTTGTCTTTCATGTGGTAACGTACAAAATATATATATAAACTGAAAAAAATATTTTGTGATGATAAAAAGATACAGTAATTAAGTATTGTTCTTGTCGATTTTTTTAAATTTATGAAGAATTTCAAATTTTTTAATTATTTAATCTGCTGTAACCCCATTAATTTTCACTAAAAAGCAGGTGCTCACTGCACTCCTGGCCACAAGATGGCAGCGCTGAATAGATAAAAAATAGTAGTTCAAGTTCAATAAAACTAACAAAACCCAATCTTTTTGCCGTGAAATAGGAAAATTAACAAAAGTTGAACTCTGCCAAACAACATTGATTAGTTAGCCAGCAAGCTAGCATTTAGAGATAGATCAATGCACTGTCAAGACTTGATGATGCAGTAAGTGAGCCTAAATTATTCTACTTACTGGATTTTTCTGATATTAAACAGCTTTACATATAAGGTACCAAAAGAGTAAAAGATTTTGGAGCTTTTGTGTGCTCAGTTACAAGGTTGTAAATCCTTCCTGTTCAGTAAGTGCATCAATGCCAACAGCTTAGGTACTTGCTATGGGCTGAGTGAACCAGATATAACAATTTACCAAAAAACAAGCAACATGGCATATAAGAGGTTTCTTTATTTCAATTTTCTGTTGTTTCTATTTATTGAATTGTTCCTATTTATCATACTGTTTATCTAAGCATTTGGAAAAAGAGGGCAAAAACATTCTAAAGAAGCTATTAGGTGGCTTTATTTTCTGAATTATTAAAAATGAAGGAGTCCTGGCTGTCATCGTCTGGCTGGGTTTGAGTTAATTACTGGGATTTTGCTTTCAGGTTTAATTTGAATATGAAACTACCCCTGAAATTTACTCTAGTAAATAAGCTAGCTCGTAGTTTTCATGCTTTAGCTTATATGCATAAAATTCCAAAGCTAGTACGAATTAGGGAAGCGTGGTGACAGAGCTGAGGACATGGAATTGTTCCAACATCATCACTTATCCCTGCTGGTGGAAATGAGAGAGAGAGAGAGCCATGAGAGGATGCTGCACGCAAGGGAAAGAAAGCTGCAGTTCCAGTAAAGTTCTGTTACCTCTGCCAGGTCATGAGCTGGGCATGTATTTGTTTATAGTACCAGCAGTGAACCAAAAAATATTATCCTAAATGTCTCTCCTTCCCTTTTGATTCAGAAATTATGCAATTGTCTTCAGAGAGTGGTTCAAGTCCTTTTTTAGCAGTGCCTTTTAATAAAAGGCTCATAGATCATGTGCACCATTGTACAATCACTTTTAAAAATCATGGTGAAATAATCCTTTCAAGGATATGCCGTAACAGTGAAAAGACATTGCTCAATACCTCAAATCCTGTGTCCAGTTCTGGGCCTGTTACTTCAAGAAAGACATTGAAGTGCTGGAGCATGTCTAGAGAAGGGGAATGAAGCTGGTGAAGTGTACATATGAGGATGCAGTCAGGAGAGCCTGGGGTGTTTATCCTTGAGGAGTCTCAGGGAAAATCTTATTTCTCTCTACAACTCCTTCAAAGGAGATTGCAGCCAGGTGGGGGTCAACCTCTTCTCCCAGGCAGACAGAGACAGAATGAGAGGAAGTGGCCTCAAGCTGCGATTGGAGATGTTCAGGTTGGACATCCAGAAAAATTTCTTCACTCAAAAGGTTGTCAGCCATTGGAATGGGCTGCCCAGAAAAGTGGTGCAGTCACCATCCTGGGAGGTATTCAAGAAACAACTGGATGTGGCACTTAGTGCTAATGGTTTATTTGACAAGGTGGTATTCAGCCAAATGTTGGATTCCATGACCTTGGAGGTATTTTCCAACCTCAATGATTTTATAATCCTATGATTTTATGAGCAGATACTGTGTGAGGAAGGCAGCTGCTGCCTTCTGTTTGCTAGGCAGAAATGGAGAAAATAGTAATGTAAATCTTGAGTGGTTCTACCACTATATTAAAAATGAACACCCCAGCTTACAGCTCTATGACATCTGTGTGTGCAGTATGTATAAATATACACACAGATGGAAGAAAAACACTTGAAGTTGGTGATTACAGAACCCTTAGTGATGATGACTCAGGCAACACAACTTAATTTTGAGACAAGGTTGAATTTCCAGAGCTGCTCTTCCCAGGAAAAAAAAAAAAAAAAAAAAAAAAGGAAAAAGAGCAAATAGTATCTGTCTCCACCAAAATATGATAAATGGGAAATGTCTAGTGTCCATTTCTAAAATGTCATTTTCCAAATTAAACTAGACATCATTCCATTTCCTCGAGTTTTCTTGAGAAATTGTTTTACAAAAGTATATATATTTGTCTCTCAAATAATCCAGTAAAACACATATTTCATACTTAATGGAGATGGAAACCTCCTGTAATGTGCAAAAGTGCTAGACTGATAGAATGAGAAACAGACAAATGGGATGAGATAAAACAGCTCATAAATAAACCAGCTGGCAAAATAGCATCATCAAAGAGATAAATTACTTGAGCTAGTATTTGATAAAAGATATATTATTTTCAGAAAAATGTGTTTCTTTAGCCATTTATCTGTATCACTGGTCCACTAAGAATTAACAATTCTTAGCATGAAAGAAATACAGAAGTTCTCTCACATAAACACACTGCAAATAGGCTGATAATCTTCTATTACACAGAATACTCTTCCATTTAGTTATTTTTGACTTGGATGTCTTCCTTCTCTATAGTTCCCAAGCACCTTTACCTTGTTCCATTTATTCAGCAGCTTTTGCTTTTCAATATATATTCTGCACTCTTGCTCTTCACTGTCATTTACAACCATTTACCACCAACAAAACAATCTTCTCCCCATTAAAAACAATCTACAGTTTCTAGAAAATTTAGTCTACAGCTATTGTTAAGCAAATGCAAATTCTTTTTTTAATATATTTTCATTGAATATTTTAATAAATATGAATTCTTTGTTTGCCTTTTACTGCATTATCTGAATGTTTGATGTCATTCACCTTTATGTCAGGTAGTTCCTCAATGTCCTGTTAATGCTGGCCACGTTCCTACACTGGCTCACTGTGCTTTATAGGATACATCTTTTCCAAGGCACAAGTGTATGACAACTGTCTGGGATATCCATATTCCTGTGGCATTCAAATACTAACTGTTTTCTGTGTGCTTCTTTTAACACAGCCTATTCATGGAACTTTTAATAGTAAAGTTTTATGTATTTAAATTTTAAATATAACTCAAACAGTTGTTTGGAAACTGAATATTCATCTTATAAGTACAAACTAATGCTTTATACAAACCTTTACTTTTCACCTGAAAAGTTCAAAGATATCTACAAACAGCAATAAATTGGAAATGGTTATGAATACTGTGAACTACATGTTATATTCATGTTATGAGAAAGGTTATACAAGTAAAGTTCATTGTTCAGCAGAGGAAATGAAAATTTAATGTAGTAGATTTAAGTTACCATTGTTTCTTTTCTGCTGCAACAGAAATATCATTATGCATGTATCTTGAAGTCACCAGTCAATCCTTTAAATATTTCAGATGCCTTACATTGTTCCCTAGTCAGAATATTATTTTCCCATTATAATAATTTCTCTCATGAAATTAATATGCAACAAATGAGTATGCAGCAATTTATATAATGTCAAGTTATTTATCAGACCATAAATTCCTCCATTGTTTTGTTTGTTCTGGCTCCAGCATGTGGGGTGACAACAGTGCTGGAGACCTGGCCTAGGACTGGCAGATTAGAAGACAGTCTGAATCCTGTCAATTCTCCTCATTACTTACAAACACCATACCAGGTATCTAACTACACATTCACAAATCATTTTAGCCATTTGTGTTATTGTTCAAGCAATGATTCATTAAGTGATCACAGTTGAGCAACTACTGTATTCTGATTTGCCTTGCAATGTTTTGGAGCATCTGTAAGTACCTCCTTTCAAACTGCAGGACATACCAGACAGTAGCATATGACTAGGGATACCTGTTTTGTATTTATAAACTTCAATTTCTTATTACAAATCCTAAAAACATGGGAAAAAACACAAACAAACAAACAAAAAACAAAAACAAAAAACCCCCAAAACAAAAAAAAAACAAACCCAAACACAAACAAACCACATGAAAATGTTGTATTTCATCTTTGGAGTGTAAAATATAACGTTACTGCAAGTTACGTTATCCAAAATCAAATCATTACAAACCCAAGAAAATTAAGGTAATGATGGTTTTAAAAATGGACCTAGAATCATACTTGATAACCCCTTCACCAATAATAATGTCCAACCTTTCTAAATAAAGAAATCCTGTTGTATACATGACACAAGGCAAAGTAGAGCTAGCTGAGGTACTGCAAATCCTCACAGCTGCTAGGCCTGGCTTCTCACTAAAGCAGACCTGAGACTCCTCAAGGCTTTTCCTTCCTGTGCTTCTGGCTTATGCAACCCACAAAAGTCAAGGCAGTGCCTTAGCACAGCACTAATTCAGGTAGTATCAATTTTCAGAGGTTCCAGTGATGGGGAGTAGCAAACAGCAAGAATAAAAAAATAATCAGTGTGCTCTTGTACTACTTGTACATCACTCAGTCTTACTTCCAACTTAACATAGTTTAGGGAAGGAGACATTACAAAACATTTATAATTCTACAGATGTGTAACTTAAAAAAAAAAATCTATATACATTTGGAAAATAATATTTACAAAGCTTTTACCTTTTACAATATTGTTCAATGTTTGCCTTTCTAAGGGTGTGCCATTTCTATATGTGAGCCAATGGAAATCCATATTTTTCTTGCATTGCTAGGAGTTTATAAAAGAAAAGAATAGGTAAAATAGATTATTACTCTTATATTTTATACATTAAAGTGTACCTCTTGTCTAATCTGTCCTCTGTTTCAGACTGATCAGGATTTTGTTGCAGCATGCAGATATTGGCTACTTCCGACTTTCATCACATTTACAAAATAAATGGTGAAAACAGTGGCTGTGTGATGACTGCACTTTCCTTTTACCACTCTGCAAGTTCTGCACTTGTCCCTCTATTTCCTTGCAGGCAATGAGAGAGTAGAGGTAAGATTATTCAATAATGAACTAAAATTGGAGTGGTCCATGAGGAGACCTGTGGTGAAATTATTAATCTGTAATATAGGATATACCAAATAGGATACTGGTGTATTTTTTCTGTCAGTTTTACCTGTATTATTTTCAGATATCTGGATTCTAATTAAAGAGAAATTGACAACAAGATAGGTAGCATATCCATTTTGCTGTCATTGTTTATGCCAAGACAATCCATTAACTTTTTTACAAGAAAACTAAACAGGCATTTCATAAGATTAGAACTGAAATGCAAGAAAGTCTTCAAATCCCCTTAAAAATTTTATTTCAAAAGATAACTGTAAGAGCCAAGTGAAAAATCAGTTGTCTCAAAATTACACAGATAGCATTCCTACTGATGTAATGTGCATTGGTGAAATACTGATTCTCTCTGCAAAGAGCACCATGTTTCTTTTGGTGCCAAATGAAGTTGCTCCAACTCCCTGCACATCTATTACTCTCCCTGGTTAAGGTAGCACTTCTCTGTGTGATGATGCAGTGGATCAAACTTAAGAATTCATCTAGGTTGAAAGAAACTTAGTGGCTTTGCCCACTGAAGTTAAAAAAAAAAAAAAAATGCAGTGGGCATTTTGAGTTAGAGAGAAAAGCAGACTCAGGCAGTCATTCTGATTTCATTTCTGATGGCAACAAAGAGCCTGGATTTCAACTTTGTGTTCTTACATAAATTATGAAATTTATGACGAATCATGACCTGTGTGGCCTTATAATTATCTCGTTCTTTAGCATTTGAAATTAAAAGGGTTAACACCAGGCATCAATGTCAACTTGAGACAAGTGTTTTTAGTCAAAGTGAGCACTTGTGAGGCACAGTCTGGCCTCAGGTAACAAACAGGGTACCCCAGCCCTGCTGTGGTTAGAACACAACAGTCCCTTTTCATTCCCTTCCTCTTCCAGCCCACCAACTTCAGTGAGCAGCACCAAGAGCCAAACCTGGTTAGTCATCTCTGTATTGCCAGGGTCCAAGGCCCTCTGGCAGTTCACTTGCTCCTCTGATACTCTTCATTATGAAAGGTGGTATAAATAGTAATAAATTCGTAGTTAAACATTTCAAAGCTGTTTATAACTTACTTGAAAACCAATAAAAAATAACTGCTTGTCCAAATCCAGGCCCTAAGACTTCATGGAAATTCTCAGTTTGTTTACAGGTAACTCACTCTAGTGGTTTTCCATTATTTAACACGCTCATTTGAAATTTCTTCCTGCTTGTAATAAGACGTCTACCTTCAAAAATATTTGCTGATATCCTGAGAGCCATTTTTGCCTTTTTGAGCATAAAAATATTTTTTGAGGAGCTGCTAATATCCTAAGAGCCATATTTGGCTTTTTGAGTATACAAGGCAAAACTCAATTTTTTTCCAAAGGTTTCAGCAGAGTAGTTCTCAGCAGTTTAACACTTGCCTCTTCATCTGATTATCTTGCTATTCTAATAAATATTTTTAACTGACAAGAGCAAACATATCTTTTAATGAATGAGCATAACAATAGTGTACATAATGGGTGAGCTCTTAAAGCAGAACTAATTATGGGAAAAGAAACTCCTATTTAAAAAGCCAGAACAGACACATAATATATATGCTAGAAACAAAGGGAGGGAAACAGAACTCAAAACAGGAAGGGGGTGTTCAATATTTCAACAAAGGAAATGTAGGATGAAAACTGAAAACAAGCAATAGTGATAACTGAAGATTCTGTATTTTTTCCACTACATTGCAATTTTGATAGCTGTGTTAAATAACTCCTGTGAAGCAAATAAAAGAACTGAGCGCTTAAAAGCAAAACCCTTGCAAATAAATATGATTCATCTCTTATGAAGTCAGAGATAAGAGTTATTTGTTTTTTTTAAAAAAACACAGGAAATCAATACGCAGGTTCTCTTCATGCCATGAATAAGCCTGAGTGTTTGACCTGTGTGGACGTATCACCAATCCTGACACACACATCCTCCAATTCTTCAATCACAATGAGTTATGTGAAATTAACTTCGGTTTTTCATGTTTATTTAGCATACGGAGTAGTTTCTCACAGTAAAAAAAAAAAAAAAAACCAACTAAAAAAAACCCAAATTCAAAACATAAAAATGTGTAAATACATTATGTAACTTCAGAATATATGTCCAGTGATGTATAGATATTCAATTTAAAATATGCTGCATTATAATTCCTTCTTACACTACTTCGTAAAATACTAAGTAGCAATAGGACATATGATGCTCTACCACCCCTAGTAACAAAGTTTATGGCTTACGTATTTATTGCATTTGAACATTATTAACCCTGAGCCGACGGGCCTTGTGCTCCCAGCGAAGGACGCGCTCACACCTGGAGGACAAGCGCGGCATGACTCAGGGTATTTGGACGTGATCCCGTGACAGCGGGCGGGGAAACACGCACGTCGCTCCCGCTTGTTACCTCTTGGCAATTTCTTATTTATTCAGCTAAAAAAATGTAAAATACTATGTCATACCATGAATGACTGACGTAAGGAACGTGCTTTTACTAAGCACAATTACAAAACAGCCTGCGGGCAGGTTTCCGCGTCCCTCAGGGTTCCGGCACCGCCCAGGGACAACAGGGGTTGTGCGCGTCCCTTCCCTCGGTCAGCGCGGGACTGCCGGGGCTGGGCCCTGCGGGGAGCGAGCCCAGCCAACCGTCCTTATCGGCGGGGCCCGGCCGGCGCGGCGAGCGGCCGGCACCGCCCCGCTATCGCACGCCCGGAGCGCGGCGGGCCCGCGGAGCCCGGGCTGTTACCGGCCGCCCCCGCCCCCGGCAGCGCGGGGCCGCCCCGCCCGCACCGCGGCGCGTCCCGCCCCGGCCAATGGGCGGCGCCGGCGGGGCCCCCGCGGCGGCGGTTGGTCAGCGCCGCGGCCGTTGCGCCCCGCGGCCGCCCGGCGCCGCCGCCCGCGCGCGGCTCCGCCTCCCGCCGCGGCCGCTGGCGCTGGGAGGCCCCGCAGACGCCATTTCCTCGGCGCCCCCGCGGCGGCGCGGCTGCATCAGCGCTGACGTGAGGCCGACGTGCGGCTCCGCCCGGCTCGGTCCCCCCCACCCCCTGTGACGGGGGCAGCACGTACAGGGCGGCGGGTGAGTGCGGGAGGGGGCGGGGACACGTGTGCGCGCAGCCCGACCCCCCGCGGGCCGGGAGCGGGGCAGCGCGGGGGGCAGCGGGCGGCGCGGCGGGCAGGGCAGGCACGGGCAGGGCAGGCGGGGGGCGCTGTGCCGCGCTTGGCTCAGCCCCGCCGCGGGAGCGCGCACAGGCGGCGGGGGCGCGTCCGGCAGCCGGGAGCGCGCTGGGCTCAGGGACGGCCGCGCAGAGTCCGCTCGGCGCTGTGGGGCGGCCCCGAGGCGGCTCCGCATCCCGGGAATTGCGGAAGGGCTGCGCGGAGCGCCGGCTCCGGTGCCGCCCGGGAGGCACGGCGCTCGCCGGGCTCCGGCAGGCGGTGGCTGCAGCCCTTGGCTCGCGGCAGCGGCTCGGCTCGGCTCGCCCGGCGTTGCGGCTCGGAGCGGGGGCAGAGCGCCCTGCACGGCCGGCCCGTCCTGGGCCCTTCGCGGGGCTGCCCCGGCCGGGGGGCCCGGGGTGCCCGGTGGCGTTTGCCCCTCAGTCCGTTACTCCCGGTAAACAGGGAGGCCGTTACTCCCAACCCGGCTTTTGGAGCTGGGTCAGAACAAGTGGGCAGGGATCGCATTCGGCTTCGTGAGTCCGAAGTCTCGCTTAAAGCTTTGAGCGTTTTGTGTGCATCCCCCCGTGCTGCCATAGCATCACTTTGGGTGCTGAGTGCAGCCGCCTGTCGAGTGAGTGCTGCTTGGTGGGTCCTCTGGCCTCCGCGGGGGCGGGTTGGGCTCTTCCAAAGGGGCCGCGTGTCCTTGGCAGCTGCTGAGAGGCCAGCAGCATTGCCTGTGCTCAGAGTGATGCCACGTTGGGGTTTTAGGGTTTAGCTGAGGTGTTCGGGAAGAAAACAGGGAAATATTGACAGTGGAGGAGATACAAGAAGCTTCTGGTGATGCTGAAAACTGAAAATCTGCACATTCAAAGTCGGGTGTGTTGTGCTGTTGCACATTTTACTTGACTGAATTCTGTGACCGCGTTATTAGCTGGCTTCCTTCATGCCTTCAGGGTGGTAAAGCCATTATTACAGAGTTCATACTTGAAAACACAATGCTCTCCTGAAACGAGTGCATTCTGAGAGTTTCCACACTCACTGTGGGGTGATCAGTAAATGCAAAACAGGTGTTTGTAAATTCACATTCCTACTTTCTAGTAACTCCCCTGTGGATAAAAGCCTTCAAAAAGTTTTGGAGCAAGGGCTGAAACACATTTTTTTGCCCCTTACAAATGATTTCCTTTGTATAAAACCCTGTAAGCAGTCCCTGATGTATAAAGGATGGTTGAAATAAAAAAGTTGCTTTTTAAAATGTCTCTGGGTATTTATTTAGACAGTCCCAGTTATACAAAATACTGTAGCAATCTAATTTTGCAGTATAATTTCACCAATAGTCATTAAATATTATATTAATATGCAGTGATGCAAAGCAAACAGCAGTATTGGGAGTAGTAAAATGATTTATCACACTCTCATTTGCAAAAGCACATGTCTTGATAGGGATGTTATCCTTCATCCCTCACCTATGGGCAAAAATATAAAATTTTCACACCTTTAGCTGTAAACTGCTTCAAATTTTATAGGAAAAGTTTTCTATTTTCCTCTAGCTGATTCCATCTGTCATATTTTTCCTGTCAGGGGTGGTTCATCTGATCACAGTTGAAGAAGCTTTTGATGTGCACTGTATGCATCATCTTAATCAGTGCTTATCTGCTACTGACCTGCTGTCCAGTAGTCTCAGTGACTACAGTAAATATATCCTTATATATCTTGAAATGTTGTTAGTTTGGTAACAGTTAAACTTCCTGCCAGATCCTGGCAGTGTTTTGGGAAGAAGCAGGTATCTTTGCTTACATTATGGAAAACCATTTTTATCCCCTTTTTATGTGAGTGTAGAGGTATAACTTGTTTATTAATTTCAAATTCCAGACTAATATTTAAAATTAGTGTTCAGTCTTTATAAGCAGCTAAGATAAAAAATATAAGAAAAAGTTGTATTAATACTTGAGTAAAAGACTAAAACGTGTATATAATTAGTCATACAATGAGGAAGAACATTATATAATTTTAAACAGGATCCAAGACCACCTGCTTTAAACTATTTGCTTAGTTTTCTTTTAAAAACAGAAGGAAGGTAGTGTAAACTTTCAAGTGTGATGTGTTCTCCTACTGATGGACTTTTGTAAAGGATTTTAAGGGCTTGGTGGAAAATTCTGTTCTTTCTCGGAAACTTAAAGCAATGAATATGTTAGAATTTGCCTGCAATGCAGACTGAGTGTGATATGTGTGGAAACTGTTTTCTGAATTGGGTTAGTAATGGTATCATGCCACAGTCTGTATTACTGATGTTTTAGAAAAAGCATAATTACAATATTGCCCAGTATTTTTTGTGTATTTATTAAAAAGTTTGATGTATACATGTTGATGTGATATGTAGTACGGGAAATGGAAACCCTGTACAATTCAGGTTATAAGAGTGCTCTGAGGATAGTGACAACCTAGTCTGAATTCAGGAGCTCCTTGGCATGCCTGGTCTTGAGCTGCCTACAAGGCCACATGAACTGGCCCAGCTCAGTGTGACTGTGCCACCCGTGCTGACCCTGGGGGCTCAGATGACTGCAGCTGACCTGCTCCTGCCAGTTCAGCCATCCCTTGGATGTGTCTGGCAAAGATTCCTCATCTTGTAACATGTCTGAATTGTGATACTAATGTGCTACAGTTTATCTTAAGTCGTCTTTGTCACTTAAGTTTTATGCCAGGATAGCTGTGTATCTTTAAAAATTACTCATATTCTTCGTTATTTTTATTTTTTTTTTTAGGCTGTGATTGGATCTTTATATTTGGATGTTGTTTTAAGTGAAGTCACTATTTGGTCACAGAGGCTGTCAAAAAGAAGCAGGTTTGAGCTTACCTAGGAAATGTGTTTTACTATGTTTCAGAGAAGTGATTGCATTTTATGGCAGTCAAATTTTTAGACTTTACTCCACCCTGCTAAAGTTTTCAGCTAAGCAATAATTTGTATTAAGAGTCAGAATACGCACAATTATAGATGGGAAATCTATATAAATCTATATAAATTCTATTTTCCATGTATATCATAAATCTAAATTGTCACTCCACTGACATGTATATTCTTGCTGTTGTTTGTCTAATTAAACATTAATCAAAAAATACACCCCTCTCTTTGTGCTGCATTTTGCAAAATATGAGAAATAACTTTGTTAGATTTTCTGCTACACTGATGCTCTTTGTGTAGCTTTTTGTTAACTTAGTGCAGCACTGGAGATGTAAAGTCTTGGGGAGGAAAATCCTGATAAAGTGGTAGAAATACATACACTTTTATACTGTTCTGCAGTCACTGAGAAATTAAGCTAAAAAATAGAACTGATTTTTTTCCAAGATAAAAAATGGCTCTTTCTGGGTAAAATTGCTATGAAATGCGTTCAGTGGGAATAAAAGTACTTGGTGGTTTTTTTTTTTGTTTTTTTTTTTTTATTATGTTTTGCTTTTTGGGGTTTTTTTTTTTTTGTTTTTTTGTTTTGTTTTGGTTTTTTTTTTGGGTTTTTTTCAACAGTAGGTTTTCTGTGACAGATGGCTCTGGATATGAAAATACTTCAGGGCCTTCATAAAGTGAATTAATTCTCACTGTATTCCTATCTTTAGGAAGAGATTACAATGAATATGTTGCCAGTACCTGTGCATTATTTAATCTTCCTTGGCGTGTGAGCTATTCTGAAGCTTATTCTTACATGAACCATATAGACCTTCATATTTGAGACACTGTGGGTGGCCCTAGTTTAAAAAAGGAAGAACTTTTTTTGCCTACTTTATTATTGTTATTATATTGCACATATATGAAACCAGAATAGTTTAATCAGATAACATTTTATAGAAAATTATGGTGAAAAGCTTGGTGAAAACATTTTCCCTCGAGCTGTTAGACTTTGGTGAATTTCAGTAGATATTTAATTAGATTGTATCCAAAGAAAAAGGTAATTAGTGGTAACTAGTAAGACAAAAATGTAGAAAATTTTATATGTAAAATGGGTCCCTATGATTCTAATCTGAGTTAATACTGGCATAGGGTATGTAACTTCTCTGAGCAAAAATACTCATGTTAACCCATAAAATGTTAAATTGTTTTGCAGCTTGGCTACCATTAGTTGTAGTACTGTTAGGTCTGGTCAGTAGAGTACCATTGGAGGCATATGAGCTAGAAGTTTGCTTCTCTGTATCATTGAATGGGTATCTTTTCATTTCTTCATGCTTTCATTATGGGTAAAAATTTGATTTAAAAAAAATTAATAAAATTTATTCTCTCCAAAGATTATACAGTGTTCTGTGAAATAATGCCACAAAAGGAATTTGGTTTACATTTAATTTGATTTAATGTAGTTAACTTATAACATGTGGGGCTAAATTCCAGAGCCTCAGTCAGGTGGGTAGCAGTCCATACCTGCCTCTTGCATCTTTCAGTGTAAATCCTGAGATGAAACCAAAATAACTATCAACTGGTTGAAATAATTGAACTTTGACTTCAGTCAGGGTTGGCATCCCCTAGTTACAAAAACTGAATCAGGGGAACAGAGATTTGCTGCCTCTTAAATACTTCAGCTAATGCTATGTGTTCCTTTTGCGGCTGTCAATTGATTGTGTAAGTAGGGTGTAGGTGGGAGCGTGCCTGCAGGGCATCCTGCCTGCCTCTGCCTGACCCTGTCCTGTCTCTGTTCTGTTTGTAAACTCACCTGTTGCCATGGCAATGTTTGACATCACCTGTTCAATGTTGCACCTTCAGTGCAGGGTTTGGTAGGAGAGGAAGGGAGCCGAAGAGATCCAAGCTCTTGTTTTAAAACTCACACCTTCCGTTATGACTAAGTGTGCCAAGAAATATCGAAAAGGAGCTGTCAGGTAAATTGTATTTTTCTGTAGCAGATGTATAGCAGATTTGGAAGTTTTCTCTATGAAGTTTAAACTCTGTTTAAATTGAAGGTCAGCAAGTTGCTTATTTTTCAATGAAATCTACCCTACTTTTAAACCTGTAAAGTGAGAATTGTGACTCTTGAGCCATGAGTAGTTTACAGTCAATCCAAGTGTAGATGCCAGCAGGAAATAGGCATCTTGGAAGGTTCAAAAAGGCTGTAACATCCCATGAGGCTGAAAGGACCTTCTGTGGACAGCACTGCCAGCATTGAATGGGACCCTGGGACTCTGCTTGTCCCTCCCTCCCTGAGAACCATCTCCAGAACTGCCCCTCCAGCTTTCCAAAATACTTGTTTTCAAGCTCTTGGCTATATGAGTGAATATTTTAATACAGGGGAATGAAAAAGGACTTCAGTTTGACAGAAACATATTTTATTTAAATGTGTATTTACTTACTTCTAGACTGATGACCATGGAAATGGTTGAACAGGATGACAATGCAGTGGATTCTATGAGAGAGAGAAGTGCTGGTCACCTTCAGAATCAATCAGGCCAAAGTCAGATTTCCTCAGGATCTGAGGTAAGTTGAAATGTGGAAAGGTGAGAAGAATCAGTGAAGTGACATTCAGAGCTGCTATGATTTTTAAACTATCAATTTGTATGGTATTCTCATGTTTTATAGGTCTTGGTATTAAATAGGAAAAATATACAAAAGTATGCTGGAAACTGCCTTCAGTAGTTAACAAAAGACTAATATAACATCAGGTCTGTTAAAAGGTAACGTTTTTAGGAGCCTTTTCAAACAAGAGTGATGTTTTTTTCCTTTCACTTTTACAATATGACTGTTACAGAGATGGGGTACAGTCTTAAAGAATTGAGATGGTTACAAGATCAAACATACCTAAACTATTTGTAGATCTTGAAGATGTGTTATATAACAAAAATGAAAACAAGAATAAAAATAACCATGGTTCTCTCCTAGTTCCAGTTTTTTTACAGAATGTATTTCATCTAATTGCAAGTACATTTTTAATGTGTGCTTGTTTTGTTTCATCCCTGTGTATGTAATGACAGTGTCTGGACTTCTAAAAACATACTTAGAAAACATGTTTTCTATGATTGCTCTACCTGGATTATTCTTTGGTGGTTAATGTGTAAAAGATTATATAGTAGTAATTCTCAAACATTTAAAATATATACTGAAACATTCAGTGCTTGAGAGAAATAGTGTTCCTGACAGTATTAAGATCTATAGCTTCAGAAAAGTGTATGGACCTTAAAAGGTCTTCAAAAGCCCTTTGTTAAATAAAATAACTGATTTTAAAAAATGTCTCACAGAATTTTTTTCATAATTGGAAGTTAGAAGTTATTTGCTAAGATTTGATGCCACGTATTTGGAATGTTAGATGCTTGATTTACATTGTAGATATATTTTTAAAACTGAAAGCAGCTGCTCTTTTTGTCAGATCTTCAGACACAAAGCAGATTGCAAAATATTTATGAACCTTTTTTGTTGGTTTTGATGCATGCAGCATTGGAAATATTGCTTGTTCAGTTTTTTTGGTTTTTTTCTTTAAGAATTTTATTTGGTTTGCTCTATTGATGTCATCCCCTCATTTTTTCTTTAGTAGTTCTGTTCAAATTTTCTGTTTTAACTTCATAGGATGATTGATGTGTAAAATCTATTGACTTGTGCAGTAGTCTCTGGAGAAGACAGCTGTGAATTCTGTCACTTGGGATTTTTAATGTTGATCCAGAGACAAAGGTGGCACTAATGCTGCAGGAGAGTTTTTTCATTTCTATATTGTGTAGTGTATAACACTTTATATGTTTGTCTGCATTTAATTCTTGAGTATTGTGTGTGAAGGTTTGGCTGTACTGGGTATGGGTCTCATACCTTCCAGTTAAAATAAGTAACTCTGAAGTATTGATGAACCTCCTTCAATTAACGCTAAACTAAATCATGTACCTCAGTTTGAAGCCTGAGGGTGAGACTGTGGAGCTGGCACCGAGTCCCTTTCTCTGGTCAGAGGCTCAGAGAGCTGTCGTGGGCTGTCAGAGCTGCTCGGGGCAGGAGCAGGAGCAGCAGCAGGATCAGGGGCAGGAGCAGGAGCAGGATCAGGGGCAGGAGCAGCAGCAGGAGCAGCAGCAGGATCAGGAGCAGGAGCAGCAGCAGGATCAGGAGCAGGAACAGCAGCAGGAGCAGCAGCAGGATCAGGAGCAGGAACAGCAGCAGGAGCAGCAGCAGGATCAGGAGCAGGAGCCAGGAGCAGGAGCAGCAGCAGGAGCAGCAGCAGCAGCAGGATCAGGGGCAGGAGCAGCAGCAGGATCAGGGGCAGGAGCAGCAGCAGGATCAGGAGCAGGAACAGCAGCAGGAGCAGCAGCAGCAGCAGGATCAGGGGCAGGAGCAGCAGCAGGATCAGGAGCAGGAACAACAGCAGGAGCAGCAGCAGCAGCAGGATCAGGGGCAGGAGCAGCAGCAGGATCAGGAGCAGGGGCAGGATCAGGGGCAGGAGCAGCAGCAGGATCAGGAGCAGGAGCAGCAGCAGGATCAGCAGCAGTAGCAGGGGCAGGAGCAGCAGCAGCAGCAGGATCAGGGGCAGGAGCAGCAGCAGGATCAGGGGCAGGAGCAGCAGCAGGATCAGGGGCAGGAGCAGGCTCAGGTGTCCCTCTGCTGGCTCCAGCCAGGGGCTGCTGCCGTCCCGCTCCCAGGGCTCCGGGCCTGTGCCACGGCCTCCCGGGGCCTGCAGCCCTCACACACCCTCAGAGCCTTCAGGCAGCTCTGCCACAGCATTTGTTGTGCAACAACTGCCCAGACAGAGCACTTACTGCTGACAGGCCTTGTTGAGACCCTTCTTTGGCTTAAGATGAGTAGGATTTTCTTAGCCTGTGTTCCTACCTGGCTGGCTTGGAAGGTGAGGCGCTTTGTCGTGGAGAGTTGGGCCTGGATGTTGAGGGGTTAAAGCTCACTGGAGCCCCTGTATGGAACATGTGACTGGTTTTGTGGTGGTCCAGATGGGAAGTTTGCATGTTTCTGAGGAGTTTGTGGCTGTGCCATTGGTCCAGTGCCTATTTTGCCTCTTCCAGAGGAGCGCAGATCCCTTCTCCCTCTTTGGCCTATAGAGGAGGGCAGTTATGAGAAGACGACGACTAGAAGTGACTGAAATACCTTGTGCCAACTTCCAGTCATCCCTCCTACTAATTTTGTTGCAGATATGCAGAAATAGGAGAAAAGTGTGACTTTTCTAAAATGCCTGGTCAATGAAGACTCCTTTTCAGATATCCCCAAGGGATTGGGGGGATGGCAGCTTTGTTTCTTTGTTGTCAAATGAAATATTTGTTCAGCCTTGGTTTTGGTCAGTCAGGAGTAAAAAATTTTAATACACTGTCTTTTGATTTGTGGTTTTCTGTGTGTTATCAAATAATTAATTGTAGAAGGGTCAAGCTTGGGAGGAGCCTTTTAAGATTATCTAGTCTGACCTGACTGTGCAGGCAGGGTCAGCCAGAACTGGGTTTAGAATATCTCCAAGGATGGCGTCTCTAGAACCTCTCTGGGCATCTGCATGACTGGGTGACTGTGCACTTGTAGAACAGGTGGAGATTTTATGTCCTGATGGAATGTAATGGTTTTTAATGTGCTTGGTATTTAATTGTGAATTATCACTTTGGCCAGGAGTGACTAGCAAAATGCTGAGCGATACAACTACATAGGAGGTAGGTACCTTTTTCTTCTTCTTCTTATTTTCCCCTCCTCTGTAGGCTTTTTAAATAAATACCTGCTGTTATTTTTAAAAGGATGGACCAGGTATTCCATAAGATGATAATCTCTAGAGGGCAGAGTTTGTTTTGTGCTGAAGCATTTTTAGTGTCTCCCCTGTTGGGAGAAAGAGGAGACATTAAGAGAATGTGTGGGCTGGAGCACTATGGTGTGATGGGATAACCACTAATTATAAGAATGAGCTCTTATAAATTATTTGTAGAGAAAAAATAGTGTTTACATTTTTTATTAGCTTGTGTCATAGATCCTGTTTATTCTCTTGCAATTTTTTTTGGTGCTGAAAGTAAAATTACTTTTTCTGTTAAAGTAGAAAGAGTGAGTTTGAAACTATCAAAGATGAGATGAATTTTTTGTCCACTAAATGGTTATTTTTTAAATAAAGTGTCCTACTGTAGAATCAGTTTATAGATGCATTTCTTGCATCCGTCACTTTTAGTCGGTTGTTGAATTGACATGGTAAAAAGCCACCAGAATAGATAGGTAAGAAAGTAAAATTATTAGTGGCTGTCTTTAGAAGCTGTTGAAAATGTGCAGAGCACCTGTACAAAAGCTTGATGCCTTTGAAGGAAGAGCGGAGGTGCGAGACAAAAAATTTCTCAACCTTTGTTGAGAGATGAGCTCCCTGGGTTGTCTCACATGCACAGATCATCTGTTGCTACATACAGAGCTGTGCTTGAAAGGAAGTTAATTTGTGTTGGAATATTCTGATAGTGTTGGTGATAGTCAAACTTACATCTTGGAAGACTTATATCTGCAATGGTATTCAAAGAGAAATTAGATTTCCTTTTGCAGGATTTCAAGAAGCCATGCTGCATTCTGTGTTGCTCTGTGCTCAGCTGCACTAAATATAACCACAGCAATGTAAGATCAATGTACGTTAGCCCTTCTCAGATTTGATAAAAACCCTTTCAGTTGTGTTTTCTCTTTAATCCTACATCTTGATGTGTTCCTCTTTTATTCACTTTCTGTTAACCATGTCATGTTGTCTGTCAGTAGGGCTATCTGCTGACCTTGTCTGAGATTACCATCTGTTGACCTTTTGATGGTGGCCCTGAATTAGACATATGCCAGGATTTACAGTCTGAGAACTACTGTCAGAGAGCATAGGGAGATTTTCAGAACCTGGAGTGCCTAGCTATTGCAGGCTGAGACTGTTCAAGTTTAGCACTTTGTGGGGTTGTCCTTGTGGGCTCTTGATATCAGTGTTAAATCTCTCTCTCTAGAGATTGAAGCCTACAGGAGTTTGCTAGGCTGTTGTAAGGCTCTAAAACCAGCCTGCCAAATGCAAATGCTGGCCAGAGTTGATGTTAGAGAATTATAAATGTGCAGCTGTGTCACCATTTTGTACTTCCTTGAAGTGTATGGTGGCACCAAATGTCTGGAGTCAGCCTAACCTTATTCTCTGTAAAAGTAGGTGCTTCTATTTTGGCAGTAGCTTTGTAATTGATCAAAACATCTGTCTCCAGCTTTTCCTAATGGAGCCTACTTGGACCCCAAGTGTGGCAGGTACTTTGTTCTTTGTTAGGTGAATTCAGCGTGGATTTGCCTTGACCTTTCCTTTTCCAGAATTACTTTTCACTTCACTTCTAGAGTCCTTGTAGTATTTAGTCTACAGCAGGGGCAGAATTCAGAAATCAAATGGGCCTTTGTCCTGCATTCTTCATTTGGCAATATTGAAGGTATGAGGAGTTGATTGTGAAGGTAACCTCTCGAGTTCTTAGCAGGATAGGATATCTGACATTCACAGTATGCCCAGGATAGTTGTTCAGATGTACCACGTATCTTGAAGTTAGATAAATGATGGGCAGCCTCTTTATCTGCTATAATGTGTGCCTCAATAGGAAGGTAGTACCTGATCATTCCTGCTGGCTACTTTTCTCTCCCTACCTAAAAGAGGGAACTTACATTTCCAAATACCTGAAATATGGGACCGTACTGCTATTATGGTTGCATGGTTGATATTTTTTGAAGCTATTGGATGTGACTATTGCATGCCCAGGAGCATAGAGCCCATAGAATGTGTTAAGCTTCCCCTCAGCCTCTGTGTTCTTGAGTTGCTTCTGTGGATTGTTTTCAGTTGCTGTGCCAGACAACAGTCCTTGAAATAATGATGTTAAAGATTGCGCTGCTCATCACTGATGTCAGAAAGAAATTTCTTTGCTAAGTCTGTTTCAGTCAGGATTTGCACATGATAGCATGAAAATGTTCTAGTATTTCAGTTGACGCAGGAATATTCAGCTTGAAAGCTGTAAAGGGAAATATGAATCAAAATTCTAATCATAATTTCCAATATCTATAAAAGTGATGCAGAATATGAACCTTGAAAAATTTATACTACTGTATATACTACTATACTACTCTTCCCTTAGCACTTATCCCGTTCATTTAATCTCTTATCTGAATTAATGGGAACAAAGCAATTTCTCCTATTAAATTTTAAACTTTAGTCCAAAAGAGTATTAGCTAAGTGAGGTTTGGTTTTGGTTTGTTTTTTTTTTTTTCTCTGTGGGGTTATACTGAATAAGGAGCTTTAAAATGAATGTAGTTTCTTAATCTCAAGTACTGGATTATTTCCTGATTATGTGTGACTGACCCATTGTGTACCAAAAAGAAACTTTTAAATTGTTCACCTTTTACTGTTTTGTGGCTGTTGTACTCAGAAAGTTCTTTCTGACCCACTGAGTATTGTTGAGAATTGTGAGAAGTTACAATTCTCACAAAGAGAGCAGTAAGTGGAAAGGTTTGGTGAAATTGCCTTTATAATGTTTTGAAAAGTTAGTATGCTTTGTAAACATTTAGACTGCTCTGTGATCACTCCTTGAAACTTGGGTTTAGGGTGTAAGCTTTGTCACAAAATAGATCATAGTCTTTAGATATTTGTGACTTTCTAGAGTTTAATTTCAAATATCTATTTCTAATAAATTCCTCATAACATTTGTCAAATAGGTTGGGAAGAAGATCTGTGTGTCCAATTTCCCTGCTACCATTTCATGCCATTTAAGGAACTCATTTCAGAGTTAAAAATGCCCTCAGTTGTTCTGTTTTCTTAAAAGTGGTTCAGTTTCCTATAACATTGAACAATTGTATAGTGAATGCAGACAAGATCCTGTCTTTGTTTCTTAGAAACATTGATTCTTTGAGGTAATTTGAACAAACATTAGGACTTTTTGATAGCAGTGGATCTTAATAGTAGTTAAAATTTTTCACTTGCTTCAAGACAGGAGTATTTCCTAGGCAAGCAATACCTTATGGATCAGGAATGAAAATTGATTTTATATTTAGATTTAAAAAAAACACTTCAGTGTAAATGCATAAAAAATACAAAAGTTTGACTTTTAAAAAAATATTCATTTCTCATGTTTTTCTTCTTACTCTTATCTCATTTTACATTTACTGCTCATGCCAGATACCTTTGGAGCTGAGAACAATGCTAGGAAGGGAATAATAACAGAATTTTATGTCTGTGTCTTGAGTTTATTGTTGAATGTGCAGAATATAGAAATAAGAGTTTTCTATGCAGTTTAATTAACAAACACAGTATTTCTTTTTATGATGTGGTTTATGTTTGTCATTGTCTTCCTTTTTTGAATTTAGAGATGTTTCATCCCACAAGTTGAGATTAATCATATTGTTTTCCCTTTGCATCACTATTTGTTTCTGTTAATAGATTTAACAGTAAGAGCAGAAATATGAACTATTTCTTAGCCCACAGGTGTTAAATTGTTTCTCAACCCAACCCTTAGCACTGAGGGTTGAGGCCACAGGCTGTGGGCAGGGAAGCTGTTCTGTGGCTGTGCTAGGTTTAGAGAATACTCAGCTCTTCTTTATTTTTGTGTTGTTTTGAAGCACTTACATACTCCAGCTCTCTTTTACTTGATATATATAATTATATATGTAACAGGAGTGTGTTAAACTAAATCAGTTTACAAATCCTTGTACAGCTTTATTTAATAGGGGAATTTTTCATTTTCTGAAGAAGTCTCATGTCTCTTGAGACATCCATCCAAAAAGCATAACTTCTTACCTAAAAAGAAGAGCAAAACTAAAGCAGTTCTAGATTTTTTTTTTTTTCTGAGAACATTCTGCCCTTTATGTTGTTGCAGTGACATTCCATTCCAGTGAATATGCATGGGTTTTCTTGTGTTTCTGGAGGTTCTTCTTAACCTTCATGCTAGCAACAGTAAATCTGGTGTGTGATGGCCATGGGTTGGGGTTTTTTCTTTGATTGAAAAGAAAATATGGAGTCTCTGGAGGGAATAAACCAAATAATTGCAGTTTAGTCTTAAAACTGTTAGGGTGCAGTTCTAAGTTTTCCAGACCATTTGGAAAAGTACATGCCAAACTTTTACTACTGAAATTAATTTATTTTTGTGTATGATAATTATATACAGCTAAGCTATTTTAGATATAGCAAAAAAAATCAGTTTATTTTAGTTATCACTTCTAAAAGCATTTGCTGAAGTCTTAAGGCATCTTACTTAAACATGATGATTGTAATTTTTGCAGGTTTCTGTAGCTGCTTCCAGTGCTGGAAGAGGATCTCCAGCTGTAACTCTAGTGCAGTTGCCTTCTGGTCAAACTGTTCATGTCCAGGGTGTCATTCAAGCCACACAGCCCTCAGTCATTCAGTCACCACACATGCAAGCTGTTCAGGTTAGCTTTTTTATTGTTACATTTTCATGAATATTTGGTACCTCATAACTCTTTTCCCAACCCATCTTCAGTTTCTCTTCATTCCAACCAGTGCTGTAAGATTTACTCAGATGGCACAGGAAAAAGCAGGGGGAAAGGTGGCAAACATCCAACCAGCAGCAGCTCTACAAGCATTGTGTAGCAATTCCTTAATACTTCCTGTTTATCTTACAAGAAGCTGTCTTGGAACTTGTGTCTGAACTTATGCAATAGCAAATTTGTGTCATAACATGGCCTTACTTCAGAGTGTCCTGCAGTTTTTCCATTTTGTTAAATTCTGTCAACATAACGTTTCTAATGAGACTATGAACTCATAAATTTAAAAGCAAAATATAAAAAGAATAATCTCCTATTTTATTATTGGAAAGGGCCTGAACATAGTGGAAGTAAGCATTTTTGTATCAGGTGGTTCCTTGATTTCAGGCCCTGTCAGACCCTGATGTTGCTTTTTGTGGATGTGGATATGTAGATACCAAAAATATGGTCAGCCTCAAAGCAAATTTGTGGCAAATGTTCCTGTTTAAAATTGCTGGAACTAATAAAGAGAGATTTGTGCAAAATAAGTAAGACTTTTCAGAGTTTCTAAAAGGTAGAAAAGGCAAGAGAGAATGAATTTGGAGTGTTTTGGAAATTGCTAAGCCTCCCATTGGTGTTTTTCTTGTAGTTAGGAAGGCCTCTGCTCTAGTTTTATTAAAATCTGTTTGGGAAATATCAACTGAATTATTTTTTCAGATGCAATTGATATTTCACTGTTATGAGGGAAGGGTTTTACCTGTGGCTATTGCAACATGTTAAGGAAAAGCCATGCATTGCTGGTCTTGAGGAACCATCTTTCATGTTTGAGGCTTCTTAATTTTCTAGTATAATAAATAAAAATACATATGTAAATATGACTTATATTCGAGAAAAAGAATAAAACTATGATCATATAATTAATATTTTTTTGTTGAGCAGTAGGTGTAGATGATGGTACCTCAAGGTTTTGAAATCCTAGATCACTGTTGAAAGATGTGCAGTAGATGTCAATACTTGATCAAACTTGAAGTCAGAAGAGAGTATTCAAAGTACATACTTTTTTCACTGGAATTCTTTCTAACTGTAATTTTCCTGAGTAACTTTTATTCAATGAGCACATTACTAATTCCCAGTTTCTGTCACTGCTTTTCCTTAAGTCGGTGTAGTCAGGACATACATGCAAAGATAGAGAACTTTTTTCAATGCTCAGAAGGAGAAATTTCTCAGGAATCTCTTGCCAGCTGTTACTGTGTCATCTTAGGGGAGTGGAAATCAACTATCTGATGTATTGAGTGAGCTCTGGCTGTCCACCTTTCCCAAAGGAGTAGAAAAAGGGAAGTTTTGTCCCAATACCAACTAGTTAGTTCCAAGAGTTCACTTTGGTTTCATCTGGATAAGAAAAGGCTTGAAGATACTGTAGAAGACTCCATTACAGAGGGTGTTTAGCCCTTCTGTGATCCTTTTCAGTACACTATCCTGCCACCTGGCATTTCCTTTGGATCATTTGGCTTTAACTCGCTACCTTCTCTCTGCCAGACAGTGGGGAACTTGTGAGATTATGTCAGTTTAAAAAAGAAATAAAGTATGCTGAAGGTTGGTGTTGAAGCTTGCATGACCTCTCCCTCAGACATCTGCCATTTTCAACAGGAAGTGCTCAAAAGTTTTTCTCATAACGCTGTTGCTTTTTAGATTAAAAAAATACGTTTATAGCATTCTTTATTGTTTTGTTAAATGTTGTTTTATTTGTAGGGAGATTTAAATTGTTGACTTACTGCTTGCTCCCTCCTGTAGTATACCAGCCTTGGAAAGAGTTAACATGAGTTTGAAGTGAAATTTGTTCAAATGCAGATTAAGTTGAAATAGGTAAAGTTGAAATCTGAACGATGTCCAGGTAAAAATTACAATGATTTGTTTGTTAACATTATGGATATGGTTGTTTGCCATTAGAGTGATCTGAAGTGTTCATTTCTCTCTTTGTCATGATGAAAATTCAAGCTTTTGAAATTTCTTGCAGAAAATGTTCTCTTCCACATTGTGGTTATATGAAACTCGCCAAACACCAGGCACCCATGAAAGCTGTTCACTCACCCTCCCCTGCTACAGATGGGCAGAGAAGATAAAATTGAACAAAGAGTTCATGAGTTAAGGACTGGGAGAAAATGGTCCAAGGGCAAAATAGGCTCAACTTAAAGATATAAAATGAATTCATTACTAAAAAACGTCAGAGCAAGATAATAAAACCACATATTTTTTCCCCCAGCCCTTCTTTCCTTCCCATTGACAGTACACGGAGACAAAGTGTGGGGGTTTGGTCAGTTTAAGGTTTTCCTCTGCTGCACAGGTATGGAAGTTGTTTCCCAGTGTGACTGTGGGGTCCCTCCCATGGGAGACAGTTCTCTGTTAACTTCTCCAGTGTGACTCCCATCTCTTAAAGAGCAGTCCTCCCAAAAGTGCTTCAATGTGAGTTCCTCCCATGGGCAAACAGTCCTCCCAAAACTGCTGTGGTGTGGGTCACTCTTCCACAGGACGCAGTCCTCCAAGGACAGGCTGTTCCAACTACAGAGCAATACCTGTCTCTCCATGGGTTTCCCACTGGATCACAGCCTCCTCCAGGCATCCATCCACTCCAGTGTGGGCACATGTCCCATGGGCTATGGGTGGATCTCTGCATCCCTGTGGATCCCATGGACTGTGGGTTGATCTCTGCATCCCTGTGGATCCCATGGACTGTGGGTTGATCTCTGCATCCCTGTGGATCCCATGGGCTGTGGGTTGATCTCTGCATCCCTGTGGATCCCATGGGCTGTGGGTGGATCTGTGTATCCCCCATTGATCCCCACAGGCTGCAGGGCACAGCTGCTTCACCATGGTCATCACCACAGCTGGCAGGGGAATCTCGGCTCCAGCATCTGGAGCATCTCCTCCTTCTCCACTGGCCTTGGTGTCTCCATGTTGTTTTCCTCACATATTCTCACCTCCTCCTCTTTTCTGGCTAGAATTGAAACTATGCCCCCAGCCTTTGTTTTGATTTCTTCCCGAACATGTTAACACAGAGGTGTTACCACCATCTTAGTGGCCCAGGCTTGGCCAGTGGCACATCCATCCTCAGAGCCATTGGCTGTGCTGGACATTGTGGAAGTTTCTAGCAACTTCTCAGGGAAGCTGCCTCTGCAGCCCCTCTGCTACCAAAATGCAGGCTGTGCTAAACCAACATTCACATAAAAATACTTAAATAAACTTGTGATTTCCTTACCCTCTTCCTAAAGTATGGCTGTTCCCAGCTTCTTTGGCCATGTTCACAAACTAGGCAGTTTGTTGGTAGCGGTTAGGGGAATGTGACAATTTAAAGACAACTGGGGTCTTGTTTTCAAGCTGTCTGTCCTGGGACAAATAGATTATTTATTAACCCCCATGCCCCAGCAGAGTGAAAATTCTGGTTTGAGTTAAGGTGCCCAGGCTCTTTCTTGGCTGTGCAATACTATCTTACTTTTGAAGGATTATGCTAGAGGCTTGAAGGTTGATCCATCAGGAGATTGTTGAAGACATATTGGGAGGGAAATGTCTTTCAGGATCCCTCTCTGCTGCTCAGCATTGGTCTGTCCTGCAAAAGGAGGAATACAGACTTCTTGAAGCACCTGTATCTCTGCAGTCAGTTCTGATGTCTGGGTTGGAGCTATATGTCCGTACACATGCAGGTGTAACTCTCACTATCTAGGTGGCAGACATAGAGTTCTAATGATGTTTGTTGCATATTACCCAGCCAAATGAGGCTATATTAAATATTTTCACACAGAAGTGTAATGTAATAAAATTTAAAAGTGAAGACACAATTTTGTTCTGCAATAACCTGCAGTTCCTTCAAGGTGTAGTTCTACAGGTTTGTGTTGAAGTGACCCAGGCCTTTAAATTTCCAGAGCTTCCAGACAGTAGTTTTCTATTGAGGTCAGGCAGGTTTTATTTCTAGTACCAAACACTGAGAACTGGTAGATGCATTAATTCTGGAGCTCTTCCTTGTATTCCCTGAGCTTCCACTGCATCTGGCTCAAGCACTTGAAGTCTTCTAGTCTCTTGCATCATGTTTCTTCAGCGTTAGTTTAACAAAGTGCTTAATCTGAAACTGCAGTCTGATCTGTCTTCATATAAACAGATTTTCACACTTTTTCAATTTGGAAATCCCAACACAACAATAGTTCTGAGTAATTAAAATACTCCAAGAAAATAATGCCTTTTCCTTGTTCAATAATGACTTTCAGTTCTGTGCAGTAAGATAGGTGCTGGTCGAGAGTGGGATTCAGCACTAGGCCTTAATATTGTCTGGGGTAATTTTAAGAGAAGAAGAATATATAAAAATACTAAAAGTCTGAGAAAATGAGATACTGTGGACTTCTCAGGCATTTCCAAAACTCATACAACATTACTAAGCAATGTCTTTGTATTTATGAATGTGTTAGTATGTCTAATAAATGTATATATTTAAATAAAATTATTTTTTAAATAGCTTTGGTGTGGTGTGAAGAAAATTTTATATTTTATACTATTATTTAAGGCACATTAATGCAGTATTCAGTGTTCTAGATGTTTGACCTCACTTTAAGAGCTAATTAAATGTTATAATGTTTTTATATTTAAAGAAATCTGTTTCCAATACTTCTTCTAATGTAATTTACAAAAAAGTAACCTGGATGATATTGACTTTTTCCTTTTTCAAATGGAAGATGTTATCTGAGTGCTATGTCTGGGTGACCTCAGAATTTGCGATTTGTCTTGGAAAAAGTAGTCCAAAATCACATAATTAGTGATAAATAAGTCTGCAAACTTCCCATATGTAAACATGGAAGGCATCTTAAAAAAATATTTTACTCTACTGCTACTTTTTTTAAATGAAGTTATGAATTTCAGGAACTTTGCTATTACAGGTAGCATCGATTGCAGATGAAGCTGCACAATCAGAAGTGATAATTGATTCTCAAAAACGTAGGGAAATACTTTCAAGAAGGCCTTCATACCGGTAAGGACTTTTAATTTTGGTTTTGCTGGTTTTAAAGGCAGCTTATTTATTGCAGCAAAACTGTCTGATAAAAGTCAGTTCTTTGATTTTCATATGGGTACGGATTTCCAGGTACATAAAATTACTTACATTCTTTTTTTAGAAAAATTTTGAATGAGCTCTCATCAGATTCTCCTGCAATAGCGAAGATTGAAGAAGAAGAGAAGTCAGAAGATGAAGGAACGCCTTCTGGTATTTCTGCAATGGCCATGCCAACCAGCCTGTATCATACTAACACAGGGCAATACCGTATGTGTGAAATGTACTATGTGATGATGCAGAACATACATAGCACTGCTTTGTTTCTAGCAGTTACATAATGCAGTAGGGATGTTTGATTTTGGTGAAGAAGAATAAGAGATTCTGTATTTCTAAGTAATTATTATTTTTTTCTAACATGGGGGTTAGAGACTTTTAGTCTCTTTCTTGTGGTATTTGTTGACTGCTAGATACAGTCCTTCTACAGCTTCTATGCATTAAAATGTGGGGGTAAGGCACAGCTGAAATGAAAAATGTTGACGCTTTTATGTGCACATTTAATGATACAAATCATTGCAGTTGCAAATTCTTGTGATTTGCTATGTATAATTGCTATTCATTATATGAAATGGCAAGTATAGTGTTTTGAAATGTAAGGTCAGAATATTAAATTACTTGCAAGTTCCAATTTTCTTTCTCAAAAGAACCATGTCTTTTTTGTCACCAGTTTTAAAGTATCTACATTTTCACCACGGAATTAACCTGAAACATAATTTCCAACATTTGATACATCATCCAAATGCAAGTTAAAAGTTACGTTCACGGTTCTGTTCCATAGACTTGCTTTTGGGTATTTTTATTCCTGTATTTATAGTAGAAGTGTTGCATAACTTACACTCTGTGGCTTCTTTGGACATAGTCAGATAATCAGTTATCAGTTTGGATAACTCTATAATAACAACAAAATAAATTGTATATTTTATAAAGCTTCACTCCTACAGTTTGTAGGGGTTTTTAATGTCTTTTCATAAGTAGATACACTAAAGTACAGGTGTTTTTCCTTTGATATAATGACAGGAAGATTGCATAAGAACTGTTGTGGACTTTTTGTCCTGAAATGAGAAAACAGAGGAAGTCTATTAAAACACTGCACTGGCATATAAAGGATGATAGAATGTCTCTAGTTCTGTTCTACTCACCCTTAGAATTCTTCAGTTATTCTTAATTTATGCAACTAAACTAATTATTAATAGTGAGAAAGCAGGGTTTGCTTCTAGTATCTGCCCTTTCAGCATAGAAAGTAATTTTGCTTGTGCCCCTAGGCTGCTTTTCTTACCCTTTCTGTAAGCTATAGAAATAAATAAATGTTTGCTGTGTGATGTCCAGGATCTGTTCTTTTCTGTGGAAAAGAATGTGGTCCTAAGTTACAACTATCCAGTACAGAATCTGGCATGTATTCTTGTATTCTAAGAAAAATTAAATATTTTTCTTCAAATTTTGAATTGTATTTTTGGTTTTGCTTAGGTATAATTAAGAATATGTATATTTTCTATCTCAAGGCTTACGAAAAAGTGTTATAATGTCTGTGCTATAATTACCTAGTGAGCATGTAAACCTATAGGATTTCTAAGGCATTTTAGAGCTTAGGTTTAATCATAGCTTCCTCTTGGAAGCCAGAATTGTACTTTGACTGCAGTGTCTTGCAGGAGGTGATTCTTAGGGGAATATATTTTCATTTGAACACACCTATAAATAATAGTGATAGGGAAGTGCTTATGTGAATAACAAAATTCAAAGGGTTTGCTTCTTTGTTCAATCAGACATTAGATTTCAATTGAATTCAAGTTTCATTTACTTCTGAAAATTAAGAAACAGCATCACTGACAATATGAGAACAGAATCTACAAAAATTGAATTAAATCTCGCCTGTTATAATTTAAACTTGGCTATAAGTCAAGCTTGGGAAATTTCTGTTCTTTACTGCTTTTCTTTGAGTAAGTTATAGTTTTAGCCTAAAACGTGTGCTGTATAATTTAGGTTCTCATCATAATTGAGCATTGCTTCAAAATGCAATGTCAGCTTTCATGGACTGTCTTGGTTTTGGCTCAAAAACTTGATTTTGAGAGTTTTTCTTATTGGAAATAGTTTTTCTTGCTGGATTGATTAGTTCATTAATTTGATTTTTTTTTAAAGCTCATTTTTGCAACTTAAAATATCTTTTGCCTCAGCAAAGTCTGTGTATTTTAATTCTAGTTAGGCCAGGTGGTAGCAAGAATGGTAATTTCCTTGTAATAAAGGGGATCTTAATTTGGAACTTGCTGAAGTGAGCTTGACTGTTGACCCCTAGGCTTTACATGTATGAAGCACAGATCTGAGGTGTTTCTGAGCCATCCTGTTAGTTGCCTATGATCCTCAGGAACTGCTGTTAGCTAAACCCAGGAGCACTGGGTGGGAATGTAGAAACTCCAGTGTGCATTTTAGACTGATATGATGCAGAGGGTGACTCCATGTACCTCCTTCATCTTTTTGCTGCTGTCAATAGCTCTGTGCTTCTGCCTGTGGGTTCTGTGCCTGAGGACTCCTCTCTCCCTGGCCAGCATGGGCTGCACAGGTGCTCCTGTGCAGGCACCCAGTGGTTTATGCATAAAGCTTGTGCAGTGTCTGTGGCAGTGAACCAGCCTTGCAGTGTCACTGGGGCCATCTGTAGTGTGCCTTGTTTAAAAGAGGTGTTATGTTACTACATTTGCTGTATCCTTTTCTTCTCTACTGTTTTTTCTATTCCTGCAAAGGAAAGGCAGTTTAGTTGTAAAGATCATTTTGAGTGGGTATTTATGTCTGGATGTCTGGTACAATTCTTTTTTGGAAGAATTTGATAAGTAAATTTTTCTGGGAAACAAATGTATTTTTGTCTATTAGCAGCATTGATGGCTGTTCTCTACTTACTTTTCACCAGCCAGAATGGTATGTTGCCATGGTTTCCAAATAACCCTTTTCCTTGGAGCTTCTTGGCTTTGGCTTATGGAAGCAGACAGACTGACATGACCAGATAAAATGTCTTTGCCAGCTACCTCCATCAACATATGTGCAATCTTTCTGTCAGGAAAATGAGTAGTATTGCAGAAGGTGCTGCCTTGTATTCTCATCTGACTACACACCTTCTCTGTTGGCTGTAGATCTGTCATGTTGGTTATTTAATACTGAAAAAAATTGTTAGTTGCTCACCTACGATAATGGTCTAATGTGCAAGAGTTGTTAATTCAGTTGGAGTGTGTTAATGAGCCTCCCCATCCCCCTGCCTCCTTGTGAGTATCATGATGATCTGCATGAAAAAATGCATGGGGGACAAAAATTACTGGATCTTTTGCTATTTGTTTGGGTTACTTGCTGTCTTAGAAAAGACTTTTAACAGTTGGAGAATTAATAAATCCTTTGGGAAAGACTAGCTTTAATTCCATTTCCAGTTTTAGAGGGGAAAAAGATCTGATTTTTTTTCTGGATTTGAGCTGAGGGTCATTCTCAGAGAGTGGTATTAGTATTGTCTTCACTCCTAATTGGAAGAGAAGATATCTCTTGCACCCATCCACCTTCATGAAATGCAGGTACAAGGTCTGTCTAGGAAAGTCCTGTACTCATCATAAAAGGCCCAGTTTTCAGTACAGCTCCAGCACAACAAAGTGTGTGTAGTGGTTGAGATCAGAACAGTGAATGGGGAGGGGGATGGGCAGTGTGTTGTTCTGGGAATATGGCAGGAATCAGTCCTGTAAGGGAGGCAGTTAATGGAGTTAATTCACTTTTATTTATTAACTACTGGTTTGGGACCTGAATGAATAATTGCAGGACAGTTGTGACATAATTGTTTACCCAGGTTCACCGTGGAGCCAAGAGCTTTGTATCAATCTGTGCTGATGTTTGTTTTTTTTACTGCTTAGGAAGCCAAACTGACTGGGGTTTATGTGGTATGGTTCTGTGATGGTATAGGTGTACCATTCCTGGTGCTAACTCTGAGAGGCAGAATTTGGCTCTTTTTAACTTCTCTGGCAGGTAGAGTTAACAAATCTTGTTGCTCTTGTCCTGGACTTCGTGAAGAGTAGAGGATACAGTGCTTTACTTTTCTTGCTTCTCTCTCTCTTTTGTCCTGCCCTAAAATAGGGCACTTTCTTCTTTGGAGGCCAGACTGAAACATCTTGCACTCTGCACCTTTCCACACTCTTCCCCTTCTCCTCAATGCCTTGCAGAGGTTGTGTGCAGCACCCAACTAATCCCTATGTTACATACTTCTCATTCCAAGGGCAGGACTGGAGGTCCATGCTGAACTCTGTTTCAGTATTGCAGACAAGGCTCTGAACTTAACTCAGCACAAGAGGAATTCCATGTTTTCCCCCAAAGAAGCTAATTCAGCTGTTGAGATTTGGCAATCTCAGTGTCCTTCAAGTGTTTATATCTGAAGTTGAGCTTTTAAAATGACCTACTGTTATCAAAACTGAGCATTTGAAATCAGCAATCTCTAAAATTCACATAGGTATCTAACAAATCCTGTATTGAGATAAGCAGAGCTGAACCTTCAAAAATGGCATGAATTAGTGCAATCTCAAAATGAATTTAGAGGACTTGGCAAGCCTGAATCTTTTTATATGTCTGACTTCATAACATCTCAGATCACTTTAAATGCAATGTTCATAATTTAAATATCTTTTGGGGAAGAAAGGAGTTTTTACTCCTTGGGGATTGGCTTCTCAGCTAAAAGTTTCAGGGTTGTTTTAATTAACATAGGGGATATGGATTTGACTGGTGAATCACTTGGTAGATAAGGACCTGGCTCAAAGAGCTCCAGTCAATAGCTTGATGTCCAGGTGGAGGCCAGTGATGAGTGGTGTCCTTCAGAGATCTGGTTTGGGACTACTATTATTTAATATCTTTGGCTGGAGATGTGGAAGGTGGGATTGAATGCACCTTCAGAAAGTTTGCATGTGACACCAGGCTAAATGATGCAGTTGATTCTCAAAGCTCAGTAGAGAGAAGAGGTTCCATCCAAAAGGACTGTGTCAGAGGAGTGGACCCATGCAAACTTCATAAGGCTAAGTGCAAGGTCCTGTGTATGGGTTATGACAATCCTAAATGTGGATACAGGCTGGGCAATGAGTGGATTGAGAGGAGTTGGGTGTGCTTGTGGCTGAAGCACTGAATATGAGCTGGCAATGTGTGCTTGCAGCCCAGAAAGCCAACCAGATCTTAGGCTGCTTCCAAAGCGGTGTGGGCAGCAACTCGAGGGACAGGATTCTGCCCCTCTGCTCTGGTGAGACCCACCTGGAGTGCTGCATCCAGCTCTCTGAGTTTCCAGCACAAGACAGACAGGGACTTGCTTGAACAGGTCCAAAGGAGGGTCATGGAGATTATCAGGGGCTGGAGGCCTTCCCTATAAAGACAGGTTGGCAGGTCTGGGATTGATTAGCCTGGAGAAAAGAAGGCTCTAGGGAGACCTTGCAGTAGCCTTCCAGTACTTAAAGGAGGCCTACAGAAAAGATAGGGAGGGACTCTTTATCAGGGAGTGTAGTGATAGGATGAGGGGCAATGGCTTTATACAGGGAGGATAGACTTAATTTAGATGTTAGGATGAAATCTTCACTTTGTGGGTGGCAAGGCATTGGAACAGGTTGCCCAGAAGAAGTGGGGAAGAATACTTCCTGCCTCATCCCAGTGTTCAAGGCCAGGTTGGATGGGGAGCTCTGTGTGACCTAATCTAGTGGAAGAGGGCAGGGGAGCTAGAGCTAGATGATCTTGGAGGTCCCTTCCAATTCAAGCTGGTCTATGATTCAATGATATTTCTGTGTTTAACAAAGGCAATGCAAATTTCAAAAGGAATATACAATTAATAATGTCTCTAGGGAATTGCATTTTTGTAAATACCTGGTTATGGCAAGGATGCAGTATGATTTTTTAAATGAGGAAAGTCTATTTGTTTTATTAATACAGCTATTAGGTTGAGGGAAGAACCCCACTTTTTACTGTTTCTCTTTTTACATGAGTATTGGGTTCTTTACAACTGTGTACAACCTGGTTAAATGTTGTTTTTTTACACTAAGGAAAGGATTGTTAGTGTTAGACAGCTTTCTCTTCCTTTGTCTTGGTGTCCTGGTTTTTGTTTTCTGAGAGTCAATAAACAGCTTTTTAAAAGATTTTTTTATTTAAATTAAGTTCTCTGTCAGTATTTAAAACAACACTTTTATATGGCTAGGAGCTACTATTTTTTCCCCATATTTAAACTATTTTAGTAGAGTATGGAAACATAGTGATATAAAATATGTTCAACACTGTTTTTTATCTTATATGTATGGCATATAAGACGCAACAACAAGCTTTGTATTTGTGGAAATCAGTACTGATATTACCTAAGTTTTATCATACAATTGATCCTTAAGCAAGGAGAGGACCAGGAGTCCTGTAACACAATGTTTATTTCATGTTTTTTAGCATGTGTTATGTCTTTCTATTGCCTAACTTACCTTCTTTGTTTTGTTTTGTTTTTCTGTTTAGTTACCATATCTCAAGGTGGTACAATTCAGACTGTGACAAATTCAGCAGCTCCTCAGCCAGGTGCTACCATTGTGCAATATGCAGCACAGTCATCTGATGGCACACAGCAGTTTTTTGTTCCTGGAAGCCCAGTTGTTGTTCAAGGTATGTTTTATTAGTCTATTCAATTTTTGCTTTTTCATATTAAACATTTTTTCTTAAAAGATTTCTTATTTTGTGCTGACATTACTGCTCTATTAAGTAAAATACTCATGGCAAAGTGAAAGGGATTCAGGTTTTCCACTTAGTAAGGCAGCTACTATGTTTGATTAAAAAGAATGAAATAACAGTATAACATCACTTTCTCCTTTGGATTCCCTTATCCAGATTTTGAGACATGTTTAATTGGAATAAAGGTAGTCTTACAGATTGAAGTGAGATGCTGAAGGTGCGCATCATTTAATATATGAAACTAATTTGTTTTTTTCAGCAGTTAATGTTAATAAAACACAAATTCTGAAGATTTTAAGATATATTTAGGGCAGTATTTCCTTACAACTTACGGCTCTTGCAGTTACTAGAAAGCAGATCCTTTACTGAAGCTAGTTTTCTCACAGAGGAACACTTTGAAGGTCTTATAAAGTGCACAGATGATGCAATGAAAACCTTTGAAAATGGGAGAGAGATTTCTCAATAGGAATACTAAATTAATAACTATGGAGTATATACAGAATTTAAAAGTTATTGACAGAAGTAGAGAGGGAGGGCTGTATGAATACTTTCTTAAGCCAAAACAGCTGTCTGAAATAAACCATGAGTGGAGCTGGGTAGGATTTAGATATGTATTCCTGGAGTGGATGAGGGTCATCAAATAAATGCTGAAATACATTGTCATCCCAAGACTTTCCAGAAGCATTTCAAGTCCTTTAAGACTGTAAGATGAAAACGCCTTAGCCAAATGTTAGTTTTTATTCTTCAGAGAGTATTGTTACAATTTCCCTAAATATTATTATGAATACATACTTAACAAAGCCTTAAGACCTAAATTTGGCTGTCCTCCAAACCAATTTCCCACTCTAGTACTGCATGTTTTTTCTGACTACAAGTCTAATACATTTTCTAAGCATGTGCCTACACATCCCTTAAATCAGAGGCCACCTCCATCTCTCCAAGATAACCGTAGTATTTTATAGGTATTGCTTTGATTCTTCAGAGCTTTGGCATCAGGAGCAGAGAGAATAACTCTTCATCTGCTTCCTAAAACTTTCCAAGTCTGTGAAGAAATACGGCATTTGAGGATTTTATCTGGCAGCATTTTAGTCCTTGAGAATTCCATTTGACTGATTTTCCTTTACAGACTCTGCATTACAGAGCTGTTCTCTGACAGGGCCACTCAGTCTCAGCAATGGGCTCCACAAGATGGAATTGCCCATTAAGTGTTCTGCCTGTGATGGAAACTTTCAAAATGGATTCAGAGACAGTTACTGAATACCTTCTGTATCATGTTTCTGGAAGCATCCAGATACTTTTAACTAAATTGATTTGTTCTCTGTCCATGCTCAGAGAAGTTTATTTCCTGGAATTCTCTATTCCTTTGTGCTTTAGTGAGCCTCGTAGCTGTTAACACAGAAAAAAAATACAGGCTAACATATACAGAGAAAGTACAAAGCAAACAATAAGTGAGCATGAACTTGGAGATTATGAGAAGATAAAAGGATTCAACTTATTCTACATGCTGTTGATATTAGAAAATCTTCAGAAAAAACCAAAACCTCTATAGTAAAAAAGAGATTCATTAAAATAGTGTGAAAGCACTTGAAGATGTTTATAGTAATACAATTTTACGTGGGCAGCAAACCTGAGTCAATCACAATGGAGTTAGACAGTGGAATAAGTTGAATATACAAGTGTCTGAAATGTTCTTACTACAGGTCACCTTGTCTATGCTAGAAAATCTGTTGGAATACAGATCATGAACACTGGTCATTTATGTACACTTTGTAGTTGACTGTTCACCTAATATTGCGATAGCATAAATTATATTAGAAAAAATATTCTGCTTAATAAGCTTACCACTTACATAATGTATTTTTATAATAATTTTGGGTAAGTAGCATATAATTTTTTTTCTTAATAATAAAAGAAGAAAACAATATAACAAATACCTGGAAGCAGAAAAAATCTGTTTCAGATTATGTTTCAGAATCTTTCAGACAGCATATGTATTATTTTTTTCTTAAGTATTTGTTAATGAATCTCATGTAATAATGGATAATGTGACATAAAACCTGCACTTGGTATTTTCTGATAACCTGTGCTGTGGAAAAATATTAGGATAGAAATTCCAAATGTATTGATCCAATTGAGTGACATTGTATTTGCTACAAATTTACATAGACAAAATAAGAGGCAGTTCTAGTGTCTGGGCAGTTTCCTAATACATTAAGGGGTAAAGATTTCTTTGCAAGCTGAAGAAGAAAGTGTTTGACTGTTAGTGAAAATGAGTGTAGAAAAATTATAGAAAAAATTCTAGTGTGATTTATGTGTGTTTTCATTATATTGTTAGTGATGTTTGAAATCCATGGCTTGAATTTCTTGTGCTTTAGTTCTGATCTTCTGTGCATATGATCCTGAAGTGGTCCTGTAATCACAGAACACTCCTGTAAACACAGGATGTAAAACACAGAACATCAGTGCAAACATTGATGCTTCCACTGCTGTCATCCATCACAGTTTCACAGTTGATAAATTACCAGTCTGAATTTGTTTGTTGCAAAGACCTTAGAAGTTTGCTGTGCCCTACATACAAACCAGTGCTTTGACTCTTGGTCTGAAACTAATTTCATTTGCATTGATGTAAATAAGGAGTAACTCTCCTAGAGCTGAGTTGCTTTTTTTTTTTTAAATTTATATTTTAAAACTAAGTGAACCAGATATCTTGGACATATTTTGGAAAGGGAGAGAAGGGGGGAGAAGTAGCCTTTACTCAGAGTTACTGTTCTGCTTGTTACAGTATCTGAAGTCACTGCACTAGGTTGAATTACTTTGTTGGAATGTTCCTAAATAATTTCTGAAGCTTTTAACTGAAATTAAATTAGTGGGTTGAGGGTTTTCCTGCAAAGCAAGGAGCTCTAGCCTTTCATTTACCTATTTGTTACAGCTTGTTAAGCTTTCCTGACTTGCATGTCTGTCCAACAGAGTTCTCTGCCTTTTAGTGGAACTGTGCCAATGAAAACAACTGCATATCTGTTTTAAATTTCCTATTTTCTATCCAATCATGACACTATCATTTGGATTCATTCATGAATGCTAGAACCATGTTTTAATTTCTATCAGTTAGTGCTGTGAATTTTCAGGTCTTTCTTAACAGCTTGCTTTGTGGTGAGTGCTTTCTGTAGCTTTATGAATAATTCAGGGAAAAGAACAAAGCTAGAATTATAGCAATATGGAAGAGGGAAAAAAATAGCAGGTTTACTGGAAAAGGAATTCTTCAGGCTGCAGTTTCAGTGAGCTGTTCCAGTGATGGAGCATGTTAATGACAGTGGTAAGCAAGTGAGGTCACTGTGATGTCAGTGCTCTTGCTTGTAATCCTGCACATGCTTGGTAGTTTGGAACAGTTCATGCTGAGCTCTGGTAGAGGAACAGCAGAATCGTGTGTGCAGAAGTTACCATGGCTGTAACAGGAGATGAAACAGGTAAAAATTTTGTTAGCTTTTGACATGGTATTTTTGTATGTCTGTGCAGTGTTTAGTTAATATTTGTGATATTTTCTTTTGAACTTGTTGCTGTAATTCTTTCATCTCTCTAAAGTCATATGAATAGCTTCTGATTCTACCTACTTAGTGTAGCATTCCAGGGCAATTTTAACAGTTTCGTTTGGGGGAAAAAGAAAAAAAATCACTGCTAGTGCATTGAGTTCTTGCACAGATTGATTCAGTAACTGTTCTTTATTTTTTGATTCAGGATTTTGCTGAAAGCAATCCACCACTCTACTTTTGCATTTTTCTTTATTGTGGTGATAGTCATATATGTTACTGTGTTTATAATTACTTTTAGTTTTGTAAAAATGACGACTCCCTTTTTTATTGAGCAATAGACGCTGCAAATTTGATAGCCATAGGCTTAAGGCTAGCTGTATAGAAAGTGTTTCAGCAGCGTAAATCAGCCCTATGCTACCATTATTAAAAAAACACTGAATGGAACACAAATTTGAGGGCAATAATTGAAGTATTGTAACGCCTGCTTGTTTTCTCCTCCACTGTTAAAATGGTCTGTTCCTCAGCTAATTGAGTTCAAAAGGCTGACGTCATTAGATTTCCTGGAATCGTGTTGCAGTAGGGAACTGGAAAAGTTAAACTCCAAACAAGATACACATTGACGTCAGCTCCAAGTCATGCTGCGATTTAGTCAGTTCCTTTCTGCCTCGTCAATTGCCTCCGGCAGCTCGCTGACATTAACTGCTTCCCTGCCGGCTCCTACGTGCTGCCGCTCACTGCTCGTGCACGTTGTTTCATTAATCCTGAGATAAATATCTGCTCCAGGTCGATGTTTCTAATGCTCAAAGGGATAATGATTCATGCTCGTGTAGCCAGTTTAGCGGTGAAGTTAAAAACCCTTTGATAATCAAGTCCCACCATTATGACTCACAGAGGGGGAGAATAATCGTCCAAATACATTGGGCATTTTTTCTCCTGGATAGTCACTGAAAGAACTCGAGTGCAGGGATGCTCTCTAGTGTTCAGCAAGTTACTTTTTCCAAGAGGTAGTTGCTTTTTAAATTTTTTTTAAATTTAGCTTGGTTTTTTTTTTTCACTAGTTATGTCTTGGCTTTCTTAATTTTCTGTTTGTAAGTCTCAACTAAAAGCTTCAGGATTTCAGTGATTTTTATTCCCTTGCATTTTAAGGATTAAAAAAAAAATTACCTGGGGCAATGTGTTAGGGAAGTGCACCAACTCCAGGTTTGTTGCATTGTTAACACTCTGTTCTACTTCTGGTACTTTAGAAATTACATTAAACCTTTGAAAAATGTTGCATTAGAAACAGCACAGAAATTTGTCAGTCTTAAGTGTGCATGACATTTTTCTCAGATGCTGAAATGGAAGGCATGCTTCCCTGTAATATAGATATATAACTAGGCTTCAAATAACTTTGAAAAACAGTAAGTTTATCCCACTCTGTTTAAAACCTGTTTCATCTTTCCAAAGGTATTTTTCTGGGGAAATCAGTTCCACTGTAGTTCCTTGAGATAATATACAAAACATTTTCAGTCTTTGAAATCTATTTTTGCAGTGATGTATCATAGAACATATTATTGCACAATAAAAGATACTTTATCAATGTTATGCTATGCTGTTTTCTTTTCTCTGGATGGTGGTGTCTGGATTTGTAAGGTCTTACCACCAGAATAGTTATTTTTCAGTGTTCCTGTGCTATCGGGTTTGTAAGTGAGACAACTGTCAGGCAGAGACTGCCACTACTGAGACCTGCTCAGACTAAACCACTTACCAGTGGTGTTTGCTGATCCCAGCTGAGATAGGGACTTGCTTTTGTTAAGTCTTGCTGGAGGTACATGATCTCACCAAGTCCTCTGCACAAAGGCTGCAGTAGGTCCTGTTTGCTGCCATCTGAGTATAAATCAGACACAGAAAACAAAGTAGTTGGTCTTGCCAATCTGAGGTGATCTGGATTGTGGAGTGTTCCCCATGACTTGATCTACAAAATGGTTTGCTTGGATTTCTAATTCATTGTAGCTAAGGCAAACTAAGATACCATCTCTTTAATACCTGGTGATGAGATAGAAAAAGGTAGCTCTTACCATAGAGTCTGTAAGATGGATGTCATGTGGCTAGCATAAATGTGAGCCTGAAAGGTTGCTAAAATTCCATTTTTATAATTAGTGAGCTATCATTCTGTTGACGTGACTGGGACTGCTAATAAATGTGGAGGACTTAAAGGGTTAAGCAATTGCCTTGTAGATGTACAAGATGACCAAGCCCTGTGTTCATGGCAGCTGCCTGTCAGTGCTCACAGGGCTGTTCTGGGCTGATTTCTCCCTCCCTCTCTCCCACATGCCCAGGGGATTATCCAGGTCAGTTCACTGGTCCAGTTCATCTTGTAATTCCACAAACACTTTTACCCACAGGACTGGAGGGGGGGAGGTGCACAGGGTTTAAGCTGATAATGATTTCAGGACATGGCTGTGGAATTGTAGTCTAAACACAACTTGATTCTATTTTTTTTTTTTAATCAGTGAAGTACTTGCATTAATATAGCAAGAATAATAGTATATTTTTGCTAAGTTTATTTTTTTCCCCTATAGTCTAACTGCTCAATCTGTCAGCCTTCCCAAGATGTTTTTGTCTACATTTTATTTTTCAAAGTTGTCCTAGTATCAGCTGGGATAGAGTTAATTTTCTTCCTGTTAACTGGTACAGTACTGTGTTTTGGTTTTAGGAGGAGAGAGATGTTGATAGCAGATTTGTTGTTTGATTGTTGCTCAGCAGAACTTGCACTAAGTTGAGGACTCTCCAGCTTCTCATGCTCTGCCAGTGAGTAGGCTGGAGGTGCTCATAAAGCTGTGAGGGATCCCAGCCAGAACAGCTGACCCCAGATAGCCAAAGGGATATTCCATACCAAAAGGTATCATGCTCAGCATATAAACTGTAGGGAAAGCTGGCCTGGGGCCTACTGCTCAGCAACAGGCTGGGCATCAGTTGGTGAGTGGTGAACAATTGCTTTTAATTTGCATCAGTTATTTTTCTTGGTTTTATTTCTCTTTTCTTTTTGTTTTTTTTTCATTTTCATTACATTTATTTTATTTTATTTCCATCAAACTGTTCCCATCTCAACTTATGAGTCTTCTAACCCCATCCAGCTGCGGAGCTGTGTGGGTGGAGTGAACAAGTGACTCTGTGATGCTTAGTTGCAGGCTGGGGTTAAACTGTGAGACATGTTTTTCCATTATTTGAATAATGCTTTAAAGAAGTAAAGTATAAACTGAGTGTAACAAAGCTTCTGAAACATCAGCTATATACAGTTGCTTTAATGACAAAATTTGAAGTTTTGTTTTCTCATAATATAAAAAAATACTTATGGAAAAGAATAGATAAATACTTGTTTAAAATGTGAAGAGGATTGTATCTTTTGTTTGCTTTTTTTTCCTGTCAGAGAAGATACAAGTACTTAGGACTTCCCCAGTGTTTTTAAGTTGAGGTACATCATGTAGGGACAGAGACATATGAAACAAAGAAATGACGTGAGACTGTCAGAAAGGTACTGGTTTCAAGTCACGTCAGATCAGCATGTAGCTTGGGGAGAACACAAAACCACTAAACTCAGGAGCTGAATCTGAACTTTTGCCCTCTGATTTACTACTGATTTAGCTACACCCCTTCCTGTGCAACTGCTGCTGCTTCCTATTGCTCACTAATGCTGCAGCATCCCATGTGTGGTCCTCTTGCCCAGGGAACAAATGTCTGTACAGCCTGAGTGCTTCTCTGTTCCTTTTCATTGTAGCAACACGTTATCCAAGGGTTGCCAAACTGCTTTTGTAAGAGGAGGAGAAGCTGTAAAGCTGGTAGTGTTGCTATCACAAGGAAAGAGAAGAAAGTTGTCTTCTGAAGCAAATTGAGTCCTGTTCAGGGAGAACAGGGTAGCATATAAGCCTCACTGACTGCAACAGCAGGACCCTCTTTTTGTGGGATTGTGCAAACAGGAAATAAGTGTGGCTGCTCAAACTGTTTCTTAAATCCCCATGTTGTCTGAAGAGAGCCATGTGGAAGCTTTCAGTCTGGCTGGTTAGTGGGGTCACATCCTAGAGAAATTCAGATACTTTACAGTGTGGAAATAAGCGCTGTTAAGATAAAAAATACAGTTGTGTCCTTACAGACCTGTGAAATAATTTACAAATCTGGGATCCTGGATAAGGTCATTGTCAGAAATCTGTTATTTTCAGATAAACCTCTTTTTTTTTGCCATACATTTTTAAATGTGTTTCTTTTATACAGCTGCCACTGGAGACATGCCAGCTTACCAGATTCGAACTCCCACTACTACCTTACCTCAGGGAGTGGTTATGGCAGCCTCTCCAGGGACTTTGCATAGCCCTCAGCAAATGGCAGAAGAGGCAACACGCAAGAGAGAGCTGAGACTTTTGAAAAATAGGTAAGACTATATAATAATTTGTAGTCAGTGTTGCAAACCACCCTCCTCCCCCACAAATATTATAATGACATTTTCTTCTTAAGGTCATGAGCACTGCCTTGTAATTGATGAAGGCAGGAAATTCTTTGTCAGTCATCCCATGTCCTTCTAGCATAGAGTTTTGCTTATAAACTCTGGAAGATTAGAGTTGACCTTATACCCGTGGATTTTTAGTTTAAAAATATTAGGTGATTCAGAAATCAATATCAGATAATTTTTGTGATGATCTAGAGTTACACTATTCATTGAATTTTACTTCCTGTTCTTTCCCACTGCTGATAGTAAAATGACCAGTAGGGACTTTTTAATTTAAAAATGTCCCTGCAAAGAACTGGTTAGGAAAACAGCTGAGGATCTCATTAGCAGCTGTCCATTAATGATGCTGTGAAGAGGACTTATTCAAAGATGGAATGATAATTATAGACTTTGCTAAATACTTGGCTGCTGGGATGAGATACTTTGCAGTACCCCTGTCATTTTGTGAGACATATTGTGTGAAGTTGTTGTGTATTTTTTAATTAGTTGTCATGGACTTGACTGAATGTTGTAAATGTCAGTCTTTCTCTGTTGTGCATTCTTCATACTATTTTTAGGGGAGTCAGTCTTTTTTAAATATGTAGCCACCTCTGTCATTGGCAGATTAACAGTAGAAATAGTCTGCTCTGCAGATCTCTAATACACTGCTTGACACTTGTCTTATGATTGAATTAATTAATGGTATTGCTTTGCTCTCATGCCTGTCCTTTATTTTAAATTACTTACAAGGATCACTGCATTGTTGTGCCTCCTTTTTGTTTCTTCTCTCTTCAGTTTTAAAGCTAGTGCCTATGCTATAGCTCATAACCTGCTGGAGTGTTAGCCTCTCAAAATTTGACAGCTTATCATGTTCCAAGGTGGTAAAGGAGGACTCCCAGTAATTCTAATATTTCTTCTGGAATTGAATGCTTGTTTAGTCACATGCTTCTGAACAGTTCTATATTTAGCTCCAATAAAAGAGACTTTTGAGCAGACCTACAAGAATGGCTTCAGGCTACCATTTGCCAGCATCAAAAACCACAGACTCTTGTGGCTGAAGTGTGCTCAGGCAGCCAATTCTGAAATGCTAATAAATTTTATTTGTTTGGACTTAAATTGAACTGTACATTGTTACAACATGCTGTAAGTTTTATCTTCATGTAAGCCTGGCATCTAGCTTTTTATCTGAAGAGAGTAGTGTTATGTTTGTTTTTTCTGAAAGTATGTTTTCTGGGTTTGGTTTTAAGATTTTGATGGCAGAAGACAATGCTCCTGATAAACACACAAAGTAGGATGTGACTGGAAGAAGAAACGCTGCTTTCCATCCTAATGTTTAGTACAATTCAAGTCAATACATTATCATTTAGTCCCTGTTTTTCTCATTTCTTCTTTGTATCAGTTCCATCTTTCTATTTGGTGATGCTGGATGCGTTTCAAGTTCTAGATGTTTCGGATTATATTTTAATTATGTTACTGCTTTTGGCTGTTATCTGATGTTCTGTTTGTGCAATCCAGCAGTGGTTGGTGGTGGTTGTTGTTATTGTGGAACCACAGGGAATGCAGGTAATTGCATTTATCCAGTCTTTGCCATATTGTGGCTGTTCCTGTAGTCATTTGCCTTGTATTGGTTCCAGGGAAGCTGCCAGAGAATGTCGCAGAAAGAAGAAAGAATATGTCAAATGTCTTGAAAATCGTGTGGCTGTGCTTGAAAACCAAAACAAGACTCTCATTGAGGAACTCAAGGCCCTCAAAGATCTTTATTGTCATAAAGCAGAATAACTGTCTTTCATTTGGACCTCCTTTATTATGAACTTTAATCAAGGCATGAGAGGAAGCAATTCTACAGATTGCCATATGAACTTGAGAGACACTTGAGGCCCTTGTGGAACCCAGTTTTGCTTAGTGTTTTCAGACTGATTTGGGAGATATTCCAAAATTTGGAATTCTGTCATAGTCTCCATACTCTGCTGAGCTTTCTAATGGCATGCAAATGGCTTTTTGTTTGCACTTTTTACTTCTGCTTTTTGCAGGGAAGCTGCTAAAGAATGTCGACGTCGGAAGAAAGAATACATAAAATGTCTGGAGAGTCGTGTTGCAGTGCTAGAAGTTCAGAACAAGAAACTTATACAGGAGCTTGAAACCCTAAAAGACATTTGCTCTTCCAAAACAGATTAGTAAAAATATTTATTATACTGTGAACTAAGATATGTCCAGTTGCTTTGTAAGACAATACATAGCCAACATGACTTACAGCTTTCTCTTTGTGTCATTTATAATATATTCCAACTGCTAACATTCCTGAATGCTTTCCTGCTTTTTGTCAATTCATAGCAGTAATTTCAGGTTTTTCATGCACCATCCTTCTGTCTCCCAAGGAGCCAAATGTTAAAAAATGTAACAAAGTAAAAAAGAGCATAATTTCTAAGAGCTGTTTCTTTGCCATATATTTACATACTACTTTTTACATGTTACTGAGTGTCCTGCACATTCAAAATATTTTGCGATTGTTTTAGATGAATCATAAAGATAATGCATCCAGTAATACAAGAAAATCAAACAACCCAAGGTATCTCAGGAAAGAGTTTATAAAAGAATGTTATGATTATATGTATGTACTAGTATACTAGTCTACAGATGATTTTATGGCATATTTTTATATTAGTTGCTTTGTGGAAAAAAGTATTGTATTGCTGTCACTGAGTGCCATGGTTAAAGATAGTTTTTAATAGAACCATGTTGTTTAACCTGTGTAGTGTCTGATTTCCTTTAAAAACCTGGTTGAGATGCTTTAAAATCCATGACTATCTGAAAGAAGACAAAGGGAAAAAAGCACACCTAAGCTCATGACATGATGCAAAGTATATTGTAAATACCTATAAGAAGCTCTCTATTATACAGCTGCTATTTACTTAAATTTTCTGTAACCTGCAGAATATTTGATTCATTGGAGGTCTATATATCAATATTTAAATGTTCATCCTGAATACTTCACATTCTAGATCCTGTACACCTGTGGATAGTTGCCTGTAGTGAAGATTGATGGTTTAGTTCTTTTCACAATTTCAGCAAACTACTGACTGATGGTCAAGGTGTCCTAAAGAAGGAGGCTTTCCAATAAATAGTAACTATTTGCTGTTTCCTGATTCTGGAGTAGCCTACTGATGAGAGCTGAAGATTTTTGACATAAACCTGTGTTTAAACCAGATTACAGCTCTCGTAAATGCAATATGTGCCAACTTTCCATCGTGCTTTGAAAAACTAGTGCACAGGCAAAGTTGCTTCTGGGTATTTTATAATTCATGAGTGATCTAATTGTTTGGCCAGTACAGTCTATGAGCAGAGCATTTGGGAGCTTTGCTGGAACTAATAGCACCATTGCCTTACTGATGTGGTAGGAAGAAAGGACTGGTTCCTACTTAATTTGTTTTACTGAAGGGTGGGTGTGTGTGAGAGTGTGTGTGGAAGGGGAGGAGGGATGGAATCATACTGAAGTCATTGAGACTTCCTTATTTAATTTGAACTCAATTTGCATTTAACCCTCTTCCCTCTGACCCTGTTGGGGTGGGTTGGTTTATATGTATTTTTTTCTTTTTTCCTAAATTACTTGAAATACACAGGAATAGTTTTCTCAAATATTTTGAAAATCCCACTAGGTACCTAAGTGAGACTATTTGTAAGAAGAGGTATGCTCTCTCACTTCCTGCTGCCACATCAGTTGATTTAAGGAGGTATCAAGATGGCCTCTAAGGCTCTGCTGCACGTTTGGAACAAAAGTATAGTAAACTTTGAAATACCTTCTTCACTGTGAAAATACATCCAAAGTGCTATGGTCAGCAGAAGTCAAAGGTTCTGTTCAGTTTGGACAGGATGAATGCAATCTGCAGGTCCATGTTGCAGCCTCTGTAGTGCAACAAGTTGTTTGTTATGGCTCTGTCACTAAAGTCTGTTTTCTGTTACAGGTAAGCATTGCTTCTGACTCACAAGGGATTTGGAAACTAAAATAGAGAGAAACTTGTGTGTATGTGGTAGATATGTCTCCAGTAAAAATATGTCTCTTTATCTTTACAATAGTATCTGATATTAACTACAGTAGAAATTTGATAGGAGGAATCCTTGTCTGTTCCACATCTGCGTGGAAGAGATCATCACTCATTTCTTTACTAGTATAACCATAGAATGGTTTGGGTTGGAAGGAACAGTAAAGATATCTAGTTCCCAAATGCTGTGCCTTGAGCAGGGGTGCCACTCACTGCTGAATCATGTTGCTTAGAGCTCAATCCAACCTAGCCTTAAACACTTCCAGAGATGGGGCAACCAGATCTTCACTGAGCAACTTGAGTGCTAACCTCTGAGTAAAGAACTAATTGCTATTAGTATCTAATGTGAATCTCTCTTCTTTTCTTTGTAACCATTGCCCCTTGTCCTATCATTGTCTACCTGTGTAAAAAGTTCTCTCCTTTTTTTCCTGTAAGCCTCTTGTAAGTACTGAAAGGCTCAGTGAGGTCTCCCTGGAGCTTTCTTTTCTCCAGGATGAAAAAGCCCAGCCATCTCAGGCTGTTTTCATAGGAGAGGTGCTCCTGCCCTGTGATTATGGTGACTGTCCACCAAACCTGCTCTAACAGGTCCATGGCTTTTCTGCAATGGGGCTCCCAAAGCTGGATGCAGCACTGCAGGTAGGATCCTGCCAGAGCAAAGGGGCAGAATCTGTTCCCTCACCTGCTGCTCACCCTGTTTTGGATGCAGCCCTGGATGCACTCAGCCTTTGGGGCAGCAGGCACACACTGAAGGAGAGTGATGAATGTGGTGTAGGAAAAAGGCCTTTTCAGTGGTATTCTTTATATTCTTTATATTTTTTCTGTTAGAAAACTGCATTTCTATGGTATGAAACTCCTTCCTTGTTGCAACCATACAAATGCAAATTTCTTTAAGATAGACAGCTAGAAGACTGGCCTTTGAGGGAAAGTGTGCACAGGCCTGCATGGATTTAATTTTTTTTTTTTTTTTCAAAATAGATATTCATGTAGCTCAGGTAAAATAGTCTCTTGTAAAATGTCTTCAGTTTCCTAGAGTTGTGGGCGATGAAGAATGTAATAGTCAGCTTCCTCTTAAGGTACAGCTTTGAGTCATAGCTGTTTTTTCTTAAACAGATGTGCAAAGAGAAATCTCTGTAGACTATCCAGACATCTCTCTCTTGACTCTCTAAAAGAGCCTTAGCTGTTTTGGCCACTGAAGAAAGGGATTAAAAGAAGTATATTGGAGGTGTGGATTTAGTTTCTTTGGGAGGACTTTTTTGATTGTTAATCCCATCGATTTTGCTGTTTGCAAGAATAATGGTGGATATTTTTTTTGTTTTGTTTTGTTTTGTTTTTTTTTTCCTGCACTGGTGCAGTCCTGAGGAGTGCAAGTTGGCTCCTGCTTGGTTTTCCTTCAGTTCTTGTCATATGTAATTGCTGATCTGTACTGGTACCCTGCAGAGATCAGTGTAATAGCTAAATTCAGTGTGATCTTTTTCTGAATTAACTATAGCTTCAAAGAAAACTAAGGGGTCTGCTCAGCTTCTAGTTTGGATTGACTCATTTTGCCCACAGCTTTTTTCTGTTTCATCCCCTTGGTGTTTAGTGTGTGGGTGTGCACATGGCAAGACTGTAGGGAATGCTGAGCTGTTAAGCAGCTGACAGAACCAAGCTGCCTTTTGGTTGTCAGCCTTTCTGTGGAAAATATTTTAGTGTGGGGAGGGGGTCTAGGTTTTTGGAGTTTTTTTTTAAGGCGCTATGAGACTCTTCTGGATGAGAATAACAGTGATGTCATTATTCCAGCAAAAGCATTCTAGTACTTGTTTGATTTAATAACTGAGGAAAATAATTTAGGTAAATTTTAGAGCAATTTGATAGTCTCTCTTGCCAACTGGAAATGGTAGGTTGGAAAAAATAAATTTATTTTTCTGTGTCTAATGAATCTTGATTTTTTTCAGGTTTCTGGTTTTTTTCTAATTCTGAGTTAGAACTTCCTTCTTGCAATAGCCTTGTTCAATACAGTATGAAGCAGAAGCTGTGTATATGCACTAAGTCAGAAAGAGTAGTGTGTGAGTTGAATGCCATGTGTAGACTAAGGAAAAGAAATAACTTCATTGTATTCTGTGTGACTTGAATGGAAAAACCAGTGAAGGAAGTGTCTTTGTTATGGTAACTGCTGAGCTTTTTCCTCTCCTTTAATAGCCTTTGTCAGTGGAATCGGGTGTGATTAATACATCTTGTGAATGGAATTATGTCTATAAAAATGGCATAATTCACAAATCTGGTTATCTAGCCAAGTCATTAATTTTGTTTTGTGGCTTCAAAATATGATTTCCAAACATCCTTGAATGAGGCTCTTAATATTCTCACTTTCATGATTCTGCCCTCTGCCCCTTCCCAATGTGGTTGTACTCACACCAGGTAAAAGCTGCTGCAGGATTGTTTAACAAGCTCCGTCTGAACCAAGGGGGTTGCTTTTTCTAAAATAGTTCTCTTAAAGATTTTATTTTTTCCTCTAAGTGAGATATATATCACATTTCTAGTTTTCATTAATTCTTCCAGAAGTGAGAGAACTGCAAACTCGTTTTTAAGTTTAATGCATACCAAGGTGTTTTCCTTGATGAAGTTGATTTTGAAGAATTAGATTCTCCAAGATCCTGGTTGTGTCAACCAAAAGCTTTCTGGAGTTTGTCAGTTGGCATGCAAACAGAAAAATGCTTAAATCTTTCACATGCCTGCATTTTTACCAGTGATGTTGTCAGTTACTTCAAAGATCCAGACATGGGCCTGGAGCTGCAGCTTTCATGACAAGTGAGCAGCCCAAATCTGTTAAGATCTTCGAAGCAGACATTGTTCTTTTTTTCTCATTTGAGGCCTGATCTGTTTAGCTTTTCTGAAATGTGTCTATTGGAAATGGTCCTAGCATGAAATACAGCTACAGAAAAACAGAAAGTTAGGATAGATTGAACAAATTGTTTGAAAGCAGTGCTGTTACAGAGTATAACACAAGTAGGTATGGTAAGTTTGGATGTGGGACTGTTTATTTTTTAATTTCTGTACTTTTTGTGCAGGAACCCCATTGGTCTGTGCAGGGATCAGAGCTCTGCAGTGTTGAGCACAGGATGCAAAGTGAACATTTCAAAATCAATTCCACTTTCTTTTGTTGTATCTTGTGTAAATTGTTATCTACAGCTCCCTACCACATGCTATCAGACCTGTTCCATACTTTACTTGTCCTTTTTCTTTGAGGATTTTCATTTTCCTGAAATACTAAAATTCTTTCCTGTGAAATGACAGTTGCTCATGTTTGTATCACATTTCTTCTAGTATGTTTTGAACCTGGTGGTCAACAGCAATTAAAGTTCATAAAGATCTCTCAAAAGTTCATAAAAATTGGTGGTTAGCAATGAAGGCATGGACTTAATACAGGAGAAGTTGGAATGTAAGATTTTTAAATTTCAAGAAAACTTACTAGGAATTCTCTCCTATTAGATTCCAGAGAATTAATTTACTGATTGCCTGTGAACCAGAGAAAGTGAGTTTTTTCATTGATGACTACTTGTATTTTTGGAGGATGTTTGAATGTCTCTAGATTATACCATATTTGTTCAAAATAACAATTTGTTTATAGACAAAATGTATCATATTAAAAAGCTGGAATATCGTGCATACCAGACCTAAGCTCTTGGGTCTGATGCTGTTTTCTGTCTCTTCAATGAGCCAGTGGTAGTTGAGTAAAGGACAGTGCAATGTATCCTGATAAAATACTTGCTGGATGTTCCCCCAAATTGAAACAGTTACTGACACACTTCCTTTTTTTTTTTTTTTTTTTTTTTTCTTTCCCTTGCACTTCAGCTAGGCAAATAAGTTAAAATTAGACTGGTTTTGAAATACACTATTTACAAGAAAAAATACCTACTGCCTATAATGTTACATTGTAGTAGCTCTGAGTAGAATCTGGAAATTCAATCTTAAATTTGGAATGCTGGTAATTTCTGATTATCTCGGTAAAGTTCAGAGCAAAAAAGACACGATTTTTTTTTCCAGCTGTTTTAGAGTGACACCTTGTGGAGTATAAATGTTTGCACTTTATATTCAAACAGATAAAGCAGCAGTGGATTCCAGGAGTAGGGAATTTCTTATGTCTTATGGGGGAAGATATGGGGGGTGGGGCTTTCTCTGCCTGTTGAGGACACAAACTCAGTTTTTCCTACTGTTCCTGTGCTAATATGTAGTTAGAAATAAGTGATTTAAAATTTGATCATTTTAAATTTATTTTTTTCCTTTCAAGAGAAAAAAAATAGTATTGACAGTTTTTCAGTTTACAGTCTTTCTGATCAATAGTCCCATTTAATTAAAAATAAAATGGGAATTATTTATTATTATTATTAATAATAATAGTAATAAATTTTATCTAAGGGCTATTACAAATACTGCTGTTGAAGCACAGTAGTTATTAGTTCTAGATCACAGAAATTAAATACAGTAAAAAAGCTAAGTATCTTTTGAGATGTAATGATGTGAAGGGAAAATGAAATTATACAGTTCTAATCCTGGCATATGGAAATATCATTCTGGAAATGGGGAAGTAATGGGGAGGTAAAAAGAGGGAATTCAGAATACAGGAAAAGATAAAGGCAAAGTAATGAAGAAAATAATTCTTCAGGCTAGATAGATTCCACTTTTTTAGTAAATTGCACAGGTCTGCATTACAGCCATGACTATATAGCATTCTGTCCCCCACAGACACATCTGCAAGTGACCATGTGGATAGTTCATGGATTTGTTTTTCCACAGCACCTGTGAAGTGGGTGAGCTGAGCACCTAAACAGAAATTTTCTAAACTATTTCAAGAGAATTAGCCAGATACATGAGATATGATATCAAGATCTAGAACAACAAATGCATTTGCATATGGTAAGTTTATAGGCCTATTCTATGAAAAATGAAAATATATGTGGGCTGGGAATTATTTTTATTAAGAGATTAAATTAAGTATTTATACAATTTAACAATTAAACAATTAAAAATGAAATTAAGTTACAAATGCCATGCAAATTTTTTCCCAGTCCAAAATATTAACTTGGTCATAGTTAACTTTGTGTTGAAACCAAGATTATCTGAGGAGGGTCAGTATCCACTTTCACTGTAGTGAAATGACTGCAAAGCCTATAAAACTGATTTACTGTCCCAGCTGTTTTTGGTCAGGGTCTAATGGTATGCAAATCTGGTTGTGTATGTCTTCCCCAGACTAGAGCATTCCTGAGGTGACAAACATTATGCTCTAACAACATCTAATATTAGCTCTTGCTTTTGAGTAGATCAGTTGGTTTCACAAAGTCCTTCTGTTTCCAATTCACACTCATCCCCACACCATCCCACTTTCAAGAATGAAAGAAATAAATGTTACATTTCTTTAGCCAGTATTTTAGCCCTGGAAATCCTTAGGTCTGTTTGATCTCCCACTTTGCCATTGCCTCCCTAAGGATCAGAAATGGATTTGTTCTCATAACCCAGCTGTGTGCTTTTATGAACAGCAGAGGTCTCATTGTGCAACTTGGAAAGGTATGAACAGAGAATAGAAACAGCTCATGCAAATATGCACAGCAGCATCTGCAGGCCTCAGGTCAAGAGCCATCTCTAGAGACACATTTCTACCAGATCTCCTTTGTAAATGACTGGCAGCAGAAACCTCTGCTTTCTACTGCTTATTTGCCCAAAACTACATGTCAGAGAACTTACTCAAGTTATTAATATTTCTGGAACTATCACTTTTTATTGGCTTCTTTTAGTTGGTTTTTCAAAATTTTTTTTTTTCAGAGTGATAACTCTTCTTGCACAACCTAGCTGCCTCTAGGTAACAAAGTTCAAATTTGAATTTTTCTCTAGCAAGATGGTCAGCTTCTACCTCTGGCAAGAAAACTTGTTACTCTTTTTAATGCACACTTAACACTAAGGGAACAGCTATAGAAATGTCCAAGAGTTTTTCAAATGTACCAAGGTAAAATAAAGGCATATGCTCAAACTTGAAGGAAGGAAAAGCTTCCTTTAAGCAAGAGGGCACTTCCATAATAAAATTATCAAAGCTCTACTCTGAAGTTTAATAACAAATTTTAAATATGGCCAGAGCATTTCCTCATGTACTCCTCTGCTCCCTGCAAAGGTTTTGAAAATAAAAAATTTCAACTGTCCAGCCAGTCTAAAGAATCTGAAAGAATCAGTTTACAGCAGGTTATGTCATAAAAAATCTGATGCCTGCCTCTGCAGAAATTGTGAGTAAATAAACCTGGTGCTTTATTATGCACTGCAGAAAGACTGTATTTAGGACAAAGGAGAGCATGATTAACAGTGTCCACATAAACTTAATTTTTGGTTAGGGTAGGGTCTGGTCTTGTCTTTCTGAATTACTCTTGGAAAAATCTTCATAAACAAAAAAAATTACTAAAGTACAAGGATTTATGCAATTCATGAGAGAAATTGTGTATAGATCAACAGAAAATGAGAGTCAATTAGTGTCACTTATGAACAGGACAATGGTTAAGTATGTAGGTCATTTTTTAGAGATTAGTTATCTGGGATCTTGGACAGATGCCCAGCAAAATAAAACACACTAAATGGAACTGCTGGTATAAAATAATCCTATTAAAATACAACATTAACTTTGCAATAATGTAGAGAAGTGGTGTCAGGACAACAGCTTTGTTTTAAAATACATACTTGATAAGGAAATAAGTTTATCAAATAAATAGAATCATAAGGACAGTGGCTAAATACATTTTAAATGTGGTTAAAGATTTTATTCCTAATGAATTCATCTTCTTTAAATGTTTAGCAACATAAAGAAGGATAAAAGATATTCAAAAATAGAGGGAATGTGGCTGATATGTCATCAGGTATGATATTTGCTCCAGATCAATAGGTTTTGTTTGCTCAAGTCAGTCAATAATTGTATCAGAAAGCATAGCTAGACTTTGTAGCATATAAGCTACAAAAAGAAATTCCCAACCCAGTAGATAACTGAGGCAAAATGAAGGAATATACTGCAACAAAGGGGCAGGAAAAAAAATTGTGCCTACTGTCCTAGCTTAGTATTCATTAGCAGTTGTACAAAACGAGTCTGGAGTGCTGTACCTGGTTCTCCTTCAGTGTTCGTGAAGCTGAGTATGTCCAGTGATGAGACAAGCAGACCTGCCTGAAGAACAGAGTTGCTGCTCTGCCAGAACTTGGCCTGTAGATTTACTTGTGCCTTATCACTGCAAAAGTGCTAGAGGAAGTAAAACCTTGAAGACCATCCCACATTGATGGTACCCAGGAGAACTGAAATGGCATTTGTGAACCTGCTATGGGAAATCTTAAGGGCCAGATACTAAATGGTCTAGGAAATTGTTGCATGTCTAAACTTTAGATATCTGGTCCCAAATCTGGTAATTGGGTCTCTCAGTGTGTACAGGCTCTCTACACGATACATGACTGCTTACATTAAAATTCAGATAAGTTCATAGGAGTAGATTTACAAAGTCCATCTCCTTTCTCCTGATTCCTGCATAAGTTAACTGTTAGTTGCTTGAAGTGATACGTGTCTTATCTAGCAATGGTAATCTAAACTAGGTGTTTCTCCATAGTCTAGGTCTGTATTTGAGTGGGATGGCAGGCAGTGTTTCCATAGTGCAGTTCATAACTTTGAGGATGAAGTTATTTGCCCTTGCTGAAGTCCCTTTCCTTCCACTAATCAAGCAAACAGTTCCGAGAGGAGCTACAAACAGAGGGCTGATTTTGTCAATTGAAGTTAATCAAGATACACCCAACCCAAATGTTACAAATTCCTGATACTTTCCAAGACAGATCAACTTTTATCTTGAAGGAAAAGTCTTGAAAGGAGTAGTTGTGGTAAGGAAGGGGAGATTGTATTATCAGAATAATGGTGTACAGGCAGCAGACCCTGACCAGCATGGTAGCTGAAGAGGTAAGGAGTTAGGTAAGATTGAATGTTCTTTGGCAGAGGAGGATTTAGATACATCCTACATCTGTGACAGTGGTCCTGATTCTGTGCCATGGAAGATGCTCCATAAACATCCCAGGCATGGATTATGTAATTCTAAAGGGTAGTAATGCTTTTATTGGCTTCCTATGTCAAGCTTGATCTGAAAATATGGAAGTAGGTTTTGCAACTTTGAAGCTAATTGAAAACCTTAATGGTATCATGCTGCATTCAGCATTCAGGTTAGGTTGAGTGTAAGCAGCAGCTCTGTAAGCTGGGAAAGTTGTAGCTGTTAACCACTGTTAACAGGAGCAAAATTACTGTAACTACAGGAGCTATTACAAGGAGCAAAGCCGTAGCCATGATAGGAGCTGTTAAGAGATATCCAAGGTCATTTGCATCCCATTTTAAACAGCAGACCCTTGACTAGATCTGGCGTTGTTGCAGTATGCTTAGTCAAATATCATGTTCTCATTAATATTTCTTCTTTGTTGAATGTGGATATAATTAAGCTTGAAGTACAGAGATATCCATGACCATTAAATACTAGATAAGGATTATTCTGTTTATCTTTACCTTATTAGCTAGTATATTTTAACTTATTTAGTATTAAGTAAAAAAAAAAATTCTGAATAGTTCCTACCCTTTGGATGTAATCTAGAAATATTTTATGGATATTTACAGAGCTGAAGTGTTGCATAAGAATGCAAGAAGGGCTTAAGATAATGTGTGACTCTGCTACTCTTGGGAATGAGTCCGCTATTCATTTGGAATTGAAAATATGCAATCCCAGGAGGATATTATGAAGTGGTATGGAGCTATTTTGTTTAAATTTGTTGGATTTTTGTCATTAGTTAATTTTCAGCATTGTTATGTAAATGAGAATTCACTGTTACCTGTGGCACAATCTCAGAATAAAAACATGGAATTCTTCACAAGATTTAATTTTTCTCTTTTCTTTGTTAGGGAGGTAGGTTTAAATTTATACATTGTACAAATTGCATATTGCAATAAAGTTCCCCGACCCAAATTTCTAGTCTAACCTAGATAGTTATTTAGTTTATGTGGGTTCCCAATGTCAACTTCAAAAGTTATGTTATTCAGATGAACAACATAAATTAATAATCAGTGCATATCTGAAAATGTTTGAAGATATTTTTGTCTTCATTTGCAGTTCTATGTGCCACTGATGCTGACAGCTTTAGGACATGTGTGATTAGTTCTCTCTGCAGACAGAAACCTATTCGGTGTCCTGTATTTTTGCTTTCAGTCTTTCCAGTACCTCACAAAAAATCCTGATTTATGGAGCTGTCATGGATCTTGCTTCTGCAATTCTTTATACCTGACCCATTTGATCCCATCTGGAAACCAGTGGTTGCCTTAAACTCTTGCAGTTTCTGTGTGCCTCTCCATTCTCTTTATGTAAGTTAATTTGCATTAGGAGGTAGGATAGCAAAGGCTTTTAATTTTAATTCAACAGATCACCTTGTTGAAATAAGACTGTGAAAGTAGTTATTCCAAAAAATGTGTGGGTTTTTAGTCCATATAGTTAAATTGCATACATTATAGGGTTCCAACACATATGTTGGCTATATAGCCTCTAATTTCCATGAACATTTTTATTTTGTCAAAAAATATATAACTCCTCCTTTGACAGAACATTACAATTCTAATTTTTATTTGGCACAGCAGAAAACTTTTTTTTATTTAAAAATATATTTCAAGTATTGCACCAGCAGAGATTCAGCAACTGTACTTGTGAAATGAGGTAATTCAAAATAATTATTTCCATCATAAATGTGACAGATTAATAAAAAGCTAATGCTAGTTTCAATACCTGTATTACATATTTCTAAATTTTGATCTGTGCTCAGCAATGCTCTCTGATGCTCCAGGTTCTTGAAGTGGAAGCAAATGATATAACCAAAACAAAGAGAACAGCACAGTGGAAGATTTCAGATAATCTGCTGAAGCTACAGCTGTCTGGCACCAGTCAAATTCACATGATTAAAAATCCTCTCCTGCTTTTATTTCAGCATCTTAGAAAAAACATTGAAATGACCTGCAAAACAACCATCAATATAGGAGTAGTGATGGGGAGAATTCATGAGAATACATTTGTTCTCAGAGATGATTCCCAAATTTAGGCTTCTGTCTCAGTCACTTAAGCCCCTTGAGTGAGACCATGACCCAGAAAAACAGTCCTGTCTTTCCCCAGTCACATATTTCCACTGCTTCTCCTGAGCCAGTAATAATGTTAGCACAATTACATGGTAAGCTGGGTTAGAGACTAGCTGAAAACTTTTGCCTGATTTAGCTTCAAGCAGAACAGGCTGATAGAGCTGCCTGTATGGCCATACAAATAATATTGTGGGCAGGGGAACAGACATGATCCTGCATGTGGGAGATCAGGACAGCTGGCTTTATAACAGTGAACACATGGTTCAGAGTGAGTGTCAGTATATCTTGTGTTTTTGAGAAGAATGTAAAAATTAGGAAACTATCATTGGGAGTAGCAAAAGTTCCCAATGCATGTGTATAGAAAAGGAATTGCAAACAAGGATTTTCCTTCCTCTGGTTATGTGCTGGTCCCAGGGAAAGGAAAGAGGGGACAGTTTTTTGTCTGTCAGTGTTGACCATTTTCAAATACTTTGTGTACCATTAGTAGGATCTAGAAGAAGTCCTGCATATTGGATGCATCTGTGGTAAATTGAGATTTTCAGTGGTGTAAGGGAAAATTAGGCTGTTGGATCTTGTTTACTCTTACTGGAAAGGAGGCCGTTACCTCCAAATCTGAGTGGCAAGAATCCCTTCTGAAATGATCCTTGTACATTTGTTCAAGTGTTGCAGTCATTGGCAAGAGTGATTTGACTCTCCTTGGAACAGACTCTACTAGGCAGTTTTTAGTGATGCTCTATTCTGGAGGGGTCCCTGACACATTTGCTGTTCTGATGGCACATGTAAAATTGTACATTAAGTGCATCTAAAAGCAGGATACCTTGACAGTGAGCACTTGCAGTGAGTTAACTCAATGGTTGTATTTCTGCTTCTCCCAGTGCTTGTTCTGGGAAGTTTGTACTGTGAAGTTGGTTAGGTTTTTTGTTTTGTTTTCGGCAGTTTTTAAAAGTCTTATCAATGGGATTGTGCATGATTAAGGGTATAGATCAAACTCAAAAAGACTGTGAGCCCTAATGCTCTAGATGAATGATAGAAAATTTATTTTGCATTACATAATGTATAACTTTTTTTCCTTTTGTTTGCTATACTGTGGCCAGCAGCATGATTTATCCTGAACCTAAACACTTTGCCAACACGTATTTGATTAGAAATATTAACCATTACCAAGACACATATTTTAGCTATGTAGGCAATCCCATACCAGCTGTGAATTCTTAAGATAACTCAGTCTGAACAACTGGGAAAATTATGAAACCAGTTAACAGACTTGGACAAAATACTGTGTTATCCTTATGGATAATCCACAATATTAAACAGTGAGATGTATCTTTGGCAACTTTATTTTGGACAAGGACAATCATGGTTGAGGTTAGAGACTTTGTAAGCTTGAATACATAATTAGAGTCCAACGATTGCTTTTCACTGGTCTTCAGTCTTTAAGAGGCAGCTGCAAACATGTGAGCTGAATTGCCTAAATAATCCAAAGAAGGAAGTTTGCTTTGTAATCTTGTACCAAATTTTATAATTCATCTAACTCATCAGTATTAGAAATTACTTTAATTCAGAGATTACAGGAAAAAAAAACAAGTATTTTTTGATGTGTTTTTGCTATTTATTGGAAAGGCTGTGCTGCAATTTAGAAGTTTTACTACAAAATTTGAAAAAAAATGGGCGTATGCTTATGGGCAGATATTCTGTCCTATGTTACACAAGATATTTTTTCTGGTTTTCAAAATGAATTTGAGGAGGCCTGTCTATTCTGTTTGGAGCCAAGATGGTCTAGATGGGCTACACTTTATAGTCATATTATGTATTCTTTAGACCTTAATTGTCAAATTATGTGACAGTTCAAAATTCCTGCAGTGTAAAAATCTGGTGCCTCTACATAATTTCTAGTTAAGTAGCTTTAAAGTAAAGAGACACTCATGACTGAATTAACTGGTGTTGTAGAAGTATCAGATGCATGAGCACAATAGAAGTATGCTGCAATAAACCTGGTAATGCAGTGAGCTGGACCTAAGAAAATGCCTGTTTTAATGTGCACATTTTATTTCCTGAAGCACTCCTTAAGAGGCATTTTTTGAGTGACAGCAGAGGACACGTGGGTGAAGTGTTAGCTGAAGAGTTCCAGCAGTGAAGGGTGACATTAACTTTGAATGAAAAACAGCAAGCTAGTTCCTTATTTCAGATAAAAATGTCTTCATTAATTACATTCTCTTTAACTTGAAGTATAATTCAAATTGAATAGATTCTTCCCAATGTTAGTCAGCAGTTTCTACAGAAATGTCTGCACTCAGTTTCCTGTTTAAGCACACATTGCCAGATGCAACTACAGGTCATGAGGCCTGCTGGTTGGTCAGCTGCTGAAATTCCAGAGCTGCTGCAAGGACTGCAGAACACTGAGAATATATAATAATCTCCTCATTAAGAGGTTAAAAATATGGCTCATTTTGCCTTTTGATTATTTAGAATACTTGCACAATAGTATAATTGTATTTTTATTAGTTGCACTTGGTTTTATTTTCATGTTTGCTAGGACATTTTGCTTCACCATAAAGACCTGCTTCTTTAGCTGCTTTAATTCTTGTCACTTTTAACTGTGTGAAATGGATTCCCAGACAGCCAACAGGAAGTGTTTTTAGGTCAGCAGCTAATTTTCCCAGGCCCATTTTGCAGACTCTTGTGATTTATACCAACTCTATTTATAGAGGAAAGATGACTTTTTTAACCTATGAACTTGTTATCCTCACATTGGCATTTTTTCTATCAACTGATGTATCTGCATGTTGAGTGATGGTGACAGCAAAGTTAATAAGCTCCACAAGTGGCAAAATGTATTACAACAGACAATAATTTAATAATTTAATGACAGTCCAGGCACTGCCTGCATCCTGCAGTGTTGGTGCATGTTAAAAGCACGATGGGAGGACATCTGTGATTACTGAGTAATCTCTCCATCTTATTTATTTGGTACCTTTTCCTGTAACACATTAACAACTTGCAGTTTTAAAGATTTTAGTTTTAAAAAACACCCTTTCATACAGTAATTTCCATTCACTGAAAAGGATAGAGATATGGGGTTTAAGTGGTTTTCAAAAGTCGTGCACACTCTGCAATGGAGCAGAAAAATCAATTTGGGTTCCTTGACTGTGGGCAAATCTCTGGGTGTTTATTCCAAAAATAAAGCAATCATTAGTCCTGTCTCTGTGGTTTTGTAGTTCAAAATGTGATAACAAAAATTCAGGAGTTTCACCTGATTAAAGGAGAAAACTTTCTCTTCCCTTCCTCCATGTAACAGAAACTTAATCTAAGGATCATGCCAGATTTTGCTGTATTTGAGCTGAAATTTTAAATGTTCATGTGGAAGCCTCAATTTTATATGAGTAGGCTTGCTTATGTCCTGGATACTTTTCCATTGAGAGGGAAAGAACTCTGGAATACAAAGAGATAATGTTTTTATTAGTTTTATTGATTTTTTTACCCTTTCTACTCAATGAGCATTGATGTCACTGACCACTGATAGTGGACAGAATTCACAAGAAAAGCTTTTGGCCTGTTTTCATGTACAGTTATCAATCCTGCATTGTTTTTCAAAGGAAAATGTTCTGCCTAATCCCATTAGGGATTAAGACCTGAGGAAGAGGAACAAAATCTGTAAGAAGTACACAGTCAGAATTACATATCTATTGATCATTTGTTAAGTACATTAATTAATTTTTGGTTCTTTACCTTTAAGATCCATATTTCCATTTTCTCTGTTTTCCAGACCTATGCATGGGGTTTTTTTCTGGAGAAGTATGATTTTTGGCCTCTCTACAGTTCCAAATGCATTCCTACAGGTATTAACAATTGTAGTACCCTGCTAAAAATAAAAAAGGCTCATGCCCGGACACCTCTATTGAAAACTTGGATGCTTCAATTTAATTTTCATACTGAGAATTTTCTCACTTCTTAATTTCACCTCTTGATTTGAAAATTAGCTGAGGAAAGCCTATTTTCACACAATACAGATATTAATACTTAGGGGAACTTATTTTGAAAATGTGTTCCACAGGAATAATTCTTGAGATGCATCTGTACAGCTCATCCTATTTAGCTTGATTCCTTGTCACTGAAACCTATAACTTTTCTTCAGATCTATCCTTCAAACAAAACCTTTTTTTCATTCTACTTTAAAAGGATGATCTTCAGGGGAGATGTAAGATAAAGCAATAAACTTCCCTCATATTCTTCTTCTTACAGAGAACTCAACCTGAGCAAATTTATGTATAGACACATCTTCTGGTGAGCCATGTTTAAAAAGACTTCAATCACTTGCATATTACCCTATCTTAGCTCATATATTACAGGACTTGTAAGCTCATCTATGCATACATTTTTTTTAACTGTCAGCTGCCACGATGATACTCAAAATTACTAGGTATTGACAGTTGGTAAAAGTAGGATATTATTTTATCAAAATACGTTCAACAGAAGATGGTTTTATATAAACATGCTATCCCAAACTGCTGGCCTGGTTCAGTTCTCATTCTTAGTGGAACTTAGGCACAGCTTCATTGAAACTAAAGAAGTTGTATTTGCCTAGACTTGTATGAAATAAGAGACTAACATACCCCTTTACAGAATGAGATCTTTCACAGGCAGGACAGACTAAAATACAGTAGGCTCTTATTCATACTCCATATAGACTCTCTAGCTAGCAAAGTGCTTCGTGGCAGCACTGCCTGGTTTTACACATTTTGTTTTGTTTAGTTTGGCTTTTCTATACAAGGAGTTTTATTGTTGAAGAGGGGGCACTCCCACCCTTGCTCATAGTCATCGAGTCATACCATGGAGTAATTGCTGCTCTTTATATGCCAAGATCTCAGACCAAGAAAAGGCAGCCAATCCTGATACAGGAAGACACACACTGGCACAAAAAAAACCAACTAGGGAGACAATGAAAAGAGGAAAACACAGAGTGAGCCTGTATGGGATTGTGCTCTATCTGCCTGTGACAGTAGCATCAGGGGCAATGTTGTTTTTCCCCAGTAGCTTTCCAATATAGTTACTCCATTCACTGATGAATTGAGAGTATGTGAAACTGTGCCAAAGCTAATCAAATCAAATTCCACCCAGCTGGTTAAATCCAATTGCCTGTGCCTTCCTCCACAATGCAAGGGCATCCATGGTACACTCTGCTGAGCTGCCTCCTCCCTCCCAAAGCTCACTGCAGATCTGTGCAGCGTGGGTGATCTTCCCCCACAAGCATAATGCGTGGGTTTCTGGCTGCTTCTGAGTGCAGATCTTATCTCATTCAATCCCTGAAGAAACAATAAAAACAAAAAGAACAGTTACATATATATGTGTATATATATAAAAATATTCTAGCACAGCTGCTCTTCAAGTGTTTCCCCTAAAACAATGAACAATCTTTCCCTACTTGTGGGGAAGCTGCATCTTTTTGCTGTGATTTCAAGCTGGTAAGCAACATGGCACTAATTAAAAAAGATTGTAATATAAGATAATATGCACATATCTGGGCTATGTATGTTTTGGGAATACTCCAACACTTGCTATCTGGTGTATCACCTTCCTTCCTGAAGCAACTGTTTCCTCCTGTAGAGTAAGTGGCATTAGGCAGAGTCCTCTGGTTGCCACACACTTCAGAGTAGGAGCGGGACTTAGGTCTTTGCATTGTTGCCTAGAATAGTATCTCTTCATGGGCTAGCATGAGACTAATATACCAATTTACGCAGTAAAGTTGAATAAATCAATCAAATAGCCCAAATTTCTGCCTTGATCTTCAAAAGAAATCTTTTGTCTTTCCCCGATTCTCAGGGATTCCAGTAAGGCACTTGGTTCCTGTGAAACAAGAGTGCCATTCACCTGAGGAATAACTTCACTGATACCATTTGCATATTTTTAAACCAGGTCCCATTTCTTACATACTTTTTGTTAGGTCTGGTTGGCTTTCCTGTGAACAGTAGCTGCAGCCATCTGCTCTGTAGAGAAACCTCCTCTCTCTGGTGAAGGCTCAGTGGTTGGGGCTGGCAGACAACTTGTGTTGAGGCTGAAAGGATGCTTTCTGCAAGCACTGGATTTCTACCTCCAAGAAAGAGAATACTGTTCTTAACCCTGGAAGAATCAAAGGGGAAATCCACCATAGAAGTCTGAGGGAATCTAAGATGTGATCCATGAAAGCATTTCCTTGAGGAGCAGCACAGTAAAAAGGCTTTGGGTCAGAATCACTTGCCTTCAGGAAGGAAGTCTGTTAATACTACTGAATTCAGGCTTGTAACAATAAATGCAAATATTAACAATAAGAATTGTCAAAGGGATAATAGCATTCCTCAGGTGTGCTCATCACTGGTTTTAACTGATTTGGAATTTATTACTATTGTCAAAAGAAATTTAGCTATTACAATCAACAGAGTCTAGGGTATGATTCAGTTGACCAGACTGAACACTTTGCACATGGAAATGTTAATTTTAAGCTTTTGCTTAAACTCCAGGCAGTGATTAGCTCTGTGAGAAAACTGACACTATGGCATTTTAGAGTGGCTGAACACCCTAATTGTGAGTAGGACTCCTACTAAACATCAGATGGCAGTATGGGGAAGGTATTGTGTGACACAAATTTCTCAGGCTGTACTTGAAAGAGGAGCAGAATCAAAAAATGTGATTATCACCATTCTTATCTTAAGGGTTGGGATTTTTTTTTTTTATTGTTTGTTTGTTTGTGGTTTTAACTGTGCTTCCCAAACACAGTTTCATTTGGTTTGTAAACAGGAAATACTTTTGGATTAAATAATAGTTACAATTTTGATCTGCTCAAAATAGCTAAAAAGCTTATATAAGCAAAACACCGGCCTATATCTGCTGATTTGAAACACATTCTTCAATAAGGTTCCATGAAGATTTCAAGCACAAAATTTAATGGGTCACACCATTAATTTTAGCTGATTAAAATCCACTGTCTTTTGTATAGTGGAGTGTCTTCTGTACAGTGGAGATGCTACAGATTTTTTGTGCAGGAATAGGCACTTTTTAAATAAAGGTATGTCAGCACTTACCAATTGTGAAAACCTTGACCTTAGCTTAGGGAGCTTTATGGTGCTTCTCAGCTGATGCTCTTGCTTGGGAGGGCAAAGTCATTTAAATACATAAATTGTAAATCTTAAGAACTGAATAGTCTCTAATCAGAACATACACTGACATCTCAGGATACATCTAGGCATCTAAGTAAGGTACAGTGAACTGTTCTTGTATGAATATTAATCAAATAATGCAGTTACATTTATATCATGCACTTGAAGTAACTGAAATAAAATAATCATAATCAAACCCCAAATATGTTTTCATGGTATGCATTTCACCTCTTCTCAGCTCTTACATAACAGCAGGAGACCATTATCCTAGAGCAGCATCTCTTTCCTTTGATTTGAAATATGTATTTTAACACCTTTGTCATTATAATGTACTTCAGCAAGCTCTTGGAGTCAAAAGAGGAGAAATAAAGGTAAAAATTTAGAATGAAAGACTGCAAGCAAGAAAATAGGTAGCTATACAGAATAATAGAATTATGGATAGAATATAGAATGGTTTGGGTTAGAAGAGACCTTAAAGGGCATCCATCTAGTGATCATATAGTCACATCTAGTGATTAGATGGTCACAGCCAGTGATCATAAATTTTCAATACATTAAAACAATTACAATGTTTAGTTTTAGAATATTAGTTTTAAATAAAACCCGAAGGTTAAATCAATCCTTTCTAATAAAGAAAACAAGTATTTTAAAGCTCTACTTATACATTTAGAGAAGCAAACTTTGTAATTAATTCATCTACATCATGAAGTGGCCTGTTTTGTTTCAAAGCTTATGAAAATGTGGGTAAGTATAAACTGCAACTTTTGTCTTAAGATTTAGTCACAATAGATTTACAGCTGTTACAAGTTTCTAAATAATTAAGGGTTATGAAATGTTTATGCAAAAGATATATCAAGGCAACAGTTGCCCAGTTAGCATTACCCAAAAAGTCTTTAAAAGACAATGGCACTGGTGCCCTAGGGGTAGTCAGAGCAGGAGGCCATAGGTTGAAAAGGCCACAAGTGAGCACGTCCCTGATTCCTACAGGAAGGTGGAATTTAACAGGGCAGGTCAGATGAGTCTTCCACAGGAATCTCACTAGTTTGAGATCCTCTTGTAAGATGTGGTAAGCCAGGTGTTTCACTAACATCTTACTGTTCTTACTGTTCTGTTGCATATATACTGAGATTATTTGCTTCTTTAAAAATGGTGTTGAGGTTTTCTGATTGTTGCTTATGCCTGCTTGAGATTTAACCTAGGCCTGGTCTGAGCAGGCTCAGGCTCAGCTGGAGAGCAGGTGAGCTCCAGTGGAGGGGCTGAGGTGCCCTCAGGAAGACATGACATGGTGGAATTCTAAAGCAGAGCTCAGCAAAGATTTTCCTTTGGATACAAACTACTGAATACACTAATAGAAAAAAGATGCTGAACCTACCCCAAATCTCTCTTGAGTTACTCAAGCACAAATATAACTCCAAATCTACTGGCCATCCATGTCTGGGGAGAGGAGCGTCACAAAACTAGGTACGTCCCCAAAACAATTTTATTTTGAAAAAAACTCACATTCTTTTTCCTTCTTTTTGGTTCTTTGTACCCCACTAGAGCACATTTGCATAAATAAATATTCAAAATGTAGTTGAAAATTAAAAATTAGTTTTTCTTTGCAATGTGTGATCTGAAATAAAAGATAAAAATTTACAAGTCTTTCATGTGATCACCTGACTTGAGCAGATCTTGTGAAAACAGCAGATATCATGAGATGCCTGATAGAATAAGTAATAGCTCCCTCGACACAGGGAGTCAAAGCATCTTTTATAAACACAGAAAAGTGCTTTTCTGTTATCAAATTATCAGTGTACCCATTCAACTACCATGACTCAGACCTCCAGCAGTCAAGAGATTTGCTTAGATTACAAGGATTTAAAGGAAAAAAAAACACAAAACAAAAAAAGACTAATGAAAGCCATTCACCATCCCCATCTTCAACAATAAATAAGGCAAAAGTGGATTTTGACTGGGAAAGCCCTAAACACAGGGAAGGTGGTACAAAGGGGCGCTTTACACCTCGTATTTCTCTGTGGCATGTTATCTTTGGGACGGTCAGTCCACAGGAGAGTTTAACAAGTCCTCAAATGATTCGTGCAGTCCCTACAAGCTCTGGGACAGCAGTGGCTATTTCCCGTTGGAAGCGGGTCCAAAAGGCCGAAATTAGCCAAAGGGCTGTTGCTGCCCTCGGTGCGGGGCCGGGCCGGCAGCGCCGCTGCTGCGGCACCAGCGCGCCGAGCCCCGCGCTGCGGCGGAGCGGCCGCGGCCGAGCGGGGCAGGCTCCGGGGAGGAGGCCCGGGGACCCGCGGCTCCGGGGCGGCCCCTCAGCCGAGCCGCGCTCCGCAGCCCGCCCGCCGGGAGGCGTCACCGCCCGCTTGAACCGGAACCGGTTCGCGGGGGCCGCCCGGGGCGGCTGCTGCTGCCGCCGCCGCCGCCGCTGCTGCTGCGGTGTGGCTGCCGCGGAGGCTGCGCCGCTGCCGCGTGGGTGCGTGCGCGGAGCGGGCCCGGCGGCTGGCGGGGCGGGGGAGGATGGGGCTGTGCCCCGGCGGGCCCCGCGCTGCCCGCCCGCCCAGGAGGGCGGCTTAGCTGCCGCAGCCCAGCCGGCGGCCGCGCTGCGGGGCCGCCTCCGCGGATGAGCCGTCGGGGGGAACCGCCGGCGAGTGCAGCCGCAGGGCGCCGCAGCCGCCGCCTCCTCCCCCGCCGCCGCTCCCTCTCGTCGCCGCTGCCGCCCATGGCTTCCCGCCGCCCCCGCTGACCGGCCGCCCCTCGCCTCCTCCCGAGCCGGGCCGGGCCGGGGCCGGGCAGAGAAGATGGGGAACACCACGTCCTGCTGCGTCTCCTCCAGCCCCAAGCTGCGCCGGAATGCCCACTCTCGGCTGGAGTCCTACCGCCCCGAGGCCGAGCTGAGCCGGGAGGACACGGGCTGCAACCTGCAGCACATCAGCGACCGGGAGAACATCGACGGTGAGCGCGGCGGGCGCCCCGCGGAGCCCCGCGTCCCCTGCCCTGCCCTGCGCTCCCCGCGGCGCTGCCGGGGCTCCCCGCGGGCGGGGCCGGTCCCGCTGCCCCGCACCGTGTCGGTGCTGCTTCCCCTGCTCGCCCCCGCGGGGATGCCGCGCTGCATTCCGCCTCCAGAGCTGCTCCTGTCCCCGGGAGAGCTGTGCCTTCAGGCGGGGGCTGCGAGCATCCCCGCGCCGCATCCTCTGGCACGGTGCGGTTTTCCAACCCGGGGCTGCGCTGCCGAGACCCTTCGCCCTTCAGAGTGTGCAGAGGTGACATTCCCGGCGGGCTGGGACACCGGGGCTCGGCTGTGGCCCAGGGGAGCGTCCCTCGCCCTTGGCAGGGCTGGCGGAGCCGAGCTCACGTCACCTGCCGGGATGTCACCTGCCAGGCCTCTGCAGGGGTGAGCGCTTAAAGGACAAACGCTGCCTGCGAGGAAAGTGGGAGAAGTGTTTCCCATGACAACCTTCTCTTCCAGGGACTTTTTCTTCCGTTACTGTCATGATGAGGCGCAGTGCTCATCGTCAATCCTGCCTTGCCCTCGCTTTCTCTGCAGAGATATTAAAAAAGCCGTGTTCCTGTTGCTTTAGTCGTGACTGAGGTGGTGCCATTCGCACTGGCCAGAATACAGCTTTATTTTAAAGATGTGGGTTGAGTTAATGTATACATGTACTTTAGTTTTTGATTAGCTGAAGTATTTAGTCCTAAAACTTTACTTGCTAAAAGGTCAGCTATCTCATGGGTTTGTTCACATGAACTGCTTTTGGTAGAAAGCCAGAAAGAAGGACTTTGGTGCCCTTCAGTTTGCCTTCCACATTTTTTTCACAGCTTATTAGATTATGATTTTAGTGCAGAATTCAGTGTTCAGTCACTTCTACACACTGGTAAAGTTATGAAGCCCATGGAAACATACAGGTACCCTCACTGGTTTCTTTCAGTGACTTTCCAGATACAGGAATGTTTTTCAGATGTCTTTGCTACATGCAACTGAAAAATTGAGTGTAACAGGATCAGTAGGCAGAAAAAAATACATAATGGCCTGATGTGAGAAAGCCAGGGAGATGAAAGAACCAATTGTTGATCTGTGAATGATTAATTCTTCCAGCATCAGTGCTGTACAGTGCAGCAGGATGCAGCTCTCTCCTATGGTACGGATTTCTCCATCTACAGCAACACAGGCTGCAGTAAAGTTTTTGGTCAGAGAGAGACACGTCTGGGTTTTATGCCTTGTTCTCAGTGTGCTTTTTTTTTAGGGATGGGAAGAAAGGCTTGGATGGAAATAGTAAGTGCATGTGTACTTGTTAAAATGCACATACAATGCAAATAAGTTCCTGCATCTTAATAGTTATTTGCAAAAAAAATCCAGAAGATCCTTATTGGTTGGTTGTTTCATTTGTTGGGTCAAGGTACATGTATGTTCTGTCTCTCTTCTCCTTTTAACTGTGGCACATGTCAAGTGTAGGGTTGTAACCTGTTAGAAAACAGAAAATACCTCATGTGTTATTTATTTTGCATTGGTTTTCATCTGGGGCCACTGTCACTGCAATGCCACAGTTTCAAATGGGCAAGCTGTCTTCATATTTGAAAACGAACAGTTATGGGTTTCCTTTTTATGTTTTGCTCTACTCCTGACCCTTTTTATGGATAGAGTTTGAGAATTAAGTTTTCAGTGGGGGGACTGGTGGCAGTAGACGTCTGTGCATTCAAAACAACTGGACAGACTTGGGTAAAACAACTTTCTGAAGTGTGCTTTGTTGCAGGTGTGTTGCCCTGGAGTCATGCTCACTGACAGTTTCTTGGTTAAAAATGATGACTGAGTATTAAAAGGATGATGCCTTGTTTCTGAAATTTCATTTTGTATTAGACCAGCTATTATGTTTTTATTGTTAGACTGAAGTTGTGTGGCATACAGAGGTTTATGGATGAGACACTGACTCTTCACAGTAGAACTCTTCACAGAACTCTGGTGATATTTTTACCATTTTAGAATGAAAGAACAATAGATTGGTTATCTGTGTTGTGAAGAGAGAATGCTGGGTGTTTATTCCTTAGTGTTCCTGCAAGTCATAAGGTTTCTCAGATTGGTAGTGTTGCCAAATATGCTTTTTAAAAAATTTTAATAAATGATGATGAAGACTAATGCACTGAAAGGAAACTTTTTTGACACTTGAAACTATTTCTCACTGTTCTTCAAGTGAGGACCCTTCCATCCTGCTTGGGTGTATGTGTCAGTGATAGGTCTCAAAGTGCAAATTCATGTCTCTAACAAGCATTTACTTTGTCACTGGTACTTTCAGGAACTGTAAAAATCATGTCATGCAGTGTCTTAGCTACTGTGTTTTGTGTGAAGTTGTTTTCATGCTCATATTGATGGAAATTCAGGAAACATTTTATTTTTGAAGTGGGTCAAGCTGGGTAAATCAAGAACTTTTAGAACCTTTAAATCAGCTGTGGGTTATTTTAGGCTTTTAAGAGATGCGTGGTTTTCACTGTTGCAGTCCCTGTTTCTGTCAGTATGAGAGGGAGAAGGAAAAAGAGGGAGGGATGTCAAATCTTAGAATGATTTAACTGGAAATTTTAGTACTAGTGGAACTGTTTGACATCTGCCTGTCTTATGTACTTCATAAGGAAATACTCATCAAATCTGCCTCCAGAATCACATTTTTGAATTTTCTTCTCTCATTCAAGTTCCATACCCAATCCACTAGTTTTTCATACAATAGGTAGAGAAAGTGTTTTTTGCAGTAGGAATTGATTTTATGACAAAATACCTCTACATCACTGGTACTTTGCTAAAAAAATCTCAATTTTTGCAATATTTCACAGATGTTTATGAATTGGTATCTGAAAGAGAAGGGGAATTTTGAAAGAGTTTTGTTGAACAGGAATTTATCAAGAGACTTATTCTGGGGAATAGTAAAGTTGAATTTACCTCTCTTCCTCTTTTTTCTTCCCCTCAGATTTCTAAGAAGGTAGTGAACTTCTACAAAAATTCACACATGCAAAAATGCCTCTCTGAATATTGTGCAGTCACCAGAAAGCTTTGGTTTTGTTTGTTTCTGAATGCTTTTTTGTTTATTTTATTGTTAGTTTGTATAGGCCCATGGTAATGAAGAATACCTAACAGATTTTTAATGTTTTTCTCTTTTGAGGAAGAGCAAGAGGGTAACTGTAACATACAGAAGTTACCATCTGGTTTTGATGATTTGTTGCTTAGCTTCCACATTTTTCAATGCTTTGCATTTAGAAATTTACTTTAAGAAAATTGTGGCAGTGGATTCAAAACTTGTAGATTTCTACATCCGTTTGCCATCAAATGGCAACCAAAAGTAAAAATGTTTTTTTATGCACCAAATTCTGCATCACTTTGGATGCAAGCTTTTCCCAGTGCAAGCCATGGAAGCACCTTGGTGTGTGCATTGTGTGAATCCTCCTTGGCTGGGCTGAGCACAGACTCCACTTTACATCAGCAAGTCACAGTCAGGGCCAGGGGTGGTGTAGCTCGTGAGAAGGCAGCATGTGTGCTCCTCTCAGGTGTGATTCCTCTCTTTGATTTCCACAGTCAGCTTTTCAAATATGGAGCTGCAGTGAGGGGGTGAAAGGAAGTGTCTTACCACAAATATGATGGTGTGAAGCAAAGCTGGTACCCTGCAATGAAATTGGCCAAAAGGCTGTTCTTGAGACAGAGACTAGATGGAGGGTTCCTAGGCTATTTCAAGAAAAGATGGTTTTTAATGATCAGCTTCTCCCCTTTTTACCCTTTTACCCCACAAAAGTCAGATTTATTTTTCACCTCTTTGTAAACTTCTGCTAATGTCACTAGGTCATGCATTGCTAGCTCAGATAATGCCCTGTACAACTGTGCATCACTGATAAACCTTTTCAGCCCTTTTCATGATGGGTCAATCGTGTTAATTTTTTTGTTGCATAGTGCACAGGGTCCTAAGAATGGACTGATTTTAAGAAAATAATTTATTTGTTCATTTAAGTATTTTTATTTTCTCCATCTTCTTGAAACTGGCATAAGAGGGTCTCTGACTTGGGATTAGTTAGTATTTGTGTATTTCTTGTCTGCTGGGTTTTATAAGAATTACAAGATTTTAGCAAAATAGAAGGAAGTTTAAAAATGTCTGCCCCATATACCTAATGGAATTTTGCTGAAAGGGAATACTGGTGTTTTCAAGAGCTAGAGCATGATGGGTTGTACATTGTCAAGGAACTGACCTACTTCACAAAAGTCAAGACATAAGCATTTCAGAAGCAAATTAAACATCTAGTGTGCTGCACACAGACATTCCTGCTGAAACACGGATTGTAAAAGGATAGCCCTTCTTTTAGAACAAAGTCTGTTTGGTTTACAGAAAATTCTCTTTCAAAAAGTGTTCCCCTAGCCAGAACTCCAGCACAGAGGTGATCTACATGTTTTTCAGTACTACTGTTTAGTTATTTGGTATTTGGCATTATCTACCTAAGCATTTGTCAGAGGTCATGTATCAAGGTACCCCTGTTTTGGATGCATCAAAAAATTAGAAATGCAGCCTGCTGTGACCTATGCTGGTGAACCTAGGCCTATATTGCACCTTACTAAAGAGGACTCCTGCACAGGTTTCTTTTTTGTCAGACTCATCTGGTTATTCTGTCAGTACCCTGCTTCTCCTGAGAGACACCATCATGTTGTACAAAGCCTTCCTAAAGCCTCAATTTACACTGTTCACATCAAACCAATAAATTTACAATATTTACTTATTTAGCTGCAGAAGCTTTCAAAGGGGGACATACTAAGACTAGTCATATCTGAACTTGCCTCCAAGGAATTTTATTAGTGCACTGCCATCCAATTAATATTTTCTTTGAAAGTCAGTTACACAATCTTGGGTGGGTAAATTGGTCCCTGTAACAGAAGGACATAACTTAAAATTATAAGTCTTAGAAAATGGAAGGACTACTGTATTTTGAGTTGTTTTGTATATTTTTGGACTTATATTTGGATTGTTTTTCCTTGGGTTTTGTAATAAGAATAATGTATTTAAAAGGAATGGAAACTTCTTCACTGTGTGGTCATAGCTGGTTTACCTAATTTTATGTACTTACTGGTTTTTCAGACTTCCAGGGTGTATTTACTGCATCTTCAGGCCTTGCTCGGGTCAGATGATACAAAAACCAGTCCTGGTGGGACATACAGCAGGTTATTGATATTGTACATGCTTTTTCTGGCTCTCTCTGCTATGTATTCTGAGGCTGGAAGGGGAATAAGTGAGCAATGTCTAGCACTACCTGATGACTGGCCTTGTCCTTGTCCTGCCATCCAGCTGCACGTCACACATAGTCTAAATATCTTCCTTGTTTAACATCTCTGCAAGAATATGAAATAGACTTTGCAAACTGAAAGCATATATATAGCTTTTCTCTGAGTTTTCCATGTAGAAATGAATTAACAGTACTTCTGCTTGTTTTCCATTCCTTTGAATTTGGATAAATAGAACTTTTAAAATTTATTAATTTTCTATGTATGTTCTGACATATGGAGTGATCTTTTTCACTTCATCCTGCAAAATATTTAATATACATGCCATACCTCTCTGAAATGCATGTGAAGAGCTAGTAAGCATTAATAAATCTTTTAAGTCTAGAGCTATGGATGAACTAGATTCCAAGCAGTGTGCATAGGTGATGCCTTCACTGGAGCAGTTACTACTTCCTCTGTACCTTCTGTAAGAAGAACAGACATTTTGTTAGGAGTTTTATCTCCTTACAAACCAACTTTAAAAGCAAGTATTCCAGAATTGTTGAAATGGGCTGTTGGGATGTTCATTTCCTGAGCTGAAATCTTTTGCAAAAGTTGACCAAAGTTCAGAGATGGTTTTACTAAGCTCAACTTAAGCTGGTTTTGTTGCTGATTTTGTAAGCCCCATACACCACCGTAACCCATCCCCTCAGTTGGTGTACTAGGAGCACCACCAGCTCTTGTGCTTCTTCTGGAAGGACTGGTTTTAAAGTTTGAGTGCTCAGTAGCCTGAACTGGGTGAAAAAGTAACTTAGTTTTCAGGCCAAGTCTCCTGCTTCTAATCCTTAACTAGTATGGAGCTGGCTGAAGAGCTGTGGTTGGCATTAAAGGAAAATTACTAATGAAAACCGTTTGGAGAATTTTCACAAAATCCTGGTTTCCCCCCTTTTGTTTTAATTTGTTTCCTTTCTCATCATGCCTGTAATATTTTGGGCCTGCAGATTGGAAAGCATTATTTAGATCATTCAGCTAAGACAAGATTCTCAGATCATCAGGATTCACATTTTCCATGAACTGGTGTTAAAATCATAGAATATTCTGAGTTGCAAAAGACCCACAAGGATCATTGAAGTCCAACTTCTATTTATTTCCTTCTCTCTTTATTTCTTTGGAAATGAATACATATTCTTTTCAGTCAGGCTAATGTTGTAACCATGTTGCTGAAATATCTTTGCTATGGTGTAGTTTGCACTGCAAAACTTGTGCTCTCCTCATGTAGCTTATGGTGGTTTGAACAAAATGTATCAATAAAATCAGTGTTTTTGGGGCTGTGAATGGCATTTTATTACTGTCTTTGTTGGTGTGAAAATGTTGCAGAAAACTGCAATAGCTGAATGCTCAGACAATGTTATGGAATAGAGCTAATCCCCAGATTTTAGTGAATTTTCATCCACCTTCTGTAACATTCCCCATTCTCTTTTCTACCTGATTCTTAGAGGGAGAGTCTGCCCTGTGATATCTTGCTCTCTGCAATAAGAAGAGTCAGCCTCCAACTACTGACTTGGAATTTTCTTTTAAATAAAACTCCACCCAGACTTAGTTGAAAAAGTTGTACCTCAGACTTTTTGATTACCTTTTCTTTTTTTCTTTTTGGGTCTGCAAATGATTCTTATACAGCTGTGGCTGAGATGCAGAAGGTATCAGATGGGAAGTGAAAGTATTTGCTTTCAACACTATAGAAACTGATATGAGAGCGTGTTGAAATTTTAAAAGATTGATTTCTTTGCTGTGTTGGTATTTCATTAAGAGTGAGAATTGATGAATTGTTCCTGCATTGGAAAGTTGGATTATAAGGAGACAAAACTTACAGAAGATACAGAGTACTCCAGGGCTTTGTCAAGTTAGGCTACACTAAGTGGCAGGATAAAGGTGCAGTGTTAAAAGAAGATGCAAGACTTGATGATACAGGGGTTCTTTTCTACATCCAGAATTGGATCCAGAATTTAGAATCACTGGCATGCTTAAAATTGTTTATGTTTTGCATATTATCCCTGCACATCAGTATTCTGGGAAGAGGTATTTTTTTCTTGCCATGTTGTTATTTGTTTTGTGGCATCTTAAGGGATGCTTCCAACCGAAAAATTTTGTTCCTGGAAAAAATACATTAATTTCAGATACTGGAAGTAGTACTGCATGGGAAAGAAACCGTGCTTGGTCAGCAAAGATGTTTTGCATTGCTATCCTACACTTTTTCACTTCTTTGCAAGCCCTTTATGGAAGAGTTTGTTTAGGAATTGTCAGTAGATGAGGCCGTGTATGTGAAATGACTGGCAGTAGTTATGCTTTTGTGCTAATTTATCAATATTTCCATTGTGCAGTTAAGTATACAGTGATTTCTTTATCCTCCTTCCTGACCTTCCTGTGGAAGGGCATTGCCTTAGATTAGAATATCCAGTAGCTGATCCTGAACACAGCAGATCATGCTTCCCTGCTTTGGCTAAAAGAAACTTTGAGGCTGTGGTCAGTGAGCTTTATAAGCAGTAATTACATCTCTGAAGTACTTGGTGGGCTGTGTTGTGTGGTAAAGTGATGCAAGTGATCTAAAGACCTTGAAGAAGATCTTTCAATATTTGAAATTAATTAGATCTCGTCATTCCTAGGCTGGTGTTAGGGGTTTTAGATCTCATCTGTTTCTCTAGCTTGAAAAAAGTTGTCCCTGTGTTATATATGCAGTTTTCATTCAGTGAACTGTAGCCTCTACTAATTTGGTGTGGGAGTCCCCCCACTTCCTCCTCTTCAAAGAATGCTGTTAGAATAACCAATGTGAAATACAGGTTGGAAAAAGAAGTTGTTACAACTGAGAACATGCAGATAATCCTAAAAGAAATTTTGATTTCCAGACAGTTGGCTTGCTTATTACAGAACTGCAGTCTCCTGTGTGTTTGGGAGGTAGAACCACAGGAGTTGGGTTCTTTAGTTCTTTCCTTCTTCCCCTTTGTTTTTTATCACTCTGTCATCATCTGCCTTACTTGCTCCTGCCTGTGCTCAGCCCAACACTCTACCCACAACACACAGACATCCTGTCCCTGGTCTCATCTCTACCTGACTCCTCTGTTTTGCAGTTCTTTTGCAGTCATGAGAAGTGCACAACAATGCATTTTAGGAACCCAATTCCATTAGGAATTTGGGTCTTTAAAATCTCTTTATTCCTGTTTGTTTTGTTTTTTCTTCATTTTGGAGAGCTTTGAAGAACTATTTTTTCTTTTATTAAGTTTATAAAATATATGTGTTTATGAAATATATAACTGAAATATACAGAGTTAAAATTCATAATAATAAGTCCGGTGTCAGAATATTTTGCCTAAAACTTCACAGCATTATTCTGCCTTGTTTGTAATTAGGGAAACCACAGTTTCAGATTTCATTAGAAAGAATTTTATTTGTAGTAGCTAGCAAAGTTTCAACTGCTGCTATAGGCAGAATCTTAAATCTATTCGATCTCCAAACTGAGTAAAATCTGTTAAGGATGATCTTTAATGTAGAATTCTTTCACTATCACTTTTGAAATAAGGATTGTAATTAACCACTTGACACAGTTGTTTATACCTCTGGTTTGAAATCTTAGCATTTTCATTTTCAAATAGTAATCAGTGATTGATTTATTTGTGTTTGTAGCTAACAGTTCCTGAAATGAGATTCTGAAATTAAGATACATGAGATTTTTTTCTGGTTAGTATTAGGAGATTTTTTTGTTAAAATCATGTGCAGCAGATTTCAAAATTCAGATGGTAAAATAGATATCAAGGTAAAATCCAGTTTCACAAGTGAACAACAAGATCTTCTGCATGTGCCTCTGCTCTGAGCTGTGTGTCAGTCCCACCTGATGCTCCCTGTGAATGCACAGCTCTCAGTGGCATTTCCTTCTTGGAGCTGGTTGTTGTGACTGTTCCTAGCTGGCAGAAATCCATATTCATTTATTCAGTCACTCTGGAGGTTGAAAGCGTGTGAAGAGTTTGGAAGTGCAATTGTATTTTAAGTTTTCAAATCGCACTTCGTGCAGCCAAATGTCCTCTTTTCTTTTAGGATAATTCACTTGGGATAAGTGTCTAGAATGCTGCATTCACAATATACTGCTATAGTCTCCGTGTTGGATGTAGAAATTGGAATTATAATTGTATGGAGGGTTTTCTGTACTTTTTCATAGGATTAGGTACAGGAAGAATTTCTGTAGCTGAGATGGTGCTAAAAATCAAGTCTATGGTAAAAAGTAAGAAGTAGGAGAGATTTAACTCATTGTTTCATGGAGAAAAAGAAACCAATACCACCTTTGAAAGCTAAAGGAAACAAAAAAAAATTTAAAATTCCATATATAAGCAGTGATGCAAATTCTAAATCTAGAAACTGGTTTCCCCTGGGCAAAAATGGATATTTAAGTGAAGGGGGCAGTGCCAAGTTAAATTGGACTGAAAGTGACTGTTTTGTGAAAAATAAACTCTTGACATTAAGTCGTATTTCTTTAAAAACTATTATGGCAAAGAATTATTTTTGTAACAAGTATTTGAGTCACAGTTCATGCAATCCAAACAATGAGGTTTTATATTACTCCATGAGAACCTGAATTTATATTGTACAACTGCTCTCATATTTTCACTTACCTGATTTTTTTTTTCTTTTGTTTTTTTCCTTACTGTGTGTTTCAATTTTTGAATATAAATTTGCAATTCAACAGCAGTGAAATTTTGTATGATTGTGGGTAGAAAAGGAGAAAAGAACTTAAGGAAGCACTTGTGTAGTTCTTTTGTCTCTGATTTTGTGTTGAATATCTCAAATTTCGCTCCCATGGATATGCCAATGTATTTGTTAATGCAGAGAGTGACCAAGTGTACTCGTACTGGCTCTGCAGGGTTATTCCAGTGAGGAATGGTGCTGGCTCTGACTGCTGCCAGGTGTTTGTGCTCCAGAGGAGGTGCTGGCAGTGGGTGATGCACTGCAAGCCCTGCCATGGCCCTGTGCCCCAGTGTCCTCCTGCTCCTGGTGCTCAGGGCTGCTCTGGTGCCAGCCTGCTGGATAAGTGATGCAAACCCAGTGTGCCGTTTGTCTTTGGGATGTCTGTGAGCTTCAGGAAGCTCCAGAAGTGAAGGCAAAGCATCTGGGCTTTGGTACAACAGCAGGCTACAGTTAGGTAGCAGATTCTGCCCCCAATTATTTTATTTTTGTGTGTGTGTGGTCTTCAATGAAAACTTTGCTCTTAAAGTCTTATTATACTCCAATACATTTGTTAAACATATTTTGAAAGTAAGAAGTTAGTTTATTGATTTTTGGTGTGCTGCTAGTACAATGGCAAAAGCAGCTTTGAGCTGAAAGATAAATATATTCCTTTTTGGTCATTCTTCCAATGAATTTTGATGATTCCTTCATCCTTGTTGCTTTACCAAGGCTGTCTGATTTTCATCTCCTTTCCCCTCTTTCCCTTTGTTTTGTCTCACTCTGTCATAATCTGCCTTACTTGCCTCCTGCCTATGCTCAGCCCAACCTCCTTCTGCCCACAACACACAGACATCCTGTTGCTGATCTCCTCTCCTCTTGCTCGACCCCTTCTGTTTCACAGTTCTTTTTCAGTGATGAGAAGTGCACAACAGTTACAGTTTCTAGAGCAGGGTCAGTGAAGATTCCAGGGTGGCATCATAACTGTCAGCATTGATTTCCAAGCCCTGTATTATTTTACGTCATGTTTTCATTTCAATGTTTGCTCCACATTCCTATTTTCCTCCCTCTCCTACATGTTTTACAGAAAAGCAAATAGTCCTTGCTCTCTTGGATATGTGTGATGGTTATTCACAAATTGGTAAGATTTCTGTATTTCTGCATTGTCTCTTTGGACTTCCAAGTGCATTTTAATCTCTGCAATTTTCTTCATGTCTTTTGGAGATCTGTGTTTTGTGATGAATGTATGTCCTGGATTACAGTTTGGGACTGCAAATGAGCCATGGTGTAATTCTTAAAACAGGCTATGAAGCTGTGTAGGTTTTTTTCTTTTTAAAGAGTATGGAATGCATATACACTGCTTTCTTCTGAATAAAAAACTGAGAAGAGAACTAGTCGATAGGAGTCTTAAGATCTGCATTTCATGGAAGAAATTTCCTGGTAATTACCATCTTTGTAATTATACTCTGCCCATTATTCAATGTGTCCAGCTGTATGTAAATCTTCTCTAACCATGTGTTTTTGCATTTCTTTCCTCATGCAAATGAAGACCCTCCTTGGTTTCTATTAGGGAACTGAAATCTGGCTGATTTGGTGTGTCCTAATTGAAAGACAGAGTCTCTTGCTGGAAAAGGTTTTCTCTCTGTTGGAGGAGTGGGAATGTGCTTGAGCTCAGCATTGCCCAGTGGGTTGGTGTCTGGCCTCTTCTGGCCAGGGCTGCCTGGCAGAGCAGGTGGCCCCCTGAGGGGCTGCAGGGCAGGAAGGGCAGTTCTGCTGTCACTGTTGGGTTCCTGGAGCCCAGCCCAGTCCTGTCCTGCCAGGTAGAAGGTCCCACTTGTGGGACTGTGTCTGGTACACTTCCTTCTCTTGGCTTTGTTAGTCTGGGCTCTTGGCCATATGAGGGTTTTAGTTTGTAGGTTGGAAGAGTTCTCTATCCCTATTGTCTACTTCTATAAAGTGTTTTGCAGGAGGCTCCTGAAGTGGTCATGAGTGCTTGCTGTGCTCCCCTTGCTGGCCATGCCATCATCTCCACCAGCAATTCCTTCACACTGGTGTTGCTGTGCTAGTCAAAACTGGGGGGAATGTCACATCAGCATGTGTCACATCAGCAGACTGTCAAATGTATAACTGTATAATGTATGCAGCTGTATAACTTCTCTTATTTATGCAATAAAACTTCTATTTTATCACAACTAGATTTCATGAGAATGTGCTGACCTGCTTGAGTCATTGTCAGTTCTTACGTGGGGGTTTTAATCCTGGTTTTCACTGAGGTAAAATAGCTTTGGTGCAGATAAACCAGAAATAAGCTGTTACAGGTAATTATCAAATGAGGGGTGGGATAATTCATGATGAAAATGCTTTGGCAGGGGTGCAAAAGTATATAATTAAGTGTGAAGCTTCACTTCAGCAATGCAGTGGTACTCAAGTGCATTGCTGGCTGTAAAACACTTATATTTGCAATGATACTAAAGCATCTTTGCTTCTTATCACACAGTTAATTCCTATGATAAATTTTCTAACCAGGGCCCATGTGGGAATAAGCCCTGTTGGAGTAATTCAGAGCATGGAACTTGCTCTTGCAAGACTCTTACTGTTCAGCAAGGTGCTTGTTGAAAGAGGATATTGCATCTGATTTCTAAATAGTCCTATTAGTTTCATATTGCTTGCTGCAGTTCTCTTTCCTCAAGTAACTGAGGTACTTTTTTCTTCCTATCTGGTAGAAAATAATGGGGCAAGTATGCACTGATGAAACTTGATTATTGATCTCTTCTAGACAGTTGGTAATATCTACCTGTACCCTGGAAAATAAGTTTTACCCAGGAACCTGTTTGATCTCTGGGAAGATAGCCAATATATTGGTAGTTAGCATTAATTATTTCCATTAGCTTCATTCCTTTGATTAAAAGGGATCATTGTCATCTCTGTGGTGGTACATTCACCTGGCAAACAATGGAGAATCAGAAATTACTTGCAAATGAAGGTTGTTGTGATGAACAACTCTTTGTGTTCATGCTTGTGCTTATTAGTATAATAATAATGTGTAACTTATGTGTTTGAAAGCTCAGAGAGCAGTAAAAAAATGTCCTTGTCTCTCTATTTATCAGAAATATGAAATTAAAAAAACCTCGAAAGGATTGGTGATATGAACAAAGAAAGCTGAAAAATATTTGAATATTAAATAATTTGCAAATACTATGCCTGACTCTTAGGAACAGGATTTATTTTTAAGTTAATATATGTCCTCTTCCCCTTAATGGAAATTGTTTTATTTTCCTCATATGAAAGATTTTTATTTTTTAAAGACAATATCTTGATGCTGCAAGCTAGAATTAAAAATATCAGTTGGCATCTTTCAAGCAAAGCAATCTCCATGTCAACAAGTAATATTTATGAGAGAATGAAAGGCCTTTAAAACATGCTAGATGACTTACAGTGGGGTGGGGAAATAATTGTTTTATTCACTGGATCTGCAGACTGTAGTAGAAGCTGCACCATCCCTAATTTGCTTGTTCCAATGCCATTTTCAGGGAATTTAGTAGAATCACATATAAGAAAATGTCTGTTTATTTTCCAAGGTGATGTATCAAGGCAATTCTTGATGTTGGATCTGAGAGTTGGCAGTTCCTTCAGGGTGTGGAATTTTTCAGAAGCCTGGAAGAAAAGAACTGGAGAGGTTTTCTGCCAGTTTAGTCAAAGAAAAAGTTAATCCAGTTCTTGTAATAAAATTGCTTCCTTGAAAATAAAATAATACTGTAAGATTTGGAATAGATTTTGTTTTAGTTATGGGGTTGAGGATTTGGGGTTTTTTTGTGTACATATATATGCATATTTTATGTACATTTATATAAACCCCCTCACAACTAAAACCTTTTGGTAAAGAACATTCAGGGTTCTGTGTGAATGTGGAAGATCTTGGGACATAGATTCCTACCAGTCAGGTGTAAATTAAATAGAACTGGTAACAGCACTGCCAGGAACATGTAAATTGAATAGAGCTGATAACAGCCAAAAACTTACTTTGCTAAATCCTTTACGACTCTATACACTGTACAATAGTTCTTCTTGAATTCTATTGTTCATTCTTCAAAGAAAAAAACATAAGAAGAGAGGGAATAAAGATATTAAAAAAAAAGATATTTTAAAAATAACCTTCCTGTTTGCAGTCAAAACCAAGGTATCCTTTTGGGGTTTGGTCCTTAGTTCCTGGCTCATATAGGAGTTCTTCATTCTCACCAGTCCTGGCTGAAAATACCTTCTGTGCTGAGTGTTAGGATGTGAAGGACACACACTGAGAGGCACCTTATGGGACCTGCAAGGTGAACAGCATGTGGTGGGCTCACTTGGCTGGGATGTATCCAAGACAAGATCAGCAACTTTTCTCTTCCTTTGAAGATTAAGTTGGCATTAAATTATACATTTGACTTGCTGTTTTCTTTTAGAGTGAAGTTCAGCAGTGTCTCTACTTGGAGTTTAATTTATAGCTGTTTTGATGATAGTTACAACCTTGAGCTGTGGAAAAAATCATTTCTACCTTTTCAGCCACCTGGGTTTTAGCAAGGGACAGAATTTTTGCTATCTCAAATATTTCCTCTGTGAAAGAGAGGTAGCTGACCAGCTGGTCTCCTGTCTCTTTCCCTGCCTTTAGACAAAGGGTCCATTCCTGTCGTTTTCTGATGAGTATTTGCTAGGGATATGTTATGATAAGATACTAAATGAGACTGATTTTTAGAAAGCCAAACCACTTGATTACTCAATAAAAATGCAGAATAAGCCTTCACTAAATTTTATTTCCTTACAAAAAGTGCCTTACATACTTGCCTTCAAGTGTTGTATTAGCATGTAGCAGAGAATTTGAGAAATCCCACAGTTGGCCAAGACAGTGTCTCTGGCAGCAGCAGCTGCTCAGAGAAAGTGCATGGCAACATCTGCACTGTACTGTATTAGAATAAGCTTTAGAGAACTGCAGAATACCTGTGAACATGTAAGACAGAGGCAAGAAGTACAATTGTCTTTGGATATGACTTTTTTAAAAGGGAAGATAGTACTAGCCTTAAAAAAAAAAAAAAAAAATCATTTATTGTTTATAAACCTCTGTGTTAGATTTGGATTGCTTCTGGTACAGGAAAGTAAGTTTGTCTGTGGGATTTTGGAGTGCCTGTATTTCCCAGGCAGAGGGGCAGAAGTGCTGGAGTCCTACAGAACTGTGCTGGTCTGTGAGCAGCAGACATCCTCACATATTTGACACTTTAATTTCATAAGGCCTAGGCTACATTGATGGTCTGTGAGAACAGTTTCACACAAGTGACAAGTTTTCAGAGTTGACTAGAATGCTTAAATGTACTAATTTTTTTTTTTTTTGTTTACCTAGTTTTGTTCTTAAAATAGATGATATGTTTTATAAGTACATCCAAATGAAGTTGAATTTTCTGTGTGAAATACAATTTTAGTTCTTGTGCTGCAGTGTTGCATGCCCATAAAGACTGATGTTTGATTTGGATTTAAAGGAAGGAACAAGGGACCATCTTTCCCAGTCAGCTATGGAAATAGGATAGGCTTTCTAAAACTCAGTGTATTTCAGCCCTAGCCTCCTGACTTCTGAAGGAGCCTGTACACAGACTTATGGTTTCTTTAGGTCTCAGCTTTTCTGCATAGAAAGCTGGAGGTGATTTGGGTATTGCATGTCCTATAATTACACTCTGGTAGGAATGCAGTGGAGTCACCAGCTGTGCTTCACAGTCTGGGTTTTCCTTGCTTGAGGAGTGTGCAAATGAGAAAAAAAACTAGAAACATGAAACTTCTGTTAACAGTTACAGTTTTGCTGCTCTGTGTATTAGGGAGCATTGTTAACATACACTGAGAAGAAAACTGGATTTATATTGGGAAATACATTGCTATTGGATAAAAGGAAGTGTTTTCTTCCAGAAAAGGTGTCTTCTAAAATAAACTGCATTGATTATATAGACATCTTTAGAAATTGCAAGAATTACATACTTGAGGGGTAAGTAAAAGAGGTTAAACTAAAGTTGAGGACTAGCCACTGAGTTGTGTATATCAAGTCTAATGATGCTTAAAGAATAGATTAAGAGGAAAAAAATTCTATCACCCCCCCCGCCCACCAAATTCCTTGCTGCACTTTTTCACAATACAGATATTCAAGGAGGAAGCAATTTGAAACCACAGTCAAGTGCTCGTGCATTTGTGGTGTTACTGTTTCAGTTCCTCTCATTTCCCATGAATAGAAAAAACTCCTGAAAGATTGTATTTCACAAAAGATTTGTGTTCAGAATATTCTGTTTATGGTAGTAAACGGAATAAACAGGTGACATTCTCTGCCATCATTTTAATGGATTTTATCTAAAGCCTGTCCTAAATCCTAGTGATTAAGAAAATACTTCTACCCTGGCAATTAGGTTCAGTTAAATAGAAAACATTTAATTTTTTTAAAATTTTGGTACATGTCTTGATTTGAAACCTGATGAGGAACCCATCAGATAAAACCTACAATATATAGGTATCAGTATTTTCAAAACTACCCCATATCCAGTTTGTTTTCTGAGGTTTGAAATACTGAAATTCCAAATTTTGAAAGTCTGTTTTTAATCACTTCTATCATCATTTTAAAGCTGTTTGTCCTTACTGAAATTGCAAGAAAGTTTCTGCATTGTCTGATACTTGAAAAGTCTGGATATAAAAGTCAGTAGACAGAAGGTGATATTATTCTGTGATCTCTGTTACTGCTTGCTGTTATCTATTTGTAGTCACTGCCTATGACTTCACTGATGTCTCAGATGCTCACTTCTGTTTGTTTCCTAAATATAAATGCTGTTAAAACATATGATAATCAACTGTTTGGCTTTGTGCAATTTCATGTATCTAAAGATAAGAGGGGACCAGCTGATCAATACCTTCAGTGCAGGTGTACACTGTGACATGGGGTATAATATGGAAAATGGGCATTTTAGCAGTGGCCCTGCCCAGTGCTGTTCTCTGGGGTGGATTCTCTGTTTTGCTTTCATTAGATTTGTGCAGCAGTGGCAGCTGTGTCAGGGACAAGGTACAGCAGCACATGTTGTGTTTCTGCCTGGAAGTGGCTGCATTTAACTGGGGGGTGAACAGTCAGAGTCCACTATTGGCACTAGTCCTGTTACTGTTTTTTTAACTAGAAATTGTTCAGTGATGGGCACTGAAATTCCAACGAGGTAGCTGGAAAAGCAGCAGAAGGCTTTTAGATTTAACAAAGTCTTTGGCAAGACTCTCAATTATTTTTTCTGTTTTAACTTTGTATTTAAGGGAGGGAACGAATGTTGCTCTAATTAAAGAAATAAATTGCAAGCAGGTGTTAATATTGGTAGTTCTGGTTTGTGTTTATCCTTTCAGCTGTATCTGCTAACAAAGCTTTATAAGCATTTTCTTTGTGAGGCTGCTCTTCTGTCATTTTTATGAAATTAAGTTAGCTCTTTGACTATTAGTATGTAATTCCAGTTTTAATTGTATTGTCCTTGAAATATTATTGATGTATTCATCATAGATTTTCTTGCTTAGAAGAAAATGAACACTGCTTGTTTTTTATTTCAGCTGGACTGCCTTACCTTCTTCTGACTGCTGTGTAGAAAGTTCTGTAGACTACTAAAGAATTGGCAGCTCTCTGGATGACTGTTCTTGTTTCTACCTTATTCTGAATAGTTAAAATATTCCAGTTTTGAAATCAGTTTTGAAATCTTTTCAGAAGCTTCTTGTTGCAATTGAAATCCTATCAATTTACTTCCAATGTTTTCCATTTCAAGCGATCCTTTATAGTCCTCTTGATTATGTATTTTCTGTTTCTTTTCTCTATTGCTGTGAGAAAAGTGCTCTTTTGCATAGGGTAATTTCACTATGTGATGCTGTGCTTACCTTTAAAAAAAATTGCATAACCTTTCTAGTAACAATGAAAATCCCTACATATTCCTGCATGTGTATAAATGTGTCTATTCTTAAAATAATGGAGAATGGTTTGGGAGTTTCCATTATTTATACACTGCAGGATATTGAGAACTAAAGGATATATGTAAATACAGCAAGAGGTCAAAAATATAACAGATACAGTGTCTCTGTCCCTCCCTCTCTGTTTCTATATTACCATTGCTTATTGACATAGACATAGAAACTGAAATTTGAAGCATAGAAATACAGAAACATAGAAATTGACATAGAAAATTAACATGGATGAATACTTGGAAAATAGATGCATCACCTTGAAATGTAAATGTACTAGGAAGTGAGACCAGTGTTTAATTAATGTTTTAACGTTTCTTAAACTGATCCAAACTAAGAAACAGATATTATATTGTCATTTTGATTTAGGAATAGATGCCTAATCATGCAAATTAATTTTTTTTACAATTGTGCATCTGCTGGTTTTCTTTACCATAAATGTGATGTGATTAGTTATCTGAAACTTCTATAAATAATTTAATTATATTCCTAAAATCTCCCTGGAAGGAGTGCAACTCGGATTGCCATCAAGAACAATGCCAGTCTGTATTGTGTACAGAAGTCAGAAAGGACATGCTGTGCTTATTATTCAGTTTAAGTAACTTGCTGAGACAGCACTGTGAAATCAAGATACAGGAACCCAGTCTTTAAAACCTCTGGTACAGTGTTTAAGTGTGTGAAAGATTTGACTGGGTTTATTTCTTAAGAAACCAAATGATCCAGTTGGCTTCAAGCTTATGACTGAATGCCCTTTTTTTTCCCAGGGAATTTGAAATGTGCTATTTTCAGGGAAACACCACATCACATCTGAATGCCTTAGCATTTAAATGTTTAAAGTACTAGTTTTGTATTGGTTAACAAAATTGCTAGAAACTGCTTTTTTCATCACAAAGAAGTGGAGCTTCTCATTTTGAGGTTGCTTTAGCCTGTTGCTGGATGCAGAGGTTGTTCCTGTTCTAGCTGAAGTGAAGTCAGAACAGAATTGCAGTATGCTGAGAGCAGAAAAGCTTCAGGGTTAACCCTGGTCCCAGTGGGCACATTGATCCCTTGGGAGTGTCTGTGTGTGTTTTGTCTAGATCTAATCTTTTCTTCTTTTGTGGAGAAACATAACTGCCAGGTAATTAAGTTCTTTTTTGACAGATTGTTTTCCTTCACTGAATTAATTGATTTACAGATTGTAAACATTCCAAATTCTTGAAAGTCCCAAATTCTGATGCTAATTCCAGCTAAACCTGTGACACCTGTGCTCATTTATCTCAACCATGCAATCCCTTTTAAGGGCTTGAATTTTCCTTTCTAATCTGCCAGCTCACATCACAGTGTCTCCTTTCAAAGCCACTCATGTGTGCTCTGAAGTTGAACACTGATATCATCTGGGGCTGTGGCAGGCTGGAGCCTCATGGGTTTTATCTCTGTCTGCCATAATGTGCCTATAGTAGGCAAAATTTATGGTATAATTGTATTTTGTTTGCATTCTGAAAAGATTGTCAGTTGGTTTATTTCTATGACACAGTTAACCAACCAAGACAAAACTATAATTTTAAAACAATGTTTCTTGTGCAGTTGGTACAAAGCTGAATATCGGACTTTAGAAATGTGTGAAGGACTTTATATTTTATAACCTTTGTGAAATGACTGTGCTGTTTATCAGACAGTGTACTGTAGGTCATAAAATGTAGAGCATGCTTTGGTTTTACCTTGGGGGAGTGCTTGCAAGTTGTATATTTGTTTCCAGAATTTTGTGATATGAATGAGACAGTGAGCTTGAAGTCTGCTGCTCCATGAAGAATTCCCTGCCTCAAAGCCAGTAGGATAGAAGTGCTGCAAATTTACATCCTCTGTGTTAGTCCTGCTTCTTGGAGATTTAATTTAAGGGTCTTTCAGTCCCTAGAAATATTAATTATCAGAGCTGGCTTTGAGATCTTGGCATAATGATACAGGGATTCTGGCATGCTTTAAGAGAGAAATTGGATAGTCTTTCCTTGCTTTGCAGTTGAAAGCTCCTTTATGTTTTGTCTGTGAAGTCACTGTGTCACTGTTGCAGGAAAAGAGCAATTTACCACTACAAACTGAGTTATTCCTTCTTCCCTCTGGGAATCAGTTGGAGATGAATTTGAAATGGAGGTACAATGAACCTCCAACTTTAGGGCTTCCCACATCTGAGTCTTTATCATAAGAGAATTGGGTAGATTCTAAATTCCTGTAAAACAAGAACAAATCCTAACCCAGTTATGTTCCTTCAGAAAGGTAAATGGATAACTACTAGAAGCTGTATTTTATAGAGGGTGTATTTAATTTTATAAAACAACAGCCAGAGGGTGAATAAGTTGTTTGAAAAAGACACACAGCTTTCAGATAGCAAGGAATTGCAGTGCTCTGTCTTGAGGCAAAAGTAGATATTAACCATTAGAATACATAGCAGATATAATAACCAATGTATTAAAAATTCTTAATACATTATATTGGGTTTGAGTGTCTTCAGTCTGCTTTGTTTGTTTGGGTTATTGTTTTTTATTTTTGTTTTTGTGAGAGTTGTGAAGACAGAAGAATTCCAAAACCTTGGTATGTACCTGGCCTCTGAATCAGCAGCAACATATGCCTTTTCTAAAGAGAAGGTTTGGTTTGCATTTCTTTATACATTTTTGTCTTCCATGTGTTAGAAATATTTTCAGAGGTCTTTTCCAAAGCTATATAACACCTGAATTTTTTTTTTACCCAGAACAATCAATACTGTTAAGCATAAGCTGCCAGCTGAGTTTGTGGTTCCTGTAATTTCCAGTCTGATTTGTGGGGTTAACTGGTTTCATACATACTTGTTTAGTTCTGAGATATTTCAGGAACCGGTCACCATCAATGTTTCAGTTTCAACATCAATCAAATTTTAATGGTTTGATTGACCATTCATATATTATGGTATGTTGCACACTGAGAGGACTGAAGTGTTAATAATAATAATGAAGTATTAATAATAATTTTCCCCATTCTGTCTTCTGAAAACAGGAGTGCTCTGTAATTGGACTTCAGGAGTCATCTGGTGGAGGACTCTGCATAGATTATTCTTTAAATTGACAAGGTTGTTATAATTTTTAAGATTGAGCAATTTTCAGCTAGGAACTGTTTCCCGTTGGATGGGAGGAAAGGAATCCAAATTCAACCTTTTTGTTGAATTTGTTTTCTATATGCTTTTATGACTGGGGAAGAATAATTTTAACTTATTTTCTATTTGCAGAAATGCTTATCTTCTTTCTGCAAATTAGTTTAGCATTTTCCAGGTGACTTTGAATAGGCTTTCTCTTTCTGTCCTCAAATAATCTCTCTTTCAAATTTGACCCATTTTAGCTTCTTTTTTTCCTATCAGGGTTTGTAAGAAATATTATTAATTTCATTGCTGAAGGGACAGTACTGTTATATTTTAACTTACTGGTCTTGCTTCCCCTTGGCTGAACACTTTCTGATGGGAAAGAAAACCTTCATGTCTGTGCCTGGCTGATCCAATGTGGACCCATGGCCTGAGCAAGCCAATATTCTTCTTTTTCTTAGGGATGTGCTCAGTGCTGATGCAAACATTGGAGGCTTCTATTACAGGCTAACTTTTGGTAACATCCTAAGGGTGTATGGGTGGCCAGTGGCATGTTACAGACACGTGGAAGGTTGTAAATTAATTGTGTGTTCCTAGGGGTGAGTTTTGTAAGAGAGATTTCTGCTGAAGAAATGTTTGTCTAGAGAGCTCCCTTGCTCCAGCATATTTGTTCAGATGTCTGACCATTTTTGCCTGCAAATGGTCACCCTTCCCAGTGTTTGCTCTTCTTTGTGTTGAAGTTTGTTTTCCTTTTGGGTTGAAATAAACCAAGTGTTGATTTGGCTCTGTCTTTTCATTGCAAGTTTTTTTGAGTTTGTTCTCTCTTTCCTATATGCAATTTCAGCAATAGTGTGATGCTGGAGGAAAAATATAAAAAATAAAACATTGTTTGTATTTTTTATTTATTATCATTTAATTTTCTGGTTGAACTCACTATTAATGATGGATTAAGAACTCTTTCCTTCTTTGTCAAAGTAACTTTACGAAGTAGGGGACTAAGATTTACCATTTTCTAGTATGGTAAAGTTCGAAAACTTTAAAGAAACTTTCTTAAACTTTGAAAACAAAGAAGGAATACGTTTGTACTAGGAGGTGGAAGTGAAGGACTTAACTTTACATCATCTCTAAGGATCTGTTCTACTGATAAGCAATGCTTGTAGCTGGAGGGCTGTATATAACATAATTCAACATACATATGTATTTCAGTGGATGGCAGCTATGTAAATGTGTTGTCTGTCAGACAACATCGGAAGTAGAATGCTGAATGTACTGTGTAATATACTAAGCAGAGTCTCCTGTTTCTTCTTGGTCATAGCTAAAGCTGTTTTAGGTATAGTTTTGGTTCAAGCATGGCCCCACTGCATACAGACATTCTCCCATGAGCCAACTTCATTTTATTTTTTGTGGTTAAACCACAAAGTGTGTGGTAAACTGAACTATTATCTTGGTTTCCTTTGTAGTTATGGAAATGTACTGTGAGGATTTTACTGTGTAAAAAGGAGATTGCAAATTAAGAGGTGTGTGATGCCCCAAACCTTTCCTGTTCCCTTAAAATGGGAAGTATTTTTAGGGTTATATTTAAATCCTGTCTGAAAAGTAAATATTTCTATAAATCCATGCAAATGTCAATGTCTCCTGCACTGTCCTGAGTGGGAAAATTGTGCAAATCAAGTCTTGTTGTTTATCATATGTCTGAGATGGAATAAAGGACTATTAAGAGGGAGTCAAAGCCCAGTAAATACAGTCGTAGAAATAGATAATGACAAGTTTTCATAGCTGGTTGAAAATAATTTTCCATTTGACAGGAGTTTTGGTATTTACTTTTAATTCCTGCTGCTTTCCCATATGCAGTTTAACTGAAATAGTGTTAATTATGATGCTAGATAATGAACATCCTGCAGGCAAGGTTGTTCTCTGCTCCTTAAACCAGCACAAACTGACCTCTCCAGCCTTTAGCTGTGCTGTGAAGTTGCCAATGCTTTGATTTTCCTACTGCCAATCTTGTTCAGAGAAACACAAATTTCTTCTCACATGTCCTGCTGGGAAGTCAGCTGGTCCAGATTAAATGAGATGAGTTTTGGTTGTGTGTGGACTTGGGTTTTGACTTGCGCCGAGACCACGCTTTTTTTATTTTAGACTTCAAAGTAAACTCTCAAATATCTTTCAACCCACACAACTCTCACCATATGGATCAATAACACTGTGGTTTTTTATTATTAAGTTAATTCAGAGGAGCTAGTTTCAGTTGTTTTTCAAATGTCTGAGCCACTGTATTTCCGTATATAGGGTTGCAAGCTGGAAGATGCTTTTGTAACATTTGCTTCTGTAAACTTAGTATTTGGGGTTAGTAACTCCAGGTTGCATTAGGGGTAGATGCTCCTTAGTGACATCTTTCTATTTTTTCCTCAGTGATAAATATGGCAAGTACAGTGTGTTAGTATTCTGCAAGAAAGTAGAAAACGTCACCTATGTATATATATATGAGATTGCTTGATTTAGATTTCTCCAAGTCTTCCATCTCTTGCTCCTGGTTTCATTCCTCCTTCTCCACAGCTTCTGTTGTTTCAGATACTGTATTTGCTTTTAGTATTGCTTTTGCTTGTGTATGAGGGAAGCCAGTTTGGTATATTTTAATAAAAACAGAGATTCATGCTTTCAAGTCCAGGTGTTTGAAGTGAATCTCTTAAATTAAAGGAGCCCAGTTCTTAATGTGTGTGCTGAATGTATTTAATTTCTGTGGAAATTGTATATGATCAGTATTTTATCCCTCTTTGATTTAGGGTGCTAATCTTAGGGAAGTGTTCAAGGTTGAAGCAACTTGTTTTGTTTATGTTTTAATAATATTGAATGGCAAACACATTTTTGTTCTTATTTTTAAAGGGCATAAATGCTACAAAAGCTAAGTTTTTAAAGCAATTAAAAACTCTCTGTGATAAGGCTTTCAGTAATTTCCCTTACTTTACCTAGATTTGATAACTGATCTCTGGGTTGTTTGCTAGAATTTACTTAGTGTGTAGCAGGAACAATGTATGTAAACTGTTAAAAATGATAATTTGCAGGCTGTGTTGGGAAAGCACAGACCAGCTTCTGCTGAATGGGACCAGGGTGTCACCTTCTGTTCTTAGTCTGCTCTTTTTGTGTGTCAGGCAGGTGGCTGGCAGGGTCTTTGGTAAGTGGTCTGCCCTCGAGATTGCAACATAAATAACTCCATTAAGACAAAAGGAGGAATAGAATTACAGCATCTTCCGTCTATTCACAGTAACATAATTTGGCTGTCACAGTTCTTTCTTAGTGTACAGTCAGCTAGGAAAGTCTCCTAAAGCCCTCTGCAGCCTGGGAATTTTATCTCCTGTCTTTTCTCATAGATTAGTGGAAATAGGCTTTCCAAGAGCTGTGAAACAGATGTCAAAATTACAGCAGAGAGCAGTGACAAACCCTGCCTTCTGTGTTTCGTGTTATCATTGAATCTCAGCATGGTTTCAGATCAGGATGAAAGGAACCACATCAATATAACAATTCCTTTTGCTTGTGGTGGATGTTTATTTTAAGTGTTGGCTTCAGAATATTTGTCTTACAACAGCAGGAGAGATTTGATTTGAGTATTGGTGTAACTTCAGTGTGCTGGGGGATCTCGTGCCTTACAATCACCAGTGTGCATGGTAGTGTGTAAGAGACCAAAATTCTGTCTGCAGTTCTCCAGCTTTCCCTTCTCCTTGGCTCTGGAAATAATAATAATAATAAAAAGTTTTGGAAACTTTTAAAAAGAAATTAGTTCTTAATTAGCTAACATTTTTAATGTTTATTAAAAACGATCATGTAATTCCTCCCTCCTCAAACCTGTAGAGCTCAGATTTTATAGGATTTGTTAGTCTGGGAGTTTGCAGTTTGGAAAATGTGCAAAGGTAAAGTACATTGCCAGTTTTTTTACTGTTAGAGAATCCTTCCCTACAACTTCTGCAGTCTGATCTGTTCTTTACATATTATTCTGAAGCTAATGTTTTTAGGGCTTGGGAAAGAGGAAGATATCAGCATAGAAAGGCTGTGAAATATAAACAGGCTTAGAAAGTATTCATAAAGTGTGTTCTGTTGTGAATAGCCTGTGAAATGTAAACAGGCTTAGAAAGTATTCATAAAGTGTGTTCTGTTGTGAATAGCCTAGATTTGTATAGTGCCTTGGTTCATCTACACATATGGTGCAGTTATGGGCTAGGTTAATGAAAGGTATTTTTATCCTCAGTGTCAATATTCAGTGTCGTGTTTCCCTTCATGTCAGAATGGGTGAGTTGTTACACTGAAGGTGTAGCTAAATAGAGAATTCCTGCAGCTGCTCAGTTTTTTCATTATGTTATAGCTAAAGGCAATTCCATTGCAGTTTCATTTCTTTGCCATGACTTTGTTCATACTTACATTTTTTTCCATTATTTTAAATTAAGTTGCAAGATTTTCAGAGTGTATATGGCTTATTTTTTTGCTGTTTGTATCAGTCTGAGCAGGCACTGGCTCTCAAGGACTTATGTTCAATGGAGATTAGATTGACGTTAATTTACCAAGAAGAAAAAAAATTTACCAAGAAGTAAAAAATTTACCATGAAGAATGTACCACTCATGCTTGCTCTTTGGGCCTTTAACTGAAACAGAACCATGCTGCTAATATGTTTGCAAAAGTTTTCAGACAGCCTGCAGATAAATATTGGATGATTAAACAGGTTGTTACTTGTGTCATGGAAGTCAGTGGCTGTGCCCTTGTATTGGCAGTGAGGCATGTGCCCTGTTTCTCAAAAAAAAACCCAACCACTCCATTTATTTGAATTTACAGTATAAAGAATTGGTTATATCCATTACTTGAACTGGGTTTTTTGGGTTTTTTTTTTTGGTTAAAATTAGTTTCTAAATTACTGCCTTAAGAAATAATGGTTTGAACCCACGTGGCTCAGTAAAATAGGTCAGTGGCAAATGTGTGGGAAGAAAACTAAAAATGTCTCATCTCTGTCTTGCTGTTGTATTTCTAAAATCTTGAAGCCACCCCTGCTTAGTCTTTCCTCTAAGGGATTTGACATGGAGATGCTTCAATGATTCACCATTGCTATGCAAATGCTTGAAGTATTTTGAGCACTTTTCCTTCAGGCATCCCAGGCTGTGTGGCCAGTTCAGGTGTTTTGAGACAGGAAATCTCCCCATCAGCTGAGAGGTCAAAAAAATCTATGTTGTCCCCAGGTACACTTCTCCAATCTGCAGTTAAAATTATAATACAGGAAAGTACTTCTAAATTAAAGTTATTGGATGGAGAAAGATTTTGTGGAAACACTGTTTTTCTCTGAGTCCAGGGAATTTTGTCTTGTTCAGATAAAATGATTTATTTCTATACTGGCCAAATCAAAGCATGTATTCTCGTATATTCAGTTTTGGTTTTTTTTGTTTTTTTGGTTTTTTTGTTCTTGTAGCCAACTGAAAGTGATGGAAGTATTTCCTCTTAAAGACATTCAACTTCAATTTGAAGACTGTAGTGAGTTGACCCTGGCTGGATGCCAGACACCCACCAAAGCTTCTCTATCACTCCCCTCTGCAGCTGGACTGGGGAGAGATATTATAACAAAGGGTTCATTGGTTGAGATCAGGACAGAGAGAGATCATTCACCAATTACTGTCATGGGCTAAACAGTCTAGAATTAGAGATATTAATTGAATTTATTGTTAACAAAATCATAGCAGGATAATGAGAAGTAAAAACAGACCTTAAGAACATCTTCCCCCCACCCATCCTTCCTTCCCAACTCTTCTCTCATCCCAGTGAGATGGGAGTGGGAGCTGAGTTTGGTTCATCACTCGTTTCTCAGGCTGCTCAGGGAGAGGAGCCCTTGCCCTGCTCCAGCCTGGGCTCCCTCCCAGAGGAGCCAGTTCCCCATGAGCTTCTCCACCATGAGTGCATCTCCTGGGCAGCAGTTCTGCACAAACTGCTGCACCACAGGTCACTCTTCCACGGGGTGCAGTCCTGCAGGGACAGGGTGCTCCAGCATGGATCTCCCATGGGGTCACTAGTCCTACCTGGAAACCAGCTCCAGTGTGGGCTGTGCTCTCCATGGTTCTGCAGGTCCCTGCCAGCAGCCTGTTCCAGCACAGGCCTCCCATGGGGTCACAGCCTCCTGTCAGGCTGGCATGGTCACCTCTGGGGGCTGCAGGTGGCTCTCTGCATCCCTGTGCCCTTGTCCAGCAGCACTTCCATCTTGGAGCCAGCTGGGATTTGCTCTGTTGGACATGGAGGAGGCATCCAGCAGCTTCTCACAGAAGCCACCCCTGTAGCCACTCCTGCCAAAACCTGTCCATACAAACTCAATACAAACACTTAGAAGAATCACCACTTCTTAAGTAGTAAATAAATTGTTGAAGATTATTGATCCTCACAGGTAAATATAAGTTTTATCTAAATGCATTTATCACTGCTTCTAACTATTAGGTTTTAATATGGCTTTAGTAATACATCCTGTTGTTTCTACTATGTAATAATGTATCTGTGCAGTTTTCACCTTAAGCAATTTTATTTTTCAAGAATTTCATGCTCATCAAAGTACTGCTGTTAGTAGTTCTTGAGCTCTGTGCTTTCTCACATACTCCTCTGACTTGTAAATGTAATGATTGCCAGAGTGGTAAATAATATTTTTATTTATAGTCTTTTATTCCACTAAATAATCAATAATCAGTTTGAGACCCAATCAGTAGTCCTTTTATTCAACCACTGTTTTTTCTCACTCTTCCAGAGGAGCCAGCTGTGTTCTCTTTTCCTCTCCTGTTGTTGCTGCTCTGATGGTAATAGATGGGAAGTTGTCTGGGACAGTTTAGCCATAGTAAGGCTTGCCTGGACCATAGCTGGTGACAACCTGCACTTTGTGTTGGTGCATTGTGTCTGTCAGGTGTGCCACAAACCAGCAGAACCTGTGAGAGCCGTGACACCAAGAACCACTCTATTATTTTCCTGTTTGTGAAATAAGGGGAGCTGAAGATAGTTTTCTAGAGGGTGACTTTTAAGTGTGTTTGGAGGGATTGTGGAGGCTGTGTGTGGCACAGATGTGACACCTGTGGGGCACCCTCTGGCCGTGGCTGCTGCCCAGCCTGGCTGGCAGGGCTGGCACTGCCCATCCTGTTTGTCACACGCAGCACTCTTGTCTCCCAGGAGGAGCCTGGTCCCGGCAGGTCCTGCTCACCTGCAGAGCCCTCAGCAGCCTGGGCACCGCGGGGAACTGGGGAGTTGTGGCTCTGCCCTTTGGGGAGCCGACAGCTCCCTTCAAGCCACGAACACCAACATTCCAGATGAGTTGGCAGGGCCAGCTGCCAAACACAAGCCAGGCCAGTTACACCCCTCGGGGGCTGAAGCCATGTGGGATCTGTCCCATTGTCCCGTTTCCAGCATCCCTCAGGGTGGAGGTGCAGGACACTGCTCCAGCTGCTGTGCGCGCTCCGCCGTCCTGCGGGGAAACGCGGCAGCTCTTCCTCCGGGGCTGGGCATTCAAGCCAGCAAGGAACCCAAACATTCTATTTTCTGGCAAATTGCCCTGCAGGGAACTTTGGTGTTTTAATGGTGTTTCTGCCTTAATTTGGGGGGAGGTTATATTTTTATCTGCTTTACTGATCAGGTGGGAATTATTGTACAATTAAATGCAGCAATTAGTGAGATTACATGGCTTTTTTATAAAGAAAAGTAAAAAAGTAGAAGACATGCAATGCTAATGTAGCTTCTGTTTTCTTGGGTGTTTTTCCCTTGTTAGCATTCATTTTTTTGTCCCCTAATGTATTTTGGTACATGAAGAGTATGCAGCATAGGTTTAGCTCAAAGCTTCTTGCTTTTCCTAACCCTGTACAAGCTTCTACTATGCCTTGATAGACCTCTGGGATTAATTAGTTTTCTTAAAAAAAATTAGCTACACTTATTACACTAGGTTTAAATTTTACACTGAGATTTCCTTTTAATAAGGTAACTGAGGTGTAGGAGGAAAACATCTGTGACATCTGTCCCAGCAATGTTTTCTGTAAATATGGTTTTTATAGGGCTAAGCTGTAGATCAATGTGATATGCAAGTTGAATCTACTGTATCAGCTATATTGTTTTTTAAAACAGAATTTAAACAAAGGCTATGTTTTTCTTAAATTTTGAGGCAAGCTTCTGCATTCGGAATAGGCTTTTATTTTTCAGTTGAATTTTGGTATTTTTTCAATACCTTCCTTGGTTGTATATTAATTTTAGAAGATCATGATATATAGACAAATGATACTTTACTGTTATGTGATTCGGTCATCTCTCTAGTATGGTTAATTTGAGCCTGTGATATTGATGTTTTTAAGATGTACACTAACTGCAAATGGTGGTTGGTAATTGTGGTTTCTCTTGCCTTGAAAATGTCACCTGAATTGGGATTCTTTGTTGTGATTTAGTGCCACTGCTGTTGCACTGCAGGTGAGAAGAGCGAGGTGTACTACTTCTCTAGCACAGCAAATTTCTGTCCTACTTTGTTGACAGCATGCCTGAGACTAAGGAAGTAGCTGAATTTTGAAAAATGTTTGTCTCCTCTTCTGAAAATATTAAGACTCTAGTACATAATGTTCTCACAGCAGTTGCCTTTCTGATTGATAAAAATAAGCAGTTATTCCTGAGGAGGACAAAAGCTATCATAAATTCCATTAAGATCTGAACAAATGTTTCTAAGTGTTCTTGGAAATAATAATGCAAAAAAAAAAATCCCCTGTTACTTACCATATGGCACTGCTTTAGATCTTGCTGGGAGGTCTTGACTGTTTTATTTTAATAATAACCTCTCACTTCAGAAGCTTGTTCACATTAATAGCTGGCTAAGGGTAGCCTGGACCTTTATCTTCTCTAGAATGGATGGCCTTCAGGTTTTAGCTTTAATGGGATTCACTGCAGGAATTCAAGCTACCTTCCTTCTCAGCTTTGTTGTTGGAAGCAGGAGGACTCTTTATCTGACTAAGCAATAGTTGATTTCTGGGGTTTTTTTTTTTTTTTTTTTCCTTTGTATTTTTCTTTCTCCTCCCTAATCTACTGTGTATTTATTGTAAGAAAAATTCAGGGACTGAGACTGCAATTGGATTTTTTTTTTGGTGGGTTTTTTTTGTTTGTTTATTTGTTTGTTTTTTTAATGGAGAACAGTTGACATGAATGGTAGACAGCCTTTAAGGGCTAAAGTTTGTCTAAAAGTATGAGAGATCAGAGTGACATTTGTAGAAAATATTATTACTTGCTAATTGTCTGCTTTCAGGTTTTTGGATTATATGATATGCAGCTTAATTACTGGTGTTTTGACAAGAACTGCTAATAAAGGGGGTTTTGGTGTTGGATTTTTCTTTCCAAACTTCTTCTGTGGGTCAGGTTTTTAAATCTCTCAGGCAGTAGTATGGTCCCTTTTCCTTGGAAAGTATTATGGTGTATAGTCAGTATTATGTTTTTTTCAAAGATTCCCCCCTGACATCTTTTACTCTACGTACATCTTCTCTAATCTAAATAGTGTTAGGAGTTCCCTTCAAGATTTTTTTGGGCACAGTGTAGGAGGAAATGGACTCCAGCACATTATTACATCTCTGTATGCTCTTAATCATGTGAGATGTGATTTCAAAGTCTGAGAAGATACCACACTAATTGTATTTTTTGCTTTTAGACTGATTGGTCCAGTGAAATGCAGACAAGGCATTGGGAGTGGGGCATTATGGGCTGGCGTGATTTGTTCTTGGCTGACATTTAGGATAATTTCTTTTTGTTCAGGGATCAATCCTTTGCTTCCATAACACAGATGGACATCAAAGCAGTGTTCTCATTAGAAGTGCACTTACTGTATCCTTGATTTGCTTCAGATTTTTCCGTTGTTGGATTTTTTTTTGTGTGTGTGTAAAATATATGACAGTGTAGATATATAATATATTTTTGCTTTGCAAGGTTGGTAAATCTGCCACTCTGACTCTTGTTGAATAATTCACTTTCTCAGTAAGTGTAACTTTTTATTTATCTTATACAGTTTATTTGGTAGAAATACTTGCACTGTAAAATACTTTCTGACATGATTAAACTTGCAAAAAATAAATCCAATAAGCTATTAGATACACTCTTTCTTATATGGGGAAGATATTTCCTACAGTTCCTCTCCTACTGTCACACCTGCTTTTATTATTGTAATTTATCCATTTCTGTAATGCAGTATCATGATTGAAATTATTGTGGAATTACACGCTGTGTCAGTAGGGATCTCTTCACCTCAATTCCTGCCAGACACCGTAAGCTTTTTCCCAGATAAAAAGCACTAGCCATGGCACAAGCACCAATAACAAAGCAGTTTAAAGATTTGGGTGGATGTACCATGGCCTTCTAAAGGTTGTGTGACTGGAATTTTTAGGCCAGCACTAAATCTATGCTTCCTTTCATGTCCAGTAACAAAATTATCTAGTAACAAATTACATTATAGTCTTCACTGGCTGCCATCTTAGACCTAGATTTAATGCAGGAGCATTAATGATGAATGATTGATTTTGAATTAATGAATTGAACTTCTCCACTACAAAGTGAGACCAAGTAAACATGTAGTACCTGCTCATTGCTGTTTTTCAGTCCTGGAAGTAAAATCTGTACTTACTTCCCCAGGAAGCTTCATGTTTCCTGTATCTTTGGGCTGGAGTTATTTGAGCTTCTGGTGTAGACACCATTCAAGTGTCATCTTTTGTATCTTCCATCTCAAGAAATTATTTGCCCTGCCTGCACTCTGGAAGAGCTGTAGCCTTGCACAAGAGCTTTGTGTTGGACCTTGATATCTGCTGATAGTCTCAGTCTGTGAATATTGCCACTGTATTTGTCTTGGGCCTCCAAGTATATTGAGTATATTGAGTACCTAAGTACTCCTGATGTGGAGATAAATCCATTTTAGCTGAGTTACACAAAACCTTCAGTAAGTCTTCAGTCTAAGTAAGATGGTTTTATTTAAAAATACTGGATTGTGAAGAAAAATCAACAAAGGCAACCAGTGTCCCAGCATCCCATCTTGTACATCAGGGGGTTTCTTCAAAACTTTCATCATTCTTCTTTGAATTTCCAAATGCCTTTAATGATACTTTGTGCCTCAGCGTAAAGTACAAGTGAGTATATAAACATTATATTTGTTTTTGTAAGATAAACTTTAATTCTGTGTTTTGCAATCCATTTATTTTCCCCTTCCATAAGGGTTATTAAGGTAACAAATCCTCCTTTCCTCCTCCTTGTTCAAAAATGAGTTTAATGCTGGATGAAATGGACTGTATAATGGGCTACCTGTGCATCCTGAGGTTTACTTGAACTCACTTTTCTCTTCAGGTACTTTTTATTATTTTAAAGAAAGAACAAGGATTGGAGGATTCGAAACATATACCATATTTGGGTATGGAATCTGCTACTTTAAAGAAAATGGACTTAATAGGAAGATAATGATATTTTAAAATAATAAACTACAGTGGAAACAATCAAAATAATTGATCCTATTTTTTTTCCCTCTCTTACACCTTTTTGGACAGTTAAGTTCAAAACTGTTCATTAATTTCTAGCTGTGTTCTAATTTTATGTTTAGTTTTATGTTTTTAGTTTTCCCTGACTAAATCACTTTGTAAAGTACTGCTTTCTCCAACATCTATTTTTCCGACATCTATAAATAAACATTTTATATATTAAGTAGGAGTCTGACCAGATAGTCCCATTGGGTTTGTGCATTGGTGGTAATTGGGCTGTAGTTTTACTGGGTAGTGTCAGTGCACTGCCAAGGGACCACTGCCACAAGTGGTCCTGAACTTGTGTAAGTTTTCCTTGTTGTTTTCTGTCCTTTAATGAAAGTATTTACATCGCATAGAATGTATAGGAAAAAAAAAGGAGTGTGAGGACTCAACAGGCTTCCCAAATATTTACTTCTGTTGTTCAGTTTTCCAAGCAAGGTCTTGTTAGTGGCCAAGGAGTGAGCTGAAGCAAATGTGCCTGGTGTCCCTGTCAGAGCCAGCGTGGGCTGGCACAAACTGCTCCTGCATCTGGCACAGTGAGGAAGGAGTGGTGTTCATTCTCCAGTAATGCACTTGGGCGTTTTGGGTGTGGGGTTTTGGTTTCTTTATAGTCTCCAGCTCCTTCCTGGATAGAGGTGTGCTTGTTGTGTGTTTCTAGAAATTGTTTTCTATAAATACTTTTAAAATGTTGTGTGTAAGCAGTGCCCTTTTTATAGCTACTCTTCATTCTTGGTCTGTGACAAAAACCTGCTGATCTGTTTTGCCTTTGGTTTGCTGTTTGTTCCTATATCTTCTGAGTTGTCTTGAAAAATTAATTAAGTGGTGTTGATAGAATTGGGTAGGCTGTGCCTTGGGGTTATGATTTAGGGTGCTAGAGATGGTATCATATTTCTTTCAGCATGGGTACTTTGCAGAAATGTTGCTGGGGAGTTGTCCTCCCAGAAGGGCTGTGTTTGGGCACTGCTGCAGGAGGCACTTGCCTTCAGGGAGAGGCTACACAATTTGGGAGCTGGCCATGCTGCTGGAACGAGACAAAGCACTCAGGTTCCTTACTGAACCAGTTATTTGAAAATATTTAAACAAACAAACACAAAACCCCCAGACCAACTAAACCACCCACAGTGTTTTGTCATCATTATTTTAAAGCCTTTGAGTGTATTTGTGGTCATTTCCAGCAGCAGAAGACCACATATGGAAGTGTTCATTCAGAGCAGCAAAAAGCCTCTGGAACATCAGCCTCCAATTGCCTGTCTGTGCTGGCACCTCCCAGCAGCTTCAGAAGGGGTGTCCAATTTCCAGTCTTTATTTAATTTCTTTTTTCCCTGTCTCCTTTTTCCTTATGTCTGTGTGACTGGGCTGTTCCTTTTGTCTCCCTTCCTCTATTTTTCCACAGATGCTCCCTGCTCTGTGGAGTGGGGGCTCAGCAGAGTGTGGGTGTTGGCTCTCTGCAGCTTATTGCCACAAACGCTTTTTGAATGTTTGCTTTCCTCTGCATTCTGGGTTTGCTTCCCTTGGGCATTTTTCCATTATTAGAATGGTAATGGAAAACAGTTTCAGTCCTCTCCTGGTGAAATTGGTGCACCTTGAAGCTGCTATTCATGTCTTTCATTCTTCAGGTTTTAGTAATAATACGTTTAAAGTCTCTTGCATTGTGATGCTCAACAAAATTTTTTGTGCTGTGTTTCTCTGATTTTCTTTAGATTTCCCTTGGTACCATTTGCTCCTTTGTTTTGGTAATGTACCTTCACTTTAGCTGGAGAATGATCTCTCCTACCAATAGCCCCAGGTGTTTCCATCTACATTTATGTTTTTGAGAATGGAGCCTTGGTTTTTGTAAGATTATTTGTAAATACCACCAGATTTCTTTGGATGGATTTGTTTGATTTCTTGCTTTCAGCAGTAGTTGTACTTGAATAAAATGAGAAGCATTTTATGTTTGTGCTGTTCTCTTTTGTTGAAATTTCAGTTGTGCAAGGCTCAGTATTTTACTTCAAAAACCTATCTGACAAACATTGCATATTTTATCTGTCTTATATTTATATTCAAGAATGCTTCTTATTCGGAGTCTTTTAGCTAGAGAAAAGTTACCTTACATATATGTTTGTGACAAAGATCTGTTTGGTTTATGCCAATATGGTGTCCTGTGAAATGGGCCATGGGGCTTGTCAGGTGGCAGAGACACACAGAGTTCTTAAGATGGAATATATTAAAAATATATTAAAATGTAGTAAATATTTTAATAAATGCTTCTGCTCCTGGAAAGGAAAGTGATAGAACTAGAACAAGAAGGATTGCTGGAGGGGATAGTAGATTTTTTTTCATTATCCTGCCTTATTTAAACAAGGGCTAGTTCCTGGAGTTCATCCCTAGTGTATAAAGTGCATGGAATGTGCACCTTGATTTGATTTTTGCCTTTTCTTTGGTCAGTATAGATCTAATCCAAGTTATGGCATCCTGCTGAAGTACTGCGGAGGGACAAGCTGGGTTGATTTAGGTATTCAAAATTTGTCATCTGTTTTTTTGTGTCTAGTATGAAATGTTTCCTTCCTCTCTTTTAAATTTAATATCTAATTTCTGTATAAGTATATTCCATTTTCATCTGCAAAACTTTCAAAGTGCTTTTGGGCATCATGAAACAACTGAGCTAATTAAATTTGTTTTCACTCAACTTTAGAGGCACTCTTAGCTCATCAGGGATATTTTTCAGGGGTTTCACACAGTGGTTAATTTTGTTGTCTTGCTCTGTTTGAAGCAGCCATATACAGTGTGCATTTAGAGTAATACCTTCTAGAAGATCATGTTTTGGGTTTGATGGTTCCACAGAATGGCAAATTTGCAGTTTCTAAGATAAAAGCTTAGTATAAGGACAAACTTAAAGGAATAGATTAAAAGAGATAAAACCAGGTTGTTTTCTTTTGTTCAATAAGGGAATAAAAGCGTTATTTAAAAAATGCTTCAGAAAGGACTTGGCTGAATTTCAGTGCACTGAAAGCTTGAGTCTAAATATAGCTCTCTGTAGCAGTAAATTTGTCCTCTGTCCATGCATTTACTACTTGGTCAACCCTGAGAGCAGGCAGCCTGGCTTTTGTAAGGAAAACTAAGATTAAAGATGGGCAACGTGTGCAAAGCAGTAACAGATGATAGAAAGAATTAAGTCAGAACAGTTTGAACAAGGTATTAATAGAAACTTTTTTTTTCAAAATATGGTCTGTAAAATGCTACTTTCAAGGCTTCTGTTTTTCTATGCTTATTATAAGTGTCTTCTTGAAGTATTGTGTGAGATGAAGTTTTTAGCGCAGCTTATGGGACACAGCAGTCACTAAAGTGTTCTGCCACCCCCAGCAGAGAGGTAACATTATTTAATCTTGGCATCTTGAATTACTGCTTTGAAAGGTAAAAAGTTACATTGAAATTGCAAAAAATGTATTTGATGCTACAAAGTAGTATTCTGTGTGAAGTGGAAATCCTTGCACAAGCAGGTAACATTTAATCAATTTATTAAAATGTCACTGGCTGCTGTTCAAGGCAAACACAACAATAACTGAGCTCATTACAGTAGTGAAACTGGCTTACAGCACTGCATTTTCATTTTCTTAAGGTACACTGCTGCCTTTATCTAGCATTTCCTCTCATGTTACAACTTCCATCTGCCCTGTGGAAGGTGTTCCTTGCTTTTTTCCCCTTTCACTTTTATTTTGTCCAAATTCCCAGCTGTGGATAGGCACCCCTGCTTGTGCACCTGCAGTGTGTGGGGTGGTGGAGAGCCCTTACTCTCTCTCCTTGGTTTGTGTATGGGCTGTGTTTGTAGGGGTGCCAGTTTCTGCTTGATAGACCTTGCTAAACAGGCGTGTTCTGACCCTAACTATTCTGTGAGGTGTCTGATTTGATTTCACTGCACAGACCCCAGGGTGTTGTCCTGTAGCTGGCAGTAGTTGGTCATGGTGCCACCAGGATCAGCCCTCACTGCTGGGTGGCAGAGCCTTGTCTGAACTCACCTGTGTGGCTTCAGTCTTCTGCTAAACTTCCTCACTGTTGTAGGGAGTATTTACTGCAGGCCAAGTCTGCGTGTGTACTCCCTATTTAAGTGGAAATTCTGTTTGAAATTTCCTTGAGTCTCTTTTGCTGGATTACGACACTCTCCAGAAGCAGAGAGTGTCTCATGGAAGGGTCTCCTGCTGCTCTTGAAGGGAACAGTTAAAACCACATTATTAATCATGAGGAGAAAGGACAGAGGCGTTTTCTTCTTCCTTATGATAACCTGTTTAGTTTGTTTGCTAACAACCTGTTATACAGTGACATTTCCAGTTTTCTTAATTTCTTGAGCAATATGTGTTATGGATAAACTTGGTCCAGGTTTATAGTGCCTTGAACTGCTGTGAGTCATTTGGGTCTGAGTTTTCAACTAGAGTTTTCTTTTTGCAGTTTTCCAGCAGTGCTGCTGTCCAGATGAGGTGGTGAAGGCTGGTTTGGGAAGGCATCATGTGTCCTGACACACTGTTCATGTGCCTCTCTAGGGCAGTTATATAAAACCCCTACATAAGCAGGCATGGCTTCTGACACAGCCTTTTGCAGCCCAGGAGGAAGAATAGAATAAGGCTGATCTTAGGCTTCTGGATGTGTTATAAATTGCATAAATATACTTCTAGCAAAAAAACCCAAAAAAACAAACAAACAAAAAATAAAACAACAGCAGAGGGACTCTGGAGCTGTCAGCTTTTCATCACAGCCTCAGGGTCACTTTGGGCTGGCTCTGCATTTTTCCCACTGACCCATGGTGGATTCTGCTTCTCTGTGCAGGAGAATACCTGAGGGACAGCACTGTCTCTCACTTGCCACTTCTGTCAGTGAACTGGTGACAGAGTTGCCACTTGGAGATTTTCAATTGTTGATTTTTTTTTTCTGTAGGGATACTTTATTTTTGAAATTCCTTGTGCTGCTTCATTTTAACCCACTGGCTGAATAAACAGCCTCCTTTGCAGTATATGTGGTATAATATAGAAGTGATCTTGCTGCAGTGGATGCTTTAGTTTCATCAAAGCTGCTGACCAGCTGTTGCATAGTTTGTAATTGGGATTGAATTGGGAAAAAAAGCCATAAGTCTTTATTTTGCTCATAATTGGGTAAGACAAAAAAATATTTTTATTTTAGATGAATACCCGTAAAGGCTGGATTATTTTGGTGGTTGGATTATTTTCTTTGTAGCTGAAGTCTTGCCCTGTTTAGTGCTAAAATGCAGTTGACCTTTATGTCCTTGTAAATATATTTTTAAACATTTTATTTTGAAATGAATGACAGGTATATCTTCAGTTTTTATGCCCTGCATAATGTGAAACTTTTCTGTTCCATGGTCAGCAACTTGAGTCATAGGGTAAAAATACATACCTCTTTTAATGCAGGGTTATACATTGTAAGAAAGCTCTTATTATATTGCATTGAGATAAAAAAATCATTGCTGTCTGCTTAAAATAAATTATGGAAAATATCCTTGCAGAGATCATAAGTCCTGAATTCATCCACCCTGATGAGGTTGCACAAGGGCCTCTGTCATCCACAGCATTATTTATTTTTCAATGCACATCTGTCTTATTCAGAGTCTTTCTCACCTTCCTTTATTATGGCAAGCAGCTGTTTCAGTCTGCAGAACCTTTGCTGTTTTTATAAGAAACAAATAATTATGTAGCTCCTACTTACATCTCTTTAAAAATTAACTACTGATTTAGTAATGGATATTGCCTTCTGAAGATATGTACCTTTTCTGATAAAGGTATTGTGACCCATTTTAGTTGCTTGGAGGAGTGGTAGTGTAATCTCAAAGAGAAAATAAAATGTGAACTACATATTTCTGTATTACAGTAGTTACTTCCTCAGGGATAGTAGGGTCAATGCCCAGTACAGCTTTAAACTACACTAAGGTGCTTATTCTCCTGTTTTTAAGTGCTGTTTAATAAGGTGCTGTAAATATTTTGTTGTTTTTCTTTTTTCCACTAGCAAACACATTACAGAGTGGCTGTGAGTTCATGGGTGGTACATGTGTTGCTTAATCCCTCATGTAAAGCCTGGATAATTCCTGTGTAGCATGCAGAAGTGACAGCAAAAGGCTAATCCCCAACACTTGGGTTTCTTAATCTTTAATCAGAAGAACACATTTTTGCCTGAAATATCCTGCCCAAACTTAAGTTTTCATTCCATGTGTATTTTGTGCTACAGAACAGGAGACACTTTCTGGAGCTTTGTAATAAACCTAGGCCTGTTGTAAATCAGGGCTGAGTGTTGTTTGCCCCACAATTAGTTTAGAACCCTTGCAGGTGGAAACCTCTGTGTTGTTTTCTTTCCCAAAGCAATTAGTTGTTGAGTACCTGTCTTTTGGATGTGCCCCTGATGAGTTCACAGGCTGTATGCATGTGATTCTCTCTTGTTTCTTCCAGCCATTTATGCCCAGAGCAAAGAAGACATCAGTAACATACTTGAAGGATTTCTCTATGCCTACATTTATGTGGCAATTTATTTTTTTTCCACCTTCTGTTCAGTGTGTTCCAGCACTGAAAACAGAAGTCTTTGGAAACTTAAATAGAATGAAGCTTTTTTGTCAGAAGATCCTACAGTGATAAATGCCTAGGAATGTTGATAGGTATTCTGAAAAACTGCCTATCAGTCAAAAAACCACTTAGTTCTGCTCATTCAGTGGTATGTAAACACTCTTAATATAGCCTGATATTTACACACATGCCTTGAATATAGAATGCTGGGAAATACTATTGCTTCTACTTAGTGCTAAGAAAATTGAGGGGGAGGGATGTTGTTCTAATAAGCTGACCAAGTTGCAGTGAGTTGAAAATGGACAGAATTTTGGATAGGAATATGATCTAATATTTTGCTGTTTGACATGATTTTTAATTTGAGTGATGCCTGTGTAAGTGGAAACCTACATTTAAAAATGTATTTCTTCTCTCTTTTGTCTGCCTTTTTTCAGCTTCCTCTGAAATTTTTAGTGCTGGTGTCTCCAAGATCAAAGTCTTGCTGTAAGTGGGAGTGTATCTGATGGTATATAGCTGCTCCCATCCTTAGGCTCAGATATGTAGGGAGGGGACAACCACCTGAAGTGTTTTCTAAACCATCTGTGTGAAGAGCTTGCCAAGACAGGAGACAGATATTAAAATTTACATCATCAGTTTATAGTAATTTTGATGCCTGTCTCCATTTGTGTGAGATATATGAATTATATATATGCATAACAGATGCACTGTTAAGTGAGAGATGCAGTGTGCCATCATAATGAAATACCCTCCTGTCTCTTTTTTTTCCATGTGCTTTTGGTACCATGCAGAGCATGTGAGAGAGATGCACATGTTTGGTGGGTGTGTTCTTGCTCACCAGGTATTCAAGGTAAGAGTGCAGGCAGAGTGGGAAGAGTGGGAGCTTGCTAGAGAAATCAGAGATGGAGGAGGCAAGGACTGATTAGATCTGCTGGGAAGAAAAATCAAAGGCAGTGAGCATGGGGAGGTTAGAGAAGCTGCAGACCCTGTGTGAGAGAGAACAGTATGCTTAGGAAGCTTGAAGAGCAAATCCCATTTCCAGACTGCAGCTGGAACACTTTTTCTCCTCACCAAAAACTCAGGCAAACCCAGGATGCAACCACAAGCTATCACAGTTTTCAATGTGCTTTGGCAAATTTATTCCCCATCTTTCTGCTGTTTGTTCTATGAACACGCCAAAATAATGTAGCGGTTTAATACCATGGTAGTGACTTTTTTTTGGTGTTAGTTTGGCTTTTTTGAGGTAATTCTTCTCCAAATTGAGTCAATTTCCCGATTCTATGTTGAAATATCCCCAGAGTAGCACATAGGCAATAAATTGATCTCTGTCAACTGTGACAGGAGCCTGGGGTGACTAGCCCACAATTTAAGCTTTATTTAGCAAGATGGGTTAACTGTGAGCCTAGCAAAATGATTTTGTTCTTTTTTTGGGGGGAGGAAGATTAGTAATATTTAAATGTAATTTAGTATTATAGTCTGTTGTCTGGTCTCGTGTAAGTTCTTACTGTTCTCATGCAAACCCCTTGAGTCCTGCATTTTTCTAGGCCATATCCCTCCTTTAAGCTGCTTTATTTTACAGCACACTTACCCTACATAGCAGTTTTCTATTTTAGCAACTGAATTTCTGGTACTGAAAGCATAAACATAGTGTTTCCTTTCCATGTGAGAGAAATTGATAACGCTTCCCTTGTCCCAGCTGCAGCATCTGCATGGCTCTCCAAAGTTGCAAATGCTTCTGTTTTTCAGGCACTCATGGTCCTCTCTCCTCACACTGACCCTTTTTGGCTGCACTGAAGCATTGCCTGTGGACTGAGTGAGCACATGGATGCCTCAGAAGTCATTTCCACCTCATCTCTTGCATACTGTAACTGTTTCTCTGTTTTCCATAGTGCTGGAGTCTGTTTCACCCTCTGATTTTGGTGTTAGAGATCTGTGTTGCTTGGCTGCTATAGAGTGGGCAGCACTGATGCAGCTGCTTTGACTTTGGTGCTGTATGTGTTTCTGGATGGATGGAAGTGGGTAGAGAAAACATAGGAAGTAAGTGAACCTAGTGAAGAAATAAATAACTGAGTGTTCAGTGTTGATGTAAGGGGAGTAGAGAGAAGTAATTTCTTCATTCCTCTTCTGCTAAGGAAAAGAAAATGTAGTAAACATAAGAAACCAAAGCCTCAGGGCAAGAGAAATAAATCCAAAAGAGGGAGAAGATAAATAATTTAACTTTAAAAAATATATACCTTGGGAGGAAAAAATTGAACTGTGGAGCCATGGAGTGGGAAGCCTAGGTACAGAAAGAGAGATGCACAAATAGATAATGCTGTATGTTACTGTGGAATTACAGCCTGTTGTGGAAAAAGAAGATCTGGAAAGTGTAGGAAAATTCATAGCACCAAGAACAGAGTAATGGGAATAGATGTGGTGGAGTGATGTCCTGGTTGGTAATACAGAAGTAATTTATGTTGCATACCAGCAATAGGACACTGACATAGAGGGAAACCAGATGCAGTTAGTTAAGATCTCCCATGTCTTTGCTTCTTATTGCATCTGGAGATTGTGCTAAACACAGATCACGTTTATGTTCTTGTTCCTACAGGATATGAGAATAAACATGAAATTGCTGTTCAGAATGAACATTTGTATTAAGTAGCCTAATACAATTTGCCTCAATTTTTCTAATTTGATCAGAACATAATTTAGCCTTCATCATAAAATTATTAGTGCCAGGAGACATATTCTAAAGATTGTGGGGAGCACTTAGGATAATTTTAATCAGATATGGATGAGTCCCATTAAACAATTGAGCTAATCTTCCTGCCAAGACAGAGCATAGTATGCTGTATGCAGATATGTGAAGTGTTTCATGAGCAGCAAGTCCAGTGAAGTTGCTCTGTTAAATCTGACTTTTTTCTTAATAGTTGCTTGTTACTTGTATACTGTGCTGCTCTGCCCCATCTTCTCCCCATTTTCCTATCTTAGAATGGACACAAATGCTATCTCTGGGATGAAAATGGCAATTTACTGACCAGCCACCACCTTTTGGGATGAACCATCATTTCCTTTTAGCAGGGTCTTTGATATACTGCCTTTCCTACACCTGGCAGGAAAGCCTGCCAGCTTTCCCAAAATATGCAGGCAGATTGTTCATTTGAGGAACTTAGCCTTTTACAAAATTTGTTAAAGTAGGTTTTATGCTCAGAAAACTTCAGGGCAGAGGGCTGAGTGTTAGCACAATTACACATGCCTGATTTCCTTAGGAAGTTAGCTAAAAATAGTGTTATGCTGGAATATTTATCTACAAGCCAAGACACTGACATCATCTATTGTCTGTGTGCCCTGTTTGTGAACAACAAAAATAAGCAAGTGTGGCACTTCTGTAGGTGTCACTTTAGAAAAGAGAGAGCTGAAATTTCCTAACCTGGGTAGTAAGGTTATCAGTACTTTCCTATTTAGTTTTTTAGCAATATGCATCCTGTATTTTCCTTTTTTTGCTCTTTGTTTTTTATTTTTTTCCTTTTTCTTTTTTCCCCTTTAATTTTCTTTTTTTAAAATACATGACAGCTGTTTTGATGCATAGGCAAATTGTTGTATATATAAATACCTTGTAATCATTATTTCATTTTTGGTAGACTTCTTGGGCCTTTGGGCTAGGTAGTCTGCTCTGTTTGCCAAGAAATGCTTTGCCAAGTAACCTGAGTTTCACTGAGTTTTCATGGAAGTGTCTCTTTGGAAGCCAGTTTTAGAATTATAATAATAATAACAACAACAATAATAATGATGAAAACTGTCTGCAGATTGTTCATACCTCTCCCTGTTTGCTTTGCCTAAATCCAAAGCCACTTTGTGTTCATACGTCATACTCTGTCACCAAGATGGATAAAGATGGTGTTTGAGCAACAGTCCTTGTACAAATGCTTAGATTTCCATATTATTAGACCTTTTGTCCAATATCTTCTATGAAATACCTGCTAGTTAACAAACAATTGAAAAATTTTTCTCTTTAAGGGCAGTTTATTTGTGTGAAATGTTGCACTTAGTGAAATAAGCACTAATGAAATACTGTGTCAGAGACAGATTATTTGAGTAGTTATTTTTATGCCCAGAATGTTACCCTCATTTGTTGTTCCCATTTTCCTACTTTTTCTTCTTTCTTTTCTATGTAGGTAAGCATGGTTTTTAGTGGGAAAAGCCTCACAGGGTGCTGATTGTTATTTAATGAAGAACTGGAGATTAACCAGATTAACAGCTAAACTGCTTTATTTCCTTGGTAAACACAAAGTGGTGTAAGAGAGCACAGATTAAAGAATTAGAAGATACAGCATAAAAGCTATTCTGACAGCATCATGTGTTTTGTTCTTTATGCAGACCAAATGATATTGTCTCAGTTGACTCTAAAACTTGACTTAAGTAGTGTTTGTTCAGAATAAGAGTCAGTGTAGTTACTTACTAGCATAGTGTGTTTTCCCATTTACAAACAACTTGCAACTGATTTAAAGGACTTGTCATTTATTTTATTTTTGGGAAGCTCACAGCCAAGTAACTTATGATGTCATGTGTGCTACACTTGAATTGTAAAGCATGAACCACTCCTTCTCTTGAACAACTTACTGCCCCTGACAGTAAAAATATATATTTATTAATTCTTGCCTTCTGGAGGCAATGAGTAGATAATCTGGAAAAAAATAAAATTTTTAAAATTCTTACAGAGTTGCCCTTAAAATGAAAAAATTCAAGTTCTGAGTAGTTATTTTAAAAGTTATTTAATTTGTTAATAATACATGCTTCATTTTTTTCTCCTAGTGCAGTGGGGATTTGTTTATTTATTCATTTATTTGTTTGTTTATTTTCATTTTTGTCTAAGAGTTTTTTACTTCAGACAGTTACTTCAGTAGAAGAAGTTTGCTAAGCTGGAAGACCAGAAGATAAAAACCTGGTTTTAAAATGATGAAGTGCTCAGCTGTGAAGCATAGTTCCTATTCCTTTAATTTTTTTCTGTAAAGGAAGTTCAGTATGACATTTCTTGAACATGTAATGATCAGAAGGGCAGTGGGCTCATCTGTATGAAATGCTTTATAAAGGATGCATTCAAAAAATACTAAGAGGCAAAAATCAAACACTTGAAAAATAGGAAATATCAAGAGATAAAGTTGCCTTTTGAACTTAATTTATCTTCTTGTTCCCCTCCTGTTATGCACAATCCAGAAGTGTGGACACTTTCTTGCATTATTCAGTAGCATTGCTCACCTAATAGGCTTCTTTTCAGCATCTTTCTTGTTTGTTTGTCAGGTCTCCTACTAATCAAATCCTGTTCCAGGGTAAGTTACATAGTAGTACTTGTGGACACAAACACTTTTAATTGTCTTCCCTGAGTTTTATCAGATTTATCCTTATACTGCAGATGGTGAGCTGATATACAGTGTAATTTTGGAAAGACCCACAAATTTAATCTTATTTCAAAGTGCCCAGGAACTCAGTTTACAGGTTCTGTGCATTATGGAGCAGTTGATGCTCTTAGCAAAGCTGCTCTTGTTGGTTGAGAGTTGCAACTGTTGATTACTCAGTTTTTTAATAGAGCCTTAGGAAGAGTTGGACATACAGAATCACAGAATCCTTTAGGTTGCAATAGACCTCTAAGATCATTGAGTACAACAATTAACCTCATGTTGCCAACTCCAGACATGCAGCACATGGGGAACTCACAGCTGTGGATTGCCTCTGTAAAGTTTGGGGTTTGCCTGGCAGCAAACAAGCTCTGTCTGGAGTTAGGGGAGCCTTTTTTTTGTCATCACTAGAGAATGGTTTCTCTTGGCACAGTCCACTGCACACCTTGTTTTCTGTGACGAGAGGAAGAGATCCTTCAGCTAACTGCTGTCTTTGTTTGGTGCTGCAGGTTTGTTTCTACAGCTGCCTCTCTTGTGTGTAGTGCCTCTGAAACCACAGGGGAGGGGGAAGTGTGCACTTGGAGTAAGTGAAGTCTGTCAAAATGAAGGAAGCCTGATGAAGGCTGCATACAGACCAGACTGCTTTGGCTGAACTTCCCAAAGTCTCGGAACAATGCTGAAAGGTTTCTGGTCACTTTTTCCAAAGTTCTCCAAAGTTGTAAGTAATAGGGCAAAGTCAGCCCTATGGAAACATAGGCTTATCAGCTGAGAATGCTGGGAAGACTATTAGTCTTGCCAAATACAATTTTTTTTTAGAATACAGTGCAATAAAATAGTCATACATTAACATTACCTTGTGTATTTCTTTCAGTTGAGGAACTATACCTTGAACAAGTGATGAGAGTTTGCTCATTCTGACAAATAGGAGATACCAGGATATCTCAGAATATTTAGGGGAATAATTAGGGTAATGATTCAGGTTATTTCAGAATAATAGAAACTGACTACACTTTGAGCCCTCTGTCCAGTTCTGGGTCCCTCAGTTCAGGAAGGACATTTACATGCTGGAGCAGGTCCAGAGAAAGGCAACAGAGCTGGTGAAGGGTCTGTAAGTCATATGAGGAGCAGCTGAGGAAGCTGGGAGTGTTCAGCCTGGAGAAGAGAAGGCTCATGGATGATCTTATCACTCTCTATAACTCTCTAAAAGAAGATTGTAGCCTGCAGGTGGGGATCAGCCTCTTCTCCCAGGCAACCAGTGCAGGATGACAGGACATAGACTTAGCCTGCACTGGAGCAGGTTTAGGTTGGAAATTAGGAGGAATTTATTTGCAGGAGGGATGGTTAGATATTGGAATGGACTGTCTGGAGAGGTGGTGGAGTCATTGTCCATGAAGCTGTTTAGTGCCACTGGTTGTGGCACTCAGTGATGTTGTCTGGGTGATGTAGTGATGTTCAGGCAAAGGTTGGAGTCAATCACAGAGATCTTTCCCAGCCTATTTGATTCTGTGATTCTTTGATGCATGCTTAACACCTTTCAATTGTAAGTTCACATGTAAATTATTTCTAATGCCATTACTTTAGGTTTTCTTGGCTCCTTTCAGAGAGAGGAGACTGTTTGTGCCGTATGTTTTGATGCACAGGAGAACCACAAGAGGAAAACCTCAAAGAGGTGGTTCCTGTGGAAGGGGCAGGCACTGATCTCCTCTCTCTGCTCAGCAGTGACAGGACCCAAAGGAATGGCATGCAGCTGAGTCAGGGAAGGTTTAAGACTGTTATTAGGAAAAGGTTCTTCACCCTTTTGGAGAGGGTGGCTGGGCACTGGAACAGGCTCCCCAGGGAAGTGATCACAGCATTGAGCCAGCCAGAGTTCAAGAAGTGTTTGGACAATGTTTCAGACAGTTTGAATCTTGGGGTTGTCTTGTGACTTCATTAGTGTGTCACTGGCACACTGATTGCCATATTTGTGTGCAAAATTTATTCTACTTCATCATATCATCAGGCTTCCAACTTGGGAACTCTTCTTTTGTGGTGTCTACTTGGTACTTTAGGGTTCAGAGCAGAATAACTAAATGGTCTCTGTGATAGAATATCTGGCAAGTAAAGGGAAGCACTCTCCTGGATTCATGTCCTGTACTGAGGTGCTGACATTTCCAGTGTAACATTCCTAACCATGAATGTTAGTAGTGTTCAAGGTGTTACATCTGCCTGAGTTGTAGAAAATATGTTCATGTAGTGACTATGTTATACATTGGAAGGATACATGGTGTTAGAAATTTTGTTACAAAAGCAAATATTAGATGTGGTTATGTAATGACCCTTATAGTCCGTATAAAATGACAGACAAGCTTGCTTGTTTGTTTTCTTTACAAACTTGAAAATTGAAATTAGTTTAATATACTTACAAAGATCACAAAATATATCTGGAGAATTCTCAGATAATCCTGTAGGTATTTCTAAAGGCAAAAGGATACAGATTCTCTCTCTATAAAGTGTAGAAAAAACGGAATAATTTCCTTCGGCATACCAAGTGTATTATTTCAGAACAGAACTTTTTTTTGTGTTACACCTTCTGGGAGAAATGCAGATGATTTGGTTGCATCTGGTGTGCTCTACCAGGAACATTTGTTTTACTCTAGAATACAAAAAACATGTAGTTTCCTCTGCTTCATGCTAAGCATCTCAAGGTATAAAAGTCATTCTTAACAGACAATGTATATTGCCTTACAATGTTTTAGGAATGAGGAAAACAAAACAAAATTTAAAAATTTTGAATTGTTATTCAAAATATTATTAAGTCAAGCTGTTAAACTTGTATGTCTCTTGTGGAGTTAAAAAATTTTGGGACAATAGTGATCTACTGTATCTCTGTGTAATATGGAAAGTTGTTTCAGCCTCTGTGTATTTAAGAAGTATTTTCCTGGTTTGGATGGAAAAAGTGTTGCTGTCTGTCTTACAGCTAAAAGAAACAAAAGAATGAAGCTGCTTTTAAAGGGGCCAAACCAGCTGACTGTTTATTAATTATTCATGAAGAATGTGTTCATGTGAAGTCCTTCATTGTCTGAAGTGTCAGGAATCCTGATGGAATATAATAAGCCTCTTGGTGAAAGGTTTCTATTTATATACCTTCAAGCTCCAGAAGGAATGATTGTGATAAATAGGACCCTGCATATTTTTGAATGCCTGATTTGTTATTTTTCTGAAATCTGTTTTGTTACTGTTTTCCCTGATGTACTTTTAGGCTTTTGATCTTCTAGATAATCAACCAACTCTGTATAAATGTAGAATGACTAAGTGATAAAAATCTTAAGTAGTGTAAAATTTTTTCCCAATGGTTGAGAATTTTTGTTCTCTCTAAGAAAGTGAAATCATATTGCAGGTTTTTTGTGCAATGTCCATTAGTGTTAATTTTTGGTATTTTTTCCTCTCACTTTTGTCATACTTTATATATTAGCATCTTCAGCACTTTGTTTCTTTTAACATTAAAAATAATTAGGTGAAATCAGCTCTGTTATAGCTGTCTAACACCATGGTTTATTAAAAAAAAAGATCAAGGAAGAAAATAAATAAGGATGAGAGGGCAATGATTATGGATTTTGAGGTTTACTTCTTTCCTGAGTCTGTCCCAATTGCTGAGTTACCTCTAAATTCTACCTCCTTTTTCCCTTTTCTTTCACATGCTTCAGTCAGTCTCTGCTGCCTGTTGATTTTGTTCCTCCTACTGTTTCTGTACATTGCAGGCATCTGTCATAATTTTCTTCTTGAGCTGTCTTTAGGGAAAGCTAGACTTCTGGGAATACAAACAAGATGAGAAAATGAGAACTCCTACAGGAGGACTATGTTGTTTTTAATTAAAAATCTTCCTGAATTAACTCCAAGGCCTAAGGACAATCCCATTAAAAAAAAAAGGGACTATCTTTCACATTGCACCTAAAGTTTCTGAAACATTTTGGCAAGGGAAAAAAATAAAAACAGATCAAGGTATTGAAGCTGGAAATGGAGAGAGCATGATATTTATATTCACTTTCACTAATGGTTGGTGACATCTCCCTTTGAAATAATAAGCATAAATTTGCTTGTGAAATAAGCAGCATATGTTTTTGTGGTTTAAAACTTGATCTGTTTGCCAGTCTGCTGACATAGTCATTTGTGCCATTGTTCATTGTAACTTAAAACCAACAGCTCTTCTCCAGCCAGTGTTGTAGTATGGCAGGATGATGGTGGAATATCCATTCTTTTGTTGCATAACAGGGAATTTAGCTGTGTAGTACCAGCTGTAATGCATGATAAATTAAAGGTACAGTACAAGAAATGTGATCTTAAATGGAAAGCTTTACTTTATACTTTCAACTATTTATTAACAGAAACTTGATTTTTTAGCAGTTTAGCAGCAAGATGTCCATTCCAGCAGTAGCTGTAGAATAGGCTGGATCTGTTTTGTGGGAATGTTTTTTGCTAACCAGAGGAGAAAGATCTATGGGTTAGATAAGCAGTTATATTCAATTAAAGATCAAACTCTATATAGATGAATCTTTATATTTCTGTTAGAATATGCTGAATAATACCTTTCTAATTGCATGTTGATGAGGGCCCCCAAATATATGTCATTAAAATGCAAACTGCTGTCTGAATGATAAGCTGTCTGATATATAGCAAGGGTAACTTCTAGTAATATTTTGTGCTGCCTTTCAAAGATGTCAGTAGTGATAATTATACTTGATAAAAGTATACACTTGAAACTGTGCTAGCTCTCTTTAAATGTGATGTGTCTCAAACTCTATTTGCCAGGATGTAGCTGCTAATGTAAAGTAAACTGAATTTGTTCCAAATGCAGTCATCTTCTGCTGTTGGGTACCTTTGGCCATCTTGAAAAAGCATTTTATACCAACCTGGTAACTGGTTTATTTTTCTCAAGGTTTTCCCTTATACATTGATGCCTGAAGTTGAGGCCTGGGGTCTTTTAAAGTGCACATATTCCACTTTTCAGAGAGTGGTAATTTCTGGCTAAGATTTTGTAGCCTATTGTGGTCTAGAAAGTATTTAGAGAGACTTTATCCAAACATTTTATTAGTCAGTAAGATGTGATTAGAAGAACATTGAAAGGCTGACAGCAATGGAAATTGTTGTGAAAGGATGTACTAGAGCACAAGCTTGGATGGAATGGGACATGCATAGGAGGGGAGAATGGTCAAATGGGTGATGGGTGATCAAAACTTGCTATTAATAGACTCAGTTAGACTTGAAGATGGGGAAATTGTTATATCTATTATAGAAGGGGTTACTTTTGATGACCTGGGTAAGATCATTCTATTTAAATTTTTTGTTTTACTGAAGACTAAGGAAGTAATGAAATCCAGTTTAAAGGGTAATTTATCCAGAACATATTTCAAAGTTCAGTTCTCTGCTTCTGAGAACGGAAGAGTTAATTTTTCCAACAGTGTAATAATATTTTTAGTTACCAAAATAATGTGTATATACAAATGTCTTCATTAAGAGATTAATAATCTCCTCAAGAGAACAGAGCAGACCCTCAGGTGGAAGATAACAGCTGGGTGGACACCAGGCTGCACCTGGGGTATTAAGAATGTATATATTTGCAGAGATACTGGAGTGAACTAGAAAGAAAGTATTCCATAGCAAGATACTTCTTCAACCTCTGCTTTAAGTCTGAGTAGAGCTTAAATAATAATGGCACAATAGACTCCTCTTTTAATTTAGGTTTAATCAAGGACCTTTACCAATAAACTGTATGAATCTTCATCTGCCTGCACATAACAAAGGCTTGAGATAGAATTCCATTCTCTGTGCACTGGTCTATAATTTCTTAGGCCTTTACTACTCTTCCCTTAATGAATAGAAGGTAAATGAAGCTTGGGAGTTGCCAATTTGAAAATTAGGAAGTTAGAAATTAAGAGAGCCAATGAGAAATAGGGGTTAGATTCTGTGAGTACAGTGGAGAGTAGGGCAGCCTGGATTACTGTGAAATGTCATATTCATAAATTGGCATTATTAACTGCCTTATGGCCTCTGCACTTCATTTGCTCATGTGTTCATTTGTAAGTTTTTAAAACTTCTGTTGAGAGTTTTGTTCAACAGAAAAGCATATGTTGTAAGGAGAATTAACAATGAATCAACCATCTGTCTGTAAGTGGTGAAATCTGTGATAATGCAGAGGTTATACAGAGCTGGCAAAAACTTGCATTGATGTGATTTTTTCTTTTCAGGCAATATGAAGGTGGCTTAAAAATGTTCTCAGTGGTGTTAATTTTCTTTTTTCTTTGAGAAATCCAGTAAGGAAAAAATGATGTTGGTAAAAGATAGGGAGGCAAATAAACATATTTTGAAAGCTTCTGTTCTAGTAATTTTATATTTTATTGCTTATTGGTTTCAGTGGAGGATTGAAGGGAGCAATTTTCCACTTGACTGTATGTGTGTTACTTTATGACAGTTGCAGACAAACTAATTCATTACAGAATGTCTGTGGGATTTTTCTAGTGATGAAAAGTGGGAGAGAGGGCAGAGAGAAAGATTTTCTGATGACAGTTAAAAATAATAAGAAAAATTTACTTGTGAAAAAAGCATTCAAATAGAAGTTTCTTACAGCTGTTTGGAGATCTTTGTTTCAGTCACCTTGGAGTAAGAAGTGAACAAAGCTGTGTTTTGGAAAGGATGGCCTCTGTAACAATATAAATCTTCTGACACCAGTGTGACCAACTTGGAACAAAAAGCGAGAAAACAAGCTTATGGCTTACCAGAATAAAAAGGTGTAATCCTGTCCAGTCTTCTTGGACATAAGTAATAGTTTTCTGCTGTTTTCTGGTTTTGCAGGTTTAAAAAAACAGGAGTAGGCCAACATGGATTGTGTGTATAGTCACCTAAAGCTCAAGAATATCTCTTTGCATGCTTGCTCTTTGCAGTGTCAGTAAATGGAGGCTTACTCATGAATGATGGATTCACCCAATGGCACAACTGCAGGAATTTTGATTTGTAGTGTGCTGTCTTTTCCAGAGTTGATCTGACTGGTCAGATTGGTGGAACTTACACTAATTGACTTGAACACTCCTCAGTCTCAAGATTTCTGCAGTGCTGGAACATCTGCTATGCTTTCTGTATCTCAGGAAACCTTTGTATTGTTTCTTTCTTGGCACATCTGAAAGATTTACTGGTTTTGAGCTTATCATTACCCTGTCACAAAAGAGACAGGGTAACACCCCTGCTGCCTTCACCTCTCAGGTCTGTGCTAACTTCCAAGATATTTGGAACCTAAATATGACAGTGTCCCAGATCTCCATCCATATCAGTTTTCTGAGACCCAGTAGGAGTGTGTTATGTGTCATCCTAAACTTTTGAACTATTTTAAGATTTCATTGCTTTTTACTTACTAGTATAGATTACACACAGATAGGGCAAAAGTCTCTATGCTCTGGTTTATTTCCACTTCTGGAACTCTGCTTTGGCTCAGGAGAAAGATCCACAGTTCTTTTGTAAGTGCACCCACATTCACCCCTTTCCCATCTCAAACTTGCCCACAGCCTGCCTGTGCCAGCTCTGTCCTCTTGGCTGTTTGGTATTTTCCAGTCCCCAGACTTGTTTTCTTAGCTAAGAAGTTCTTCAACTATTCCCATTAGTTCTTCAAATATTTGGTTCAAGTTTGGATGTTTTAATCAGTCCTCTTAGTTTGGTGGGTATATACTAAAGGGTAGATCAGAGCATGCCAGGATATGGCAGCTTAGTAGCAACTTCTGAAAATCTGAAAGTTGTCATAAGTTCTTCTTCTGAAGTACTGTGGACTCTCAGTATATACTGTCATACTCAGTTGATCAGAATAACTTATGCCACCACTTGTCATTGTTGTTGAAAAGTGATTAAGATCTTAAAAAGATTTCAGGAATATCAGTGATTTTCCATTTATATGGGAGCAAATTGATGTCCAATTGTGGAACTTTCATTTGCATATCTTAAGGAAGAAATGTAAGGTAAAAGAAGGTTAAAATGAAAACATTCATAAAGTGTTTTTCAGTATGCAGGTATAATCATATTGAGGACAAATAGTTTTCTGTTTTTGAAGTCAGACAGATTGGAGACAGCATCAAGTTTTAAAGCCTGAGAAAGAAAACAAAGTTGATGCTAATGATTTTTCAAAGGCTGATGCACTTGAGCTGGATTCAGCTTGCTAGTGCTTGTGCTGTAAAAATATGTTGACTTGAACCCTGTTGCTTTTCTATGCTTTTCTTCAGTTCTGTGAGTCTTCAAACAGAATAATTGGAACTTTTCTTAAGACTGTGAAATTGAATGTTAAAACTTCTGTGGTATTTTTGAAAATCTTAGCCTATCAATGAAAACAGACTGACTTCATTGATACCTGAAAAATTGCCATTTGCCTTATGACCAGGGCACATGGAAGAGTGATAGATAAAGGGAACAGGAAGACCTGTCTAACACTTCTGTCACTGGAACTACTGGTGTTACATGCTTGAGTGTTTATTGAAAAAAGGCTGAAGTTCAGCTGGTCCACAGATTTCAGAAATAGCTGCCAGCAGCAGTGACGTCAATGTCAGTTCTGGTGACTGCATTTTACAGTGACTGGTCTGCTGGTATTTGGACTGAAACCACTGAAGGTATTGGATAGTATAAATTGGTGTAAATCCATTAACCTTTTTTGGATTTGCTCTTATTTATGACAGGACCAAGCTCAGGCTGTTGTATAGATATCCTGTGTGTTGTATTTTTTTTTTTTTAATTTTACCCTCTTGTCTTTGTGGCTTTTGGTTTTTTGGTAGCTTTTTTGATGATACAGAGTGAAGGAACTCAATTGTGATTTCAGCTACATGGATGTGTGATTTGGAGAAACATGCTGTTGAGCTTTTGAATGCAAAAGAAGTGGCAGCTTTCAGGCAAGCCTCCAAATCCCTCCCACATATCTGGAGATTATATAATCAAATTGTGTGTGCTTCATGTTGCTAGGACAAAGTAGAAAGAGCAAAGTGAAATTACTTCTCATTTTGTATAAGGAGGAGGCTGTGAGGTGCCAAATTCTGGCACATTGTTACAGCAAAAGTAGTAGGGAATTTTTTTATGGGGATGGCAAGGATGAAGTGCAGATTGCGTCCAGACTGGTCACAGGCAGTAGGTAAAGCTGGTCAGTCAAGCCATTTTTATTCACAACTCAGATGGGAATGAGGGACAGGCAGAGAAAGACAACTCTGTTTTCTAGACCAGAGAGTTTTCATTTGTAGAATCTTGGAGCCCATTTGTGTCCTTTAAATCATAATTCACCACTGTAAGGCAGTGAGGGAACATTTAAACATCATGCTTTGAGGGTTTTTTGTTTATTTGGTTTGTTATGTTCCATTTCTAATTTGCCTCTCTAGCCGGCAAAATCATGATTTACAAAGATGTAATGATGGGATATCTATTTTAAAAAATGTGTCAGAATGCAAACCTTACATTGAACATTTTTATGTATCTAATTTTTAGAAATAAGAACTTGTGGTATTTTGAAAAGCATAGACAAAAATTATTTCACCAGGGTCTTGGATGTTTAAAAAACAGTAACAGTTTTGATCTGTGTTTACTGAGGTGCTAAAAGTTTATCTGTGTCTCACTGAGCAGTGCTGTGCTTTAGCTGAGTCAGGTAGCCTGGTGTAGGCTCCTGGTGAAGTCCCTCCATACCAAACCAAAGCTTTGTTGAAACCTCACTCTGTTGTATTGATGCATTAGGAGCTGTGCATGGAATAACGTGTAATAAATATTAGTGAAAGTGTTCAGCAAGAGCTTTTAGATACTAAATCAAGTTAGCCTGTGGTTTGGCATCTCCCCTGCCCGTTGCTGAGTAGGCTTTTGCATGATAATAACACAGATGGAAACTGAAATCTTGTGTTTTTTCATAGGTAGCAAGGACCTGCAAAATGCTCTGCATTTAATCTATTTTCAAGAAGAAGAAAGAAAACAACTCAAAATATGAATCACAAAACCTGAAAGCTCTCTTCCTCTCTACCTCTAAAGTATTTTCTTCTGCAGACCTAGAAAATATAGTCATTGTTTTACACATGTTAGGGTAGATCTTAGGGTATATCTATACCAGTAGGAAAAAGAGGGCTCTTGATGAATTCCTCTTGGGCTTGTCCAGGTCCTTAGGCAATTTGCAGTGGATCAGCATGTATTCAGTAAGAGATGATACATGAGCATTGTTCCAACAGAAAAGCTGTAACATGGCAGTGCACTGACCTCAGAGTTAACTGGGGCAGTAACATGGACTGTAGCAGATCAATAATTGAGCCCTTACTGAACATTTGGTTTGGACTAGTTTCACTTCTGACTGCTGTGTTTTGATTCCTGCAGCTGATGTACAAGACATTCAGTGCTTCCCTTTGCTGCTGCTTCCCAGAACTACCAGAAGGACAAATGCTTCAGAGGATGAAGAGCACAAAGGTGCTCTCTGAGGATGAAAGTCCATATGCTGCCGTAAATCTGGTGCTGGCTGGACAAGCAATCTGACTTGGTAGAGACAAGTTAGTTAATGTTAAACTACGAGGCAGTGACAGCTTTGCTCCTTGCTTAAAAAATACATGCTTGCCTAGTAAATTCCCAGCTTTGGGTTTAAGTAATTCAGATATTTTGGTAGGTCTCAATGGTAAAGGATCTTTTTGGTTTAATTTGTTTTACTGGTTTATCAGGTTGCAATGTACCAGGATTTTAATGTGACATGCTGGTTATACTGAAGTTCTGCCTGACCTTCTTGCCTGTCTCCTACCTGAGTCAGTGGCAGAGTAATAAAACAGGAACATAACAATATTTGCCCTAAGACTGCACCCTGGGAATTCCATGAGGTGTTATTATGCACTTTCCAATTATTAGTGAATTTATCTTCTAGGAACCTCTGTAATCCCTTTTGAACCCATTGGTACTGTAAGCACTTCAGTGGTGTGTGGAAAGTAGTTACACCATGTTGATGTTGCTGAGGAGCCTTCTCCTTTTGTGTGATTTCAGTATGCCCATATCTCATTGCATTTTTTCCCAATTCCTACAACATATTTTCTGAGAAGGAATCGTCAAAGCATATAATATTGAAGAGGAATTTTGAATGCTTTTTCCTGTGTGCCCCTGTTCTTGCATTTATCTACATCTACCATTTTGTCAACTGGTAACTAAGCTGTTTTTCACAGTTGATGCTGTTTATGATGTTATGTCCTGTTACCTGCAGACTTTGCCATCTTATTAAAATCACTTCAAGGTTTTGAATGTATTGAAAAATGCCAGAGAACAGTTGTTGAAAAGTGACCATTTCATCTTGTGCTTCCTTTCCTATCTTCTTTTGCAGTTTGTGCCTGACCTTTCTAAGCACTCAGTGTTTGCTTAGTTTTAGAAGCAAGTGGCCTGGTCAGAGCCTTTTGGTAGTTTTAAGCTGCACCAGAGGAGATTTAGGTTGGACATTAGAAGAAGGTTTTTTTTAATTTTTTTTTTCAGAAAGGATGTTAGACATTGTCATGAGCTGCCCAGGGAGTTGATGGAGTATTTAAGGAAAGACTGGACATGGCACCCAGTGCTATATGGTGTTCATAGGTTGGACACAATGACCTCAGAGGTCTTTTCCAACCTAATTGGTTCTGAGATTCTGTATATGTGCCAGATCTCCCTTGTGCAAATGTAGAGCTTCAGAAAGTTTGAGAGATGTAACCTTCCATTACAAAAGCCTGCTCAATTTCCCCACTCTGTATCTGGATACTTTTAGTATCAGGACACCATTGTTAAAAATAGGTTTTCAGAGGAGTAGGACCTCCAGGTAAACATCACGTTAATTTTTCAGGTGATTCCTGAATATATGAAATAGTTTGGTTTTTTTTTTTTCACTTTCAAAGGGCAGTCAGAGTTGGATTTGGTACCTGCTTCCTTGCATACAACATGCCAGTTTTACATGCCAGTAAAACTCTCCTATGATGTCAACTGACATGTTTTCATGAAAAAGCCTCTGATAATATTTGAGATGAGGAACTGCTGTCCTGAGTAAAATGACTCACTGTATTTAATTATTTTATTGGCAGATTAGACATAGGCCTTTGAATTGGAAAAAGTTTTCATGTCTGCTTAGGAATTGCTGAAACATTTAATCTATGGTGTGACTAAATGCATTCCTGACAGCTGTACAATTTGCTAATGATGTGGTTATTCCTCCCTGTCAGTAGGTTGCCTCAGTAGATTGTCTTTGAGGAGACTTGATAAAATCAGTCTGATTAGCATGCTGCATTAGGTATTCTCTTTTCTGATTTAATACATTGTTTTTCTGATTCTCTTTTCTCATAGCAACTCTTAAAGCAATGTTCTAGGCTCATGTGTGGTGGTTTTAGCTGTTCTGTGGTTGCTGCTTTTGGTGTGTCTAATGGGTTGAGCACAGGTCAGAATTTGGCAATGAACATTTGAACATGTTGAGCTATTTAAGGCAAAAAAAAAAAAGGCTCTGAAGACTGAACTTGGTGAATTTAATTAGTATTTCCCTGGCAGGCATAATAGGAAGTGTTTGTTCAAAAATGTTGCATTACATATGGCCTGACATTTGGATGTATCTTTCCAGTAGCCTTGGTGCCTGGAACAGTTCCCATAATCTGGAAATAAGATACTGCTTAATAAGTAAGCAACACACAGTGTCAATATGCATAGTTAGAAGCATGACTGGATTAGTGTAGTGCATTATTTTATATATATTTTTAATTAGTTTTCTATTATAAATGTATCAGGAAAGATTAGGGAGGTCTGACTGTGTCCATCTCTGTGCCTGAGGAAGAACAGAGACCTAATTGTTTGATGATATTACTTGACATTTTAGTAGGTCCTCTCCTGAATCTGGAAGGCTTCTCAGGGCAACAGGTTTTTCTAAAAAAGGAATCCAGATGTTCAAGCAAACTTAAAATATACTCATGGTTTTGAGAAAAGGCTTGAAAGATTAATGAAGAGAAACTGATTCTGGGACTTTCAAGATTGTTTATGGAGGACATCAGGAGAGAGTGGGATGTGAGGACACAGAATCCAGCTTCATTCATGAGGCATTGTGAGCAGTCTGCAGCCTGTTCTGGGTGACAGTCAAATCAGAAACTTTATAACCAAGAGAAGAATAATTTGTTTTAACCTTAGGTGACTGCATCTTGGTTCAAACTGAGTTTGCCACCCCTGGTTCCGTGTATAGACAGTGGAAAAGGGTTAGTATGTCCAGAGAATGATGTGTCTGCTCTATCACAAACATTTGTTTTAGGATTTTGTGAAATAGCTGCTAATGAAATGCATTTCTAGAAGTTCATACTTTATTTATTGAGATACAACTGGATGGCTAGCTTTGAGTTACACACCTAAAAAGTAGGTATAAAGTTTGGACAAGATAGTCCTGTGACCCCCTAAGTATGTACTCTTTTTTCTGGCTGCCTAGATTAATACTTGGAGTCTGATGTACAGAGCTATGGATTAAGTGCAGAATGACACTGGGATTTTCATGGAGCACTGACTTTATTCCTTTTCCTCAGTTCCTCATCTGTAATGGAAATAGCTGTACCCTCTTCAACTTTTTTGCCCATGCTGCACATAATTTACCCTTGCTCTGTGACTTGTCTTTGGAGTTCTGTTTCAAAGTGCCTCTCCCCCTTCTTACCAGTGGCACAGGTATCCCTGTTCTGGGTTTGGTCTGTAAGGTTTTATCTGCCTGGATTTAGAATGGCTGCATTACTTTATCAGGTCAGTCTCAAGATTTGAGTATTACATGTGATGGCACCTGACTTGGAAGAAAAAAACAGATAGGAAATTGGTTTTATCCTTTTTTTCAGTTGTCCGTGGCTTTCATGAAGTGCTGGAGAGCTGCAAGATATTGAATCTGAAACTAGTTGTTGCACTGGGACTGGGTGTTACTAGTCCTGGGCATGGAGCCAGTGTAATCTTGGAAGTAATTTCATGTTTGGGACAAGAACAGAACATTTCTGTAGGATTTTGACTTAAAAGTAGGTTTAAGACTTTTCTGTGATGGTTTAGACCTATTCAGATTAATATACTAGTCATGATGAAGATAGATGGCAGTTGGCCATTACTGTAAATTCACAGAAAATAACAAGATCAATATACTGCTTTTTATCTTACTGGAAATGGTAGTTCCTATAGTGACAATTCATAACATATTCAATTGTTGTAAGGTGCTTTCTTAAGATCATCACTTAATGGCTCTGAGCTGCCTCTTTTGAGAACAGATATGGATTAAAGAACTGAAAGACTTAAAATAAATGTCCATTAAATATCTGTATCTTCTTCAGAGTTCAATTAGAATTTTCCTTCTTTTGGCTCTCTTTTGTGTGCCTGGTATATGGGATGCACGAGTGTGGAAGTTTCAGGGGTTTAGGTTTTAGAGGATGTAGTGTCTGGTGTATGGGTGTAATGGCATGGCTGCCTCTGAAGTGGATATGTGTTCAGAAAGAAGTGTGATACCTGTTCTGCCATCAGATTTTAATGGCACTGAGCCTTCTGGCCACAACAGCTGAGTAATGCACGAGTGCATATACATGTGTATATGCTTTAATCATGTATGTCTGTGGCCCTTTGCATACACTGACTGATGTAGAGATTCACTGATAAGAGAGGTTTGGAATATCAATTGACTTTCAGTTTTAGGTGACAATTTGTATGTATGAATTGGCACTGTATCTTGGTAACTTGGTGATTGGTTGCCATGTGAATACAAATCTGCAGAGGAAAATTTTAAAGCCTGTTATTGTAGTTTGCCAAATATCCTGGGGTCCTCCTTAGAAAGGATTACAAGTTATATTTTTGCATATTAAAAAGCAGCTACTGTCCCTGAAGTCAGAAATGTACCTTTGCAAGTGTTGTATAATACACTTGCAGTACATTTTCTGAAAAACTAGGGTCAGTATTTTTTCTCTTTGTATTTCATGGATTACCTACTTACTTTAACTTTGGGTCACACAGCTCCATAGGGAAGCAAAAGAAGAGAAGAGAGCCTGGAAAAATGCCATTTTCACTGGCACTTTTAAAAATCATTTCTGTAAGGGAATGAGAAAGGGTGAACTCGTTGTACCCTGCTGGGCTGGTGTGAGAGCTCCTGAGAGCTTCTATCATATCATAAGATGCCCTTTTCCAGATGTGTAGTTGAGCTGCAGCTCAGGCTCCTGTGTCCTGGTTTGCAGAATATAATGAATCATTGAAGTCATGCAGTTTCTTACTGATCTGTGTGGCAATAATGTCTGTGTTTTGAGGAATGGTGGAATGCATGCACCTTGCTGCAAAGCTGCAGATAATGCTTCAATCTAATATTCAGGCTCATAATGTCAGCTCAGCTGTGAAAGGATGATGATTATGCTGCTAACTTTGTATTGATCTGTGTCTTCAAGTAAAATTGACTCACTTTGCTGTAGCTTAACCCAGCAATTTCTGCTAACTGGTATTGTGTGTTTGGCTCAGTGACAATAATCCCTTGCCAGCTGCTAACCTCTAGCTTAAATTTGTGGCAAGAGCAGCTGGGTTCACAGCCAGCCTCTCTTGGGGCATGGATGGCTTTATGTCTCTTGGTGGGAGAGCATGGTGGTACTGTTTGAAACAAGTAAAATAATGTGGTATGGCATCAGCTGGTGTAATTTGTTTATGTCTGTAATGATACTGTGTTTAAAAGATTTTACATGTGTCATGTAAAGTATCATAATTAGTGGTAAGTGAATTGTAATGTATTTTTTTCTGATATATTTGCATGAAGAAAGATAAATTGGTTTTTTTAATTATTATTTTTTTGAAAAAAGTCTCACAATGCTATATGTTCCCTTCTGTCTGCCTTTGAATCTAATAGGGGAGAAAAAATTAAGTTTTAAAGTGGTGCATAAGTTAAGTAAAAGTGTGTTAGGGAGAAAGCATTTATGGTGCTCAGTGTTACAGGGGCATTAGAGAAATGCATAAATTTCAGTTTGAGGTTAATAGGACAGTGACTTAGTTCCTTTTGTTGCTACATGTGCTGTAAATGGGGTACAAGTAATATTGACAAAGGAGGCAGTAGTTAAGGTGTTAATAAATCCTACTGGAAACAGGTGATGGAGCTGTTGAGGTGGTGACATTCTGCTGCTTTATGCAGAAATGCACTCGGAGTGGTGAGACACCAGCCTGTGTTCCTGAAGGTCAGCACAGGGATAGGATCACATCCAGTGTGCTCTAGCTGGCTCTGTGGCATTTAATCAAGGAAAGATAAGTTAGTAAGAGAGAAGGTAGAGCTGGGAACCTGAGTACTGTGTTCTCAGGTACCCACATCAGTAGTCTGGTAACAAAATGAAAAGGTGGTCAGTGAGAAAATGAGCAGTGATGGGAGATGCCTGGGCAGCAAAGCAGGATGCTGTTAAAATGGGTGCTGTAGTTTCTCTCCCCAGCCTACATTACCTGAAGGCAACTAAATCATACATGGTTATTGGGGGGAATAAAAGGTTTTGTGGAGTTACTGTTTATATTGCTTATCATATTTAGAGCAGACCATGCTTCTGAAAAAATGTGAGCAACCCTTACCCTGTGTTTGTATTTTAACGGCAGATCTGAAACACCACAGACATTCCTTGCCTTTTGGTGAGAGGTGTTTACAGCAGTTTTGCTTGGCTTCAGCTGTGTGTCCCTGACAGTGTGTTCACCCAGATGAGTTGAGGAAGGTGCTGTTTGCAGTTCTGAGACCTTTGAGGGAGGCTGCTGCACCTGCTGGCTCTGGCTCAGGCCACCCGTGTCTGCTGGGCTGAAACCTGCTCTGTCCTCAGTGCCAGGGAGTCAGAAGCAGTGGGAGGTCTTGTGTGTGATGGACTTGCAGGGCTCCACTTGCTGTCCCAGTGCAAAGCTTTTCATTCCAAAAGTCATGTTACACTCTCAGTATAATGAAAACAGTGTTTCACAGTGAATTTTTGTCCATGAAAACCTGTAATGTCCTAGGGGTTGTTTTTCCTCAGCTCTGGAGTCAGTCTGTGTGTATTCCAGCATGCCTGCTTGATATCCCTGGATATCCTGCATAAGAAACAAGTTTTGGGCCCAGTTGTGATTCTTGAGCTAGCTTCTGTTGGAACTCTTCTTAAAAAAAAAAAAAAATAAATAAAAGATTACTTTTATAAGACTGGTGGGAGGCTTTCTATGAGGGCAGTTTTCAACTAAAGGGTTATCAGTGTCCTTTATCCTGTAGCATGCCTTGGGCATGCTGTCAGGAAGGAGGGCAGGCATGCTCACACAAGTGCTTGTCACTGTTCTTGCTAATTTTGGAAGGAAACTGAAATCTTAAAGGCACTGTATTTGAGAAGTTGTTTCACTTTGCTGGCCTTAAATTTTCAGTCAGATAAGCAAAGGAAAAGTGATGTTCTTGTATGTCAAGATATTTTTATCTAAAGAAGTAGCATTTAGAATAGATATTGTTCTACATTCTATTATTGTATTTTATTTTTCTTGCACTTCAGATGTTTTAGGGTAATGTAAAATGAATCATGCCTCATGATATTGAGGTTCTGGAGTGTGTCCAAAGGACACTGAGGCTTCTGAAATGACTAGAGCACAAGTGTTAGGAGAAGGGGCTGAGGGAGCTGGGAGTGTTTGTCCTGGAGGAAACCAGGCTCAGGGAATGACCTTATTGCTCTCTGCAGCTCCATGAAAGGAGGCTGCAGCCAGGTGAGAATTGGCCTCTTCTCCCAGGCAGCCAGTGATAGCACAAGAAGAAATGGCCTCGAGTTGCATTGGGAAAGGTTTAGATTGGGTATTAGGAAACAATTCTTTACTGAGAGGGTTGTCAGGTGTTGGCACAGGCTGCTCAGGAAAGTGGTGGAGTCACCCAAGAATCACAGAATGTTGAGTTGAAAGGGACCCTAAAGATCATCCAGTCCAAACCCTCAACATCTTCCACTGCACCTTATCTGGCCTGGCCTTCAACACTGCCAGGGTTGGGGAGTGCACACTCCCTGGAAAATCACAGTTAAGTGCTCCTTTGGATTGAAGAAAAGGTCAGCCTGTTAGCCTGACTCCAGCCTGCATTACGGCCTCAGTTATCTTCATGTGTAGGTCCTAGAAGGAAATTATCCTCACTGGGATAGAGCTTTAATTTCTGCTGTGTGCACACCTTGAAACGTATTCCAAAGACTTGGAACAGTGCAAAAGGAAAAATTTTAAAATTTTTAACTTTTATTTTATTTTTCTTTTGGTTCTCTAAGGTTCTCAAATATTTGCATTCCATTGTTCATATAGCCTACTTTTAAAAATGACTGAATAAGTTTCAGTGGTTATTAAGTAAGTCTGTTTTGATTGCCAGTTCTTTGGTACAACAAGAAGAAAAAAAGAACTGAGTAGTGCACTTAAATTTCTCTTTTGCCTTTTCATCTCTAATTTCTACAGTTACCCAGTCTAAATTTATCTTGACCAAATTTCTGCTAGGGTATTAGTACAGACCAAAAGACTTAAAAAATTTAAATTTTAAAAGCATACTTAGAAATCTTACAAAGCAGGAGCATATATTCTTCCAGTTCATATTTGTGTTCACATTAGTGTTAATCTCAGAATACTTTTTACTTAGATTTTCTCTATGATTTTAACTTCTACAAGAGATATTATTTAATGTCTCCATCTTAAGATGTTTGCATTCAAGAAGTGTTTTTATTCTCTTGAGTGTTGGCTATGGAACTTGGTTTGCCTGAAGGTCATGCTGCTCTATTTGAAGCACTGTCTTTGTAGGCTTCATTGAACTGTGTAGCCTGTCACTGACAGTGCTGTCCCTGGAGGGATATTAAATACTCTGAATGTGACACTTAGGGACATGGCTGGACCATCCAAGTGGTGGACTTGGCAGTGCTGGCTTCATAATCTTAGAGGTCTTTTCCAAAGTAAATAATTCTATGATTCAGTGATTTTATGTTATACTCAAAAGCCAGAGGAACAGTATTTGAACATGATGGAAATGCATGTATGTATTATATGTTTTATATGTTGTGTTAGGCACTTTTTACAGTAGACAGTTGTATTTAAGTAAGGAGAATGCTCCTGATTTAATAATAGAATTGTTGCTCTCTTCAGTCCATCCTGAATTCTGCATGGAATGGGGAGAAATAGTCTTTTCCCCTATATTTTCCTGTGGGGAAGAGAATAGAGAAATATTTGCATTAGTAATTTTTTTCTTGTCTTCTTCTGTCTTATATATCAATAAAACTTTTAAAACTAGTTTTGGTTGTAGTTAAAGCAAAAACTAATAAGTGCAGTACTGGCACATTTAAAAAAACTTCCATGAGATGAGCTTGAGAGGAAAAAGATTTATTAATTGCTATTTTTCATGTTCTAAAGGTAAGGAGACATTAAACAAAAGACTTATGTTTCACATAATGCCAGGTCATTTAATTCACTCTTGAAATGTGTCTAGTTAGTTGAGAGAGACTGCTGTGTGAGGGAAAGCAAATCCTGAAAAAGTGATACAAAACTTAAAATCCTGCATGCAAACCTTGTTTACTCTGTGGAAAGTTACATTTGTGATTTGTTTCTAGAAGAGAAAATAAATATAGCTGTGCCCGTAAGAATTGCTCTGGGCTGTAACTTGGCTGACTGGTCAAGCACAGCTGTACAGAAATGAGCATTATTTGCCACAGAGGGTTTATTTTATTGGTGAACTATCTCTGCCTCCCTCGAAAACCGAGATCAGAGCAGAGCCTGGAACAGAGTCACCATGTAATTGGAACTTGCTGAGAAATGTCATGCCTGTCGTGTGCTTGGAAAGGTAGGCAGAGAATACTGTAGCTACAGGGTAGCAAAGATCACATCCAAGTTTTTCCAGCAACCTAGCCAAACCTGAAGGAGTTCACCCTTCCAGCCAATTGGCTTTTGAAAGCCTTCCAATTTCCAGCTTTCTTTTCTTTTAATAATCCGTGTTAAAGTGTACTGGAACATGATCACAAACATTTGTTCTTGCAAGAATACTGCATGCAGCTGAGAGGCATTTTTGTTTGTGGTAGGTTAGTTGCTGCTTAGATTGGACTTGAAGTGTTGTAAAAAGTTACAGCTAGATCTTGTGGTCTGATATGGGTAAATCTTTATGCTGTGATCGTGTGGTGTTCGAATTACATGAGCTGAAACTTCTAGTCATGGATCTCACATCTTGGAAGTTTTAGTGTAAAAGCAGGTGCAGTTGCTGTTACTAGCCAGTGAAATCAGTCTGTGCATTCAGTCTTGTTTTGTCTTGAAACTTGCCATCTTCTTTGAAACCTCTGAACAGAAAGCACCCCAGTGCTTTGTTTATTTATTCCAGTGAATTATTTTAGTCACAGTGTTTGAGGCATCCCACGTTTTGGAGACATTGATGTACAGACATCTCAAATGGAAACTTTACTGCTAGATTTAGTCATAGGGCTTTCCAATTGTAAGGTTGTATCATGCCTCTTTTGCATAAATTATAGTGCTTTAAAATAAAATGTAAGAAAATGGATAATAATGGTGAGAGCCCTTTTTAATCTTGTTTCTTTTCTCTCTGTTCCGTTTTAACATTTGTTTTTAGCTTCAGCTAGAGACAGATGAGGGAGATCCTCTTAGCTGAGGTGTCCTTTTAACTCTTACCAACTCCTCAGGGAATGCTAATAACATAATAATGTTTAAGGGAGTATTTTCATTACTGTACTCATGGCTAATTGCTGTTAATAGAAGGGAGCAGCCCACCAGGCTAAGAAAGAAGCAGAAGGTGTTATGAGAATTTTGGAATTTATTTCAGCAGTGTTTTCTAGGTTCAGTGTTGGGGAAGCTTATCTCCTTGTCTGTGCCTGCAGAATACTGTTTCTGTTTCTCTTCCCACAGATGACATCAGCTCATTCCTATGGGCTGGTACAGTGAGAGCAGGAGCAACAACTTCACTCTTTCTACTAGTTGGGCAAATTACACTTCAGATGCTGCTGGGGCACAGAGGTGGCATGGGCTGGGGAGTCACAGTTGTGCTGGTTCCCACTGGTGTCAGGACATGTGGAAAGCCCTGCCTTGACATCTCCTCATGATGAACAGCATCCCCTTAGCTCAGGTCACCTGTGCTTCCCTTTCCCTTTGCTCTGGTGGTGATTGCTTTCTCTTCTGTTTTGACACGCTTCCTGGAAGTGTGTAGGGCTTGGGTATTACTCATGGCTTGCATTCTTGTAATTGCTCAATGGGAACCTTTGTGGGGTTTGTGTTGTTTTCTACCCACTACAGGCAGTCACTCTGTAGTGTTAGGCTGTGGGTGGAGAAAAGATGGCAAAGAAGTAACGTAATTTGTGTAGTGTCTGGTCAGTTCACTTTCCTCTGCTGCATGCCTTGGAGGTCTGCTCTTAACTCAAATCCCTTTCAGTAATTTAAAAAAAGTAATCTTACAGGATGAAGAAACATGGATGAATTTAATCTTGAAGAATATGATAAGTCATTAGTATGGGACGCTGTCTGTTTGCTAAATGGTAATGGTGGCTATGCAGTGGCAGTGATAGCTTGTGGTCCTAGGGACAAAGGGAAAGAAGGAGAGAATTTCACCAGGTTATTTCAGAATTGAGGAAGAATAAAACCAGTGGTTTACTCAGTTTAGACTTTATTCTGTTATCAGATCAGCATCAGAACTTTGGTGGTGCAAACTTACCTGTCTTTCATTGTTCTAAAGGAAGGAAATAACATCTCATTTTTCTAACAGAATAAACACATTTTCAGACCTGCTCCCTGCTGCAGCCCACATGCGCTGCTAGAAAAGCAACTGTGTTGGTTTTTCCTGTTTGTGTCACGCAGAAGCTTTGATGTGTATTGCTCATAAGTTAGTTGCTACAGCACCCATCCTTCATTCTCTTGTCATGCCCTCTCCTATCACAGTAAAACTCATGAGCTGAAGAAGCAAATTGGGTTTTTTGTTAAAGTTTTGCCACAAAAGATTTAGTCTCACCCTTTACTGTTTTTTATCTTGCATAATGTAGTCTAACCACAATGTTGAAAATGTACCTCTTTCTGAAGAATTACAGCAAAGATTGGTGCAGTTTTAGAAAGCTTACAGATGTGCCACTGGGATTTGCTGAGCTTTTGTGCTTAATAATTTAAATATTCCTATTTCTGAAGATTTTATAGACCTTGGGCTTGAGGCCCCTGGGATTATCTGATCTGACCTGCATATGAATCATAAGCAAGTAACTTGCATAAGTTATTCTTAAATTGAGCCCAAATAGTCATGCTGGACTAAAGCCCAAAGATGTTTGGCTGAAGCCATCCTCTTGAAAAGGAAAACATCAAGATAAGTTGAGTGCATGTTCCTTGGGTGTGGAGCTTCACTGCCTAATTGTCCTCCCTCTTTTATCATCCAAGGCCATAATTAAGATATTTCTTTCTGCTTTTTCCACTGTTTTTGATATATTGTGTGGTAGATTAGAGAGTGCTTTCAACTTACAAGTTGTATGCAAAAAGCAGACACCTCTTAGCTTTCCTTTTTCTCAGTTACAGTATCAAGCCTCTCAATTGAAGGTATTTTCAGCAGTCTGTCACTCTTGGAGCTCACCTCTACACTCATCTAAACTTTATTCTTACTCTTTGCTCTTTAAAAAGTGCAGACTGAGGCTGCATTCAGGTTTTTTTTGGTCTCAGTAATGCTTTTTAAGATCTTGTTTTGAGATTTAAAATCTTGTCTGGGCTTTAGCCCAAGTCTGAAGACAAACTGTTTCACAGTTTGCTTCTTTTTATGGCCATATTTGAATGCAGCTGCTGTAGCTTTAGGAATTAAGTTTCTCATAGTGAACACAAGGGTGAATCTTGTTGGGGTCTTCTGGTGGTTGTCTTTAACTTCAGCACAGTTATGTACCTAATTAAGTTATATGCACAATCTACTCTTCTTTTTTCCTCAGAGAGCAATTTTATTTTGATGTGATGCATCAAAATGGCCATTATAATAACTGTTAATTCAGCTGCTGCTAAGCAAATAAGATAATGCAATATTAAATATATTTGTGTGTATTTGTTACTTTTCTTGTCCAAATCCTCCAAAAATTGTGTGAATTCTGTTAGACATGTGATCTCTTATTTGAAGTGAGTGTGTCTGACTTAGCCTTGGCTAACCAAGAATTAGGTTTCATTTATATATGCAGCTATCAATCAATCTATAGGTATAGATTTGTGCATGTGTACATGTATTTATAGGCACAAACCTTTGGTTCCTAATCTTTAGAATACAAAAGCTCTGAATTTTCATGGGGTACCAGACTGTTGAGGTGTTTACAGGATGTGGATTAAATTTTGCATAATTTAACAGTCCTTTAGTAACGAAAAAAAAACCAAAAAAAACCACCCCGAAACAAACTTGATCTTTGAACTAGGAAAAAAATATAGAAAAATATTTCAATTCTATTTAACAGAAAAGAAAGCTACAATGAAAAATTTGGACTATCTACTTTGGACTATCTATGAGAAAATGGCTTTTTCTATTTTGGAGTCCTGGATAACTGTTGTAAGCAGTACCCATTGCTATTCTTTAATTTGAATGCTGTGATGAGTTGCAGGGCAGACTTAGTAATGGAGAACATTTTTGTGCAGGTTTTGAGACTTAAAATTCCGGCTCTCATTTTCCTCTTGTGAATAATAGACTGTTGCTTGTGTGAGTTAAATCTCTTTTTATCTTTGTTTCATAACAAAATGGGTAAACCTTTCCTGTTGTGGCTGGCTTTCATGGTATTTTTCAAATTCTAGAAAGAACTAGTAATAACACAAAAGCACTATGAATATACTATTTTCTTTAGGATGGACTTAACCTTTTTATGATAATGCTCTTTGGTGACAAGTTACTAGCTTTAGATATTTGTCTATCATTTGAACTCTTTCTTCTGTAACGTGTTTTGTAGTGACAGATCTGTCAGGATTTGTTGCCATATTCAAAAAGACATTAAAGTTGTACAGTGAGTTAAGGCATCCAAGAACCACCAGAGACTGAAATCTTACATGTTGTGAATCATCCATTCTAATACTCCAGTGTGCCAGCAGTGGTGGTCCGGAGTGATGTGGTTCACAAGTGGCTGTGGGATGCTTGGATTTGCCTAACCCTTTTCCCTGGAGGAGCTGGGGGGACTGGTTGCAGGTGCACCCCAGACAGTGCTTACTTCTGCCTGTGCTGTTGATCAGAGGGGTGTGGGGAGCCAGCCCCTCTCAGCAGCACCTGTCCCCTTCTGGCCACACTGAGCTGGGGAAAACAGGCTTTGCCTTTCCCCATACCCATATTCTCCTCCTCTGAGTTCTGTGCAGGCAGTTTGAGAAGGACAGATGGATGTGTTTGGTCGTGCCTGTTGCTGGGGAGGATGTGAGAGAGGAGGATGTGTGCTGCTCTGTAGGGTTCAGTGGTGGGAAGGAGCCACAGTTGCTCTCTGGCTTGGACTGTTGGCTCTGCCAAGATAATTTAAAATCCCTGGGCTGTCCTTTGCAGCTGCTGAGATGGGTTTTGCTGGCCTTCTTTCAGCTCCTGTCAGAAGAATAATAGTTTATCTGAGAGCCAGTGTTTTTGGTTGTTCATGCTTTTTTCAGACAGACTTTTAAGTCCTTTGTTGGTTTACTGCTTCTGCAAAATAGCACCTTGTAACACAGGCATCTTTGGGAGATGCGACTTGACTGTAAGATGTGGCAATTGGTTTTCCTTTCTTTTCAGCCCTGCAAACAAACTGTGAGCCTGTACCAGGTTGTTATTATTTCTCAAACAGCTAATTTTCTATGCTTGAAGGAAAGAAGTGCTTTTCTGATTTTCTGTATTTTGCAAGCTGCATTCAGTGTTGTGTTCCTGATCCTATTTTATCGACTGAATTTACACTGCTGTACTTTGAAATGTTTGCATTTAAAAAACCTTGGTTTTAAAAACCTGTGGTGTTTTAAAAAAGAAAAGGCTTTCTTTTCTGGTGATGTATTGTGCTGATAAAAGAGGAAGAGGTTGACAAAAGATAATGTATTTTGCATTTTTAAATGCTGATTGCTCTTCACGTAAGGAAAAGCATCTAGAATTCAGTTTAACAGAAAAACCATCTTGAAATGGAAAACAGTTTACACCAGCATTGTCTATTTCAATGGGTGATTATTTTTTTCTTCTATATGTCTAATTAAGATGCATAGAGTAACATGAAAACATTCTAGTTCAGTCCTTTGAAGTCAGAACTGCTAGCATGAGATGACACTCATAGAATCTTCTCCAAACTTTTCTGTGATTTCTGGGACAACCAATATAGTCTTCCCTTGAAATCCCTAGATTCCCTTTCTTTTGTGGCATTTATGTTAATGATAATAGTGATAAGACCATTTGCAACTGAGAAGTTGCACTTCTACATTTCTTGATTCTTCCCTGTAGCAAGACGATCAAGCTGTGCCCGGGTTTCCAGCAGCATGTCAGGATGCTCATCTCATGGGCCACAGAATGCAGGGAGGTGAAAAGGAAACCAAGAGAGCATAAAAGGGAAAAATACAAACAGAAAGTACATTTGTAAAGAGATGTGTGATGAGGAGAAAAATGCAGGGAAGTGGAAAACCTAGTAAATTATTAAATGAAAGGTCAAGGAGAGTGGAGTAGGGGCGTGGGTGCTGAAGGAGCAGGGGAAGCTGTAGACAGAAGAATTTGACTCTGGGGCAAAAAGACTTTGTTTTCCTAAGATCTGGGGCTTAATTTCCAGTTTTATTGAGCTTTCACAAGGATGTGGAAGTGGAATGAGAGAATTGTAGAAACTGGGATAACCACAGAAGATAAAAGTACCAGTGCTCCTATGTAGTCCCACATAAATGCCTGCTTAAAATGCAAGAGAATGTGCTTTTGGAAACAGAGAATGTAAGAGAACTAAATTCGAGGAAGCCACACTGGGAGAGCAAGGAAATGCTAAAAAAATATGTACTATTTTAGTAGGTTTAGTACTAAACATACAACTAACATACTAGTTTAGTATGTTTTCCAGTGAATACAGGTCTATAAGTTTTAGCAGATTTAGTGGTGGAATGGAATTTGGGAAAAAATAAATTCACTGGATTTTAACCTTGATAAGGAAAATCATTCATAGAAGTTTGTATAAAGTATGATAGATTTGAATTTGTAGCTGGTAGATATCTTTTAGGACTGGTTTGGGTTTTTGGGGTTTTTTGGGATTTTTTTTTTTTTTTTTTTTTTTTTTTTTTGTAGTTGTGGAGATTTTTTGTTTCTTTTTTAAAGGTTGTTACTGCAAAGAGTGTTAAACTATGAAAGTGCAATATTTTTCTAATCTTGACCATATAAAACACTCTGGCCTAGATTTTACTTGTTTGCATCCAGTTGCAATGACTACTTTTAATCATGTCTAATTTTGGAAACCTGTCTATCTGTAGAAAGTTGTGCATTTGTTTGCAACACTTAATTCTTCAATAATTACATATAGCAAGCTGTGTTCCTCTGCTAAGCTGTGGCTTGGGGGCATGGTGAGAAGAAAGTGATAGTAAATGGGAAATTCCTAACTTCTTGTGTACCAGCTTCTCAAGCTGCTTTATCTATTTTAATCCAAAAACAGCCCTTAGAACTGAAGTCTTAATCCCAAAGCTCTGTTGATGCAAATGACTTGCATGCCAAAAAGAACCACTTGTGCAAAGAAGGATAAAAAAGTGGGCCTCAAGATGGATTCTGTTTTACAGTAGCTACTTAAGTATGTAAACTTGGTGTTATTAAAAAGAATGATAAAATCTGTGTCTGCCATTGAATAATCATACATGGTTTTTGTGCTGTTCTTTCTTTCCAGATTTGAACATGGAATTCAACCCATCAGATCATCCACGGGCCAGTACGATATTTCTCAGTAAATCACAAACAGATGGTAGGTTACTGAATTTATTACAGTATTTATTTCTAAACTCTTTGTTAGTATGCATGTGATAGTCCTTTAATATGTAATTGCTCCCTCTCCCCCAAAAAGAGCATTTAGAGGCATCATGTTAGAGTTTTAAGTAGTCACAACTTGAGTTAATTGTCTTGTCAGATCAGTAGGACAAATATGGATGAAGCTTAATATTATTATATTTAAAAACTATTTTCTCTAAATCTGAAAGTTTTGTGTAACTGTTTCTTAATTTTGTTTTAAACTCTGAACATTAGGCTTCTGGAAAATGCATAGTAAATATTTTTTTAGAAAATGCCAGTTTATATTAGCTAAAAAGACATTCCAGGATTTCTCTGATACAGATGATGCTGTAAATGAGTTCAGTACTAGTTTTTATTAACAAAATAACTCCCATCCTACCCAAACATTCCCTATTCATCTCCTCTCATTATGGATTTGATATAGTCATGTTTGTCTGGAGTTTAGTTGTTTTTCTTAATACGTAGACAAAATGATTTCTAAAATTGACATTGATTAAACAAACCTCCTGATACAGTTAGTAGAATAGAAGCCATTTACTCTGGTTCTTTTGTTCCCTGTTGGACATGTATGACATGTTGATTTAGAAATAAATGAATAATGCATACAAAACACATTCTTTTCTAGCAGGACTTTCAAAGGAGTTCCTGCATTGTAATTCTGACTGTTCAGTAAGAATTCTTTGTCCTCCTTTCTGCTGCCTATAAATGCTGCTTTTGATTTACATAGTAAATTGCAGTGTCAAACACATCACTTGAAAAATAATGTCGTTTTCACTGACTGTATATTTTTTGCTAGTTTTTGAGCATGACTAGAACAAAGAGGATATACATTTAGGCCCTAATTGAAGAGTTGATTGTGTGAGTACCTCCTTTGACCTTGAGATTGTCCTTCTGAATTCATCCCTGGTTCTGTCAATGTCTCAATATATGGGTTTGGATGCCATTTACCATACTAACTTGGTTTGGTAGTCTGGAAAATTAATATGATAATATCTCCATGGTTGTATTATGAGGATTGAAGTCTATTTTATAGTGAATTTGCTGTGTTTTGAAACTCTCTAATCCCATATGGATGCTACTTGTTTCTTGTTACAGCTTGTTGAAAGAAAGGACAAAACAGACCAAAGTTCAACAACTAAAATTTTGACCAGACTGGATGATTATTCTTACTTGTTATAAAAGTGGTTAAATTATTGCAATATGGAGTTGGTTTTAAACATTTTATAAAAATCTTTATACCCATGCTAGAGTTGGTCTGTGAAGCTTTGTTCTAGTTTAAGTAATGTTAAGAACATATTTTTGAGTAAGAACAATTAATTTAGTGCAATGTTGCAGAAGTGTTATCAATGGGAGTGTAAGATCTGTTCAGCTGTCCTTTGATACATTGGAAAAAATACAAAGGCTATTTTGTTTGTACAAAAATAAAAAGATTCTGCAAACATTTATCTACTGATGTATTGCCAAGAACCATCATGTTCTTGTGGGATAGCTCCAGTACTAAGCATTTTGCTTGGCTGTACTTTGGGCCCTTTGTTGAACCAAGCAAGCTGTAGGAGTTACCACACTATTCAAGGATGTTGCCTAACCAAAATGCAGTAAAGTGTTTGTTCAGGGGAAAATAGAGGGATTTTTTAGGGCATGTAAAGTTATAAACCTACAAATCAGGTTGCTGTGGAATCCTGGGGACCCCCAAGACTTCTTCAGGTGATGTAGAAGAGGAGAGCTGAGCTGGCTGTGTTGAAAACACCTAACTTGGGCAAATAACTGCTCCATTACTTGAATAATATTGGGCTGGTGAACCTTCCTGTTGACTGTAAGTGAAAATATTTCTCTAGATAAGACCTGTGAACATTTAAAATGCACAGTACAATACATAGAGTCGAACAGCATCAGGATTCAGGGTTTCATCCAGGATCTGGCTCTGACTGTGAGCATACATCTCATGGTTTTGCAGTGGGAAATGGCCAAGTCCATCTCAAGGTGCTAGAGTGACTTGGCAGTGTTACCTTCAGACTTGACTGGCTTTCTAGTAGCCCTGTGCTCTTTGAGCCTCACTGGTAGCCTTATAGCATTCTCTTGGCATAGGAGCTGTGCTTGACCTGCTTGTGATCAACATGTGAGCAAAGAGCAACAAATAAAATGAGACAGGATGTGTCATCTCAGTTTATTAGGTGGTCTCTAATTGCTGTTGTTCTGTGAAGCCTGAATGCCATGCTAAGCATGTAAATTATCCTGCCCCTCTTAGTCAGTAGTCTGAATGAATCCTTAATTACTTGAGCATTCAATTAATCTGTAGAAAATTTAAAGTCACAATAAATATTAATTTGAATCCTAGCTAGAGGAACTTTTCTAAATGTTTCCATCTCTTTTGGGAGTTTTCTAGGTGCTGAATCGTATAGGTGGAATTCTTCCAATTTAGGGAGCTGGTATAGGATATTGCCTGTTATGTTTTTAACTTCCATCAGTGCTTTATGCAAGTTCTCCCTTGTTTTCTGAGCTTAGCCAGTGAGCTGTGGGTGAGTGGAAACCCATGCACTATTTAGTGTGTGGCTGTGATTAACACAGGGTTTCCAAACAGCACTCCAACAATGTAACTGCCTTTCCTTTATGGCAGCAAGAAGACAATGTTTGCTCCTCCAGGGTGCTGGTACTGGTGTTTCCTGTCAGTGTGTTCCAGCTTAGACTGGGCTTTACACATTCAGTGTACAGGCTAAATTTTGCAGTATCAGTGCAACAATGGGCTTCAGACAAAAAAGATTTTAAAATTGTGTTTAAATAGGCAGTTAGAAGTAGAGTAAGCTGCTTTTAGTCTTTAATGTTAGCTGGGACCAGTCTTCTCAATTAAAACAAAAATAGGTGAGTTACCAACAGTGGCTGGTAATTGCATCTGCCAAAATGCAAGATGTTCTTATAGTTGTAATCCTCAAGGATTTTTTGTTCAATCCTGATATGATTAGCCTTAAAATAAGTCTTTAGAAATGGCCCAGTGAAAATTTTTATTACAGCTCAATGAAAAATACATATATACATGCATACACACAGGTGCCTCTGTGTGTCTTTCCTCACTTCCTTTTAATTTCATTTTACTTTCCTCTTATTGCAAAAGCTCAGCAATAACAGTTGAAAGTGCCTACAGCAATAGGAATAGGTCATACACTGTAGAATGAGGAAAACTGAGACAATTTGGCAGCACCTCAGGTTCCACTTGAAGAGTTCCATTAAAACTTTGAAGTTTTATATTGTTTAAAAAAAAGAGTAGAAGTTTAATTGTTTAAACTGACTCCAGGTCTGTTCAGCTTCACGTCATCAAAACTCCATGCCTGAAACCCAAAATCCTGGAGTTACAGTTAGGAGTTTATTCTGCACAATGCTGGTTAATTCTAACACAATGGTCTGGCCTGCTGCAGACCATACTAAGTTGTGTGAGCAGCAAAACATTTTTAAACTGACTGAAGGCAAGTGATGGAATTACCTCTTTACAGTCATTTTGCCTTGTGCAATATTTGGCTTCCCCTTGTCTAAAGTGGGTGCTGTGATTACAAAAGAGAATGGGTCAGAATGGGTTTCTGCTCTGCCTGACTCCCCACTGGCAGTGTTCTGCACAGTTGAGCCTTACACTATGGCAGGGTGAGCCAGAAGACAGAAAGAAGCAGCTGCCTTCCTGTAGTGCCTCACCTGAGAGGCCAGGCTGAATGAATTTCTGATATATGGAGAGATTAGGAAGGGAGGTCAGCATGCTGCTTGCAGAGATGTGCACAAGGATTGCTTGAGCAGGCAAAAGGGAGAGGTGTGTATAAATACATTAACATATTCTTCTGGAGACTGGAAATAGCAAGTGGGATTGAGCTGTGTGTTCTTGCTTTGGATAGTAGAGGATTGCACCTTCATGGGGAATTGAATAAAGTATACAAATACAAAAGGAAAAAAAAAAAGGGGAATAAAGGTCAATAAAATGGATTTTGGAGTGTATGCGCAGACTGTCTCTGTAGGATTTGAAGAACTTCAAATATGGTATAATCGTGATTAAAATTGTTAAATATTTAATTGTGTTCAAAATTTCACAGTTAATGGGTGCTAACTTTGATTTAAGCTGTATGCAAACCTAATATAGTACTTGCCAGAATTGTTTACTGCCTGTACAGTGCAATATGTGATACTAGACAAATACTTAGGCTGTTCTTAGTATCTACTATCATGTTGTTGTTACGTGTTTTGCTGATGATAAATGCAGTGTGTGGTACTTAAATGTAGTGTAGTGTATCAGAAGGATTTCAAGCAGTTTAATGATTTACTAGATCATCAGAATTTTTCAGCCGTTCCTGTTTAATTGTTTCTTATGCAATGTCCATAATTGTGGATCTGAGCATATTCTAAGTGACATGGCTAACATCTGTCATGTGTGATTCTCCTTTCTGCTCCCTGGGAGGAAAATTATGTAAGGATTTTTAAAAGCTTTTTCTTATTTTTTTTTTAATTTTCATTTAATGTCTGCATTAAACACAATTATTTCACAGTGTTCACACATACAGCCTTGTTTATGTGAGATTGCTTGCTTATAATAAATCACAAATAATGGCTTCTCATCCAACAGGGAATGGACAGGCTATCCTATCATTGTGAACACTCTTATTTTGCTAAGTGCATTGGGTTGCATAGATTTCAAATCATGATGCACCAAAGTGCATTTAATCACCTACAGCATGAAACCATTATTATTTTAATCCTGCAGTTTGATTTATGTGTTAGTTGCCTCCAGATTTGTATCCTAAATTCTGTGGTATTTTCAGTGGAACAGAGCTCCACAGGCTCTCTATGGGGTGAGTTAATTGGGGAAGTGCTTTAAAAAAATGAAATAGAGTATATTTAATCAGCTGTAATGAGCATTTGCCTGACAATTAAGACTTTATACATCTATCTCCCTTTTTGTTGCTATTTACTTTCTGACTGTTTTGGCTAATTGTGGCTTTGACTTTGCAATCATTGCTTGTGGTGACTGGTTCATACTCACCAGCAAAATATATTTTCATTGTTACATCCAACATGAGTAATAGTTTCAGGCTTGTGCCTGATCATTGTAGAAGGCAGTGATGCAATCCATACGGTTTCAATGCTCCTCTGTGGAAGTTAGTGCACAGTAAGCTGTGATGAGAATTTGCTAACTCCATGGTGTAGCTGTTTAGGTGCTTTCATACCTGCACAGTAGTACCTGCAGCAGGGTACCTTGCATGAAGGCACTGGTGGCTCAGGAGTACCCAGAGAGCTGGGGAAGAATGGCCAAGCCACTGCTACCTTGGACTGCAGCTTACTGCATATTAGCTTGCCCATGTGGACCAGCACCTGGTAAAGTACCCAAATGGATGAGAATTTTAAGCCATCACCACACTAGTGAGCATAAATGCCTTTATGTATACAGATACATGTTCCTTCTGTGTTTGCTGTATAAATATACTTGGTTAGTGCAAAAGCAATTATAATGTTGCACATAGATAGTCTCCTGTTCTTTTTATTATAAGTGGTGTATAAGAAGCTTAATTGGGAAAAATAGTCATGTAATATTTCTATCATATTTTGTGTTTTTGCAGTGAGAGAAAAACGCAAGAGTCTCTATATAAACCACGTAAGTGAAAATGCCTCGCTATGCAGCTTTCTCCTTGTTGTCTATATTATACAGTAAATGAGAGTTATCACACATGATTTCCACATTGCTGAGAGGGTGCTGATGCTTCACATGTCTGTTCTGCATCAGGATCCTGAAGTATAGGCCTTGACTGTTGAGATAGTGAAACGAATCTGTTGGTTTGAAGACAGTGTTGTGTTATGATCACAAGCAGTGTATGTAGGTAACTGGTATCTGGGAAAATGAGCTGCACACATTGGTGTGATTTTTAAAATTATTACAGAAACTCTTGAAACTTTAGATTACATTTGTATGCAAGTTTGCATTGGCAGGGAGCTACAGCATTGGATATTTGCACAGTTGTTCTGAAGTGTTGATGCAAGGTAAATGTGGATTGACATGTGCTATGTGCTGAGTACGACGACGGGGGTTTGGTATGCTTGTGCACCCTGGGCATTTTTCAATTCAGTTCTCTTCTGTTTGAAGCAAATTCTCAGTGAAGCTGAGAGCAAATACCCTGTAGCCTGCTTTGGGTACATGACCAGGCTCTTCACCTCAGTTGGCATTGTTTGCACTGCTGAAGCACCTGGAACCAGTGTGGTTCTAAGTATGTGAAGCCTTGTGTTGAAATATGTGGAGTCATGGCTCAGTAAAATTGAGAAGGGAAAGAACTAATTGTCTACCAAATGCTATTTGCCTTTAAAGGTGAATGGGGAGAAGCTCTCAAGTTTTTCTCTATCTGGAAATATAAGCTGTCATTTCATTTTTATGACACTACAGCTGCTGAAACAGATGTGGTTTATGCCCACTTCTTTGTGCTGAGGTGAACAGTTGCCTAGCTGCAGATAAACTGGATTGGGGCACAAATGCAGGTGGATTCACCTAAGTGGAACTCCTGTGATGAACTCCAGGGCTTGCATCTGCGGAAGGGAGGGAGCCACAAGGGCAGCAATGAACTCATGTGTGGGGTGAGAGGGCAGGACTGCTACATTTGTTAATAGAGCTGGTTGGTTTTGAGTATTCCTAAAACTACTGCATGGCTTTCAAACCTAGCTGAGATTTTCAGTTTCCCAGGAGTTAAGATTCTGAGCACTCATGAGATACTGTGAGGCTTGCAAAACCCTTAAAGTTACCATTGCTAGGTTAACAGATGTTCTTGGTCCTCATCTTCTATTGCTCTGTAAACCATTCCTGTTGCTTAGAGTGCATGTGAGGGTAGTTTGCAGAGCAGTTATGAAATTACTTGGAAAGCCAGTGTACTGGGTTCCTGTAAACTTAATAATGTGCACTCAGTACCGAGCAGTTCATATGTAAAAATTGTGTTGTGGGTTCTGATTCTCCAGCAGAGTAACAAAGGTGACTATTACAGATGCTGCTGGAAGCACTCTATTGCAAACCCTGGTGTAAAGTGTTTATGGGTTAGGCTGGGCATGTTGCAGAAAAGGGAAGGGTCATATCACTGGGGAGTTGTGTTGTTGGGAGCTCAGTGTAGCAGCATATGCAGTTGATGTGCCAAGTGCTGTACCTCTTCTTAATTTGTTTTGGTTTTTATCCCCCAAGTGCCATTCAAAGTATTGGCTGAGGGTGCAGTTGTGTAAACTTCCCTCAGTGGTTTACTGCTACCTTAAGTCTGACTTCTTTGTACTTAAAAAGTACTTCTGAATTACAAAGCTAAAAATAACCTTTATGAAGCTAAAGTCCTTACCATGTCTGTGTCTTTACAGATCAACGAATGTTTTTTAGGCAGTAATCATAGATAAACTCTATTTTTAAGCTTGTCCTGTAATATTTAAGTTATTCCTTCAGCACACCTGTGAGTATTCACTCAGCACCTCCTAAATCTTCAGTGTGCTAAACCTGATACACAAACTGGTGGTCATTTTTGAAGGGGTAGCTGTGACTTGTAACTGGAAACTGTGTTTAGGTTTTCAGGCTACAGGGAACCATCCTGGTTTTCCTAGACCACCTTGTTGGAAGAAATTTAAGAAATTAGTTAGATTTAACAGTATGGGACAAATGATAGGTTTTGTTTACATGGTACAATGGTTTATGATATACCCTATTGATCAATCAGTTCTTTTCCACTTTCTCTCACTGTGTGCTAACAGGAGCTATTGCTACTCATCTGTTTCCCTGTTGATGTGAAGTGCTGGGTCCCCACATCTGCTCTGAAGGAAACATTCCAGAGAGCATAAATTCTGTTTTGTTATTTCGCCCTTTTTTAAAAGAACTCCTCACCATAATGCCGCACTTTTTCTTTTGTGGTTTTTTTCATTATGTCATCTCTGTTGTTGTTGTTGTTGTTTTTCATGCATATTCTCCTTTTGTGATAAGTAACCAAGATGAACAACAAAATATTTTAATCTTTTTGTATAGTATCTGTATAACTGGTTATTTTGCAGTCGGAATTGAATTTCTTCCAGGGCTGGTTAGAAAGAGAAATGTCAATAAAAACTGTGCTTTTTTTTTTTTTTAAATGCTTGCCAAGTTCTATGTAGTAAAACAGATGAAGATATTAATTTATACAAATGCAGTTTTGAAATATTGCTTATGAAAAAAATTAATATTAACCCTTCCTCATTTAAAAATGCACTTTCTTAGCATGATCACATCACTGTTCTTTTCATTTCTTGCTTGCTTTTGTTTGTAGAATATTTTATTTGGCTGAATAGTTTCCTGTGATCCCCAAACACAAATGGTGGGTTCCTGCTTTGATTTGTTACACTTTGTCAAGGGCTGACTGTTGCCATATTTCAGATTCACCTTGTCAGTAGGTGTGATGGAAGAAGTCAGCAGCTGTTCTTTTGTTTTTTGGGTTTTTTTTGGGGTGGGGAAAGAATGAAAGGAGCACAGAGTGCTATGGAGGAGCTGTCATCTCTCAGTCTTCCCACAGAGCCCAAGTGCTAGAAGTTCCCTACCTCCCATGTGCCTGACCTGTTTGCTTTCTTCCAGCCTGTTTTAATTCCTGAGCAGTTGCAGCAGACTCTGCTTCTCTCTCCCATTGCACTGGCAGTCACTGTTTTTTGCTATTTTATTTTTTTTATGCTGCCTTGGTGTGCACATGCCTTTTAATCTGCTTAGTCAAGCTGCTGAGAGGGATAAAGATGCAGACTGAGATAAGGGCATTTCCTTTCTCAGAGAAGAGAGATTGCATCAGTACCTCTGCCTGTGCAAGGAAAGCAAACAGGAAGAGAGACACGTTTTGTGTTTTTAGAGGAGGTGGTGGAGAAAGAGTGAATCTTTTATTATTGTTGCAGTAGATTGTTCTTTTTAATGTGTTGGTTTTTTTTTTTTTGGGGGGTTTTTTTTTGTTTTTTTTTTTTTTTTTGGGTTTTTTTTTTTAGAGGAAAGGAGCAGGGTGGGAGGAGAAAAAAGATTGTTTTCTCTTTCAAGTTTTTCTAGAAATTTTCCCTTTCAGACAAGGAGAAAATGCTGTTAGCCCAAGTAATTTCTTCTCTTCTAGTCAAGGTACACTTAAAATGAGTCTGTGCTTATGAGCAGTAATACCCCTTAAAACTGAGGGATATTTTTTCCATATTGGTATATTTCTGAAGGAGGATAAAGGCTAGGGAAAGAAAATAAAAGGAATTAATGTCTCACTTGTGCTTGTTTTTTATTCTGGACACTTTGCCAGCCTTGTAGCAGCAGCCTTTCATCCTTGTCTTGTATCTGGTCATGGCTTCAACTGTCTGCTACCTGGCAACTGGATGTTCAAATTCCATCAAATTAATACTGTTTTAATCATTCCAAGTAGATAAGTTAACCCCAGATTATTTTTTTTTTATCATCTTGGGGAAAAGTTACTGGGCAGCACTTGTGTCACAACCCTGATCCTTGTAAGTGACCCTGTGGTGATTCACATCAAGGGAAGCTTCTCCCTGACACAGCACTGGGGACTTGCAGAGAACAGAGGGTTTTTTTGCTGTATGTGGTGAGTCAGGAACAATTTTTGTGAGCCTTTTTGCATACCTGGAGTGATGTATGGCACTTACTCCTATGTAGCCCCCAAATTTTCTTGTCAGATTGAATAAAGAGGCTGTTCTGCTTCCCTGTTGTGAAATTACTGGACATGTGACTGATAATAAAACACTTTCAACTAGTGATTAATGAGTAAGATACATGCTGAAATAGGAACACAGTCTGACAAGCAGTTTAATCTGTGAAAACAAAGCACAACATAGAAGATGGAATGTTGTTTTCAAGTGGACTACCTGAGGCTGGCTTTTGTGAAGGTTTAAAATTGCTGTTGAAATTACTTAAGATATTTTAATTGACATTCCTTACTTGAAGAGAAGAACAAGATAAACTGGAAGATAGATTAGAGGCTTCTCAGGTGCTCTTGAACTTCTCCTAGAGATTGCTTAACATGGTCTTTGCTCCTCTGCATTGCAAAATCACAAAAAAAGCCCATCTTGAGGGGGCATTTATAGGCTACCTGGTTCATTTAGCAGATTTGCTACATTGATGCCACTCCTAATAGATGCAGCTTAAGATTTTTTCCACGCATTTAATAAGTTAAAATTAACAGGTTTTCTTTAATGGCTTACCTAAACTTACTGTTGGAAATGTGTTTTTCTAAAGTCTTTTAGTTAGCTTCTTTTCCTGTCATCTAGGATGAGGAATTTTACCTCTCCTGTCAGCCTCAAGGCACTAGGTTATATGAAGTAATAAACTTTTTTACAGGAAGAAGAAAAAGCTAAATTTGAGTTAGAATGAGAACATGGAGCAGAGTTCTTTTACAAGGGGCTACTCCATACTTGCTTTGCTGGGAGTGTAATAAGTCCCTCTGGTGAAATTGCACAACAGCAGCAATTACACGCTTTGTAAATATAAGCCTTTGAGCAGATTTTAACAGTCAAGAAATATTTAATCTTTCTCATCTGTAGAGCAGGGCTCTTTGTCAGTAGTTAAATAGGACCTGAATGTGCTACACAGGAGTTTGCTGACATAATTTTCTATGATTGACATGAGTAAGGACAAACTTTGAGACCCAGAAACTTACAAGTACAGATCTAGTCTAAGCTAGGCTAGTTTTGGACATTATCAAACATTGATGAAGTTGAACTGAGGACAAAGTGGAATCATGAGGATCAAGGGCTGTTACTTGAGAGTAGTTGGGCTGGAGTTTTTTTTAATTGCAGTTGTTGGCAGAGGAAGATGAGCATACAGTGGTGCAGTTTCCTATTACTTTTGTTCTGGTGAATATATCTACACCAAAGATAGACAATTTTGCTGTATTGACATTATGCAAGATGAAAATAAGTGCAGAGCTTTGCAGAGCCATGCAG